>NC_090447.1:421371461-421989953 GCF_031143425.1 Pleurodeles waltl | reverse complement strand
CATTGGGAAAGGGATATTATTGACAATAATACATGGGATATTGATTATTGTGATTTGCATAATTGGAGAATGGTGAATATGTAAAATGATCAAGTTGAAGAAAATGAAAAATGATCAGAGGAGGGTAGAAATGAAAAGAGAAAAATTGTTTAGGGGAAATTCAAAAAGAGAACGAAGATTTAAGGGGCTAGAAATGACAGAATTTTAGCTATGCAAAAATTTGTATAGGAAGATTTGTGGGATGACCTGTTTAGTCATCAGAGGAGGGATTGTTAACACTAAGGCGGTCATTCTGACCCTGGCGGTCAAAGACCGCCAGGGCGGAGGACCGCGGGAGCACCGCCGACAGGCCGGCGGTGCTCCAATGGGGATTCCGACCAGTGTACCGCCGCCCCATTGAATCCTCCAAGGCGGCGCAGCTTGCTGCGCCGCCGAGGGGATTCCGACCCCCCCTACTGCCATCCAGATCCCGGCGGTCCGACCACCGGGATCCGGATGGCGGTAGGGGGGGTCGCGGGGCCCCTGGGGGCCCCTGCAGTGCCCATGCCACTGGCATGGGCATTGCAGGGGCCCCCGTAAGAGGGCCCCTACATGTATTTCACTGTCTGCTGCGCAGACAGTGAAATACGCGACGGGTGCAACTGCACCCGTCGCACAGCTTCCACTCCGCCGGCTCGATTCCGAGCCGGCTTCATCGTGGAAGCCTCTTTCCCGCTGGGCTGGCGGGCGGCCTGAAGGCGACCGCCCGCCAGCCCAGCGGGAAAGTCAGAATTACCGCCGCGGTCTTTCGACCGCGGAACGGTAACCTGACGGCGGGACTTTGGCGGGCGGCCTCCGCCGCCCGCCAAGGTCAGAATGAGGGCCTAAATCTATTAATGAATATTCATGTATTTTGAGTGCTGAATTTGCGTAGAAAATGTATTAACTTAGAAAAAACTAATGCACACATTTGAAGGAGTGTCCACCAATCTTCACGACGTGTACTTATTAATGGCTTATTAGAGCCTACGCATCTTATATGTCAGGCTTGGGCCTAGAGATAAACTATAAGAAATCGCATTTTATGGTATGTGGTAAACCTTTGAGCAGGGTTGGGGAGCTAAAGGTTGATGATCAAAATATTAGTAGGGTAAATGAATTCCCATGCTTAGGGGTATTTTTTGATGACAAATGGTCATGGAAACCTTCTATTGCTAGAAGGAGTATACCCTTCCATGCCTCAGTTGGTGCCACTTTTGATTTTGCTGTAAGACTAGGAAGCAAACCCATTACGCCTCTGCTTGAAATCTATAGGCGAAAATGTCTCCCTGTCCTGTTGTACGGTGCAGCACTCTGGGGGTATATGGACACCCGAGTGCCCATTATTGAAGAAAATCGTTTTGTAGTAGACTATTGGGTGTTGGTCAAAATACCTCTGGCTTTTGCTTGCATCTAGAACTAGATCTTGGGTGTGTGCAAGATACTATTCAGTTGGCTCCCCTTTTGTTAAGGATTTCGATTTGGAGAAATGAAGTTGCTATTTTTAATAGAGAGATTTTAAGGGACTGTTTGGCCTGCGATAATGTAAAATGCATTCCCTGGCTGATGAACATAAGAAAGGTAGCACAGGAGTTGGGGCGGACAGATTTGTTTTATTCTCCCGAGGGTCTGACTAGCCAGGATAAAAATTCGGTGAAGGAGAATTTCTTGTCCGAAGCGGAAGACAATGTACCGCCCACCCTATCACAAGATGCCAATCCGCCACCTTTTCCGGGGCTGAACCAACGCAAACAAAAACACGGCGGAAACAGTACATAGAAGGGGAAATCACTCACCTCTCCACGCCCCACGAGGAACCTGGATGCCATGGAGCCAGAACTTCACATCCTGCCGGCGATGGTCTTCCTGCTCCTCTATCAGGAGCTCCAGAGACGGCGGCGACGACCACGGCGAGTACTGCACCTACAACACAGGGGAGGGGGGGAAGAGAGTGACACACACACGCAACAACCCCACCCCCACCCACAACACCATACACACAAATACATGCTGCAACATTACATATACACCCCCCACTCCCCCTTGAATAATGCAAGGACAAAAGGAATTGATTTGAACGATTGTAATCAATAAAAATCCAGTACTCAAAACTCTAAATACAGTATATACAATTCTGTACACCAACTACACAAGTCCGGATAGTGCACCAATCATTGTCCGTGGACCACTGGGCCAAAAATGGATGGGCGAGGCCCACACTAGATACCAGACTCCAAACGGAGAGAACACTGGAGGGGCATCAGATCGAAAATAAACAGGCACCTCAGGGGGAGAGGGAGGAGGGGCACCTCAGCCTGATGAACGCACAACGCCACTGCTCCACGAGGGGGCTCCATGCCCATTGATGTATCCTGGGGAGTGCAAAGCCACAGTCTCTCAAGTCTTTTGCAGTGGGTGGGTTGCCCACTGCTTTATCCTGGGGAGTGCAAAGCCACAGTCTCACAAGTGGATGCTTTTCCCCACTGGTTCTGGAGTGGGCTTTGTGCCCAGAGTGCTTCATCCTGCCAAGGACAGAGGTAGTGGATATGTTTCTCCACTGGTTCTGGAGGGGGCTTTGTGCCCAGAGTGCTTCATCCTGCCAAGGACAGAGGTAGTGGATGTGTTTCTCCACTGGTTCTGGAGGGGGCTTGGTGCCCAGAGTGCTTTATCCTGCCAAGGACAGAGGTAGTGGATGTATCTCTCCACTGGTTCTGGAGGGGGCTTTGTGCCCAGAGTGCTTCATCCTGCCAAGGACAGAGGTAGTGGATGTGTTTCTCCACTTGTTCTGGAGGGGGCTTTGTGCCCAGAGTGCTTCATCCTGCAAAGGACAGAGGTAGTGGATGTGTTTCTCCACTGGTTCTGGAGGAGGCTTGGTGCCCAGAGTGCTTCATCAGACGAATGCCCACTGGGGATGGCAGCCATGTCTGCGGTGGTGCCACTGGCTCAGGATGTTGCGGGGCCGCTGGCGGTGTTTGCGGCGGTATCAGTTGCGGCGGTGCTTGCGGCGGTGTCAGTCGCGGCAGTGCTGGCGGCGTGCTCTGTGGCGGCGGTGCTGGCTGCGGGCTCTGTGGCGGCGGTGCTGGCTGCGGGCTCGGTGGCGGCGGTGCTGGCTGCGGGCTCTGTGGCGGCGGTGCTGGCGGCGGGCTCTGTGGCGGCGGTGCTTGCGGCGGGCTCTGTGGCAGCGGTGCTGGCTGCGGGCTCTGTGGCAGCAGTGCTGGCTGGGGGCTCTGTGGCGGCGGTGCTGGCTGCAGGCTCTGTGGCGGCGGTGCTGGCTGCGGGGTCTGTGGCAGCGGTGCTGGCTGCGGGCTCTGTGCCGGTGGTGCTGGCTGCGGGCTCAATGACAGTGGCGCTGGCGGCGGGCTCTATGGCGGCGGTGCTAATGGCGGGCTCTGTGGCGGTGCAGGTGGCGGTCTTCTCCGCCGTACAGGTTGGCGTTGACGTGGACAGAAGTTGTGACACTGGTCCCTCAGTCGGTGCCACCATGCCCTCTCCTGACCTGCCCTTTAGTTTCTGGCCCTTCCCCACCCTGGATGGTGGCGCAGCTGTCTTGCCACTATCGCCTTTCGTTTTCCCTGAGCCCTTAGTGGCAGGTGTTTTCTGCTTTTCCCTCCAGGATGTGGGCAACTTTTTTTGTTATGCAGGTGGCGGAATGTCCTTGCACTCGCTCCGTGGCACACTGGCAGTCCTGATGGTTGGTGCACTCCAATAGCCCGCAGTTGCTGGCACCACTGTGCCTGGGGATGTGGTGGCTGAGGTGCTGGGTTGTGACCTGGAAAGCCTGGCCCTAGTGGGCGGACGGGGGGGGGGTGTAGGGAAGAGGTCAATATTAGCCAGGAAAAGTTTTTTGACACACTGGGCCGGGAAGATGGAGGGGGTTTAGGAGTGGAGGAAGAGGTAGTGGTTGTAGGAGGTGTATGTCTGCTGAATTTGGGTGAAGGTACATGGGCTGGAGGCTGTTGTGAGGTGGATGGCTGTTGGGTGGGTGTGTGCCCGCGTTTGTGTAGTTTGGGAGGAGAGCTCACAGACACACTGGTAGAGGACACAGGGGATGTATGAATGGTAGTGGGCGTGGTGAGTGCACGTGAGCGGTGTGTGGTGATGGGCGTGCTGGTGATAGAGGTAGTGGCTGAAGATGTAGTGCATGCAGGTGTGAGTGGAGACGAGACTGGGAGGGAGGAGGGAGACATGGAGGAGGGGGACACAGTGGAGGCAGTGGATGTTGGTATGTCTGCATGGGTATGGTGCTTGTGTGAGTGCCTGTGGGATGTGTGGTGCTTGTTTGCCTGATCCACCCTTGTGTGTTGAGGTGTGTGCATGCTGGTCTGATGGTGTGCTTGGGATAGGCAGAGGTACAGGGGATTGGGTCTGGGTGGAGGAATTTGGAGGGGCGAGGCTGGACACAGGGACAATGGCTGCCATCAGTGCTGAGGCCAGAGCCTGAAATGCTCTCTGTTGGTCTGCCTGGCCAGAATGAATGCCCTCCAGGTATGCATTTGTTTGTTGCAAATGCCTCTCAACACCCTGGATGGCATTCACAATGGTAGACTGCCCAACAGTGAGGGATCTCAGGAGGTCAGTAGCCTCCTCACTGAGGGCAGCAGGGCTGACTGGGGCAGGGCATGAGGTGCCTGGGGTGAAGGAGAAGCCCAACCTCCTGGGTGAGCGGGCACGGGACACATGCTGAGGGGCTGCTGGGAGAATGGTGCTGGTAGGGGGGGGTGGCGGTGTACCTGTTGATGCGGGGACACAGAGGGGGCCACCATCGCAAGGGAGCTCCCATCAGAGGAGTAGTCGCTGTCACCTCCTGGCCCCGCAGTGGAGCTCGCCTCGCCCTCAGTCCCACTGGTGGCTTCAGACTCTGTTGTTTCGCCCTCCAGGGCCAAGTGGGATGCAGCTACCTCCTGCTCCGGTGCCACTGCTCCTCTGCCTGATGATGCTATTGCACACAAGAACAGGGAGACCACAAAAAGGGGGGTGGGAAAGACAGAAGTAAGACATGTTCAGTGCATGCAACACCACTACCGTTGGCGGACACTACAGACACAGCAGACCTCTGCACTACGCCATGCACTTATAGTTCCTAGATTATTCACATGCCCATGGGGTACAAGGCCTATGCCCGCTTGCTGCACACATGGAAGTCACAGGAGCCTGACTAGGTGTAGATGGCACTAACCACTAGTGGGGTTGGGGTGCCACTGAGCCTGCCTCACATCGGACCTTGCCTACCAAGCTCGCCCTGGCCTAGGGGATCCCACTGGCCATCTCCCCTACCCAGACACCTCGTAATGCGCGCAGAGTCAGATGATTGTGACTGAACTCACCCCCTTGTGGCTGCTGTGATACCCTCAAACGCCCATCCAACTCCGGATACGCCACCGCCAGGATCCGGAACATCAGGGGGGTCATGGTGCGACGGGCACCCCTCCCACGTTGGGAGGCCATCCCCAGCTGGGCCTCCGCCGTCTTCTTGCTCCAGCGGCGAATGTCCTCCCATCTTTTCCGGCAGTGGGTGCTCCGTCAGTGGTGGACCCCCAGGGTCCGGACCTCCTTGGCAATAGCACGCCAAATATCCTTCTTCTGGTGGGGGCTGTCCTAGAGGAATAGTACAGGGGAAAAGGATAATCTTTACCCGTCCAGACCGTCATACTCATTGGCCCACGTTCCCACCCTTGCCCTGATGCACATACACTCACCGTCCGCTCATGCAGGCCTCAGTCCCCCCCACCCCATATATCTTCCATCCACACCACTACGAACAGGCATTGCCCAAGCAGCATGCTCACAGTGTACTCACCTGTTTGTCTGGAGGACCGTAGAGTAGCGTGTACTGGGGGAGGACCCCATCCACTAACTTCTCCAACTCCTCCGAAGTGAAGGCAGGGGCCCTTTCCCCAGACACATGAGCCATCGTCGCTTCCAGACCCTGGTCACAGCAGCACTTGCAGTGTAGGTCCTCTCCTGTTGAAGGTCAGGTATCAAGTGAGTGAACAGACAGAAAATGGTGGTCACGTCCGCGGCGGTGCGTACCGTCACTGCCGGTGTACATCGTGATTGGCTCCTGGGACCCAAAGGGTCCAATGTTAACCAATGCAGGATTGCGCAGCGGTCTTCGACCGCATACCGCGACGGTGTTGAATGCCAGCGCAGTTACCTCATATCCCCTTGTCCCACCTTACAGGTCAGGCAGCCGCCATTTCAGGGTGCCACATGGCATTAATAATAACTGCGTCACACCTATCTTGGCCTTGCATACACAGAGTAACAGGCACATTGCGGATTAATAAATGTGTGCAAATGCCATTTTGTAATACCTCAGTGTTGGCTGACTCTCTGCTTGCTGTTCTCGTCCATAGGGCATGTCTGCTGGGGCAGATGATGAGATGGTGGCATCCTCCGGTGTACAGACCGCTGGTGGACCTGTCGACAATGGAAGAGAGACACGTAATAGTCACCTACAGACTTGATTGTGCAACAATCCATGAACTGTGTGCCCAGTTGGAGCCAGACCTTATGTCAGCTATCCGCCATCCCACAGGGATCCCCCCACTAGTACAGGGCCTGTCAGTACTCCATTTCCTGGCAAGTGTGTCTTTTCAAACAACAGTGGCCATTGCATCAGGGATGTCCCAGCCAATGTTCTCTAACGTGTTGTCCAGAGTGTTGTCTGCCCTGCTGAAACACATGCGCAGCTACATCGTTTTCCCTCAGGTGCAGGATTTACCTACAGTGAAAGGTGACTTTCATGCCCTGGGACATATCCCCAACATCATAAGTGCCATTGATGGGACACATGTGGCCTTGGTACCCCCCAGCAGGAGTGAACAGGTGTACCATTCGATGAATGTGCAGATGGTGTGTTTGGCCGACCAGTATGGGCCAGATGTATCAAAAAGTTTTGCACTCGCAAACGGTGTGAATCGGTAAATTCGGCCGTTTGCGATTGCAAAACAGTGGTCTGCGATGCATGAAATGCATTCGCAGACCACAAATAAGAAATCGCTAAAATTGCGATTTCTTGCGTTGCGACCTGGAAATTGCGAGTTGCAATTTGCGATTCGCAATTTCCAGGTCGCAAGGCTATGCTGGAAAAAATCGCAAATTGCGATTTTTCCAAAAATGGCATTTTGCACTTGCAAAATACCATCATTTGCAACCAGGTGGTAACCTGGTGCAAAATTAAAAAATGCAGTTAAACTGCATTTTTAAATTAAACATGTAAAGCACACATGCCCTTTTGGCATGTGTGTACCTTACATGTTTAAAAAAAAGTTTTTGGGGTGCAGGAGAGGGGGCCTTAGGCCCCCAGCACCCTGGCCTTTTGCATTTCCAAAATTGCGATTTCTGGTTCAGAAATCGCAATTTTGGAAATGCAAAAAATTCGCAGCCATGGGCCAAGAGGCCCATAGCTGCGAATGGGGCCGGTATCGCAATTTGCGATTCGGTAATAGCTTTTGCGATTTTTAAGAAATCGCTATTACCGATTCGCAAATGTGATACATGGCCCTTTGCGAGTCTGTAATAGCGATTTCTTAAAAATCGCTATTACCGAATCGCAATCGGCCGTGATGGTACATCTGGCCCAAAATCTCCCATGTGAATGCCACGTTTCTTGGCTCAGTGCATGACGCTTACATTCTGAGGAATAGCAGCATCCCTTATGTGATGGGGCAACTCCAGAGGCACCGTGTGTGGCTAACAGGTGAGGACAAGGACCCTATTCCCTGTGAATAGTTGTCTGGGTCTGGGGTTGTCCCTACGGGATAGTGTGTGTGTCTAACAGTTGTCCCTCAATATTTTCAGGTGACTCTGGTTACCCAAACCTGTCATGGCTACTGACCCCAGTGAGAAATCCCAGGACAAGGGCAGAGGAACGCTACAATGAGGCACATGGGCGAACTAGGAGGATTATAGAAGGAACCTTCGGCCTCCTGAAGGCCAGGTTCCGGTGCCTCCATATGACAGGTGGTTCTCTCTACTACTCACCAAAGAAGGTGTGCCAGATCATCGTGGCCTGCTGTATCCTGCACAACCTGGCTTTGCAACAACAGGTGCCTTTTCTGCAGGAGGATGGTCCAGCTGGAGGTCTTGTGGCAGCTGCGGAGCCTGTGGACAGTGAAGAAGAGGAGGAAGAAAAAGAGGATATCGACAACAGAAACAACGTTATCCAGCAATACTTCCATTGAGACACAGGTAAGAAGATATCACTGCCTCCCACATCTCATACTATTATTTGACCTATCATTAGTCTGTCATTTTCACCCAGTGTATGGACCCTGACTTGTCACTTTGCCTTTCCATTTAACAGATGTGGGTCCCACTTTGTGACTTCTGCTATATTTCCTCATGGACTAGAGCTGTGTTACATCGGTATGTTGACATTTAAATTGACATTGCTATATTCTATAGTTATTGCAATTACACATTTGTGAAAGCACAGACTGACTCCAGAATGTTTTGTGATTGATGTGTGATAATTTTTGTGAAAATAAGTGGAGGGGGTTGTAAAATGGTCAGGGGTGATGGTGAAGGAATGTCCATGGCAGAGTCCAGTCTTTTTGTTTCACAGGTGCATTGTACAAAGGGGCATAGGAAGTGGAGCAGGGGCAGTTGAAGGATGGACAGGGTGACAAAGTGGGACAGAAGGATGACATTCAGGGGGGTCTCATTTCCCGGTGGGGGTCTTGGCAATGTTCTCTGTCTTGTTCCTGGATCTCAGGGACCGCTTGTGGGGTGGCTGTCCATCTGCAGGGGGTGGGGTGCTGGTGTTGTGGTCCTGTGGCGGTGCCTCCTGTCCACTAGCGCTGGTGGAGTTGGTGGGCTGTTCATCATCCAGGCTAGTGTCAGGGGCCCCTTGTTGTGCCACAGTGTCCCTCCTGGTGTTGACAAGGTCCTGCAGCACCCCTACAATGGTGACCAGGGTGGTGTTGATGGACTTGAGTCCCTCCCTGATCCCCAGATAGTGTTCCTCAGCCGCTGGGTCTCCTGAAAGTTGGCCAGTACCGTTGCCATCGTCTCCTGGGAATGATGGTACGCTTCCATGATGTTAGAGAGGGCCTCGTGGAGAGTGGGTTCCCTGGGCCTGTCCTCCCCCTGTCACACAGCAGTGCTCCCAATTCCCCTGTTTTCCAGTTCCTCTGTCCCCTGAACTGTGTGCCCACTGCCACCAGGTCCCTGATTTTCTTGGGGTGGTGGGTTTGCCTGGGTTCCCTGTAGTGGTGGACACATTGCTGCTTGACGTGTCCTGGGGACAGAGGGATGGGCCCGTCTGGTGTTTGCTGTGCTGGTGTTTCCTGAGAGGGGAGGCTCTGTAGTGGCTTGTGCCAGTGTCAGGGGAACCGACTGTCCAGAGGTCCCAGATGGGCCGGGCTGGTCATCTTGATCCAGTTGTGCAGAGATGCTATCATCACTGTGGGCCTCTTCTGTGGGGGGACTAGACATGTCCGGAACCTCCTGTCCGGTGACGTTGGGTAGGGGTCCTGCAGGGGTGTAAAGGCATGATTATTGCATCTGTGTGTGCCATCGTGTGCAATGGGTGAGTGACCCTGTACTCCAGTGCTTGCATTCTTGTCTAGGTCCTGGTGTGATATTTGGTTTGGGGTCTGAGTGGGTATCTGTTGTGGACATGCTTTGGTGATGGGTGTTCATGCTTTGGTGTTGCATGCAGGGCTTGGTGTTGGGATGTGTGGGTTGTGATAGTGGGACATATGTGTGGTGTTGGAGTGATGGGGGTGAGGGTGGGGGTATGTGATGGCATACAGGTAGGGTGGGGGATTAAGTAGTAAAGATTAGCCTTACCAGAGTCCATTCCTCCTGCTACTCCTGCGAGGCCCTCAGGTTGCAGCATAGCCAAGACTTGCTCCTCCCATGTTGTTAGTTGTGGGGTAGGAGGTGGGGGTCCACTGACAGTCCTCTGTACTGCAATCTGGTGTCTTGACACCACGGAACGCACCTTCCCCCCTAGGTCGTTCCACCTCTTCCTGATGTCATCCCGTGTTCTGGGGTGCTGTCCCACTGCGTTGACCCTGTCGACGATTCTGCGCCATAGCTCCATCCTCCTAGCAATGGAGGTGTGCTGCACCTGTGATCCGAATAGCTGTGGCTCTACCCGGACGATTTCCTCCACCATGACCCTGAGCTCCTCCTCAGAGAACCTGGGGTGTCGTTGAGGTGCCATGATGTGGTGTGGGTGATGTGTGAGGTGGTGTCGGTTGGGATGTGTGAGGGGATGTTTGTGTGTGTTGTCTGAGGCACGTGGATGTTGTGTGAGTGATGATGTTGTGTGCCTGTGGATGCTAGTGTTGTTTCTGGTGGTGTCTCTCTCTGGCCTTCTCTCGCAATTCTGGTTGTAAGGGTTTGTGGGTGTGTGTTTTATATTGGATTGGGTGTGTGGGAGTGGTGTGTGTATGTGTATCAGGTGTGTGTATTTGGAATTGTCCAATGTGGTTGTGTTTTGTAAATGTGTGTGTATTTTGAGCGTGGCGGTGTGTACCGCCAATAGAATACCGCGGTTGAAAGACCGCCGCGTGGTTTCGTGTGTCGTGATAGTGTGGGCGTATTCCTGTTGGCGTGATGGTGGAGGTTTTGTTATCGCCAGTTTATCACTGACCTTTGGTGTGGCAGACTTGTGTGGGTGTCTGGATTTTGGCGGATTCCGAGCTGTGGGTCGTAATAGCTGTAGCGGAATTCTGCCGCCGCAGCAGTGTGTTGGCGGTCTTCTGCACGGCAGTAAGCGGGATTTACTGCCAGGGTTGTAATGAGGGCCTTAATCTTCACAAATTCATATCTCGACCTCTACTGATTCAGTTTTTGACATTTTGGGTTTGTTTTACTCAGATAAATATTCTCTAGTTTTCTAAAGCTGTGTGGAGTCTTTTTGTGTCATTTGTCATTGTGTTGCTGTGGGTGTGTGTTGCACAAATACTTTACACTTTGCCGCTTAAGTTAAGCTTGACTGCTCTGTGCCAAGCTAGCAGAGGGTGAGCACAAGTTAATTTGGATAGTGTAACTGACTTACCCTGACTAGGATTATGGCCCTTACCTAGACAGGATGCATACCTCAGCCAACAAGAGATCCAATTTGTAATACCTGTTAATACTAAGAGACCCACAAATGGGTTTGAATACTACCACATCCATGAGATATTGCACAAACTGTCATGCTCCAGCCTACAAAATGGGAGTGGTTTTCCTTATCTGGTTATTAAAATTAAAGATGAGCCACCTTCAACTCCCATCAATTAAGTAGAAACAAACAACCATATGCAGCTGTGTTGTGCAACTTAAAGTGACTCCATTGTCAATGGCTCAGATTGAACCTGTATTCTTTGAAGCAGGAGCTGCTATTCTTGGTTCTCCTTCTGCTTGGGGTGGACATGAGGCTAATTGGGTGTAGCAGCAACTGCCCTTTCATCTGAATAAATAAGATGAGGAAATCTTTCTAAGGTTTTTCATAGACCCAAACGCAAAACCTGGGTGCTCTCAATCCAGATGATGGGAAAAGGTGAAAACCCTAGATATTACAACCCAACACAGATCCCTATGTAGCATCTTGGACCAGAAGTAATTCCACCATCTATGACAGAACCAAAAGTGTCACAAGTGTACACCTAGATGTAGGCGCATGAAGGCACCAAACCACTGTTTGGTAGGAAATTTTGAAACATATTAAACATGATCTAAGGTCGATGACTCCCGCATCCTGGCACTTTGATGAGGTGCAATATTGCCGAGAATCCTCAGTTAATACAGTTCACACTCATGGTGTGGGCTGAAAGACACCCTGGCGGCAAAGTATACAGGTCTGGTAGGCACCAGAATAAATAGTGTTCATCTATACATTGACTACTGTGCAACTCTTGGTATTGCCGCATAAGAGACTGCCTGCCCATATTAGATGGCAGGTGGATGGGAAGGGCCTACTCAGCATTCTACCACCAGTGATCACCCTCAAAACCACACAGCTAGGTGCCATGAGAATCTCCATTGATATGAGGCCCCGAACAAGGCTATCAGGAGGGAAAGATGTCCAAAACTGATTACCTGCTGAAATCCGAGTCGTGGAAGGTGGTTCTCCAAGCTGGATCTAAACTGTGGGTACTATCAGTTACTCCTGGCTTAGGAAAGGAACTACATCACTTTTCCTGTGGACATTGGTCTAAGAAGATACAAATGTGTTAGTTTTAGCATATCATTAGTGGCTGGGATGTTCTAAATTGCAATCACAGCAATACTAGTTGATCCAACAGGCCTTAAAAGTCCTCTTAATCTGTGCCATCAACATCAGTAATCATCTTCAGTGACTGAGAGCAGTTATACAAAGGCTGTTGAAATTATAGGACTAATGCTTCAAAAGGATTATTGTACCTTCCAAATAAAAAATTGAATCTTTTTTTGCACAGCGTTTTTCTTATTTAAAGGTGTTTGTGCTGACCTGCACAAGCTGCAAGATACTTTCACAGCCAGAAAGACTCACGTTCTTGTGCGTGGAGATGTTACTACCTTTACAGAAACTGCGTGATCTCACCAAAAAGTATGAACTGTCTTTTCAGACTTTGAAAGATGTCTTGAATTTGCGAGATTGGAAAATCCCAGGAAGCACGCCGGCAGGGGGTGGGGAGAGTGGTCTTAAAATGGATGAGAAATGATGTGGCATCTTTAGATTTGGCAGAGGTGCTTACCTTCTAGAACTCTCATCTTTCAAACTCCTCCATTAGGGAAACAGGGGACTACACAGGAAGTAGGAACAGTGCTTCGGGAGACTAGCCTGGTATCCCAGTGCCATTGTACCATCACCTGGTGCCTCCTGAAACAGTTCTGTCACAATGGAATGGCCAGTGCCGGGGATTGCCTTACAAAGGGGGGGAGGGTGTGTGGGGCTCGCCATTTCCTGTCTTTTTTTCCCCTGCGGAGGTACAGAGACCCAGGGGCATTGCTGTGTGCCTCTCCCTGTGCCCATGTCTGGGGAGAATCAGGAGCATGCAGCGCAGTACCCCCATGCATGCTCAAAAGAGCAGGAAAGAGAAGGACGAGCTGGCGTCTTTGCTGGCACTTACTAAGGCGTGCCAGCTGGGAATTGGAGCCGGCTTGGTTATTGGGGCCTGGGCTCCCATGGTGCCTCAAGCAAAAAGAACCTGGGTTTTACCCAGAGGGGGATGGAAGCACCCACCACAGGAAAAAAATGTGTTCAACAGAGGGCAGTTTGACTTGAAAAAAAAAATAATAAAAGAAAAAAGTAACAATTTACCAGCCCACAGTGGCTGAAGCAAATGAGACCGCAGCAGGACAAGAATAATTGCCGTAAACCACCTGAGGCGTCGAGAAAATTATACATGATTTGAGGACATGTTGTCCTAAGAGGAGCCGGGGCACCACCAACGTGACACAGGAGCCTCAACTTAAAAACTGCCCACCATAAGCATCTAAGGTAACTGGGAGAGTGACATGGGGAGAGTTTTGTATCAAGTTTGAGCACTTTTGGTGCAGTGATGCATGAGCCTTAGTTATTGGTTTTTTCAGCGCCGTCTCCTCCTCCTGTTTCAACACCCTCCGAATGCTCCGCAGAATCTTCAAGTGGATTCCAACAGAAACCAGAAAGACGGTGACCCAGGCCCTCGTCAGCAGCAGACTTGACTACGGCAACGCACTCTACACTGGCATCCCAACCAAAGACATCAAACGCCTCCAACGTATCCAAAATGCCTCCGCCCGACTGATCCTCAACATACCCCGCCGAAGTCACATCTCCCCTCACCTAAAGGAACTCCACTGGCTCCCGGTAGACAAGAGGATCACCTTCAAACTCCTGACCCACGCTCACAAGGCACTTCACAACACCGGACCCTCCTACCTCAACACCAGACTCCACTTCTACACCCCAACACGTCAACTCCGATCCGCCAACCTCGCCCTCGCCATCGTACCCCGAATCCAGCGCAAGACATCCGGCGGCAGATCCTTCTCCTTCCTCGCCGCCAAGACCTGGAACTCTCTCCCCACATCCCTTCGCCAGACCGAGGACCTCCTCGCATTCAGAAGGCTCCTCAAGACCTGGCTCTTCGACCGCTAAACCAGCAGCGCTCCCCCCCCCCCCCCCCCCCCCAGCGCCTCGAAACCCTGACGGGTACATAGCGCGCTTTATAAATACTATGATTGATTGATTGATTGATTGATTGGTTTTTGTGGTTGCTTTGGTTGAAGGTTAAAGATAGAGAAAAGGCTTTTACACTGCATTGATACTGGACAATGAAAACTTTATTGACATTTAGCTTGTTGATAGCTAAATGCTGCATATGTGCACATTCATGTTTGTGAAATGTGAGGTTTTCAGTATTGATTTGCAGTGTGCTTTACTTTGTTCGCTTGCAGGCACTGGCAAGGCGGAGTTATTAGTGAGACCCTAATATTGACAGAGAAATGTGCAGTGGCAATATTTATGCAAGGCATTCTGAGAGAACTTCTAGAGTGGGGGGAGTCATTCTTTTTTTGCGTTTCCAGAAAGAAACTCCTGCTTTGAGGTTTTGTATCTGCAAAAAAACAAAAAAAGTATGAAAGGTGGGTGGCTAGCTGTCAAAACCGAAGGCATCTGTCCACCAAACCTTTAGTACCTTGAACGCAACTACCATAGAAAGTGATTCTTTTCAAGGTACAGAGATGACCGCTGGGCTGCCAGTCATCTCTGAATTTGGCTGATGGTAGTCTATCAGGGTGGTGGAGATAAAGTCAGCCATGGTGATGTAGGTAATTTCATCTACTACTCTGTTGGATGGATTACCACCTGCCAAACCCTAAAACTGGCCCCAAGTTATCAAAATGACTCCTTTGTCTATGTCTCCTGTGAGCCCCAGCAGGGCATACGCAGATGCCTTACATTATGGAGGCGGTGAGTGTAGGAGGCTGGACTGGCTTGTAGTGAGTACCAAGGGGTACTTGCACCTTGCACCAGGCCCAGTTATCCCTTATTAGTGTATAGGGTGTCTAGCAGCTTAGGCTGATAGATAATGGTAGCTTAGCAGAGCAGCTTAGGCTGAACTAGGAGACGTGTGAAGCTACTACAGTACCACTTAGTGTCATATGCACAATATCATAAGAAAACACAATACACAGTTATACTAAAAATAAAGGTACTTTACTTTTATGACAATATGCCAAAGTATCTTAGAGTGTACCCTCAGTGAGAGGATAGGAAATATACACAAGATATATATACACAATAGCAAAAATATGCAGTATAGTCTTAGAAAACAGTGCAAACAATGTATAGTTACAATAGGATGCAATGGGGAAACATAGGGATAGGGGCAACACAAACCATATACTCCAAAAGTGGAATGCGAACCACGAATGGACCCCAAACCTATGTGACCTTGTAGAGGGTCGCTGGGACTATTAGAAAATAGTGAGAGTTAGAAAAATAACCCTCCCCAAGACCCTGAAAAGTGAGTGCAAAGTGCACTAAAGTTCCCCTAAGGACAAAGAAGTCGTGTTAGAGGAATAATGCAGGAAAGACACAAACCAACAATGCAACAACTGTGGATTTCCAATCTAGGGTACCTGTGGAACAAGGGGACCAAGTCCAAAAGTCACAAGCAAGTCGGAGAAGGGCATATGCCCAGGAAATGCCAGCTGTGGATGCAAAGAAGCTTCTACTGGACAGAAGAAGCTGAGGTTTCTGCAGGAACGAAAAGGGCTAGAGACTTCCCCTTTGGTGGACGGATCCCTCTCGCCGTGGAGAGTCGTGCAGAAGTGTTTTCCCGCCGAAAGAACGCCAACAAGCCTTGCTAGCTGCAAATCGTGCGGTTAGCGTTTTTGGACGCTGCTGTGGCCCTGGAGGGACCAGGAGGTCGCAAATTGGACCAGGAGAGAGAGGGGACGTCGAGCAAGACAAGGAGCCCTCTCAGCAGCAGGTAGCACCCGGAGAAGTGCCAGAAACCGGCACTACGAGGATGCGTGAAACGGTGCTCACCCGAAGTCGCACAAAGGAGTCCCACGTCGCCGGAGACCAACTTAGAAAGTCGTGCAATGCAGGTTAGAGTGCCGTGGACCCAGGCTTGGCTGTGCACAAAGGATTTCCGCCGGAAGTGCACAGGGACCGGAGTAGCTGCAAAAGTCGCGGTTCCCAGCAATGCAGCCCAGCGAGGTGAGGCAAGGACTTACCTCCACCAAACTTGGACTGAAGAGTCACTGGACTGTGGGGGTCACTTGGACAGAGTCGCTGGATTTGAGGGACCTCGCTCGTCGTTCTGAGAGGAGACCCAAGGGACCGGTAATGCAGCTTTTTGGTGCCTGCGGTTGCAGGGGGAAGATTCCGTCGACCCACGGGAGATTTCTTCGGAGCTTCTGGTGCAGAGAGGAGGCAGACTACCCCCACAGCATGCACAAGCAGGAAAACAGTCGAGAAGGCGGCAGGATCAGCGTTACAGAGTTGCAGTAGTCGTCTTTGCTACTATGTTGCAGGTTTGCAGGCTTCCAGCGCGGTCAGCAGTCGATTCCTTGGCAGAAGGTGAAGAGAGAGATGCAGAGGAACTCGGATGAGCTCTTGCATTCGTTATCTAAAGTTTCCCCAGAGACAGAGACCCTAAATAGCCAGAAAAGAGGGTTTGGCTACCTAGGAGAGAGGATAGGCTAGCAACACCTGAAGGAGCCTATCACAAGGAGTCTCTGACGTCACCTGGTGGCACTGGCCACTCAGAGCAGTCCAGTGTGCCAGCAGCACCTCTGTTTCCAAGATGGCAGAGGTCTGGAGCACACTGGAGGAGCTCTGGACACCTCCCAGGGGAGGTGCAGGTCAGGGGAGTGGTCACTCCCCTTTCCTTTGTCCAGTTTCGCGCCAGAGCAGGGCTAAGGGGTCCCCTGAACCGGTGTAGACTGGCTTATGCAGAATTGGGCACATCTGTGCCCAAGAAAGCATTTCCAGAGGCTGGGGGAGGATACTCCTCCCCTGCCTTCACACCATTTTCCAAAGGGAGAGGGTGTCACACCCTCTCTCAGAGGAAGTTCTTTGTTCTGCCATCCTGGGCCAGGCCTGGCTGGACCCCAGGAGGGCAGATGCCTGTCTGAGGGGTTGGCAGCAGCAGCAGCTGCAGTGAAACCCCAGGAAGGGCAGTACCAGGGTCTGTGCTACAGACCACTGGGATCATGGGATTGTGCCAACTATGCCAGGATGGCATAGAGGGGGCAATTCCATGATCATAGACATGTTACATGGCCATATTCGGAGTTACCATTGTGAAGCTACATATAGGTAGTGACCTATATGTAGTGCACGCGTGTAATGGTGTCCCCGCACTCACAAAGTTCAGGGAATTGGCTCTGAACAATGTGGGGGCACCTTGGCTAGTGCCAGGGTGCCCTCACACTAAGTAACTTTGCACCTAACCTTTACCAGGTAAAGCTTAGACATATAGGTGACTTATAAGTTACTTAAGTGCAGTGTAAAATGGCTGTGAAATAACGTGGACGTTATTTCACTCAGGCTGCAGTGGCAGGCCTGTGTAAGAATTGTCAGAGCTCCCTATGGGTGGCAAAAGAAATGCTGCAGCCCATAGGGATCTCCTGGAACCCCAATACCCTGGGTACCTCAGTACCATATACTAGGGAATTATAAGGGTGTTCCAGTAAGCCAATGTGAATTGGTAAAATTGGTCACTAGCCTGTTAGTGACAATTTGGAAAGAAATGAGAGAGCATAACCACTGAGGTTCTGATTAGCAGAGCCTCAGTGAGACAGTTAGTCACTACACAGGTAACACATTCAGGCACACTTATGAGCACTGGGGCCCTGGGTTACCAGGGTCCCAGTGACACATACAACTAAAACAACATATATACAGTGAAAAATGGGGGTAACATGCCAGGCAAGATGGTACTTTCCTACAGTGAGGTCCTGAAGAGCTGCAGAATGAAATGAGGATAGTATGTGTAGTAATCCATTGCTTGTAGTCTGCTTTCATTATGGTGTGTAAAATAGTACCTAATTGCCCATGCTGCAGTCCGAATGTCCTAAAAACTATAAAATGTAACAAAAAAAGCTAAAATAACAAGCTCCATATTTACTGATAGAGGAGGTGATTGCCATCAAATGATGCGGTTGGCGATGTCACTTATGTCGTTATGGAAAATAATTCAGGTTAATAACTTATCACACACAACTGATAACATTGTTCCATGGATCAAACATTTATCCGCCTCTTTGGATTGAAAACTGGGCATTTCAGCTACCACAATACAGCTTTGAGAAGTCCTGTTGCGGGAGGGCTAACAACCCCAATGACAACGTGTCCATAGGCTACACGCGTAAAAGGGAGAAGTTCCAGGCTAATGATATGGAGAAACACATGAGGCTAATAGTGACATGGGCATGCCCTAAAGCAAGACCCATAAAAAAAGTAATAAAGTCTTGAAGACAGATGAACATTTATAGGCCGCAGTCATGCCTCAGCATCTAACCAATGGAAAACATTCCTGGGAGACAGCAAAACTGAGAAGTAGCTGCCAAAACCACCTTGCAGGCCTCAATGCGAGTGAGACATGAACTGTTTATGGCTGAACGTGGTCTAACACCAAGAGGTGAGAGGTTTGTATAACTGACCATGGTGATAATGAAAGCACTGGCACGGCTCATGTGAGCCACCAGGGAATTGTACACACCAATGTGCACCTACATGAAAAAAAATCTTGTTTCCCAATTGGGGCAATGTAGCAGAAGAGTTTGTATCACAGTGTCATCTTTGTCACACAGCAGGAAATGCAGAACCTCTAGCACCAATAATAGGTGAAGAGAATTGAAATCCATGATCATGCCTAAGTCGTTGTTTTGCACAATCCCTTATGGCAGGCAGCTGTTCAAAACTGTTAATGCATCCACTGAGTATCCTTAGGTAGGGTCTGTGCCAATAACATATTTTAAAAAGGTAGTGCCCTGATTGGAGTAAATATTGGTTACCGGATAAATAACTGAGGAGTTCACAACAGACAGTGAACTCCTGTTTAAAAGCATAAAATTCCAAGACTACCAACAATATTCAAACATCGAGCACAGCCTCCAATTGGCTTCTAACCAGTGGCTAGGTGGAGCGTTTTATGAAAATACTGAAGAAGTCAAAGCAAATATGCAAGGAACAAAGCATCGGTCTTGAGTGGGCTATGCTTAAAATACTGATTAAATACCCTCCGTTACTCCGCCTAATCCACCCTCTATATCCAGGCGGTTAGTTTTGGCTGGAAAAGAAGGAACACTTCGCCTGCTGTTCCATAGTGGACACCTAGCACGTCTATGCATGAAGAAAGGGAACCCCCCAAAAATGTTAGCAAGTAGAAAACCTCCGTCTGCCAAACAGTGAAATATGAGATGGCGTTCTGGTCTAAAGAATAACACCCAACTAGTCAAGCATAGCAGGTGGTGTCACAAAAGGAAACAAAGATCATTGTTGAGAGGAATGATGAGTCAAGTGGCATGCACCACTATTTTGGATCCACAAGTTCGTCCTGCCATTATTTCGGATCCATTAATTTGGAATGACACTCATTTCAGATTACCATGATTTTGGATCCCTTCAAATTGGAAAGGTAAATATCAATCAATGGATATATTTGTGGGTGTATATACGTTAATAAATACAGTTAGAATGTTTCCTAACGTTTTTTGTTGGTTTTGTTCTGTTTAGCTTTGTGCTACAGTTTGCATTCTCCATTATTTTAATATGGAACACAAACCTTGTTGCATTCTCTTTTATAACAGTTTATGCTAGTCATATTATCTCCTTGTGCGATTACTGTTAGTTTCCTGACCATATCTGTGATTTCACACAACTTAAAACTTTATAACAAATAAAAAGACAATAGGATGAAAACGGAAAACAAACCTTTAGGGGCAGCAACCATCCACAAATATACAGATGCACAGAGTGTACTATGCCATTCATTACCATTGTTCATTGTGGGGAGCGACCATAACTCACAAGAGACATGATATCACTCCTATCTTTCAACAAGGGTAATAAATACTATATTATACTCTGAGTATCTAGATGTATTGTTTATTCTGTCATTTTTCTTTTTTACTTGTTTCAAAAAAGATATTTAACCTAAACCAGGAGTCATGAGGTGAAAACTGCGAAGTAGGGAAAAATCACACTGAAGAGCGGTTGTTGCAATTAGGAGAATTGTTTCATGTGTTCAATAATTGTAATATGGAAACTCTGAGACAGTAAACCGAGTTTTTCAAATGTTGAGTGCGGTCTACTATGCAGTTTGACATTTGCGCTTTAATAACTGTGTGCTAAGATGTTTTTTAATAGAGTTCTAGTAAATGACATTTTTAATTGATCCACATTTAACTGCCACTTCATAAGACACTGTGTAGCTATGGTTGGGACAGAGTTTACATTGAAAATACAGTTTTGTATTTACTTATAACTTTTGACCCCATAGACAGATTTGCATGAAACCTGTCAGTTTACTTACTCAGTCATCTAAGATTGAAGATCTGTCCGCAGGAAACACACCAGGAGGAAGTGGGGGTGAAAAAACAAGTGATTTCCCATCTTAGATTGTGTTGGAAAGTGTGCTCACATCTGCAGCCCGAACAGATGAATAGATGTATACAAAGCTTGGCATGAAAGTAAAACTTAAATCAGATCGCAATCCTTTTTAGGGTCGAGCCTGCGTTGCATGCCCTCGCGCATGCATATTGCAGGGAGGTGCTTTAGTTATTAGAAAAGGGCTCGGAGCCCTGTCGACGTCACGTCAGTGTGTTTGATTGGTTCGTGGGCTTGCCTAGTAAAATCTGCTTGCTTTCATTAGTGGAAGGCATGCACACGTCATGCCTTTTCCGGTGGTTAGCCCTCCTCGAGCGCAGCGACCAAGTACAGAAAACATGCGAGGCTCACTGTTTTCTGTCGGATCGTGGACCACTTTTTCTCTATTTTCCTAGCGCGATTTCGCTTGGCAGAAGTCGAGCGCTTTACACAGTTAATTTCACTTTTTCGGGTTACGTACATAAAAGCACTTTTGCCGATAGATGAAAAGTCGGGTTAGGAGTTTACAACGCGATCAGCTCTAACATGAGCAAACGCGAGACCTGTTGCATTGCAAATGCTTGTTTGATTTGGTGTAAAGCGTTCCATAGTTTTTGAGATATGTGCTTTAAGAAGTTCCTCAGCAGGAACACTTTTGTATATCTCTGTCATTTTAACTCGCAAGTTAAAACTTTTGAATCCTGTCATTTCCAATTTGAATTGTTTTTTCAAAATGTGACTGGATAAGGGTTGAAACTGTTCTTTTTACCACCTGGGAATTCATGAGTCGGCTCTAACGTCTAAGTTTTGCCAGCCTCAATGGCCCTATGGTCAGTCTTGCTGAGCAGTGCTCGCAAGTGCGCAGCAGAGGTTAGGCGCCCATGGGCTTTGCTGCTTTGCCGTGTGCACAGGGGTTGGACGGCCTGGTGGAAGGGTGCTGACATCAAGGTCTGCGTCCCACCCCCACTGTGTGTGACCTTTGGCCGTAGAGGCTGGAAATTAGGTACATCATGCAACAAACATTGGCAAAGCCAAGAGGTCTCTCCTATGACAGCTATTGGCTTTGGCAGTGATTTTTAACGATGCTGTACAGCAGCACAAATGTGTAGCGTCGCTAAAAAAATAATTTTTCCAAAAACTGCTCTGATGCAGAAAGCATTATTTTTTTTAATAAAAAAAAACAAACCTAGGGGTCGGGGGAAGAGGCAAAACGATGGGAGGGTAAGAGATAAAAAAGTAGGTGGGGGTAGGACATGGTAGAGACAATGTCAAAGCACAAGGACAACAGATTGTGAGTGGGAGGGGATGGGGCAAACTGACAACAGGATATGCTGGAGGGGCTGAGGAAGCAAACACAAAGGAGGGTGAGTGGGAGGTGCTTGAGCTGCAAGCTTACAATGTAGGGTGGGTAGGAGGGACTGGTGTAGCAAACTGACAATGGAGGGTGGGTGGGCAGGGCTTGGGAAGCACAGGGAAAATGGAGGGAGAAGGGTTTGGGGAAGCACACAGACAATGCCAGGCAAGAGGGGATGGGGAAACGCATAGCAGATGATGCGTAGGATAGGCTGAGGAAGAAAACAGACAATGGAAGATAGGCAGGTGGTTATAGAGGTGGTGGGTAGGGAGGAAGCAAGAACAGCAACTGAGGGAGGGCGAGAAAGAGAACAAGAAGCTGGGAGAAGCACCAGAGAGAGACAGCTGGCAAACACAAGCCCTCTTTTAGAGTGCTTAAACAAAAAGAAACAAGTATTTCCTAAAAAATAGTAGGGACAAACCCAAGAAGGGGAAGGAAAGCCTTCAGAATCTTGCAAATAATAAGTGAGCTAATATGAGTGACAGTGAAGCCAACCAATGGCAAGCAATTAGTGAACTCTAAGCCCAACAGTAGCATTAAGTCTTGCTCCAGACAGCGCATATGCTGCCTTAGGCGAAACCTACAATACAATACAATGAAACTCACTGGATAAAAAGATTAAAACTGAGTTATGGTTCTGGCTTAAGGACATAAAAACAAGTTATAGTTATGAGAACACACACAACACATGCCATAACTCATTGTGCCCACCATGCGCAATACACATACTTGCCACTAGCACAGTTACACAAAAACATTTAGAACAGTTGACCAGACACTCCTTAACCTGCTTTGTAATCCTTTTTTAGTGTATCCCTTGGGGAATTGTACACTCTTGAGGTTTGGGCCAACTGTGCCTCTTTAGATAGCCAAGTTAATTGACAAAATGTACAGTGTATTTTACCCAAGAATTCATTAAAATGGTGAGATACTAATTTGATTAAATTCAATGTTTTGCTGTTGCCCGGTATAACACTACTTGTAAAATCAATCAACGTATGAAATTTGAAAACGTTATGATTTTTCTTAAAATTATTTTTATTATCCTTCATTATATCCTGTGTTATGAGGCCGCTTAACACAGGAAAAGACAAGACTACAAATACAAAACAGTGTTAGGAATTTTAGGGTGGATTTCGTTTCATTTGAAAGACAGAATTATATGAAAATACAAGCCTTGAAAAAGACCCGGGCTTGAAAGCCCTATAGGGCGAATCTCGTGTTGGCTGGTTCCCAAATAAATGGAAGACTGTAAACCTACCTCTGTGATAACTAATTTGAATTACCATGAGGCTGCAAAGGAACCTCTGTTAAAATATTTAGGAAATAAATATATTTGACATCATCTTGGATACACTATATGAAGAATGTCAATAACAAAAAACTGAAAAGTACAATATGATGTAATTCATGATTGATATTGGAAAATAATCAAGGATAATAAGATTTTTCAGAAAACTGCTAAAACCTGTCAATTTCATACACTGAACGATTTTGAAACAAGCGCTTTATTGTGCAATTGCATATTATTGAATTGAATCAAATGTGTATTTAATCATTTGTTATGAATTCTTGGGAATATACACTCAACACTTTTTCAATTAACACAGAAACATTTAACAGGAGAATAACAAGGCAGATACTGTGAGTTATGACATGTGTTGTGTGTGTTTATAACCATAACTGACACATTTCAATGGTTTTACTTGCTTGGGGAAAGCATAGCTCAGTTTAAACTGGTTTTTCAAAGATTATATAAATATATTACACGTTCAAACCTACTTATTGAAGGATTGCTAGTGGCATTAGAGGTCCTATTTTATAGAAGGGGGTATAACTGAATTATTTTGTATAATTCACAGTGTTGAATTTATTTTCAGGATATTTAGCTTCCCTACACAAAAGAGAAGAGTTAAACACATCATTTCCTTTTCTTTCAGTGCTTGCAAAAATGACTCCACAGTAGGAGTGCTGATCTTACAACACTAATCAGCACACCGGACAAGCTCACCCTTCATCTACTAATGATCCCTCCATAGTATGTGAGAACAGAATAGATATTGTAAATGAAGAGGCCTGTCAACAATATTGTTCACTGCCACATGGTGCACTTTATTTTTCCATTTTTAGATAGGTCTTTTTAACAATCTTCTATAGTGTCAATGTAATAATAAAAAAAGGAAAATCACATTTTGGAATGCATATTTTAAATTGAAATGCACTTTACTTTCAAACATTTTAACTTTGTAATAATACACATTGTGCATAAAACACATTTTCAAATATTATCGCATTATCCACAATAAAAATACACATTTCTCAAAACATTGGGAGGTACACCTGCAGTTTCAAGCAAACAGTGAATAGTAAACCGATTATGATTAAATGCTCTAAAGAGTGGTAAAATCAATTAAGAAATCATATGAAAGATCCAGAGTGAGTAATATATCCCTATATTGCCATCTCAGGTTCATGGTTTATAAATGTCACCAGAACCCTCCAAGGCAATATAGGCCCATGTTACATAGCTACACATTATTATGTATATATATATCTATATATATATATATATCCCAGTCGAAGACTTTTGGCTGAAACGCATAGGCCAGTTTGTTTGTAACACCTTGCACTTTGAAATGAAAATAAATCGCTTGTACCGGCTTGTGTCTACTGGATATGCCCGAATGAATTGTTGCCTGGGGTAGGCATTCTCAGGAAAGAGGATCATATATATATATATATATATATATATATATATATAGGATAGCTGAAACATGTGTTCTGACAAACTAAACTGGTTTGGGGAGAATCGGTGTGCTGCGTCTCTCGTCAATATATATATATGAGAGAGTGCAGCTTATTCACTTAGAAATTAACATGTAATGCTTATGAACTAATGTATAATAATGCCGCATAGAAAATGTATTAATGTATTTTGCTAAACGTGCGCTTGAAATGTGCCCACGGGGAGTGGCCGTCAATATATACAATGACTAATGAATCTGATTAATAATGATGAAATGTTATGTTAAAATATGATTTTGCACTAATAATAAAAGGTTATATTTTAAAGTTCTGCTAATAAATCATTAGGCCTTAGCATGAGTCGAGGCCTAGCTGCCTGGTTTCATATTAAATGTGTTTTTCTAACGTGCAGTGTGCTGACTTGACTCGAATTTTTCCAAAGCTAGAAGATGAATGTAACTATAGTAGATCCGTTCTCATGAAATTCGACTTGTTTATTTAACCTGAAACTGAGAGACATTTGGAACAATGGCTTGGACGGCACGAGCTGTTAACGACGTGCTTTTTGTGAAAGGAGAGCTCTTTTGCTAATTTCAATATGAAAGTGAAAGACATGTGCTCTAAATACTGCGAAATGTGTCTACAGAGGAAAGGATTAGGGATGATAGTTAAGAAGCACAGTTTTTCACGAAAATGTTATTAATGGAAATGCCTGTTATTTTGTCATGCTTAAAGAGACGTTCGTGCTGAAAGGAGTAAAAATGCCGCAATTGCTTTCAGGTGTTGTGAATAATTGAACTAACAATCCCAGAATGCAGTATATAAATCAGGATGGAAGTAGCAAAGTGGAATTAACAGATGAAACCACCGGAAGAAAAGACATTTTGTCGAAACACGTCGTGGGGTCTGTTTGAAAGCTTGTAACATCGTGAATAAAGGATTTAACATGAATACAGCCTCCGGGAGTGCAGCGCTATTTTTCTTTGAAGGTTTATGTGAGGGTTTTGGTCTTAACCCTAACGCTGCACCAGCAGGAAGGCACGTCGCTAACTAGGACCAAGTGCTTGTGTATATATATATATATACTGTATATATATATATATATATATATTTGTCACAGTAGTAAGCAGCAAAAGCAAAAAACTCACTTCTGATCCACCTGCTGTGTAATTTAGTAAAGTAACAAAAACTAATGTGTTTCAGCTGCAACTCAGACTTCAGTACTTGTTGGCTGCCATTACAAAGAAACAGTCATCTAGAGAGCGTTAACCACAGGCTCAAATGATACCAGTGCTTGACATTAACACAGCCTGGGGAAACTTGTAACAATCTTAAAATGGTTCTGATTACTGATTTGGTACATGAAGATTAAATAACATTTCATCAATTCAATGTTAATGATTACTTGTTTTCTGCAGTGAAAATATTAAACCATCACCTATCGCTGTGAATATTTAGGCCCTCATTATGACATTGACGGTAAATCCCGCTTACGCCACGCTGACGGCCGTCAATTTACCGTGGCGGCGGTGGATATCCGTTCACCATGACACACACACACCAATCTGACAGAATTCAGCCACATACACAAATCCACCAGTCCAAAGGTCAGAGATAAAGTGACGGTATCAAAACTCACACCGTTCCGCCCACCACATTATGACCCACAAATCACTACGGCGGACATTCAGTGGCGGTAAACCATTGGCGGTACATACCACTGTGCTCACAATGGACACCCACATACAAAACAACACCACATTGGACAATTCAAACAACACACACCTGACACCCATACACACACCACACCCACACACCGACACCACTATAAAACACACACCCACATTACCGACAACCCATTACAATTACAAATCATGGCCACCAGAGAGACAACAAGACCACTGAGACATCTAGAGCCACACATTACTCACACCTATACACCACTCACGCACACCACATCACACACCCCAACACATTACCCAACACACCCTCACCAACACACCTCACATAACACCCATGGTACCACAAAGATACTCCTGTTTCACAGAGGAGGAGCTAAGGGTCATGGTGGAGGAAATTGTCGGGGTAGAGCCACAGCTATTTGGAGAACAGGTGCAGCAGATATCAATAGCAAGGAAGATGGAGCTATGGCAGAGAATCGTGGACAGGGTCAACGCCGTGGGACAGCACCCCTGAACTAGGGATGACATCAGCAAGAGGTGGAACGACCTACAGGGGAAGGTACATTCCACAGCATCAAGACACCAGCTCATTATCCAGAAGACTGGCGGTCGACCCCCACCTCCTCTCCCACAACTCACAGCATGGAAGGAGCAAGTCTTGGCAATACTGCATCCTGAGGGCCTGGCTGCAGTCGGAGGAGGACTGGACTCTGATAAGTCAACTCTCTACTATTATCACCCCCTACCTGCATGCCATCACATACCCTCACCCTCACTCCCATCACTCCACTACATCCCACACATTCCACCATCACATCTCACTTATCCCAATGCCAAGCACTGCATGCTGTACCAATGCATGGACCCTTCACAGCCCTGCATGGACATTCATCACTAAAGCATGCACAGCATAGAGAACTAACAATCCGATCACATACTCATATACAAAAGTGAAATCTGGCAGGACAAATCCAACCATAGAGGGGAAGCCAGTGATGTACAATATGTCATGGTCAAAAATCATAACACATCATTTACATCCCCACAGGCACCCCAGCCAATGTCAGCGAAGAGGAGGTGCCAGCACTATCCAGTTTCTCAACAGAAGAGGCCCACAGTGATGACAGTAACTCTGGTCTTCAGGATCTGGACGATCTACCTGGCCCATCAGGGACCAGTGGACAACCGGTTAACCAAGCCCATTCACAGACCACCAAAAAGCCTCCTCCATCAGGAAACAACACCACAGTACCCACCCAGGGTATCACACCTCTGCCCCAGGACACATCAATCAGCAGTGTGTCCACCTCTACAGGGACCCCAAGCCACACCTCGCACACAAGACAGTCAGGAAGCTGGGGTCAGTGGCAGTGGGCGCACGGTTCAGGGGACAGAGGCACAGGCCAACACGGAAACTGGGAGGAGTGCAGTGTGCCAGGGGGAGGACAGATCCAGGGAGCTGACTCTCCAAGAGGCACTCTCCGAGATCCTGGGAGCCTACCAACATTCCCAGGACATGATGGGCCAGATCCTGGACATCGTGCAGGATAATATGCGGCTGCAGGAGGGACAGTGTCAGGGGATCAGGGAGGACTTGCAGGCCATCAACAACACCCTGATCTCCATAGCAGGGGTGCTGGCAGACATGGCCAACATTACGAGGGAGGCAGTCTCACACCAGCGGGCCCCTGCCACTAGCCAGACATCTGAACAGCCTTCCGCTGCCGCTAGTGGCCAGGAGGCCTCGCCACAGGACTCACAGGCAACCGGCACCCCTCCCCCGCACAAGGTGAACCACCCTGCAAATGTTCACTAGGATCCAGACAGAAGCCAGAGACACTTGCCAAGACCCCCACCAAGAAATGAGACTCTCCTGATTGTTCCCCTTGTGTCCCAGTCAGTTACCCTGTCCACCTTGAACTGCCATTGCTCCCCTTCATATGTCCCCTTGGACAATGCACCTATGCTACAAACAGACTGGAACAATACCCTGGACTTTCCTCCATCGTCACCCCATCCAATTGCACTTTCCCCCTATATGTTAGCACTTCAATAAACACCCTTTGAAAAAAATCAATTTGGAGTATGTCATGTATATCAAATATGTATTTTTTGAAACAGATACAAACATTGCAAATTAACTATACATAGAATGAGCATAGATTAATGACCTGTAGCCGGCTATAGTGATCATACCAGGAGTATTTGTCAAATCACCAACATCTGCAAGATGAATTGCCAGAGGGAACAGAAATTAGGCATAGAAGTGGGAAATACCAGCATGCCATTGCCACACAGATTACAACCAAAGTCATTGAAATGTAAGGTTACGCTGTCCTACCTGTGTGTCATTGGAAGTATTGACGGATCACAGAACGTAGGTGCAATTTGACACTGTGTAACGCCGCACCTTGACGCAGCGTCTCTTTTTGCCTCCGCGGTAGGAACGCGCTGCCGATTCTCGGAGCGCTGTTCCCCACGTTTTTTGGTCACTTTGGCAACGCGTCCTGGGAAGCGTGTATTGCGCTCCCGGTTGTGTTGCCCTTCCCAACTGTAAGGCATTTTTCCTCTCCCCTGTCGGTGGTGGCCTTCTTCTGGTCTTTTTCTTTTTCCTTGCCTCGGTATTCTGCCCTTTTCATGTTCATGTTGTGTCCATCTTGTCTTCTTCCTATTTGTATTTCCCAGCATGCTCTCTTTCTTCTATACTGCCTTCTTTTTCCTATTCTTGTCTATGGGCTTTTTCCCAATTCAAGATGGCGTTCTTTTCATTTCCTGTGATGTCACTTCCCTTTTCAGTATATAAGCCATTCAGTCTTGCTCTATCTTGCGTTGCAAACACTTCCCTTTGTTTGTGCTCTTCGCTCCTATTCATCGTTCCTGCTTTTTGCCTTGGAGTATTTTTTGCCTTGTTTTTTCCTGTTTTCAAGTCCTGTTTTTCTTCTTCTTTTTTTAGGAGTTCCTGTTTGAGGTTTTTCCCAAGTTCTTGGTTTTTTTTTCCTCTAGGACTCCTTCTGGAGGGTACGGTCTGCTTTGGCGTTCCCTGTCAAGCGGCACCGTGGCTACTAGAAAGGGTCGCCCATATCTGGGTTTATCCAGAACCTGTAGAAGACCGGGTGTGTTTTCCAATCCTGCATCCAGAGGTGAGAAGTCAAGTGCAGTTCGTGACACACTGAGTGCGATGGAGCACGGGTCGACTATACCAACCAGGTTCGTTCTAGTCCAAAATTTGACCTTCTGACTTTAGTCCTTCAAGACCCAATCCACCACAGAAGTACATTTTTAAGCCCACCCCCAGGGCCTCAGAGGAGGTACTTAGAGACTCACAGGGTGTCTTGTCAAGAAGCCTCTGTGCCACAAGCCAAGACCAGTGGTTTCCATAGTAGTCAAGGGTGGAAAGCCATTAATTTCAGGACTGCACCTGTGTTGGAAACAACTAGTGTGTCATAAACTACTTCAGCGGTTCTCAAATATTGCTCATTGAATATTCATGCCCCTTTATTTATGTTAAAGTATTGTGTGCTAAACATCTTTGACTACCAAAAACATGTTCCTTGATTACATATTTACAGGGAATGCCTTCTGACACTAGCGCGGAGCTATGAGAAAACACCTGATGTCATCATCATCAGCTTTGCAAATCACTTGCGCCATTCAGGCCTTCAAAATGCACCTCTCGCGAGAGGGAACGCTTTTGTGAGATTGTGAAGTCTCAGCAGCCATTTTGGCTCCAGCGGATATAAAAATCCCCTCCCTCAGATCCCTGATGCATCACATTCAGGATCTGACAAGAGAGGTCGAAAAGAAGCAGTGTTCAAGACTTCAAGCTCTTGTCTCCTGATATAAGTAACCAAATCTGTACTATTTTGTAAGCGCTAATCAAGAAAGGGCATTTCATGGTGATAACGCGTCCCTTTATGATATTTTATTACATATCAGGACTCGTTTTAGGCCAATGAATCTGTTGACCTAGTTGAGAGACACCTTAGGACGAGATAGCTAATCAATATATCAATCAATACATCAATAATGTCATCAATATTTATCACGACAATGCATTTCACTTTAGTCAAAGTCATTAATCAATTCAAAGACACTACCATGACCTTTCAGCCATGAATAACCACACCTTGATTAGTAGAATTTTATGAGTTTTATTCCCTAATAATTACAGTCTATAAGCAGATGCGTTAATCTCAACACCAAGAAACATAATAGCATAGTCACGATATGGCAACTTTGATAAGATTTCAATAAAGCGAGAATCACAAACATCAGAACATAACACAGCATGAACATAGATCAAGTTTAGCAGAGTTTCAATAACGCGTCAGTTCAACAAAGCATAAATTCGGTCATTTGTCTATTTGCGTCAGTTTAATGAACACCTATCCTAACCACTGATTAGCATTAGCATGTTGGGTTTCATGCAAAACAATTTAGAACACCAATTTGGAAAACATGGTCTCTGTCAAAAGTAAGCAGTTGGTACCTAGAAAGGAAAAGCAAACAGACAAATCTCAATTGCATTGTCATAATTACCCTCCAAAGTTTAGGTCAGCGCACAGGTTCACTCTTCGTCTTCAGGACATCAGTCAAATCGGCATCAGTCAGTACTCAGCTCCGGGGCAAAAGGGCACTTCCCTCATAAGGAGGCAAAGTGTAAAATGGACAAGTCTAAGGGCGAGGATGGTTTTAAGTAAACCAACAAGTCACCTAACAGAGTGACAGAGTTTCTGGATAAAATCAATAGCATTCCCTAACCCACCTAAATGACTCCCATGACATGGGGTTTTATCTCTTTTCCATTGTACATTCCCCCAAAACTCAATTGGACATTTGTTATACCCCACTATCTCTAACCTATCAGAAAATACACTAGGTAATCTAACTCTTCACCCCATATTATTTTACAAGTCTTTGATTGGTCTCCATAATTGACGTCTTCTGAGGTGGCACGTCCGGTATGATTTAATCTTTCTGTAATTCTTTGCACATCTTTTGGTCAGCAGTTCCATTGTCTTCACCGGTTTGAATGACCTTGTACATTACATTAATCTACACTGTTTCAATTTGCTTTTAACATTTACTCTGCACACAATGAAGAATGCTTGAGAACGGATCTAATATGGATACATTCGTCCTATAATTATGTGCACAACGAGGCTTGTGAGTGTACAGTTATAACTGTGTGCACAACCAAACCTTGTGACTAGAGAACTTACTGCACGAGAGACTCTGCCGATTTAAGGAATACAAAGAGGTTTGAGCGATAAGCACTTCTAAAACCCGACCTCTGTGACTAAACAGAGCAGTTGGTAGCCTTTAATTTAAGACCAAGACTCATAGAACATTGTACTAGAGGACCTTAGTCAGAGACCTGTGCACCTAACAAGATCTCTGATTGCCGAACTATTAATGAAATGGGATCTGCACGATTAAAGACTACATAATAGGCAATCAAGAGAAACTTTGTTTTACTGTCAGACTTTGTGATTAACTCATTCAGCCATGGAACTACAATCAGCACTGAAAGAACCATGTGCCCTCCAGCTGTCCAGTATCTGGCCTCAAGTGCCTGGCCCAATCTTATTAAAAATGAAGAGGCCTCCAGAAGGCAGCACAAAAACTCCCTAGTAGAAAACCAGCACAAAATCTTCCTAAGTATGGCTCTCTTTCCTTGGACAGAAAAGATTTTTTATGGGAAGTCTAAAGCCATAGAGTGTATTGAGCCGAGTTAATAAATCCAGATCTTTCTCTTAGGTAGAGGTGAATCAGAGTTGTTTATCTTTTAGTATTTTAGTTTATTTGATCCTGATCCCTCTTCCCCGAGCCCATACTTCCACTGCCAAGTGAGACTGAACTTCAGGGGCGGCTGTATAAGCACAAGGATCCATGCTGCCACCTCAATCTGAGATCTAAAGTTAAACGCGTCCAAGAAAGAAGACGGCATGACAAAATGTGAAGCTGAGGTGAAACTATTTCTCAGGCAGCATGGTGTCAGCAGCAATCCAACCCCACCATGGAGATAGTCCTCAAAGATATTTATAGACAACTCAAACTTTCTTGAGTAGAAAATCAAACCTTAAGGAGCCAAGTAGAAGGGTTGTTCCATTAGGTAGGGACTCTACAAAACGTTTAACGTCTGTACATAGGCTGCATAGCAGTCCCAACCTCTTGGGGACAGGTTCCATGGGCCCAGCCTCAGTCATGAACTCTGCCCAGCAGTTGGCAGTTCCTTTAGGCTTTTAAGGGAGCCCCAAAAACGTAAAATATTCTTGACTCATTTGCCAGGTGCATTTTCTGTTCAGACCTACTTCCTTCGCCACTCGGGAGTCTTGTGTGGTATTTGTTCCTTCTTATTGCTCAAGATAAGGGGCCTCATTTTCCATCTCCCTGGTGTCTGAAAACAGTCTCATCTTACACGATTTTGGTGCATTTGAATAAGAACTGTTCTGCTTTTTTGACAGACGAACCATAACCCTAACCGTAGACAATACGTTCTTGGAACTGCGCCAAGAGAAAACTTGACTTGTTAAGCTACTTGGGGCATTTTAATCATTTAGTTGCTGAAGCTAATTGGCTCAGGGACAAACGGGCATCCATTTTTCACAGATATTTGAGATACAAGCCTAAGAACATGTTTGCTTAATTTGTCAGTAGGCCAACAGATTGTGAGACCCAGATTGATCTAGTTCTGCAGTTAGATCACCATTTTGCTGAGCGCAGGGGTGAAAAGAAAACATCTGATTTTTTTTATTAAAAAACTGGGGGTTGGGCGGTTTATTGCCCCGCAGTTAAAACCACGTACACTCGCTCTCTTATTGTACCCAGGTGTAAGAGAATGTTATTCATTGTGGAGGATATGAGTCCTACCCAAGCAATAAGTCCCACAATTCCGTAAGGTCAAACACACAGTTTTAATAATTTAAACCTGGGTTCAACCCCTGGTAGTTATGGGACAAAGCAAACAGACTTAACGTAGGAAAATGTGCAAAGTACTTAGTAGCACCAAAACTACCGAAGAGACAAAAACTCAACTCATTAGAAATCCTGTAATTTCTAAAAGTATAAGAAAAATGTAATAAGAAAAATTATAGACAAATTACTAAAATCCAAAGAGCCAGGCCAGAGGTATGATAAAAAAATGTTTTTAAGACAAAAAGCACTAAGAAAATACAAAGCTGCAATTAGAAACGACTGTTTGCAGTTGAAAGGGACCAAGGTGCAGTTACAGGCTGACTGCAAGATCTTATACGCCAAGAAGATCACCCCGACAACTTTTTACCTTCTGACAAAGGCCCTCATTACGAACATGGCGGGTTGGCCCGCCATGCCGGCATTGGCGGCTGAAACCGCCAGCCGGCATTGCAGGCCAACGAGCCACATTCTGGACAGGGTGAGGGCCGCCATCGGCGGCCCTCACTCACCGCCAGGCTTCCGCCGTGAGTGGAAACACTATGCCCTGGCGGATAATGTTCCCATTTCCACCAGCCTTTTCCTGGCGGGTTCACCTGCCAGGGAAAGGCTGGCAGATGGAGTGCCCCGGGGCACCCTGGGGGGCCCCTACACTGCCCATGCCCTTTGCATGGGCAGTGCAGGGGCCTCAGTGCAGTGCCCCGTCGCGCAGGTCACTGCCCGATTTTCGGGCAGTGATCTGTGCAACGGGTGCAACTGCACCTGCCGCACAGAGGCATTGACGCTGGCTCCATGTGGAGCCACCGTCAATGTCCCGGCTGGGCCTTTCTGTGAGCCAGCGGGCGGAAACAATGTTTCCTCCTGCCGGCCCACAGAAATGTTCATAATTTTGCTGGCGGGGTTTCGGGGTCGCTGGCGGTCAGTGTTTTGACCGCCAGCATGAACGCCATAGTCTGGTTTATGGAAGTCAAAATCCACCAGCGGGCCAAGGTTGAAGGCTGTACATGGTGAAGTCCTCTAAAAGTCAGATTGCTGTTGTATGAGGTCCTGCTGAAGCTGCAGTTCTTGTTGAGAAAAGTCTAGGGCGAGAAATTCTCATTGGTCGGATACTTTCTGTGCATTCGGCAAGCCAAGATTTTTACCTTTGGATTTAGGGCCTGATTTAGATCTTGGCTGATGAGCTACTCCGTCACAACAGTGACAGATTTTCCATCCATCAAAATATAAATTCCATAGGCTATAGTGGGATTTATAGTTCAGTGGACGGGAAATCTGTGACCGTTGTGACTGAGTAACTCGTCCACCAAGATCTAAATCAGGTCCCTAGTCTTTATTTATGGAGCTGAAAATCCTCCAGAGAGTATGCCAGAGGCAATGTCATCTCAAAATCTAATACCTTTGCTGTGAGGTTCCACTGAAGTTCAAGTCTTGGAAATCCGAATTTAGTTTTAACTCCCATGTTTTCATACTTTCTGGAGAAGTTCCTCTGAGCCATTCTGAGCCCACTGGTAACTAGTTGCCCCAGTGCATTGGCATAGAGTAAAGTGGTGCAGGGTAGAGTAGAGAGGCATAGCATGAAATGGCATACAGTGCAGTGGCAGAGAGTGAAGGTTTGCAGAGTGCATTGGTGTGGGGTGGTGCAGAGGGGAGTTGAGTCGCATAGAGTCAAGTATTCATGGTGTGGTAGCACACTGCTATTACAGACAACACATTGTCAATTGAAAAGACCATGGTGGTCATTACAACCCTGGCGGACGGTGTTAAAGCGGCGGTAAGACCGCCAACAGGCCGGCGGTAAAAAATCTGCAATTACGGCCGTGGCGGAATCCGCCAACAAAGACAGACACTTTAACATTCCGACCGCCACAGCGGTACAAACAAACAGCACAGCGGTCACCGCCAACAGACAGACGGGAGACAATGTACCGCCTACACTATTACAACCCACCAATCCGCCACCATTTCCGGGGCGGATTCACCACGGATAAAAACACGGCAGAAACAGGAATTCCGAAGGGAACACGCTCACCTCTACACACCCCACGAGGAACGAGGACACCATGGACCCGGAGCTCCAAATTCTCCCTGCAATAGTCTTCCTGCTCCTCTACCAGGAGCACGAACGCCGGCGAAGACCACGGTGAGTACTGCACCTACAACACAGGGGAGGGAAAAAACAGGGACACACAAACGCAAAACACAAAACACCCCCGCCCCCACCCTCACCCACTACAACACACACACTAATGCATATTGATACATCACAGTTACACCCCCCAGAAGAATGCAAAGACAATAGAAAATGAGTGTAACCATTGTAATATATTAAAATCAACTAGGCAAAAATATATATATACACCATTTACAAAATATATATCAGGCATAGTAGTCCAGATAGTGCTCCAATTAAGTCAGTGGAACACTGGGCCCACACGGTATGGGCGAGGCCCACACAAGATCCCCGACCTTGATGGAGAGAACACTGCAGGGGCATCAGAGAGCAAGAAAACAGGCACCTCAGGGGGAGGGAAAGGGGGGGCACCTCAGCCGGTTGAGTGCACAATGCCAAATCCAAGAGAGGGCCACATGCCCACTGTTCAATCCTGGGGAGTGCAAAGCCACAGTCCCTCAAGTCTCTACAGTGGGTGGGTTGCCCACTGTTCCATCCTGGGGAGTGCAAAGCCACAGTCTCTCAAGTCTCTACAGTGGGTGGCTTGCCCACTGTTCCATCCTGGGGAGTGCAAAGCCACAGTCTCTCAAGTCTATACAGTGGGTGGTTTGCCCACTGTTCCATCCTGGGGAGTGTAAAGCCACAGTCTCTCAAGTCTATACAGTGGGTGGGTTGCCCACTGTTCCATCCTGGGGAGTGCAAAGCCACAGTCTCTCAAGTGGATAACAGCCTCCACTGGTTCTGGAGGGGGCATGGGTCCCTGAGTGCTTCATCCTGCTAAGGACAGAGGTAGTGGATGACAGTCTCCACTGGTTATGGAGGGGGCATGGTGCCCGGAGTGCTTCATTCTGCCCGTGCCGGACTCAGTAGCATCAGTGCCCCTGGCGCTCATGGGCCAGCGGTGCATGAGACGGCGGTTCCCTGTTCAGCGGTGCTTGAGACGGCGGTGCCCTGTTCAGCGGTGCTTGAGACGGTGGTGCCCTGTTCAGTGGTGGTTGAGACGGCGGTGCCCTGTTCAGCAGTGCTTGAGACGGCGGTCTCCATTGCAGTGACTCAGCTGCTGGCGGACCTTCATGGCCCAGTGGGGCTTTTGCTGAGGGTCCTTCATGGCCCAGCGGGGCTTTTGCTGACGGTCCTTTATGGCCTAGCAGGGCTTGTGCTGGCGGCTGCCTCCTGGGCAGCGGGGCTTGTGCTGGCGGCGGTCTCCTGGGCAGCTGGGCTGGTGCTGGCGGTGGCCTCCTGGGCAGCTGGGCTGGTGCTGGTGGTGGCCTCCTGGGCAGCTGGGATGATGGCGGTCTTCTCCGCCGTGCTGCTCTTCCCAGACTTGCTGACCTTCTTGTGGCCGTTCCCCACCTTGGAGGGTGTCGCAGCTGACTCCACACTCCCACCTGTACCCCTGGGAGCGGCTTTGGTGGCTGGAGTCTTCCCCCTCTCCTGCCGGGCACTGGCCAACTTCTGATGCTTCACAGATGGGGGACTGTCTGTGCTGTGGCTCTGTGCCACACTGGCTGCCCTGGTGGCCGGTGCACTCCAGATTCCGGTGACTACAGGCACCACTGGTCCCGGAGATGTTGTGGCTGAGGTGCTAGTTCGGGACCTAGGAGATGGACGGGGTGGGGGAGGTGTGGGAAAGAGGTCAAGGTTGGACAGGAAAAGTTTTTTGGACACACTGGTACAGGTAGCTGGAGTGGGTTTGGGAGTGGAGGAAGAGGTTGTGGTTGTAGGAGGTGTTCGTTTGCTGACTTTGGGTGAAGGTGCATGCGCTGGAGGCTGTTGTGAGGTGGATGGCTGTTGGGTGGGTGTGTGCCAGCGTTTGTGTATCTTTGGAGGGGGCGTCACAGACACACTGGGAGAGGACACAGGGGGCGTGTGAATGGTAGTGGGGGTGGTGACTACACGTGAGCGGGGTGTGGTGGTGGGTGTGCTGGAGAGGGACGTAGTGGCTGTAGAGATAGTGCATGCAGGTGTGAGTGTAGATGAGACAGGGAGGGAGGAGGGAGACGAGGAGGAGGGGGACACAGTGGAGGCAGTGGATGTTGCTATGTCTGCATGTGTGTGATGCTTGCGTGAGTGCCTGTGGGATGTGTGGTGCTTATGTTTGCCTGAGCTTCCCTTGTGTGTTGACGTGTGTGCATGCTAGTCTGTAGGTGTGCTTGGTATGGGCTGAGGTACAGGGGATTGGGTCGGGGTGGAGGAAGTTGGAGGGGGGAGGCTAGACACACGGACAATGGCTGCCATCAGTGCTGAGGCCAGAGTCTGAAAAGCTCGCTGAAGGGCCGCCTGACAAGAATGAATGCCCTCCAGGAATACATTTGTTTGTTGCAACTGCCTTTCCACACCCTGGATGCCATTCAAAATGGTAGACTGCCCAACACTGAGGGACCTGAGGAGGTCAATGGACTCCTCACTAGAGGGCAGCAGGGGTGACTGGGGCAGGGCCTGAGGTGCCTGGGCGAAGGCGATGCCCACCCTCCCGGGTGAGCGGGCACGGGGTGAAGGCTGAGGGGCTGCTGGGAGAGCGGTGCTGGAAGGGGGGGTGGCGGCTGTACCTGTAGATGGGGGGGGCACAGATGTTGCCGCCACCACAAGGGAGCTCCCATCAGAGGACGAGTCCGTGTCACTGGTCTCAGCTCCTGTCCCTGCCGTGGAGCTCCCCTCGCCCTCCATCCCACTGGTGAAGTCTGATTCCGTAGTGTGGCCCTCCATGGTCATGTGGGATGCAGCCCCCTGGTGCTCCGGTGCCACTGCTCCTCCGCCTGATGATGCTAATGCACACAAGAACAGGGAGACCACAAAAAAGGGGGGATGACAGAAGAAAGACATGTTCAGTGCATGCATTACCGCTACCACTGGCAGACACGACAGACACAGAAGCCCTCTGCACTACGCCGCGCTCTTGGGCTTCACTGTTCAATTCCTGGAAAATGGCCTACAAGGCTATGGACAACATCTGCACACATAGATGACACAGGGGCATGACTAGGTGTACTTGGCACTCTACAGAGGTGGGCTGGGGTGCCACATGGCCTGCCTTACGGAGGGACCTTGCCTACGGAACTCGCCCTGGCCTAGGGAAACCCACAGCCCACCTCCCCACCCAGACCCTTCCACTGCGCCCAAAGTCAGCAGAATGCGAGTGTACTCACCCCCTTGTGGCTGCTGTGATGCCCTCAAGCGCCCATCCAACTCAGGGTACGCCACCGCCAGGATCCTGAACATCACGGGGTTCATGGTGCGACGGACACCCCTCCCACGTTGGGAGGCCATCCCCAGCTGAGCCTCTGCCATCTTCTTGCTCCAGCGGCGAATGTCCTCCCATCTTTTCCGGCAGTGGGTTCTCCGTCTGTGGTAGACCCGCAGGGTCTGGACGTCCTTGGCGATGGCACGCCAAATATCTTTTTTCTGGTAGGTGCTGACCTACATGATTTGTACAGGGGGAAGAGAAACTTATTACCAACTGCACCGTCAAAGTGATTGGCCCCCATCCCTACCCTTGCCATGTGGCACATGCACTCACTGTCGTTTCATGCACACGACTCTCTCCCCCGTTCCTTCTTACATCCACCCCTCTCCACACAGGCATAGCCCATACATCATGCTCCCAGTGTACTTACCTGTTGGTCTGGAGGACAGTAAAGTAGCGTGTACTGGGGGAGGACCCCGTCAACAAGTTTTTCCAACTCCTCCTATGTGAAGGCAGGGGCCCTTTCACCAGACACTCGAGCCATTGTCTCTTCCAGACCGAGGTCACAGCAGCAGTTGCAGTGTAGGTCCTCTCCTGTCGAAGATCAGGTATCGAGTGATTGAACAGATAGAAAATGGCGCCCACGTCTGCGGCGGTGCGTACTGTCACCGCCGGCGTACATCGTCATTGGCTCCTGGGACCCATAGGGTCCAATGTTCACCAATGCAGCATTGCGCCGCGGTCTTTGACCGCTTACCGCGACGGTGTACAACGCCAGCGCAGTTACCTCACATCCCATTGTCCCACTTTAGAGGTCAGGCAGCCGCCATTTCAGGGGCCCACATGGCTTCATTTTCAACTGCGTCACACATACCTAGGCCTAGACTCAACAAACATAGGAAGCAGAGGAAGAACACATGGACAACAGGGACTCAGTGATCCAGCAATATTTCCAGTGAGACACAGGTAAGAATACAAACATGCCTACTACATGTACTTAAACACTACTACCTCTCTACTGTCTGTCGTTTTCACCCAGTGTATGGTCACTGATTTGTCACTTTCACTCACGATTTCACAGATGTGGGTCCCACTGTGTGACATCTGCTTTGATTCCTCATGGACTAGAGCTTTGTGACATAGGTATGTTGCCATCACCAATGAAAAAGCTTTTTGCCACAGTTATTGCTAATACAGTATTCCGAAATCACAGACAGACTCCAGATTGTTGTGTGCTTTAAGGGTGTTTATTTAAGTGCTCAATATTGGAGGGGGTTGTAAAATGGTGAGGGGTGATGGCGGCGCAATGTCCATGGCAGAGTCCAGTCTATTAGTCTCACAGGTGCATTGCCCAAATGGGCATAGGAAGTGGAGCTGGGGCAGTTTAAGGATGGACAGGGTGACAAAATGGGACTGTAGGATGACAATCAGGGTGGTCTCATTTCTTGGCGGGGGTCTTGGCATCGTTCTCTGTCTTTGTCCTGGATCTCAGGGACCGTTTGCAAGGTGGTTCTCCCTCTGCAGGGGTTGGGGTGCTGGTGTGGTGGTCCTATGGCAGTGCCTCCTGTCCACTAGCACCGGCAGAGGTGGTGGGCAGTTCATCGTCCAGGCTAGTGTCAGGGGCCCCTTGGACTGCCACAGTGTCCCTCCTGGTGTTGAGTACTTCCTTCAGAACACCTACGATGGTGCCCAGGGTGGAATTGATGGTTCTGAGTTCCTCCCTGAAGCACATATACTGTTCCTCCTGCAGGCACTGGGTCTCCTGAAACTTGGCCAGTACCGTTACTATTGTCTCCTGGGAGTGGTGGTAGGTTCCCATGATGGAGGAGAGGGCCTCGTGGAGAGTGGGTTCCCTGGGCCTGTCCGCCCCCTGTCGCACAGCAGCCCTCCCAGTTCCCCTGTGTTCCTGGGCCTCCATCCCCTGGACCGTGTGCCCACTACCACTGCCCCCAGGTCCCTGTTGTTGTTTGGGTGAGGGGTTAGCCTGGGTTCCCTGTAGTGGTGGACACACTGCTGATTGACGTGTCCTGGGGACGGAGGTATGGGCCCGCTGTGTGGGTGCTGTGCTGGTTTTTCAAGAGTGGGGGAAGCTCTGTAGTGGCCTGCGACTGGGTTTGTGGAACCGACTGTCCCGAGGTCCCCAATGGGCCGGGCTGGTCATCTAGATCCAGTTGGACAGAGGTGCTGTCATCACTGTGGGCCTCTTCTGTTGGTGGTGTGGACATGTGTGGACCCTCCTGTCCGGTGACGTTGGGTAGGAGTCCTGCAGGGGTATAAAAGCATTATTATTGCATCTGTGTGTGTCAAGGTGTGCAATGGGTGGGTGACTGTGTACCCCAGTGCTAGCATTCCTGTGTGGGACCTTGTGTGATGATGGTTTAGGGGGGTGTATGGGTATATGCAGGGGGCATGCTTTAGTGATGGGTGTCCATTCTTTGTTGTTGCATGCAGGGCTTGGTGTTAGGATGTGTGGTTTGTGATGTTGGGACATTTGTGAGGAGTTAGAGTGATGGGGGTGAGGGTGGGGGTATGTGGTGGCATGCAGGTACTGTGGAGGATGTAATAGTTAAGATTTGACTTACCAGAGTCCATTCCTCCACCTACTCCTACGAGGCCCTCAGGATGCAGAATCGCCAAGACCTGCTCCTCCCATGTTGTTAGTTGTGGTGTAAGTAGTGGAGGTCCGCCGCCAGTCCGCTGAACCCCCAGGTGGTGTCTTGAGACCACGGAACGCACCTCCTCCCGTAGGTCGTTCCACCTCTTCCTGATGTCCTCCCGATTTCTTGGGTGCTGTCCCACTGCGTTTACCCTGTCCACTATTCTTCGCCATAGCTCCATCTTCCTTACAATTGAGGTGTGCTGCACCTGTGATCCGAATAGCTGTGGCTCTACCCAGACGATTTACTCCACCATGACCCTGAGCTCCTCCTCCAAGAACCTGGGGTGTCTTTGCCGTGCCATGGGGTGGTGTAGGTGATGTGTGGGGTGGTGTGTGTTGTGATAAGTGTGCTGATATGTAGTGGAGTATTGTGTGAGGTGCGTGGAAGTTATGTGGGTGATGGTGTTGTGTGCCTGTGGATGCTAGTGTTGTTGATGGTGGTGTCTCTCTCTGGCTTTTGTTCGTGATTTGTGGTCGTAAGGGTTTGTGGGTGATGTGGGTGGGTGTTTTATATTGTATTGAGTGTGTGGGAGTGGTGTGTGTATGTGTATCAGGTGTGTGTATTTTGAATTGTCCAATGTGGCTGTGTTTTGGAGATGTGTGTGTATTTTGAGCACGGCTTTCTGTACTGCCAATGGAATACCGCGGTTGAAAGACCACCGCGTGGATTCGTGGGTCGTGATAGTGTGGGCGTATTTCTGTTGCCGTGACGGTGGAGGTTTTGTTTTCGCCAGTTTATCACTGACCTTTGGTGTGGCGGACTTGTGTGGGTGTCTGAATTTTGGCAGATTCCGAGCTGTGGGTCATAATAGCTGTGGCGGAATTCCGCGGCCGTGGCGGTGTGTTGGCGGTCTTTTGCACGGCGGTAAGCGGCTTTTACCGCCAATGTTGTAATGAGGGTCCATTACATTTTCACAGCCAGACCATTTTACTAATAAAACTATAGAGTGCACAGACAAAAATGTGTGGAAATTGAATCTCCTAGCTTAATGATTCATTTTGATCATATTAAAGAAGTTTCCAACACACTTCAGAAATAACTAAAAATATGTTTTATTTGTGCGTTCATAATTACAATATATTCTCAAATACTTCCACAGTTAATTTAAATGTCGAGTGCTAGGAAAAAGCTCTTTCCTCCCCTGTATCCAGCAAGTTTCTTACATAAATCCTCTCACTTTGTTAACAGAAAGCGAGTTTGGGGAGGAATACTTGAAACACGGTTTAGGCAATGGGAGGGGCGAACTGAACCTGGATAGCCTAAAGCAAGTAAAGCCAGCAAATGGAAAGGCAGAAAGTGTCAGTTACAAACCACATAGCCAATGGTAATCAATGAGCGGAATGCATTCCAAGGTCACCTTTCTGAAAGTACCAAGATGTCTTTAGCATACCATACAGCTGTACTGTCTGGTAGATTGTGACCTAAAAAAGTATCTTGCAGCTTTTGATGTTTCTGTAGTTACAAAGGAGGTCAACCAACTGACTCCTGGAGTACAATTCTTAGTGAGTATAAGTAGGAGCAAGTCTAGCCCTTCATGACTCCACACAAGTTATAGCCAGCAGGACCAGTCCTGTAACACTCTACCAGGTCCAGAAATAATTCTGATGAGCTAAATGTGAGGTAGTGCAAAGCTTTCTGCTTTTACAGCACATTCTGTTTTTTTCATTGCAAACTATCCTGCAGTGTACCATTCTTAGTAAAATTCAACATGGTAAAACCTTTCTGCCCCAGGAAGGAGCTTGTGGCATACCTAAGGGTGTGTCCAAGGTAATGAATAGTGCCCTTCCACTCAACCACTTCAAACTATTTCTGGGGCCAGCTGCCTCCTCCACTGAGACTAATGCTAAGAGGCTAAAGTGTACTTTGGGATAAAAGAACCCCTCTTCTCCAGGCAACATTTTCAAAGTTATAGGTTCCTTCTTGGGGCCTTTCAAGTTAGGAAAGTTCCTGGACACTCTTTAACTACCCTTCTTGGGTTCAGCTGTATCATATTCCTCACCCAAGCCACCTGGCCTGCCCCAAGACATTGTCCCTGCTCTGACAGCAGTATTTCACATCATATTAAAGGTAGCACTGACAGGCCAGCAGCAGGCAGGATAATGCTAATTACCACGATGGAGCTCCAGGTGGATAAGTTTCTCCTTCAAAATGTGGCAGAACTTTGCCAACTTTGCGGACCCTCTGCTCCTTTTAGAGTAGGAAAAAGTACAGTGTTTCCAATGTTTAAGGTTACGGTGGCTACAGTGGCAGAAGCCTTTAAGCAAAAGCCTGTCAGGCATTGCGCCATTGGGCGAAGTATCTCAGACTGTCTGCCGTATTTGAGGTGACTGTTTCAACGTATTTCTTTTTTGAGACCACCAGAGAAAGCCTTGTGGTCCCAAAAAGGAAACCAAAAACAATGGAAGAAAGCCCCCAGAGCATCAGGGACATTTCTTTTTTATTTTCCAACAGCAAACTCTTGTATTGGGAGTTTGCTTTTAAAAAACACCCTTTGCTGACGGTGTGCTTTAATCAAAGTGCCTGCTCATCAGAGTTTCAGTACTTTGAACGGTTCCTCCATAACAGAGGTGCTGAAGGCAAAGAGATCTCCACCTGCCTGACAGAGATCCTGGAGTGCAGAGTTTGACTTCCCACCAGGCACGCAGAGTATATCCCTCCGCTGCCCTGGCGGACTGGCAGGCCGGTTGCTGTACTCTGAATTGGACCTAGAGTATTTACTTTTATACTTTTTCGCTTTTACAGTGGCATTCTCCCATGTGTACTGCCCTAAAAGAATTTAATTGTTGAACCTTGAAATCAGAAGTTGCTAACATCTATGATACACAGCTCCTCAATCAGGGAATTATTGTGACACAGTTTTGATAATAAAAAATGAAGTTTCCTGCCAAATCAGGATTACGAGATATGCAGGAAAATCACAAGTCCAAGTCTCCTTCATGCACATTTCACAAGGAAAAACCTGGCAAAATGTGCATGAGGAAGAAGCAGCAGAATAAATGACTCTTCCTAACGGTATGAATAATTTCAGGTGCAATAGGTCCACTGAAGTTTCCCCATACATCTCATAATGCCATCCCCAGATTCCTAGGGAGTATCCTACACAAGAACTCAGGCCCATATTTATACTTTTTTAGCGCCGCATTTGCGTCATTTTTTGATGCAGAAATCGTGCAAACTTGCAAAATACAATTGTATTTTGAATGTTTGCGCCGTTTTTGCGTCAAAAAGCGGCGCAAATGTGGCGCTAAAAAAGTATAAATATGGGCCTCAGTGTCCCCTTTGCACAGTCTTTCTATAGGTCTTGGATTACCCATAAGTCAAGGGCTAGTCACTCAAGTAATAAATGTGAATGAGCTTGTTGGAAATGGCCCTATTTCAGGGTTAGCCCCACATGTTTTGCCTCTGATCCCCTGTTTTGACTGTGTTCTACATTTTGTTTTTGCTGGTTTTAGGACTCTGGGCACCTTACCACTGCTGACCAGTGCTAAAGTGTAAGTGCTCCCTGTCTAAATTGTATTGGTGATTGGTTTATCCATGAATGGCATATTTGATTTACTAGTAAGTCCCTAGTATGATGCACCATGGGTGCCCAGGACCTGTGAATCAAATGTTAACAGTGGGCCTGCAGCACTGATTGTTCCACCCGCGTGAGTAGTCCTGTAAACATGTCTCAGACCATCCACCTCAATGTATGTGTGCAGTTCTAAACTTCCATTTTGGCCTGGCAAGTGCACCCATTTGCCAGGCTCAGACTTTCCCTTTTACTACATGTTAATCACCCCTAAAGTGGCCCCAAAGCAGCCCCAGGGACAGGATGCAGTGTATTTAAAAGGTAGGGCACATACTGGTGTGTTGTACATGTCCTGATAGTGAAAAACTGCTAAATTTGGTTTTCACTATTGCGATGCCTATGTCTCCCATAGGGTTTGCCTTGAAAAATCTTTTAAGTGCAGTTTCCCATTGGGAACTGATAGAGAATTGGAATTTGGGTTCTGAACTCACAATTTAAAAATACATCTTTTGGTGAAGTTGTTTTTTGAACTGTAAGTTTGAAAATGCTACTTTTAGAAAGTGGGCATTTTCTTGTTTAATCATTTTGTGCCTCTGCCTCTCTGTGGAATACACGTATGGGTCAGGATGACAGTTGGACTGTTTGTGAATTCACTCCAGACAGTCACACAAAGTGTCCTGCATATCCTGATGGGTCTTCCTGAGCTAGAATGGTGGGAAGAGCTGATGCTTCACCTGAATAGAGCTGTGCCTGTCCCTACACAAAGCAGACTGCAACCCCTCCGAATGTGTCCGGGCCAGGGCAGAAAAGGCAGTGTCTTGTGCACTACAAAGACTTTCCTGCCTGTTGCTTTGCTATGCTGGCCTGCTGCTTGCTTCTTCTGTCCTGGGAGTCAAAGGACTGGACTTTGCTCTCTACATCCTGCTTCCAAAGGTTCTCCAAGGGCTTAGACCAAACTTGCTTCCTGTTAGAATTCCGAGGGACATCGAAGACTTTGCCAGCTTCTGGGCTCTCTAGCTTAGAGTCTTGACTTGCCAAGTGGTTCCAGATCTAGTCCCTGTGCCGTTGTGAGTCAGTTCTGGTGCAACCAAGAAGAAACCAAATTCATTGACTCCAGAGTGACCACCACCAACGCGGCATCACCTCCCCTGCAACCATAAGGAACTGGCGCCTCACCTCCCCTGAGTAGTAGTAAAGGAACTGGCACCTCATCTCCCTGGTAGCAGGATGGAGCAGATGTGCACCGGCTCCAGCAATGCCTTACCTATCCGACTCTGTGGAACTCCTTTGTTTTCTCATTTTTCAAAGGTACTGTACCTGGGGTTCGTGCGATTCCATGACCAGCCTGCACCACCTCCCGAGTGGCTTCAGACTATTGGGAACAACTCCATCAAGACGTTGTGATAGCCCCAGTTGTTGCTATTGTGTTTCTAAGTGCTTTACTGAGATTTGGGCCCATATTTATACTTTTATAGCGCCGCATTTGCATCATTTGTTGACGCAAAAGCGGCTCAAGCTTACAAAACACAATTGTATTTTGTAAGTTTACGCTGATTTTGCGTAAAAAAATGATGCAAATGCGGCGCAAAAAAAGTATAAATATGGCCCTTGATCTTTAAAATTTTGTGTGTTTGCTTGTGTATGTTGGATTTTTGTTGTTTTGGTCTTCTCTTACTTAGATAAGTATTGGCTAGTTTTTCTAAACTGGTGTAGAGTACTTTAGTGGTGTTTTCACTGTGTCACTGTGTGTGTACAAATACTTTACACATTGACTCTGAGATAAGCCTGACTGCTCAAGTTACCAAGAGGGTGAGCAGAATTTATCTTAGCTGTGTGACTCCCTTACCATGACTATAGTGAGGGTCCCTGCTGCGACAGGGTGCAAACCACCCCCAACTAGAGACCACATTTCTAAAAGTGCTCAATAAAAAAAGTAATTGACAGCGTTGACCTCTGCATTGTTATCCCATTCACAGCTTTGTACACTTCTTATACTTGAAATTAAATTGCTACCTTTCTTTTTATTAAAGACTTTGTATCCCCTTTTTATTATAAAGTAAATCATTCACTTAAGCTTTCAGTTGCAGTAGTTTGATTCTTTGATACATTGGCAACATATCCATTATATCTTTCTCATAAATTATCCCAAGTTAGATGACAATTTATTCTCGATATATTTCGAATACCAAGCATTCATCTTCAGGAGGTCTATGGATATTGGTTTGAAATAGTAATACATGAAATAATCATGTCTATAGGCTTTCACCAAGTGAATCCATCTAACCACAGTGAGTACGGGGCCTCAAAAGAGAATGTGGTATTCTGTATTAAATATCCCTGGGTGAAAGACCAGATCCAGCAGTTACGGATAAGAAAGCCTCACTCACATAAAGTGGCATGATTCATCAGGCTCCCTCACCCTACCCCAGGAAGACTGTACTACCAGTGCGAACTCAGCCACATGAGTATGAGGGAGTTCTTGATAAATTATAATGTCTGGAAAATTCCAAGGTTCCATCCTATTGGGTATCTCTTTATTATTAGGTAACTTAGGTATGGTTAAAAAACAGCAGGGGATGTTTCTGGGCACCCTAACCCTCACATCAATTAGTCTGTTAAAGGTACTATGCCCCTCAGAACTAACATATTTCCTTCTATAAACTAGCCTAACTAAAGGTCTCAGGCCTTCATCAGGGCCAATAAAAGTAAAGATAAAAAGAATCCCTCCTATAGTAGAATAACACCTCTACATGCAAGTGAAACGAAGACTTCTTACCGTACGTATATGGAGATGATCACTTATGCGATAACATCATAGTATGTAAAGTTGATATAGTGATATAAAGTCAGCACACATGGTCCTTAAAGTGACACTGCAAGCAAAGCATGCTTAACATGTGAAACTGGTTCTGTGGAGGTAAAAAAACATGCACTCAATCATGCATCCTAACTTACCCAACTTGGCAAGTACTTTACAACATGGTCAGATGCCAGGGGGTGACAGCTCCTCTAGTCACACACTAATATTGATATTAATTAGTTACAATTCAAATTTGAGAGTATTTTCAAAAGTGATGGTTGGTCAAAAAGGCCAAGCCTGATAGTAAAGTGCTATCTTTAGTAAAAAGTAGGGCAATCAGGTCCCTAAAATAATATATCTAGAGATTCCTGCGGGACTTCATTTCATGTCTTTTAAGTTTTCAAATATATCCTGAACCCCAGAAAAACTGAAACATCATGCTCTTGTCGGCCCAACGGGGGGCTGCTGAGCACACTTACTTCGTCAAGGAGTAGCGTACGTCCGTGTTCCTACAGTGTTCTCCCTGGTCTGCCGAAAGCTTGGCAGAGACCCTAGGAGACACTATAAAAAGTGGTGATGAGTGCCATATTAGGGCATGGCCACACCTGTGTGGTCCTCCAGGGGCGGCTGCCACTATGAATAGGGTGGCAGACTATTGGATGTCATTGCCTGGTATATTAAAGGAATCATGGGGGATGCTCCCCAATGGTTGCGTGATTTTTTCATTTTTGAAAGAGTCACTTGTTATCTCATGATTGACATGGAGGAATTTAATTGGTTGTTAAAGGTTTCGAGACCCAGTAGAAGGCATGGGAACTTTTAGTTATATTTCAAATATTACACTGGAGAGTGCGCATTTTCTTTCCACATTTGGAATACAATAACTAAAAAAAAGGGGAAAAAGGGAGTCAGAATTACAGAAAGACACATATTGTGTACGGTTATTATTATTTACAACGAAAGCCAACATATTTAGTTGCAATCAAGTGGTTCTAAAGTGTTATTGGGTCTGCAAATCACAGTATGTTCATGATTTATCATGTATGTGTTGATCGGTACAGAAAAATTAATTCAGGCTACAGCTCTGTTCAGTTGACCCCATGGAATATCCTCATTCAGGCCCTTCCTATACGTTTCCAATCTGTAAATCCTATATTGTTAATATTGTAACAGTTGTGTGGTTACATCAGGGTAATGTGACTGCAGTTTCTCAATGATAGACCATTCAATGTCATTTGCAGAGTGCTTCTTTTCTTTGTGTTGCTTTTTTTACATCAGATGGTACTGTGATGTTTACTAATCCTAGTTCTTATTTTGCAGGTCATCATCCCGATCTGTAAGAGGTTACATGGACATTTGATGACGTTGGTGACACTAGTGGAGTAACAGTTAGAGAACCCTTTTGATTGCCAGGATGTTGTAAGACTTAGCCCCAGTTTATCTTGTGAATGGACACACTTTAATTTCTACACTGGAAATGGCCATTAATGGAGGTTTTATTCTAAGGGATTGATGGTGTTATTATTCTGTAATGTTGCTCCGGGCATGTGTGCACCAAAATGTTGCAAAGAGATTTAGCTTTTCTAAAAGAGAACATAGATTTCTCATACTCCAAGGTACATGAATTCAGTAGTCTCCAGTGTTTATTAACTTTTTAATTCATATGAACTCAGGCAGAAAGTTGTAACGCAGATTTTGTTTCCATGTTCTTTTTGACCTGAGGAGTACGCAACTGTTCCCTGTTACTGTTAACTGCCAATTTCCTAGCTTTTCTTATGATTGAAGATGGATATATCTTTTCAGTCAGAAGTTAGTGAGTTTCTCAGCATGTTTTTCAAAAGTTCTCTTGTCTGTGCAGTTCCTTCTCAAGTGTAGGAATTGGCCACTGGGTGATTTTCTCTTAAAGAGTGAGGATGGAAAGTATTGGATTTCAATAGACTGTTCCTATCAGTGGCTTAGTAGAAAACCTCTGTTGTCAGTGTTCCATTTTCTGGGTAACTTCTTAGCTCCAGAAAAGCTAATCCAGTTGGCCCATTGTCATAGTGAACTTCTGATGTCTTTCGAGGGCATTTATCCATTCTCCAAACACTCTTGTTCCTCAGCTGGGTCCAGGTAATCAAAATATTGTCAATATATCTTTTGCATAAAACAATGTTTTTTTTTAAAGTGTTTCATAGTACTGTAAATGAATTAGACTTCTGGGTCTGTAAGAAGTATTTCCCTTTAAATTCAAAATGGTTCCTGGTTAGACCCAGGTGTGCACAATCCAGAATAAATTCCAGTGGAGTAATTAGGTTCCATTCAATATTATGCAGAAGCCTCTCAATCAAGTGTAAGGTAGATTCCTGGGGGATACTGGAATACCGGGTTTCAACATCCAAACTTATCAGCATATCTCTTTCAGGGTCAAAGTCAAGGTTGTTCAACAAGTTGAGTACATTGCTAGTATCTTTAAGAAATGATCCAATTTTTGGAACAATGGTCTTAAGAAAAAAACACAAAACTGAGAGAGTGGTTCTAATGCTGAATTTACACCTGGCACTATAGGGCGCTCTGGGGGAGGAAACTTGTTCTAATGGACCTTTGGAAGAATTAGAAGTATAGGACTCTCGTGGTTTATTGATCAAGAAGTCCGCTTCTTGTTTCGTAATCCAATGGTTGTCCAGTCCATTATTTACAAGGAATGTGATTTTATCCTTTATCTCTGAAGCTGGATCTCTATGAAAACATTTGTAATTTTGTTCATCTTTTAGAAGGTGCAGGAATTCAGTGTGATACATAGCTTTTGGAAGAACAACCACTGCTCCACCCTTGTCGTCTGGTTTAATGAAGATGGAGGATCAATAGAAAATCTTTGTAAATATATTCTCTCCACCTTGTTGATATTCTGAAAGGTTTGTTTCTTCCTAAAGGTGTCAAGTTCCCAATTGACAGCCTGTCAAATGCCAGACTTCACAGGATATTTTGGGGGTCATTACAACATTGGCGGTAAAAGCTGCTTACCACCGTACAGAAGCCCGGCAACACGCGGCCGCGGAATTCCACCATGGTCATTATGACCCAAAGCCTGGAATCCGCCAAAATCTAGACACCCACACAAGTCCGCCACACCAAAGGTCAGTGATAAACTGGCGATAACAAAACCTCCACCGCCACGCCAACCGGAGTACGGCCACACTATCACGACCCACAAATCAACGCAGCGGTCTTTCAGCCGCGGTATTCCAATGGCGGTACACACCGCCGCACTCAAAATACACACACATTTACAAAACACTACCACATTGGACACATCGAAATACACATACCTGATACACTTTCACACACCACTCCCACACACTCAATATAATATAAAACACACACCCACATCACCCACAAACCCCTATGACCACAATTGTGACTGAAGGCCAGAGAGAGACACCACCATCTACAAACTAGCATCCACAGGCACTCAACACCATCACTCACATAACATCCACGCACCTCACACAACACACCTCTAAATCTCACCCTACTATTCACAACACACACCACCCCACACATCACCCACACCATCCCATGGCACCTCAAAGACACCCCAGGTTCTCTGAGGAGGAGCTCAGGGTCATGGTGGAGGAAATCATCCGCGTAGAGCCACAGCTATTCAGATCACAGGTGCAGCACACCTCCATTGCAAGGAAGATGGAGCTATGGTGAAGAATCGTGGACAGGGTCAACGCAGTGGGACAGCACCCAAGAACTAGGGATGACATCAGGAAGAGGTTGAACAACCTATGGGGGAAGGTGCGTTCTGTGGTCTCAAGACACCACATCGCGGTTGAGAGGACTGGCGGCGGACCACCACCTCCTCCCCCACAACTAATAACATGGGAGGAGCAAGTCTTGGCTATACTGCATCCTGAGGGCCTCGCAGGAGTAGCTGGAGGAATGGACTCTGGTAGGTCAAATCTTTACTACTTCATCCCCCACCCAACCTGCATGCCATCACATAGCCCCACCCTTGCCCTCACCCTCACCCCCATCACTCCAACTCCTCACACATGTCCCAGTATCACAAACCACACATCCCAAACCCAAGCCCTGCATGCAACACCAAAGCATGGACACCCATCACCAAAGCATGGCCACTGCACATACCCATACACCCCCCTAACCCATCATCACACAAGGTCCTACACAGGATTGCAAGCACTGGGGTACACGGTCACCCACCCATTGCACACCATGGCACACACAGATGCAATAATCACGCTTTTACACCCCTGCAGGACCCCTACCCAACGTCACCGGACAGGAGGGTCCAGATATGTCCACTCCACCCACAGAAGAGGCCCACAGTGATGACAGCAGCTCTGTCGAACTCGATCTAGATGACCAGCCCGGCCCATCTGGGACCTTGGGACAGTCGGTTCCCCTCACACTGGCACATGCCACTACAGAGCTTCCCCCCTCTGGAAACACCAGCACAGCACCCACCCAGCGCGCCCATACCTCTGTCCCCAGGACACATCAAGCAGCAGTGTGTCCACCACTACAGGGAACCCAGGCTAACCAACCACCCCAACAACAACAGGGACCTGGAGGCAGTGGGCACACAAAACAATCAGGAGTCTGTCTGTGATTTCTAAATAGTGTATTAGCAATTACAGTGGCAAAATGCTCTTTCAAATGTAATGTCAACATACCTATGTCACACAGCTCTAGTCCATGAGGAAACAAAGCAGATGTCACACAGTGGGACCCACATCTGTGAAATCGTAAGGGAAAGTGACAACTCAGTGACCATACACTGGGTGAAAATGACAGACAGTAGAGAGGTAGTAGATTAAAATCAGATATAGCAGGCAGTGTTGTCTTCTTACCTGTGTCTCACTGGAAGTATTGCAGGATCCCTGTGTTCCTGTTGTTGATGTCCTCTTCTTCTGCTTCCTCGTCTTCACTGTCCACAGGGTCCACAGCACCCACAAGAACTCCATCTGGACCATCCTCCTACAGAAAAGGCACCTGTTGTCGCAAAGCCAAGTTGTGAAGCATACCGCAGGCCACGATGATCTGGCATACCTTTTTTGGTGAGTAGAATAAGGAACCACCTGTCATATGGAGGCACCGGAACCTGGCCTTCAGGAGGCCGAAGGTCCGCTCTATGATCCTCCTAGTTCGCCCATTGGCCGCATTGTAGTGTTCCTCTGCCCTTGTCCTGGGATTCCTCACAGGGGTCAGTAGCCATGACAGGTTGGGGTAACCAGAGTCACCTGCAAATGGCGAGGGACAACCTTTAGACACACACTAACTCATAGGGATATCCACAGACCCAGACAACTATTCCCACTGTATTGGGTCCATGTCCTCACCTAATAGCCACACCCGGTGCCTCTGGAGTTGCCCCATCACATAAGGGATGCTGCTATTCCGCAGGATGTAAGCGTCATGCACTAAGCCAGGGAATTTAGCATTAACATGGGAGATGTACTGGTCTGCCAAACACACCATCTGCACATTCATGGAATGGTAACTCTTCCGGTTTCTGTACCCATCAATGGCACCTATGGCACCTATGATGTTGGGGATTTGTCCCAGGGCATAGAAATCACCTTTCACTGAAGGGAAATCCTGCACCTGAGGGAAAACGATGTAGCTCTGCATGTGTTTCAGCAGGGCAGACAACACTCTGGACAACACGTTGGAAAACATAGGCTGGGACATACCTGATGCTATGGCCACTGTTGTTTGAAAAGACCCATTTGCTAGGAAATGGAGTACTGACTGCACCTGCACTTGAGGGGGGATTCCTGTGTGATGGCGGATAGCTGACATCAGGTCTGGCTCCAACTGGGCACACAGTTCCTGGATTGTGGCATGATCAAGCCTGTAGGTGATGATCACATGTCGCTCCTCCATTGTCGAAAGGTCCACCAGCGGTCTGTACACCGGAGGATGCCACAATCTCCTCACATGCCCCAGCGGACGTTGCCTATGGAGGAGAACAGCGAGCAGAGAGTCAACCAACTCTGAGGTACGTAAACACAGCTTACTCTGAAAATATTATCAAATTGAAATTTTCTTGTATGAGTGTTTAGGCAAGGCCTAGATATGTGTGACGCAGTCCAAAATAATGCCATGTGGGCCCATGAAATGGTGGCTGCCTGACCTGTAAAGTGGGACAGGGGGATATGAGGTAACTGCGCTGGTGTTGTACACCGTCGCGGTAGGCGGTCGAAGACCGCGGCGCAATCCTGCATTGGTTAACATTGGACCCTATGGGTCCCAGGAGCCACTGACGATGTACGTCGGCGTTGACGGTAAGGCACCGCCGCGGATGTGACCGCCATTTTCTGTCTGTTCAATCACTTGATATCTGATCTTCGACAGGAGAGGACCTACACTGCAAGTGCTGCTGTGACCTCAGTCTGGAAGAGACAATGGCTCGTGTGTCTGGGGAAAGGGCCCCTGCCTTTAGCACGGAGGAGTTGGAGAAACTCGTGGATGGGGTCCTCCCCCAGTACACGCTACTCTATGGTCCTCCAGACAAACAGGTAAGTACACTGTGAGCATGCTGTATGGGCAATGCCTGTGTGGAGTGTGGTGGATGAAAGATAGGTGGGGTGAGAATGAGATGTGCACAAAACAACGGTGAGTGCATGTGTGTCATGGCAAGGGTAGGGATGCGGGCCAATGACTGTGATGGTGCAGATGGTAATTACTTCTCTTTTTCCCCTGTACAATTCCTGTAGGTCAGCGCCCACCAGAAGAAGGACATTTGGCGTGCCATCACCAAGGAAGTCCTGACCCTGGGGTTTTACCATAGACGGAGCACCCACTGCCGGAAAAGATGGGATGACATTCGCCGCTGGAGCAAGAAGACGGTGGAGGCCCAGCTGGGGATGGCCTCCCAACGTGGGAGGGGTGCCCGTCGCACCATGACCCCCATGATGTTCAGGATCCTGGCGGTGGCATACCCGGAGTTGGATGGGCACTTGAGGGCATCACAGCAGACACAAGGGGGTGAGTACACTCTCATTCTTCTGATTCAGCACACATTGTAGGTGTCTGGGTGGGGGAGGTGGGCTGTGTGTTCCCTTAGGCCAGGGCAAGTTTAGTAGGCAAGGACCCTTCTTAAGGCAGGTCCTGAGGCACCCCACCCCACCTGTGTACAGTGCCAACTACACCTAGTCAGGCTCCTGTGACATCCATGTGTGCAGAAATCGGGCATAGCCTTGTAGCCCATGTCCCTGGGATTGAATAGTGGACTCCAAGTGCGTGGCGTAGTGCAGGGGGCTTCTGTGTCTGTTGTGTCCGCCAACGGTAGCGGTATTGCATGCACTCAACATGTCTTTCTTCTGTCTTCCACCCACTTTTTGTTGTCTCCCTGTTCTTGTGTGCATTAGTATCATCAGGCGGAGGAGCAGGGGCACCGGAGCAGGAGGAAGCTGCATCCCACATGGACCTGGAGGGTGACACTACGGAGTCTGAATTCACCAGTGGGACTGATGGCGAGGGGAGCTCCACAGCGGGAACATGAGCTGACACCAGCGATACGGACTCCTCCTCTGATGGGAGCTCCCTTGCGGTGGCGGGCCCATCTGTGCCCCCGCATCTACAGGTACAGCCGCCACCCCCCCTACCAGCACCACCCTCCAAGCAGCCCCTCAGTGTTTGCTCCGTGCCCACTCACCCAGGAGGATGGGCATCACCTTCGCCCCAGGTACCTCAGCCCCTGCCCCAGTCACCCCTGCTGCCCTCAGTGAGGAGGCCAGTAACCTCCTCAGGTCCCTCACTGTTGGGCAGTCTACCATTTTGAATGCCATCCAGGGTGTAGAGAGGCAGTTGCAACAAACCAATGGATACCTGGAGGGCATTCACTCTGGTCAGGCAGCCCTTCAGTGAGCTTTGCAGACTCTGGACTCAGCCATGATGGCAGCCATTGTCCCTGTCTCTAGCCTCCCCCCTCCAACTTCCTCCACCCAGACCCACACCTCTGTACCTCAGCCTATTCCAAGCACACCATCAGGCCAGCATGCACATAACTCAACACACAAGGGAAGCTCTGGCAAACATAAGCACCACACATCCCACAGGCACTCACGCAAGCATCAGACACATGCAGACACACCAACATCCACTGTGTCCCCCTCCTCCTCATCTCCCTCCTCCCTCCCTGTCTCGTCTCCATTCACATCTGCACGCACTACACCCTCAGCCACTGTGTCCGTCACCAGTACACCCACCACCACACCCCGCTCAAGTGCAGTCACCACCCCCACTACCATTCACACGTCCCCTGTGTCCTCTCCCAGTGTGTCTGTGAGGCCACCTCCCAAGGTACACAAACGCCGCCACACACCCACCCAACAGCCATCCACCTCACGACAGCCTCCAGCCCATGCACCTTCACCCAAAGTCACCAAACGTACACCTCCTACAACCACTACCTCTTCCTCCACTCCCAAACCACCTCAAGCAACCCATCCTAGTGTTCCTAAGAAACTTTTCCTGTCCAACCTTGACCTCTTTCCCTCACCCCCCCACCCCTTCCGTCTCCTAGGGCCCGACTCTCCAGGTCCCAACCTAGCACCTCAGCCACAATATCGGCGGGACCAGTGGTGCCAGTAGTCACCGGATTCTGGAGTGCACTAGGCAGCAGGACAGCCAGTGTGACAAGGAGCCAGCGCACGGACAGTCCCCCACCTGTCAAGCATAAAAAGTTGGCCAGTGTCCGGCGGGGGAGGGGAAAGAAATCAGCCACCAAAGCCGCTCCCAGGGGTACAGTTGGGAGTGTGGAGACAGCTGCGACACCATCCAAGGTGGGGAAGGGGCACAGTAAAACCGGCAAGTCTGGGAAGACCAGCACGGCGGACAAGACCGCCACCAGCTCCGCTGCCCAGGACAAGACCGCCACCAGCAGCACCACTGCCCAGGACAAGACTGCTAGCTACACTGCTGCCCAGGACAAGACCGCCACCAGCAGCACCGCTGCCCAGGACAAGACCACCACCAGCCCCGCTGCCCAGGACCCCGCCGCCAGCTGCACCGCTGCCCAGGACAAGACCGCCACCAGCAGCACTGCTGCCCAGGGCAAGACTGCCAGCATCACCGCAGGACAGTGAGCACCAATGATTACAACGCTACTGAGGCAGCCACGGGCAGCATGAAGCACTCTGGGCGCCAAGCCCCCTCCAGAACCAGTGGAGAGTTACATCCACTACCTCTGTCCTTGGCAGGAAGAAGCACTCTGGGCAGCAAGCCCCCTCCAGAACCAGTGGAGAGTTACATCTACTACCTCTGTCCTTGGCAGGATGAAGCACTCTGGGCACCAAGCCCCCTCCAGAACCAGTGGAGACTGTTATCAACTTGAGAGACTGTGGCTTTGCACTCCCCAGGAGTGAACAGTGGGCAACCCACCCACTGTGGGGACTTGAGAGACTGTGGCTTTGCACTCCCCAGGATTGACCTGTGGGCAACCCACCCACTGTAGAGACTTGAGAGACTGTGGCTTTGCACTCCCAGGATTGAACAGTGGGCAACCCCCCCACTGTAGAGACTTGAGAGACTGTGGCTTTGCACTCCCCAGGATTGCACAGTGGGCAACCCACCCACTGTAGAGACTTGAGAGACTGTGGCTTTGCACTCCCCAGGATTGATCAGTGGGCATGGAGCCCCCTCGTGGATCTGGCGTTGTGCACTCATCCGGCTGAGGTGCCCCCCTTCCGTTCCCCCTGAGGTGCCTGTTTTATTTCTATCTGATGCCCCAGCAGTGTTCTCTCCGTCTTGTTCGAGTATTAAGTGTGGGCCTCGCCCATGCCTTTTGTGCCCAGTGGTCCACGGACTATGATGGTGGAATCCCTTGGACTTGTGTTCTTGGTGTATATAATTGTTTATAGTGTAAATGTATATATATGTAAATATTTTTTATTCATGTAATTTAATATATTACAATTATTCGACTGATTTCCTTTCGTCCTTGATTTCTTCCAGGGGGATTGGTGGTGTAACTGTAATGTATCATGCTGTATTCGTGTGTGTGTTGTAGTGGGTGAGGATGCGGGTGGGGGTGTTGCGTATTGCATGTGTGTGTCACAGTTTTTTCCCTCCCCTGTGTCATAGGTGCAGTACTCACCGTGGTCTTCACCGCCGGCGTTCGTGCTCCTGGTAGAAGAGCAGGAAGATAAAGGCTGGAAGTATCTGAAGTTCCGGTTCCATGGCTTCCTGGTTCCTCATGGGTTGTATAGAGGTGAGCGTTTTCCCTTCCAAGTCCTGTTTCCACCGTGTTTTTGTTCGCGGTGAATCCGCCCTGGAAAAGGTGGCGAATTGGACTGTTGTAATTCTGTGGGCGGTACATTGTGCTCCGCCTGTCTGTTGGCGGTTACCGATGTGGTGTTTGTTTGTACCGCCTTGCCGGTCGGAGTGTTAAAGTGGCTGTCTATGTTGGCGGTTTCCGCCACGGTCAAGATTCCATTTTTTTTTTACCGCCGGCCTGTTGGCGGTTTTACCGCCACTTTAACACCGACTGCCATGGTTGTAATGACCACCTTTATGTGTTACTGGCATAATGTTAGAGTCATTACGTAAGCCATTATTCTTGTCAGGTGTATCTCCCATGTTATTCACCTCTGGTTTGTTGAAAAATTCTCTTAATCTGATTTTCCTAAGAAATATCTGCCATTTCCATCTTAAGTTTAAACAGGTCATCCTTTGGTTTTGGAATAAAACCCAGGCCTTTAGTCAGGATTTTACTTATAGCTTTGCTGATCATTCTTCCACTCAAATTGATCAGTGTCTGAATCGGGTGCTAAGACTTGCTTGTTCCCGGAGTTGGATGCTTCTGTATTGGTCCATTCAGGTTCTGGTCTCTGTCCTCTTGAGGGACGCCTCTGTCCCTTCTTTTCCCTCTTCCACCACTCCTGCCTCTCATTAGAAAAGGGCGGTTCCGATAGTGCTATGGGAAGATCAGGTGAGGCAGGTCGGCTGGAAAACCATATCCCTGTGCCTATCCCCAATCGTGCTGGGGTTGTGATCCAGGTGTGCAATTACCCAATGGAAAATGATCTGCCCAACTCGTCAGATTTAGATAATATACTGCTACAAGAAGACAAATCAGAATAACCTGATTTCTTGATGTCATTTTGTATAAGGGTATGTGGTTTCATGGAAATACTTCTTGAGATATTTCTGGAATTTGTTGATTTTAAACTGTGTCAAAAAAGCCTTGAACTCAGTAATACACTTGTAAACTTCTTTAAGTTTCTTTTTGAATTTAGATATACTGAGCTGCATTTTTGCTGGTCTTGATTTTAATCAAAGTGCAGCTGATAGTTTTTTTGCAGTCTTAATAATCCAGACCAGCCAATCATGTGTGCATTTCCATGTGATAAGCAACAAGTCCCTCCTAGAGACCTTGTCTTTGGAAAAATATTCGGCTCATTGGTTACTGTTAACCCACAAGGGGTCACATTTCCTCTCAAGTACTGTCATCACAGCCCCATGAATTAATGTTTTCATCTGTGTATCCTTAAGGTGAGTATGTGATCTAAGGAATTGTTCTTTTGGGTGAGTGTCTGTGTGAGCGATGTGTCTCCAATAAGTGAAGATGCTGACAAAAATTATGAGACTTCTTTATCATCAAACGATAAACCATCCATAGTAGTTGCAAATTCAGTAATCCACTTAATTAACAAACAGTCTCAAGGTGTGCAATTCAACCCTAGTGTATTTCACAGCTGAGCCACAGTTCAGAACTACACAATCACAAGAAGAGAACAATAGGGACATTGAAAAGATGTGCAGTGTACGTCCTCCAAAAGGTTAACGCGTCTAACTACAATGAGTACGGGGCCTCAAAAGGGAATGCAGAAGAGCATTGTATTTCATATTAAATATCCCTAGGTGAAAGACCGGATCCAGTAGTTCTGGAAAAGGAAGCCTTACCCACATAATTTGGCATACTTTATCACAGGCTTCCCCAACCCACCCTGGTAAGATGGTATTACCAGGGCGCACTCAACCTCATGAATGCCAGAGACCGTTAGGCTAGTTTATGGACAGAAATATGTTGGTTGGAAAATGGTTGTCAGGTTCATACTCCCTTTAACAAAGTAATAGCTGTGAGGGTCATAGTACCCAGAAACATCTCCCGCAGTTCTTTTAACCATACCTGGGTTACCTAATAATAAGGGGGTAGCCTACATGGTTACTCCAAGGTATTTTTATCTGGATCACTACAGTGACCCAGGAATTATAATTTATCAAGATCTCCCTCATATTCATGATGTTGAGTCCACCCTGTTAGTACCCTCTACCCGAGGGAGGTGAGGAAGTCTATGATGAAGCATGCCTCCATATCTGTTAAAGGTTTGAAGGAGTACAGTGCACATCTTTTCAGTTTCTGTCTTGATCTCCTCTTGTGATTGTATATTCCCTAAGTAAATGCCGCATCTGCAATAATCTACACTGAGCTAGGCAGAGGGTCGCCTGGGGGTCCCTCCTGCACTGAAGTTCAGTTCCTTCTGGTCCTGGGGGTTGCGGGTGCAGTGCTTGGTCCAGGCGTCGGGTTCCTTGTTACGCGGTCAGGGGGAGCCTCTGGGGATCCAGGGGGTTCGACTCGGGTTACTCACGAGGTCGGAGTTGCCTGGGAGTCCTCCCTGTGGTGTTGGTTCTCTGGAGCTCGAGCCAGGGGCGTCGGGTGCAGAGGGTGAAGTCTCACGCTTGCGGCGGTAAGAGTGAAGTCTTTAGAAGTTGCAGAAAAGTTTCAATATTGTTGCTGTTTGTTGAGCAGAGCCGCTGCTCACAGGAGTTTCTTGGTCCTTATGTTCAGGGCAGTCCTCTGGGGCTTCAGAGGTCGCAGGTCCCTATTGGATGCATCGCTGTTACAGGTTTTCGAGTCCGGAGACAGGCCAGTAGGGCTGGGGCCAAAGCAGTTGTCGTCTCCGTCGTCTCTGCAGGGCTTTCAGGTCAGCAGTCCTTCTTCTTAGTTCAGGTTGCAGGAATCTGATTTCCTGGGTTCTGGAGTGCCCCTAAATACTAAATGTAGGGATGTGTTTAGGTCTGGGGGCAGTAACCAATGGCTACTGTCCTGGAGGGTGGCTATACCCTCTTTGTGCCTCCTCCTTGAGGGGAGGGGGGCACATCCTTAATCCTATTGGGGAAATCCTCCAATCTCAAGATGGAGGATTTCTAAAGGCAGGGGTCACCTCAGCTCAGGACACCTTAGGGGCTGTCCTGACTGGTGGGTGGCTCCTCCTTGTTTTTCTCATTATCTCCTCCAGCCTTGCCGCCAAAAGTGGGGGCAGTGGCCGGAGGGGTGTGCATCTCCACTAGCAGGGATGCCCTGGGGTGCAGTAACAAAAGGCATGAGCCTTTGAGGCTCACCGCCAGGTGTTACAGTTCCTGCAGGGGGAGGTGAGAAGCACCTCCACCCATTACAGGCTTTGTTCCTGGCCACAGAGTGACAAAGGCACTCTCCCCATGTGGCCAGAAACCTGCCTGGATGTAGCAGGCTGGCAGGAACTGGTCAGCCTAACACTAGCATTTAGACTGGTAAACATGGGGCATCTCTAAGATGCCCTCTGTGTGTATTTTTCAATAAATCCCACACTGGCATCAGTGTGGATTTATTGTGCTGAGAAGTTTGATACCAAACTTCCCAGATTTCAGTGTAACCATTGTGGAACTGTGGAGTTCATGTTTGACAAACTCCCAGACCATATACTTTTATGGCTACCCTGCACTTACAATGTCTAAGGTTTTGCTTAGACACGGTAGAGGCATAGTGCTCATGCACATATGCCCTCACCTGTGGTATAGTGCACCCTGCCGTAGGGCTGTAAGGCCTGCTGGAGGGGTGACTTACCTATGCCGCTGGCAGTGTGAGGTTGGCATGGCACTCTGAGGGGAGTGCCATGTTGACTTAGTCATTTTCACCCCACCAGCACAGCTCTGAGGCAGTGTGCACGTGCTGAGTGAGGGGTCCCCAGGGTGACATAATACATGCTGCAGCCCTTAGAGACCTTCCCTGGCATCAGGGCCCTTGGTACCAGGGGTACCACTTACAAGGGACCTATCTGAGTGCCAGGTCTGTGCCAATTGTGGAAGCAAAGGTACAGTTTAGGGAAAGAACACTGGTGCTGGGGCCTGGTTAGCAGGGTCCCAGCACACTTTCAATCATAACTGGCATCAGCAAAAGGCAAAAAGTCAGGGGTTAACCATGCCAAGGAGGCATTTCCTTACAAACTCCCATAGACTTTTGTGTTCTCCTGTTCAGAAAAGCATCTGAGTGGAATTATGCCACACTCTTCATGCAAATAGAACATTACTCATGGAGGGCTTTGCGCTTTGGTTTGATGTAATTGCGTTCAGTACTTTCCTAGATATTAGCATTAAAAATGTTTCAAGGTGGGCTTGAAAGAGTAAAAGAAAAGAGATATTTGGACCATTGGTCCACAGATGGTTCATGGACCATCTGTAGAGTAAAGTTAAAAAATAAATCTGATTGGATGAGGAAGTTTTTCCCCCACCATCCATTCTGTGAACCCAAAGCTTCTGACTTGGCTGGCCACAGCAGAGGACTGTGTTCCCGGATAATGAGGCAGGGTTTGGAGACTCCTCTGTTGCTACAAAGTTCATAAGCCTTGCCTTAGTATGCACAATCCCCTCCGCAAGGGCTATTGGACACTCGTTGCACCTTCTCTTGTGTCCATGGCCTCTGTATTTAGCCCACAAAATCCCTAATGCTTTGGGCTTGTGTTGTATCTCCTACAGGCTTTGCGAGAACTTGGTACTAGATAAGGAGCCTCCACAGGAGGTGCAGCAATGTCCCACACATCTGTATGGGCTCACAAATGCAAACTGGGTCCCGCAAACCAAAATAAAAAAAAGGCCAGGCTCATCTTGGCTGCTAAAAGGCTGTGCACATTGGGGGTGGGCCACCCACAGTGCTTTTGGCACAGAATCTAGCTGAAGACCGAGTAAGGCAGCTAGATTGCATGGCTTTCAACTGTATGCAGCAGGGATAGGCTGGCAGCTTCTAACGCCCTGCACTAAACTAATGGATGTGGTATATGATGAACAAATTGCCAAAATATCACTATTCACTGATTTGCTATCAGTTCATTGAAGCTTTCTAAACTTTGTCTTGCATGGGTCCCTTGTTGCTGAACTGTGTCCAAAGTGTAGGACTGGTGTTCTGGCCACTTATTTTAGAGTAGGATTAAGCCAGAGGCCCTGCAGAAGCTTTACTTGCCTGCCCATCTGTCTCTCTTGCCCACCCTCGAAATTCCCAGACAGCTGAAGAAGTCCTCGACTGCAACGGAGTGCCAAATAACACTATATCACTCACCATGAAACAGACAGACTGCTACAAGTTCACCTTGTCAGACACAGATGTTTGTGAACATCTGCTGAGCCTCTTGTACCATGCACCAGTTGCAGAAGTGGGGTGGCAAATAGATCATACGTATGTGAGATGGTGGTGACTCAGTCTGCCAAGCCCATTCCTCTTTCCACTGTTATTAGTGGCCATTTTAATTGCTGCTACCTTTGATCTAACAAGCAAGGCTTATACAGGTGCTCACATGGAACTCATTTAAGGACAGAAGGGTCTCTTCAGGACAAGGGGTAACCTGGGGAACTCATAAAAAAGAGAAAATAAATATTTTCTATTTTTTGTCAGTTCCCCAGATTACCCCTTGTTCTGAAGAAACCCTTCTGTCCATAATAAGGTTCGAAACACCATCAACAATTCCGCAGACATACCATTGATCCTCATAACACTATATAATTTTAACCTAGTGTTTTTTAATTCTTTGATATGATATCATATATGGATGTCTGTTGGTGGGACGTGGCCAGACGCTGATGTGGCACCACATGGATTCCTAAGCTCCTGCCCTTGAATCCATCATCGACCATCATCTGCCATCCTGCAGAGACCAAGGGGGGAAGGGACAGAAGTAATAAATAAGAGCCCCCCTTGGAGGACTGTGTGTGGGACTTGTTTGGATGCCCCTGAGCTGCTGCAGAGAGCAGGTGGAGCAGGTCCCAGGCATCCCAACTGCAACTAACTGCAGGGGCCATGGGAGAGTGACTGCGGGACCGAGGGGCAGAGGTTACAGCCCCGGGAAGCAGACGCAGTCCCCAAGGGATTCTCTAGCGGGCAGGGTTGCACAGAGGCCTGAGTGGTGCTTGGATAGCCATAGCTCATCGAGCACGAGATACCAAGGAAGAGCTCGGCCCGGACGCACCCCCTGCCATCCAGGAGAGCTTGTCGGTCTGGGGGACTTGAGGTGGAGTGTCACTCCAGGGATGCTCCTGAAACCACAGCTGACGCTGAGGTAGGTCGTGTCTGCCCCTCTGCCCTACATGGGCCCACGCACTGGGAACTGTGACTTACGTGTACTTTGGGCTTCTAAAGCCCAACTGGGGGTCCGCCTGATGACTCCCACCACGGGAGGGGAGCCTCATGAATAATTTGCTGAGGATTAGGTGGACATCAATGCCCTGTTGCCATTGCGGGCTAACCAGGTGCTGAGATCGGGGGCCCATAGGAACTTTGAGCTACTGTTCCTTACCTGGGAGATCACCTGGAAATTTTGGTCACAGGATCAGGGCCTCTGCAGTGGGGACATGGGAGAAGGAGTCCCTGCTGTGGGCCACCACTGAGGAGAGTGCCCAGAGACCACAGGGCTACAACAGGTGGAGCGTGGTGGCAGTGGGGAGAGGGGGTCCCATCTGTCTTTTTCCATATCCCCCCTGCTTGACACTCCTTGGCACGGCCTGCCTTCGGGGGATGCTCCTTGATCCTTTCTAGTGCTTTATGCCATGATAATTGTGGGCATCCAAAATCCAGCCCTTGCTACACTTATGGCCTGACGCTCATTTTGCCTAGTTGATCCAGGTCCCGTTCTGAATGTGGAGTCACTTGACAAGTCTCACTCACCCTCCTGCCGTCTGGATGCCTGTTGAGGAGCTAGGTGATCTCATGAATTAGCTATAGAGGCCTTGGTGATCCCAAGAGCTGCTGTGTAGGGATGAGTAGTAGTAGGCTGCTAGTACTGCTCCTTTGCCAGCTGATCATCCTCAGGGTGACTTCTGGGAGAGGACCCACCCCTGATACCTTTGTGGCCATGTAGACACCACCAGAAAGAAGGTGATTTTACGCTCCCTGCTGAGGTCTACCTGTGAGCCCCGAAGCCATACCAATGAGAAAAGCCACCAAGAAAAAATACCCAGATTAGAAACAAACTCCCAGTCGCACTAGCTGCAGACAAAAGTGAGACTGCTTGGGTGGATCCATCGCACCAGCCTGTAGCGGGTCCTACACTCCAGGACATTCTTCAGGTCATCAACCCATCATGGGAAGTACTCGAAACTAAGATCAATGCTGTAGGAGCTGACCTGAGCTTTCCGAAGGATGATCACCTAAGACTGTCAGAAAGAGTTCCGACAACAGAACGACTGGTGGCTGACATCCGCCCTGACATGTCGATTTTGCAGGAGCACCTCACAAGTTTGGAAGACAAGGTCTGTACCTTAGAAACTAAGGTGGAAGACAGCAAAAATAGATCACACAGGAACAACAGCCGTATTATTGGGCTTCCAGAGCGCTCTCAAGGCACTAATATGGGGGTCTTCCTCAAAAAGTGGGTGTAGGACAAGGTGGCTCCAGAGAGCCTTTCTTCCTTCTATGCCCTTGAATGAGCACAAATGGTACCATCCCGCCCGCCTCTACCAGGGGTGCGCCACGACCAGTGACCGCTTGTCTCTTGTACTGTGGTGATCAAGATCACATTTTGGCCCAGGCCAGGACTAAAGGAGACCTCAAAGCAGCAAATAGTAAAATCATGATATTCCCAGACTTTACGAGAGAGGTCCAGAAGCAACAATGATCATTCCTTGAAGCTAAAAAACAGCTGAGAGCACACAGCTGCAATATGCAATGCTGTTGCTGGCCAGGCTGGGGGTGGTGACACCAGAAGGAGTGCAGTTTTTTCAGACCACCTGCTATGTATGGGACTGGTTGGAGGCCCATCAGCTGGGCCGAGCAGCGGCAGATCTGAACAAATGCCTAAACGCCAAAAAAACAGTGACGATTGGACAGACGGTCCTTTCCCGGTGCCTCATCAGATGCAGAGGTACAGAGAGGGCAACAATAAGCACTGTAGACCGAAGCAACAATGAGAAGAGAATTTATCAGTTCCATACTCTCTCTAAATGCAGGAGCTGACGAGGATTCTGCAGCGACAGCTGATTCTGGATCAGAGACATCTAGTAACCCATTACCAGTACTAGCTTCATGGACATTGATGTCATTTAGTGAAATAGACGAACTGCTGATGCAAGATGGGAGGAGGATACCAGAAACAAAGTAAATTACTACTGATTATAATGCCAAGGACCTCCATGGCAACATCCAGCTTATGTTACATTGGCTGGATGGGGGAGGAACGGGAGCAGAGTCGGGTTCGGGCCATAACTTCACCCCCACATGTTGCTTGAGTGAAGCTTGCTGCAGTGCACTATGTACGGTGCCTGCATGAGACATGCTTCCACTGCTCCTGCCAGTACTGTTTGTTGTCCAGTTGAATGTTTGAATGAGTGGTGTTGAGCTGCTTGTCCTGGGGAATGGAGTTTGTGTTTCTGTTCAAAAGGGAGTCAACTCACAAAGTGCCTTGACCATTGAAATTCTACTTTTAGAGTGGGAGGGGAACCTGGAGACGTGGGGACCAGCCCCAAGGTCAACTATATGAGAGCCACTCATGTCATGCCCAGTGGATACCTCCTTGAGTTACAAAATACTTACTTGGAACATTAGGGGGATGACTTCTATGGCCAAACTTCATAAAGTGTTTTCACACTTCACTCAACGGGGAGCCCAGAATGCACTGCTCCAGGAGACCCACCTGGATGCCAAGGAAGGTCTAGCATTACAACATAGGAGAGGCCAAGTATATTATACAACATATTCAGCCTACACCTGGGGTGGGGGGTCCTCATATGGATTTAACCAGGGGTCCCATTTCAACAAACTGGATCTCTAATAGACTCCATAGGCAGATATGTAGTGATCACAGGGAAATTAGATGGCCCAGATATTACAGTGGGGAGCGTGTATGGCCCTAACATTGACAAAACAGCTTTTCTTTCCACCTTATCTGGACGCATGTCCCGCATTTAGCAGGTTCTGTTATATTAGGTGGAGACTTCAACGGTATTGCAGACCCTGATTCAGATGTGAGACTCCCCAGTATATTGAAGTGCCAGGGCTTTCTCTGCTTGGCAAGCTGAATGGGGTCTCATTGACTCTTGGCAGGCCTATCATCCAAGAGAACTAAATTACTCGCCCCCGCCCACAATAAGACCTGCAAATGGACCTTGACGTGATCTTGTGTTCAATAAATGTCCATGCAATGGTGCACTTATTGGAATACTTTCTTTTTAAAAATGTTATTTTATTGATTTTGAAACAAGACAATTTACAAAAAACAGCAGTGCAGGAATATTTGACTAGGACTATATCAGATCACAACCCACTGTTGCTGGGTTTGCATTGGGGTTGGCCTAGACCCTCTCATCCCCACATGGCAGCTACAACCTGAATCGTTGGAAGACTAGGTTTCCGAGACACAATTTGTACTGCCATAAGATCTTAATTTGAGGATAATGTGTGTCCACATTGTCTCTATTAATAGAATGAGAGGTACTGAAATCAGTGATTACAGGACATTGTATCTCTCAGGCCACTGGGGTACGTTGCATGCTGTTGAAGGATGTTACAACAGTGGACAGGGAGTTGAGAACTGTTGAACAATAAAGGCAAGGCCACCCAGAGCTACAGACCGAACTATCGTAGGCCATTGAGAAATAGCAGAGGGAGAGGAGCGACTCCAGTGTTTTGATTACAAAAACGACATGGTTCGGGCCCAAGCGGAGAGCAACAGCACTGGCTCGCTTCTGGCATGGCTTGTGAACCCAGCAAAGAGGGGATTGGTGGTCGTGGAACTTGAATCTGACCTGGACAGCAGAGTCTATCGGCAGGAAGACATTAATAAGGAATTTTACTCCTACTCTTCTAATCTATATTGCTGTATTGTCATGCCTACTGTGCCGGACATCCGAAAATTCCTGTTGCAGATGAAGATTCCAACTCTTCCACCTCAGAAGACTGAAGACTTGGGACAAGATATCATGCTCCCAGAAATCCGCGTGGCCATCAAGAACATGGCCCGCCACAAGACACCGGGCATAGATGGCCTCCCTGTTGAATTTAACTTGACCTATATTGAGAACTTAGCCCCTCGACTAGTCGAACTCTATAAAACAGCTAAAGGACGGAGGTCACTGCCACCATCCACCCAAGAAGAACTCATTATACCTCTTTTGAAGCCAGGGAAACCGGCCACTGATGTCAAGGCTTATCACCCACTCTCAATGCTGAATATAGACTATAAGATACTCAGCTAGATTTTAGCCACCAGCCTCCTTCGGCATATGCCTACCCTTGTTCACTAGATATCTGAAGACTTTTCAATACTGGAAGAACTACCTACGATAAGGACTGATGGGCGGTATTTGCCATAGATTTTGAAAAAGCTTTTAATATCTTGGAATGGGCCGACCTCTATGAAGTATTGCAGAGGTTTGGACGGGGAGAGAGCTTTGTGGTCTTGGCCCAGTTTCTATATGCAGATCCGCGGGCGAGAGTCTGCATGGGTGGAACCATCTCTAACAGCTATGTAGTGGAGCCGGGCAGATGGCACGGGTGTCCGTTGTCCCCCCTCCTGTTTTGCCTTCACCAAGAAGCTTCTTGTGTTCTATGCCCGAACAGGACATGTTTTGCGGGTCTAAAGGTAGGGGTGCATATGCAATATATTGTGCTCTATGCGGACGACCTCATGTTATTCCTGAGAGACATAGACTGAGCCCTGGTGGGAGCACACAACCTTTTGGAGAGTATTGGCTCACTTTCCTGTCTCTGGGTGAATTGGCAGAAGTCTTGTATATTCCCCACAATGGCCTCAAGAGACACCCCCAGAAATATAGACCCTTGCAACGGTAACTATGTTGTCTATCATACTTAGGAGTGCAAGTATACCATGACCATCTAGATCTCCTTGAGGGGAACATAGGAAGAGCCCTGTCGGGTCTCCAGAGCAGCTTGGCTTTCTGGTGCTCGCTCCCTGTCGGTGGTGGGGCGTGGAGTGCTGTTGAAAACAGTAGCCCTGCCCGCCTCCCCTGTTGATTCATAAACTTGCCATTTTGGATTCCAGGCGCAATCTTCAGGGGACTAAACACACTTGTCACTGGATTTTTATGGAGCTCAAGCCAGAAGAAGGTGGTATTAACTACACTCCAGAGACCGGTGACCAAAGGAGGCATGGCCACCCCCGACTTTGAATCATATGATTTGGCAGACCAACTACAATAGCTGACCCAGTTGATAGCAAGTCAGACGACACCCGGTAAGGAAGTTGGCCCCTTGACCCCAGATATCCATAGCCTGGCTAAGGTACTGCTCAGACTATGCTACCCTACTGTGGATGACACAACAGAGTTTATGGTACTGCACCGTTGCTGGCTTTGGTGCCACTATAAGACCAGACGGACAACACCCTATTTCTCTGATATTCCAATGGGCTTTTTGTTGAAAATTCCACATGGAGGTGACTGGCGAGGAGTGCCGGACTGGGTGGAGGTGGGTGCAACGACTATCAAGATCATTGAAAAGGACATGCCATGCACTTGTGGTCATTGCCTATTAAGTTGGTTCCCACACACTGCAAAAACAAAAATCACTGGCCAGTTCCAGGACATAGGCCCTCATTATGACATTGGCGGTAAGTCCCGCTTACCGCCATGCTGACTGCCGCCAACATACCAACGGCGCGGCGGATTACCGCTACCCATATTATGACAATATAGCAATCCGTCACTATACAGCCACACACACAAGTCCGCCAGCCCAAAGGTCAGTGATAAACTGGTGGTACCAAAACCCACACTGTTCACCAACAGAACTACGCCCATAGCATTATGACCCATGAATCCCTGCGGCGGACATTCAACCGCGGTAGACCATTGGCGGTACTTACCGCCGCGCTCAAAATACTCATACTCAAACAAAACAACACTACATTGGACAATTCAAACTACACACACCTGACACACATACACACACTACACCCACACACCCACACCACTATAAAATACACATCCACCCTATCCACAACCCTTCACAAATAAAGAAAATTGACAACTGAGAGAGACACCAAGAGCACCCACAGAACCAGAGCCACGTAACACCATCACCCACACACCATCCACGCACCTTACAGCACACACCCCAACACATCACCCCACATATCCTCACACACACCACTCACGCTACACCCATGGCACCACAAAAACACCCAGGTTCTCAGAGGAGGAGCTAAGGGTCCCCTACCCTCCCCCCATCACTCCACCACCTTACATACCGCCCCACCATCACAACCCACCCATCCCAATACCAAGCCCTGCACGTAACACAAATGCACGGACCCCTATCACAGACCTGCATGGACACACATCACTAAAGCATGCACATTATAGAGAATCACCTAGCCCACAAAATCACTACTCACGGAAGGCAAAGCTGACAGGGCAATCACAACCATAGAGGGGAACACACGCATGCACAAGATGTCACACGCAGAAACAATAGCACTGCATTTACATCCACAGGTCCCCCACCCAACGTCACCGGAGAGGAGGTGCCAGCAACATCCAGTCCCTCCACAGAAGAGGCCTACAGTGATGACAGCAGCTCTGGACACCTGGATCTAGATGACCAACCTGGCCCATCAGGGATCTCTGGACAGTCGGTAACCCAGGCACAGTCCCATACCACCACAGAGCCTTCCCCCTCAGGAAACACCACCACAGCACCCACCCAGCTGGCCCATACCTCTGTGCCCAGGACACATCAATCACCAGTGTGTCCACCACTACAGGGACCCCAGGCCATCCCACAAACAGAGGATGATCAGAGACCTGGGGTCAGTGGCAGTGGGCACACGGTTCAGGGGACAGAGGCACAGGACAACAGGGAAGCTGGAAGGACTGCTGTGGGACAGGGGGAGGACAGGCCCAGGGAACCGAATCTCCAGGAGGCACTCACCAACATCCTGGGAGCATGCCACCATTCCCAGGAGACGATGGGCCAGATACTGGACAAGTTGCAGAAGACCCACCGGCTGCAGGAGGCACAGTACCTGGGGATCAGGGAGGAACTGAAGGACATCCACACCACCTTAGTCACCATTGCAGAAGTGCTGTCAGACATGGCCAAAACCATGAGAGAGGCAGTGGTACACCACCGGGTCCCTGACACTAGCCACACCGATGAACAGCCCTCCACCTCCACTGCCTTTAGTGGACAGGAAGCCCCGCCGCAGGAACAACAGGCCACCAGCACCCCTCCCCCTGCAGAAGGAGAACCACCACGCAAACGGTCCCTGCGATTCAGGCAGACGCCAGAGAACATTACCAGGACCCCGGCCAGGAAATAGGACCCCCAGATTGTCACCCTTGTGTCCCACTCTGTCACCCTGTCCACCTTGAACTGCCATTGCTCCCCTTCCTATGCCCCCTTGGACAATGCACCTGTGATACAAATAGACTGGACTCTACCTTGGACTTTCATCCACCATCACCCCAGCCCATTGCACATTCCCTTTTAATTATTGGCACCTAAATAAACACCATTCAAAAAAATAAAAGTACGGAGTGATTGATTGAATTATGTATTAGTTTAACAAGCTTTAAACACTGCAATACAACTGTACAGGAATATATACAGAGGAATGAGCTGTAGTAGGCTGCAGTCAACACATCAGGTGCCAGAGTGGGGCACAGATATCTGAAAATAGAGATGCAAAAGGGTACAGTGAGTGGCCATAGAATTTGGAGAATCTGCCTGCCATGTACAATGTCCAACACAAAACTGTCACTGTAAAGTGAAGTTACAGTGTCTTACCTGTGTGTCACTGGAAGTACTGTCGTATTATTGCTGTTCTGTTGTCCTCACCCTCATCCTCTGCCCCCTCATCTTCACTGTCCACAGGGTCCACTGCTGCCACACGCCCATCTCCAGCCTCATCCTCCTACAGAAAAGGCACCTGACGTCTCAAGGCAAGGTTATGCAACATGCAGCATGCCACGATTATCTGGGAGACCTTCTTGGGTGAGTAGTACTGGGATCCACCATTTAAATGGAGGCAACTAAACCTGGCCTTCAGGAGGTCAAAGGTCCTCTCTATAATCCTTCTTGTCTGCCCATGTGCCTCATTGTAACGTTCCTCTGCCCTTGTCCTGGCATTCCTCACTGGGGTCAGTAGCCATAAGAGGTTGGGGTAACCAGAGTCACCTGCAAATACGGGGTGGATTTGTAATGTTATTGCATCTTCTTGTGTGCATGCGGGTGGGGTTGTTACGTGTGTGTGTATCACTCTCTCCCCCGTGTGCTAGGCAGCAGTACTCACCGTGGTAGTCTTCGCCGGCGTTGATATTCGTAATGCAGGAAACAGTATACAGGCATGGGAAGATGTGCAACTCGGGCTCCATGCCGTTGTGGTTGTTCCCTGAGTCTCCCTAGGTGAGTCCTTTGACTTCTGTGTTCTGTTTCCACCGTGCTTTTGATGTCGTTAGTACCTCGGCGGAAAAGGTGGCGGATAGGCCTGTCTTAATAAAGTGCGCAGTACATTGTTTGCCGCCTGGCTGTTGCCGGTTATCACCGTGGTGCTTGTTGCTACCGCTGTGCAGGTCGGTGTGTTAAAGTGGCTGTCTGTCTGAGTGGTTTCCGTCGTGGCCATAATTCCAATTTTGTTACCGCCGGCCTGTTGGCGGTATTACCGCCACTTTATCACCGACCGCCAGGGTTGTAATGAGGGCCTTAGTGTCTTAGTGTTTCTCATAACTAAAAGGTAAATCTTTAGAAATTGGAAAGACCCAAGGGGACCCAGATTTGCAACTTGGAGACGAAAGGTGATGACATGGGTGGGTTGCAACAGTATAGTGAGATTTAGAGAATGCAAGTGTGGCCAGGGCTCCGTTGATGGAGCGAGGGGCTGGGACACCGTCATACATGCACTGGAGAGCCTGGATCCCCACTCTACAGTCGATAGGCCATCTACCCCTCAGATGTGATACCAGTAGGTTTATCCGAGCTCACGAAGTGGGCACTACACATACACTTGACCTCAAAGAGGTTGAATGCTGGTTGACATTTGGGCTGGGATCATTTAACTGGGCTAAGCCCTTCTACTACCATGTAGGACCCTGTAAGTAGAATGGTCAGATGGCAAAAGGTGGGGGGAAGGGGTTGAGAGTTAAGTTCTTTCAGAACTACGTTCTATAGATGAGGTTGACAGACTGAGTCATCCTGCAACCAAATGTACTATTCACTGGCGTCACAGCACATAAATAAAACATGCATAAGTGTAATATTGGGATACTTGACAATTGGTTATACTACTCTGATGAAAAGACCTGTTTCATTGCAAGCTTGGGTGCAACTCCAGCATATACTGCTGCACTGCAGCTGAAAACCTAATAAAATGTTTAAAAAAAAAAAAACTAAAAATAAATATATATATATATATATTTATATATACATATTCATGGATGTATGTTAAACCAATATACCTGTACCATACTGACTGCCTTCACGTTTTTTGGGTTATAGTATGTCACTTGAGGTTATGTGCACTTTACACTGCGTCTCAGTTTGCTTTGAGTTTGGTTAACAATATTTCACATTGTCCAATAAGCATTAAATTATATTGGAATGACTGGAAATATTTGGGACACGCCGGATTTTTCTTGATCAAGTCACAACAGTTATTTTGTTGTTTCTGTATCAAAAACACCAGTATAAGCTGTGTTTAAAATACCCAGTTCACATGGACATTTGCGTTGCTCTTGTGTTTAGAGAATTTGGGGCCAGACGTATGAAGTCGTTTTGCCAGTCGCAAACAGCCCATCAGGCCGTTTGCGACTGATAAAAGGCTTCTGGCCATGTACCATCCCTATTTTGAGAGTCAGTAACTTGTTACCGACTCGCAAAATAGGGATTGCAAGTTGCTATTAGGAAGGGGCGTTGCTTCCTAATAGTGAGTTGCAGGGCCATGTGAGAATGTTTTGCAACCAGTAATGCGGTCGCATTCTCAGTTACCACCAACTTCAAGTCGGTGGTAACCCTTTTGCAAACGGTCCAAGGGACCCCTTTGCTAATAGGGGTGAAAACATTTTTGAGGAGCAGGCAGTGGTCCCACAGACCACTGTCTGATCTTCAAAAATGAAAAGAAAACGTTTCAGTTTTCTTTTTGTAAAGCATCCCGTTTTGCTTCAAGGAAAATGGGTTGCATTACAAAAAGAAAGACTGCTTTATTTAAAAGCAATCACAAACATAGTGGTCTGCTGACCCCAGCAGACCAGCAGCCCTGTGACTGTGGCCATTCCCAAATGGGCTGCAAATTGTGTTCTGCCTCATGAATATTAATGAAGCAAGTCTCTTGCGACCCATTTGGGAATCGCAAACAGTGCTAAACACACTGTACTACATCCCAGTTTGTAATGTCCTAATAGCGAATTGCAAAGATTCGCTATTAGGGAATCCCAAACCACTTTTTACATACATCTGGCCCTTGATCTACCAAGAGCAGTGGTACACAACCTGGTTGAACACCACATGGCCGGATTCAGGGACTTTTGTGGTCCATCTTGAGCCCTGTGTTTTGCTGGGCTGGAGCCACAATATGTTTTGGCACCCTTGAGGTTTGCGTAGCTCTATTAAGGAGCCCCCAGTGTACAGACACAAAGCCCATGAAACTGTCCCTTTGCTTTGAAATTGAGACTGTTGATTCTGTAGTGCTTTTTTTGCTATTCTATTTAACTGTTTTAGAAGATACATGCAGATCTCATAGCTGTGTACAAGTAAACATTTATCTGCAGCCCCACCCACCCTTCTGGCAGAACACGTCAATTACAGAATGTACGAAGAGCTTGCTTTAAGAAGCTAAAACGCCTTGAGGAAAGGGAGGGACAAGTAGGGAAACAGGAAGGAAGAAGGGGAACAGAAGGAACGAAGGAGAGGGAAAAGGAGAGGGAAGAAAGGAATGGTTAAGAAGGAAGAAAGGAAGGGAGAAGGGAGACAGGAAAGGTTGGGTAGAAGAAAATTAAAAGAGGGGAGGTAAAGGGGAAGGGAAAGGGAAAAGAAAGGAAGAGTGGAAAGGAAGGAAGAGAGAGGGGAAGAGGGGATAAGGAGGGAGGACAAAGAAACAAAGGGAATAAATGTACGGTGGGAGAAAGAGAAAGGGAAGAAGGCAAGAGAGGGAGACTAGAGAAAACGTAGAGGGAAGAAATGGAGGGAGGAAAAGAGAAAACGAATGGAAAGGAAAGAGAAAGAAAGTAGAAAAGGAGAGAATGAGAAGACGTGAATGTTTAGGAGCCAAGTGAAGGCAAGAATGTTTATGAGCAAAGGGAAGAAGAAAGAGAAAGGAAAGAGAGAACGAAAGGCAAAAATGCAAGCAGGACACACGAAGGACTACAGGGAGAGAGAGAAAGGAGAAAAGGAATGAGAAAAGGTAGATTGGAAAGGAGAGAGTGGGAAGGAGAGAAGGAAAAGAGAAAAGGGAGATTTCAAGCAGTGAAAGGGGAGAATGGCAAAGTAAAACAGAGAAGGAAAGCTAAAAGGCAGGGAATAAGGAAATGGAGATGACAGAAGGAAAGGTGAGGCAAGGAGAGAAGTAGGAAAAGGAAGGAGAGAAAAATGTAAAAAAGGGCGGAGATTACAAAAGGGAGAGGAGGAATGGAAAAGCTGTAGAGAAGAGGAGGAAAAAAGAGGGAAGGAAAATTGAAAAGAGGGAAAAGAAGAGAAGGGTATGTAGTAAGAAAAAAAGGAGAGCTAGAGAGAGAGAAAATAAGAAACCCAGAGCCTAGCACTGAGGACCTAACCTGTGCCGAGTTAACGTTCCGGCAAAACTGAAAGGCTCTCAGGATGGAACTTGTTTATTCGTCTGCATCTGTAAATGAAGTGTGTAAGAGTGACAATTTGTTCATGAGAGGGTGCGCTGCCTGGCCTTTGCTGTCAGCTTTCTCCACCTCACAGAAGTGAGTGCAGAGATTCAAGAGCCACCATAGCAGGAGAACAGCCACAGGTTCTCAGACCGACCGACAGGCCATTACTGCCTGCAAGCTGCTCAGAGCCAGCATGGCCCTACTTGCTGGAGACCGCTGTCTTACATTTTAAAGTTGAGGTTCTGTGTAGCTGTCCGATTTTGCACTTTTTCAAATGTGCAACATCTGGGGGTTCATGGGTCAGCTTTACCGTTTTTCTCAATCGTGTTTGTCCTCTCAGGTGTATAGTGCTGGGCAAAAAAGGTCAGTCAGACATCTACTAGTATACAAGGTGGAAAAACATTTTCTCCAGATTGATCTTAAAATTTAGCTGTATCTTGTAAGCAACAGAAAACTGTAAATGTACTGCTAGAGAAACCTGTAGATGTAAATATAATGCTTCTGCTTTTGGGTGGCCAGATTACTGAAGTTCTCCCCCATGCGGTGTAGGAAGCATGGGTCCGCCTCACCTCACACATCCCTCCATCAATAGTGTTGGTAGCATAGAGTGGAATGGCCATGGACTTGTTTGTGACAGAAAAAGTGGCTGATAGGAGGAAAGATGAAAACTTAAACCTGCAGCAGTTCTGGCATAGGCATCATTGATGGAGCGAAAAATAGTGAGACCAATAGGCAGGCATCGATTCTAACAGCCAAATCTGACAAATCGATCTCTAATTAAATTCAATCAAACGATATAGCTATGGACGAAAAATAGGATATGGCAGCAGTGGAGCATGAACGCACACTCACAAACCACACAAACATTGGAAAATCTGAGTGGTACTAGGCCGCAAAAGCATACACCGGAAGCGAGAGGATGAGGAACAGAAGAGGTATATGTTTTAAAGCGCTGTCACAAGAAAATTCTCAATGATCACGCCAGACCTATGCATTCAGGTGTACCATGCTAAGCACAAACGTTTTGCAGGAAAAGAGCAGATAGCAGGTGGAAGAAAGAAGAGACCCCAGAAGCTGCTCATCCATTCCAATCGTGCCATTCCAACCTCCTTTCCTGATTAGCCAGCACTTGTCTCTCGAGGACAATCCACTTGAAGATGACACATAAAATACACTTCAGCTCACTGCACACTCCCTGTTGGCCTTTACAGAAAGTATCCATTACACTGTTAGCCACACCGAGAAAGTACTGCATCTTGAACCCATGCTGATGCCAGGACTGAAACTTGACTAAGATGGTATTTGAGAATACTAGGGAGAGCAAAAAAGGAAGAAGTGGATTGGATTCTGTAATATTATGGTGTGGGCGCGTGAAGGGAGCGAGAGCGTGACTCGAGTCACGAACGTGCTCGTGGAGCGAAAGGACGGTTGAGGATGTGAGGAGCGGTCGGTGAGGGTGACGGTATCGCTTCTGTAGGTCGATTAAACTACGCTTAATAAAAGTAAACCTGGATCAATGTGGCTTTTTTACTACATTATTTTTGGCGACGAGGATTAACCCCTACGTATCGACCTACCGAGCGGTGCCTGCAAGCAGTGGAAGGCTCTTCCCAAATGGTGTCTGGCCTTCTAGGCACAACGCCCTCTTTCAGGAGAAAGAGGCGTGGCGTATTATCTGTCTTGTGAGCTGCTGTGTATTCCTTAAAGGGGAGTGTTTTAAAGGTGAAGTCACTCCTACCAGCTTCTGCTTGTGATTTTAAAGGAAAAGTCATCTATTAAGCTCCTGCATTTTTTTCTTTTTTCTTTTGTGCAAGGAAAACGTAAAGCAAAGGAATTTAAAGGGAAGGCCACCCTAGAAGTTGCTAGTTTTTGTAATTAGCTGCTGGATTACTTAAAATTAAGGAAGAAGTCTTCTATAAAACAGTATTGTTGGCGGTGAGCGTTTCTGTATGTTTTTTTTTTATGTGACTTAATTTTAACCGTGTGCAGTGGAAGATATTCTTCGTGGGTTGGAGTCATCAACGTGGATAAGCGTGAAACACTTCACAGCATTTGCAAGGATCTTCTTTGCATGGGATTTGTATATTGCTTCTGAACCTTAGTTTTTTTTTAAGTGTGGGCTCACCTATTTTTGTGAGCAATGGAGCACGTTTCAATTACTGCACCACCTTGCTTTCTTATACATCCAGGTACGCCAGCGATCCAGTGGGAGGACTGGATAGATATGTTTGACAACTATTTGTTGGCGTTGGACAGTGAAGAGTTTTCTCCTGCACGTAAAAAAGCGATCTTATTGAACTGTTTAGGATCAGAAGCGCAATGGTTGTTCAAATTCATGCCAGTAGCTACAGACAATGGGGCACGTATTTTAGATGAGTTTAGGGAAGCTAGATTAAGATTGAGCAATAGGTTTGCTAAAGAAACCAATGTGGTTTTGGCAAGGTACAAGTTTTATACCCAACCACAGAGGGTGGGTGAGTCTATTGAAGAATTTGTATCCAGATTAAGGGAATTGTCAGTTAAATGTCAATTTGGAGAGATGTGCGACGAGATGATTAGGGATCAATTAATGGTTCAATGTAAGAGCAGAAAGATTCAAGAAAGGCTGTGGGCTGCTAAAAATCCTTCTTTGAAAGATGCTGTTGACATGGCAAAAGTTGTGGAAGAGTCAGATCTTTGCATGAAAGAGATGGGAAGATGTGGTAATGGGAGTAGGGAACAACAAGTCTTCCAGGAGGTTGTGGGAGACGTGGAAAACAAGAGCAACAGTGTGGCTTTGGTAGAGAAGAAAACACAGAATCTTCTGAAAACCCAGAAAATGAACGTGAACAAGAAGAAGTGTAACAGATGTGGTAGTAGTTTACACAGTAGTGATTTAAAGGGGTGTTTTGCAGTGGGGAAGGAATGTAGAAAGTGTGGGCGCAAAGGTCATTATGCACGTGTGTGTGTTGAGTGGTCAAAGTCAAAAGGAGTGGCGGTGTGTGAGGAGAGAGATGAGGTGGTAGACCGCATTCTTAGTCTAAGCGAGGTTGATAAAGGTTACTGCGGTAAGAGGGAAAGTAGGCCCAAAGCATGGTTCACTTTTGGAAAGGTGAGTGTTGAGCTGATGGTGGATACTGGATCTAAGTATACAATAATTCCCAAAGACATCTTCATGAAAAATTGGCCTCAGATTGAATTAAAGTCTAAAGACATATGTCCTGGGGGCTACCAAGGGGAGGAAATTGAGATCTTGGGTTTCTTTCCCACTGCCATAGGCTTCAAATCAAGAGAAACCTTTGGCAAAGTGTATGTGGCCGAGTCCGGGCCACCAATTTTGGGTTGGATGCATCAATATGATTTAAATATAATTGTGAATCCCAGAGGTAAGGAACAAATCTTGGTAGTGGATGACGGAGGTGTGAATGCGATCCTGGAGGAAGTAAAGGAGGTGTTTTGAGAGGAGTTGGGAGAGTTAAAAGGTTATGTTCACAAGATACGTATGAAGCATGGAACCGTTGCGGTGAAGCACAAAGTGAGGAAAGTACCTATTGTTGTTAGAGAAGAGGTGAGCAAGATGTTGAAGGATATGTTGAAAGAGGGAGTGATTGAACCGGTTGAATCTCCAGAATGGACTTCTCCAGTGGTCATTACGAGGAAATCAAATGGACAATTGAGATTTTGTGTGGATCCCCGCAGTGTCAATCAAAACATAGTGACAGACGACTTTCCCCTACCAAACATCAATGAACTCATTATGTTGCTTAATGGAGGAGTTTTTTTTTCCAAATTAGACCTCAAAAGCGCCTATCATCAGATACGTCTACACCACAATTCACGCGATGTTACAGCATTTATCACCATGGATGGTACTTTTCGTTTTGTCAGAATGCCCTTTGGGTTATCATCGGCTGCAAGTGTTTTCCAGCGTATGATGGCAAATGTTTTTGAGGGTTTCAGTAATGTTTTATTCTTTCAGGATGACATTTTAATTTTTGCGTCAACAATTGAGGAACATAACAAAATTTTGAGGAAGGTATTGAAGAAACTTTTGGAGGTGGGTCTAACGTTAAGAAAAGAGAAGTGTGTTTTCTTGACCAAAGAGATTGAATATTTGGGACACACTATTTCGGGCGAAGGAGTTAAACCGAAGAAAGATTTGTTGGAGGCAATCAAACTCTCTCCGTCACCAAAGAACAAAGATGAGTTAAGGTCCTTTATGGGTCTCATTGAATATTACTCCAAATTTGTTCAGAATTTCGCTGACAAAACAGAGGGGTTGAGAATATTGTTGCGCAAAGGGTGTAATTTTGTGTGGTCAAAAGTGCAGCAAGAATGTTTTGATAACATAAAGCAAGAGGTGTGTGCTGCAAAGATATTGGTGCCCTTTGAAACTTCTTCTCCCACTATACTGACTGTGGATGCTAGTGTGTCTGGTGTAGGTGCTGTTCTGTCTCAAGTTCACCGCGGTGAAGAGAGGACAGTAGCTTTTGCTTCACGCTCTCTCACTGAGAGTGAGAGGAACTACTCGGTGATTGAGCGGGAGGCTTTAGCAGCTACATGGGCTGTAGAGTATTTTAGAACATTCTTGTGGGGTATTTCTTTTAAGTTAAGAACTGATCACAAACCTTTAGTCAAGGTCTTATCAGCAGGTGGTGCGGGTAAGGGTTCTGCGAGGTTGGCCAGATTGGCAGCTCGCCTGCAGGAGTATGTATACAATGTGGAATACATTCAGGGATGGAGGAACATACAAGCTGATGCTCTCTCACACATGGCTGTGGATTGGAAGTTGGTTGATGGGGGGGCACAATTATTGAAGGGAGAAGAAGGAGCGGTGGCATTGAGGGAGGACTTGATACAACATGGAGTAGCGGCTTTCTCTAAAGGAGAGTGGTTGCAAGGTTTGAGGGATGACTCGGTACTGCAGTGCGTGAGTAAAATGATTGTTGAGGGAGGAAGAAGAGAGAGTGCTGTGGCAGTCTCCGTAAGGCCCTACATCAAGGTTCTGGATGAGTTGTCGTTGGGGGATGGAGGTGTGATAATGAGGGGTGACAGATTTGTACCTCCGGAAAAGTTACGAAGGAAAATTATACATTTGGCACACGAAGGGCATTTGGGACAAACACTGACTCAAAGAAGAGTTAAGGAAAACTTTTGGTGGCCAGGGGTCGATTTGCAAACTGCTCAATGGGTGGAAGAGTGTGTTCAGTGTAAGGAAAGTGAAAAAAGGTTAAAGCTGGGAAAAAAATCTTGGATGGGACATATTGAGGATCCAGGGGAAGCATGGCACACTATTTGTATGGACTTTGTTGGGCCACTGCCCGGTTTGGGCCAAGATAAAAAAATTGCTTTAGTCCTGGTGGACGTGTTTTCTAAGTGGTTGGAGGCTGAGTTTATGACGGAAGTGTCGACAAGGAGTACTATTTCGGTACTAAAGGTTTTGTTTCAAAGGGAAGGGTGTCCCCATACACTCATTACTCACAATGGTACACAGTTGATCTCCCTGGAGATGAAAGAGTTTCTGGTAACCCATGGTATCACTCATAGGCGTACTGCACTCTACAATCCCCAAGCCAATGGTATTGTGCAACGTATGAATCGTATGGTCAAGGGTACTATTCAGTTGGCTGTGCAGGGGAACCAAAATGTTAGATCTGTTGTGCGAGAGGCTATATGGGCTCATCGCACCACGCAGCTGAGAGATAAGGGTAGAACACCATTTGAGTTCATGAGAGGGCGTAAGGCCAGATCAAAGTTAGTGCCTGGTTGGTTGGAGGGCGATCGAATCAAACCAGGGAATCAAGTGGAGATGTTACAGACAGGCGGTTGCTCTGGTATACAAGTTGGTGATTGGGTGAAAGTCAAGGATGGACGTGTGGGTGCAGGTTGGACGAAGTTTCGTGGTTCTTTTGAGGTTAAACATGTAGGAAATTTCAATGTGGATTTGGCGAATGGCACCAAATGGAACAAAAGGAGAGTGGCCTTATATGAGAGAGGTGGTGGATCTGCAGAAAATATAATCGTTACTGATGAAGATGAAGGTTGCAATGGGTTTATGCTTTCCGAGGGAGGTGTAAAGAGACCAGTTGCACCCGATGCGGACACATCGCATGAGAATGAGAATAGCATGGAGGTTTTGGAGGGATAAACTAGTGTAGAGAATGAAGAAAATAAGACAGAATCTAAGAAGGGAAGCGGAAGAGTGAGAAGACCTCCTGCTTATCTGAGTGACTATGTGAGAGATGGCAGGAAACAGAATTGATAACTTGTGATTTTAATATTGCCTGAAATGTAATTCTTTTTTGTGTTATGCTTAATTCTTATGTTAAAGAAAAAAAACAACAGTGAAACCTTGCTTGAAATGTTTTCCTCTTAGCTTTTGTCGAGGTTTTGTTTGATTTTTATGTTTCTTGTTTAATCTGAAAACAGTTTTGTTTTTATATGTGATTATTATTGTTGTATTCTTGAAAGGGAAAAAATTGATGACGGAGGGGGATGTGTAATATTATGGTGTGGGTGCGTGAAGGGAGCGCGAGCGTGACTCGAGTCACGAACGCGCTCGTGGAGTGAAAGGACGGTTGAGGATGTGAGGAGCGGTCGGTGAGGGTGACGGTATCGCTTCTGTAGGTCGATTAAACTACGCTTAAGAAAAGTAAACCTGGATCAATGTGGCTTTTTTACTACAGATTCCTTTTCAACACTTCAGGACATTCATGAATCACGATTAAAGAACGTGATGAGAGAGACCGTGACTGAGATATTCCAGAAGACAAAGCTTTCTTTAACACCTTATGACACCTTAGAACATTTAGCAGGTGAAAGGTTTCACACCCCTAACCTCCTTTGGCTTATTTACTCTTTTGTCCTTTGCCGCCCGTAATTATGACCCCAAGGAGGAGGGTCATACCAGGTTGGGCCCTTGTGGGCGCTTAGCTTTTAAGAAGGGTTGCCGGCAGTCATGACTACATAAAGACAGGATTATCAGCAGGAGATGAACCTTCTCTCACTAAATATAGTTCCGTTTCTGAGTTCCTAGACTGCACCCAACAATCACCAAATACGTGTTAAAGTGCCGAACTCACCTCATAAAAAATAATATTATATTTCCGCACTGTTACTGGTCCCCAGATGACGGACTTTTGAGGTGTAGTATAAAATAAATAAAGGTTGCAGTCAAAACATTCATACATTTCAATGTTATAAGGACATTTCTATTAGGAGTCAATAATGAGAGTTTTGTAGAAGATTGAGGCCCTCATTATGACATTGGAGGTAAATCCCACTTACCGCCATGCTGACTGCCGCCAACATACCGCAGCGGATTACCGCCGCCCATTTTATGACCCACACATAGCAATCCGTCACTATACAGCTACATACACAAGTCCGCTAGCCCAAAGGTCAGTGATAAACTGGTGGTACCAAAACCCACACAGTTACGCCAACAGAACTACGCCCACAGCATTATGACCCACGAATCACCACGGAGGACATTCAATGGCGCTAAACCATTAGCCCTACAACCGCTGTGCTCAAAATACACACACTAACAAAACAACACTACATTGGACAATTTGAATAACACACACTTGACACCTATCCACACACCACACCCACACATCACTATAAAACACACACACATTACCCACAACCCTTTACCATTATAAACAAGTGTGACAAGAGAGATAGCAAAACCACAGACAAGACCACAGACACACACCACTATCACCTATACAACATCCACGCACCTTACATCACACACCCCAACAGAGCACCCCACACACCCTCACCCACACCACCCACAATACACCCATGGCACCGCAAAGACACCCCAGGTTCTCTGAGAAGGAGCTAAGGTTCATGGTGGAGGAAATCATCTGGGTAGAGCCACAGCTATTCGGATCACAGGTGCAGCAGACGTCCATTGCTAGGAAGATGGAGCTATGGCGGAGAATCGTGGACAGGGTCAACGCCGTGGGATAGCACCCAGAACAAGGGATGACATCAGGAAGAGGTGGAACAACCTACTGGGGAAGGTGCGTTCCACAGCAGCAAGACACTAACTAGCTGTACAGAGGACTGGCGGTGGACACCCACTTCCTCCCCCACAACTAACAACATGGGAGGAGCAAGTCTTGGCAATCATGCATCCTGAGGGCCTGGCAGGAGTAGGAGGAGGACTGGACTCTGGTAAGTCAAATGTCTATTACTGTCACCCCCCCCCCTACCTGCATGCCATCACATACCCCTACCCTTACCCTCACTCCCATCACTCCACTACCTCCCACACACCCCACCATCACAACCCACCCCTCCCAATTCCAAGCCCTGCATGTAACACCAGTGCACGGACCGCCATCACAGACCTGCATGGACACCCATCACTAAAGCATGCACATTAGAGAGAATCACCTAGCCCACAAAATTACTACTCACACAAGGCAAAGCTTCCAGGGCAATAATAACAATACAGTGCAACACACCAATGCAGAAAATGACACACACAGAAACAATACCTCTGCATTTACATCCCCACAGGTCCCCCAGCAAACGTCACCAGAGAGGAGGTGCCAGCAACTTCCAGTCCACCCCCAGAAGAGGCCCACGGTGATGACAGCAGCTCTGGATGCCTGGATCTGGATGACCAACCTGGCCCATCAGGGATCTCCAGACAGTCGGTAACCCAGGCCTAGTCCCATACCACCACAGAGCCTCCCCCCCAGGAAACACCACCACAGTACCCACCCAGTGGGCCCATACCTCTGTCCCCAGGACAAGTCAATCAGCAGTGTGTCCACCACTAGAGGGACCCCAGGTCACCCCACAAACACAGGACGATCAGGGACATGGGTTCAGTGGCAGTGGGCACACGGTTCAGGTGACACATGCACAGGACAACAGGGAAGCTGGGAGGACTGCTGTGCAACAGGGGGAGGACAGGCCCAGGGAACCGACACTCCAGGAGGCCCTCACCAACATCCTGGTAGCATACCACCATTCCCAGGAGATGATGGGCCAGATACTGGACAAGTTGCAGGAGACCCAGCGGCTGCAGGAGGGACAGTACCTGGGGATCAGGGAGGACTTGAAGGACATCCACACCACCCTGGTCACCATTGCAGGGGTGCTGGCAGACACGGGCAACACCATGAGGGAGGCAGTGGCACACCACCGGCCCCTGACACTAGCCAAAACCATTAACAGCCTTCCACCCCCGCTGGCGCTAGTGGACAGGAGGCCCCGCCACAGGAACAACAGGCCACCAGCACCCCACCCCCTGCAGAAGGAGAACCACCCCGCAAGCGGTCCCTGCGATCCAGGCAGAAGCCAGAGAACATGGCCAAGACCCCCGCCAGGACATAAGACTCTCCTGAATGTCACCCTTGTGTCCCACTCTGTCACCCTGTCCACCTTGAACTGCCATTGCTCCACTACACATGCCCCCTTGGGCAATGCACCTGTGATACAAATAGACTGGACTCTATCCTGGATTTTTCTCCATCATCACCCCAGCCCATTGCACATCCCCCTCTAATCATTAGCACTTAAATAAACACAATTTGATTAAATCTAAGTATGGAGTCTCTCAAATCATTTAACCCTGTATTTGTTTAACAATCTTTAAACACTTCAATGTAACTGTACAGTATTGTATACATAGGAATGACCTGTAGTTGGCTGTAGTCAACACACCAGGAGCGATAGTGGAACACAAATATCCGAAAATAGAGATGCCAAAGGGTACAGTAAGTGGCCATAGAAGTTGGAAAATCAGCCTGCCAGTGACAATGTCAAATACAAACCTGTCAATGTAAAGTGTAATTACCTGTGTGTCATTGGAAGTACTGTCTTATAATAGCACTTCTGTTTTCCTCTTCCTCATCCTCTGCCTCCTCATCTTCACTGTCCACAGGGTCCACTGCTGCCACACACCCATCTCCAGCCTCACCCTCCTGCAGAAAAGGCACCTGGCGACATAAGGCAAGGTTGTGCAACATACAGCATGCCACGATGATCTGGCACACCTTCTTGGTTGAGTAGTACAGGAATCCACCTGTTAGATGGAGGCAACAAAACCTGGCCTTCAGGAGGCCGAATGTCCTTTCTATTATTCTTCGTGTTCGCCCATGTGCCTCATTGTAACGTTCCTCTGCCCTTGTCCTGGGATTCCTCACAGGGGTTAGTGGCCATTAGAGATTGGGGTAACCAGAGTCACCAGCAAATATTGAGGGACAACTGTTAGACACACACTAAACCTTAGGGCCCACAGCATACCAATACACCAAAACCTACTGTGTGGGAACCAGGGCTCACCTGTTAGCCACATCGGTGCCTCTGGAGATGAGCCATCACGTATGGGATGCTGCTATTCCTCAGGATAAAGGCATCATGCACAGACCCAGGATACTTTGCATTGACATGGGAGATGTACTGGTCCGCCAGGCACACTATCTGCACATTCATGGAGTGAAAGCTCTTTCGATTTCTGAACACCTGTTCATTTCTCCGGGGGGTGACAAATGCAATATGTGTACCATCAATCACCCCTATAATGTTGGGGATATGTCCCATAGCATAGAAATCAGCTTTCACTGTGGCCAAATCCTCCACCTGGGGGAAAACAATGTAGCTGTGCATGTGTTTAATCAGGGCAGACAATACTCTGGTCAGCACTTTTGAGAACATTGGCTGAGACATTCCTGCTGCCAAGCCCACTGTCACTTGGAAAGAGCCACTTGCCAGGAAATGGAGCACAGATAGGACTTGCAGAAGAGGGAGGATCCCGGTGGGCTGACGGATAGCAGATATCAGGTCAGGTTCCAATTGGGAACACAGCTCTGTGATTGTGTCTCCATCTCCTATTCACCCGCAGCAGTTGCATTCTAGGGGGCAAATGGTGAGTAGCTGGTCAGTATTCCATATTTGCAAACACTACACTGCATTGCATGTTGTGACTGTAACCCATTATTGTTGTTGTGTAGGCCCATATGGTGCCTATGTGTACTGTAACACAGTTAGGTGCCATGGGCTGCCCGCCTCCTTGAAATGGCGTCTGCCTGTCCTGTATGGAGGGACAGATGGAAATGAGGTAATTTCCGTTGACGTTGTGCGCCGTTGCGGGAGGCGGTCGACAACCGCCGTGCAACTCCTCATTGGATCCCATTGGGCCCTATGGGTTACAGTGGCCAATGGTGATTTATGCCGGCGGTGACAGTACGTACTGCCGCGGACGTGACTGTCATTTTCTATCTGTTCACCCACTTGCTACCTGACCTTCAACAGGAGAGGACCTACACTGCAAGTGCTGTTGTGACCTGTGTCTGGAACCGACCATGGCTCGTGTCACTGGGGAAAGAGCCCCTGCCTTCACTGCTGCGGAGTTGGAGAGACTGGTGGATGGGGTCCTACCCCAGTACCGAAAGCTGTATGGGCCTCCAGACCAACAGATGAGTACACTGTGAGCACGATGCATGGGGCATGAATGCATGGAATGCTGTGTGTGAGGTCCTCGTGTGTGGGGGCGTTGGTGGAAGGGCCCTGGCCTGCGTGCTGCATGTATGGTGAGCAATGTCTGTGCCTAAGGGGCTGGGAGGGCTATGTTGGGACATGAGTGTAACAGGCCGGACAGTCTGACTGATACCTTTTGCAATGTGTATATTTCTGCAGGTCAGCGCCCATCAGAAAAAGAGTATATGGCGTGCCATCGCCAAGGACTTGCAGACCCTGGGGGTCTATGGCAGGCGGAGCACCCATTGTCGCAAACGGTGGGAGGACCTGAGACGCTGGGCAAGGAAGACGGGGGAGGCCCAGCTAGGGATGGCTTCCCCGTCGAACCCTGACCCCCCTGATAGCCTGCATACTGGCGTTGGCCTATCCGGAGCTGGATGGGCGCTTGAGGGCATCACAGCAGCCACAAGGGGGTGAGTACAGTTTCCCAATATACTACTTGCGCATGGTGGGGTGGTCTCCGGGTGGGGGATGTGGGACTGTGGGTGACCCTAGGCCAGGCCGGACATTGCAGGGTAGGTCCCATGTTGGGCAGGGTATGATGTGAACCAACTCCAACCAAGCTAGCAGGCATCCACTACTTGGCAGAGGTCTGTGGGTCTCAGGTATGCTGTTATTGGCGTTAGGTATTACTGTCCATGGCCTGGTGACTAGCATTGTGACTGGTAGTGCATTACCTAATGCATAGGGCTGTTCCCTGTGTGTGTGTGTGTGTGTGTGTCAGGTACGCCAACAGTGGTATTGTTGAAGCAATTGACCAAGTGTATCCTTTGTCTCTTCCCCCACTCTTTTTTGTTTTGTCACCCTGTCTTTCTGTGCATTAGCATCATCTGGCAGAGGAGTAGGGGCACCGGCGACCGAGGGAGCTGCATCCCACATGGCCCAGGAGGCCGAATCCACCGACGGTGAGGGCACCAGTGGGACGGAGGGCGAGGGGAGCAGGAGGGGACAGTTCGGACAGTGATACCTCCTCCGATGGAAGTTCCCTGGTGGTGGCAGACACCTCTATGCCCACCCCAACTACAGGTACAGCTGCTACCTCCCGTACCAGCATCGCCCTCCAAGCAGCCCCTCAAGGTGTTTCCCGTGCCCGCTCGCCCAGGAGGGTGGGCATCTCCTTTGCCCCAGGCACCTCAGGCCCTGCACCAGTTAGCCCTGCTGCCCTGAGTGAGGAGGCTATTGACCTCCTGCAATCCATCTCTGTCGGGTAGTCAACCATTGTGAATGCCATCCAGGGGCTGGCAGCCCATTTGCAACAAACAAATGCATTCCTGGAGGGCATTCAATCTGGCATGACGGCCCAACAGAGATCAATCCAGGCTCTGGCCTCCTCTCTAATGGCAGCCATTGTCCCTGTTTTTAGCCTCCCCCCTCCAACTTCCTCTTCGCAATCCCATTCCCCTCAACCTCAACCTATCCCAAGCACACAGGCAGACCAGCATGCACACAGGACAACCCACAGGAGTGGTTCAGGCAAACACAAGCACCACACATCATCCCTCAGGCACTCACACAAACACCATCCAGATGCAGACATACCAACATCCACTGCCTCCACTGTGTCACCCTCCTCCTCATGATCCACCTCCCTCCCAGTAGTGTCTACACTCACACCTGTATACACTACATCCTCATCCACTACCTCCATCACCAGCACGCCTATCACTACACACCCCTCACTGGCAGTCACCACCCCCACATCCATGCACACGTCCCCTGTGTCCTCTCCCACTGTGTCTGTGCCCCCTCCTCCCAAAGTACACAAACGCAAGCACTCAGAAATCCAACAGCCATCCACCTCACAACAGCATCCAGACCATGCACCTGCACCCAAACACAGCAGACAGACACCTCCTACAACCACTTCCTCTTCCTCCACTCCCGAACCTTCACCCTCTTCCCGCCCCAATGTCCCTAAGAAGCTTTTCCACTTCACCGTTGACCTCTTCCCTACCCCTCCCCCCGTCCTTCACGTTGGGCCAGGGTGGTCAGAACCCAGGCGAGCACCTCAGCCACCCAGTCCACGGCCACAGTAGTGTCGAAAATTACTGCAGGTGGGAGAGGATCTAAGGAACCAGCCAGCAGCACTGAAAGTGTGCCTGCACCAGTTGCATGAAGGAAGGGCAAGGAGGCCCCACCAGCTGCAAAAGGGAAGGGCAAGGAGGCACCACCAGCTGTGAAAAGGAAGGGCCATTCTGAGGCCCAACCACCAACCATGGTGGTTCAGCCGTCCGAGGCTGCAGGGAAAGGGCTGAAGCCTCCCCCCACCATTGCCAGCACTGCCACCAGCACCGCTACCAGCACCACACTGCCAGCAGCAGCAGCCCCAGTGGGCAGCCGCCGAGGCTGCAAGGAAAGGGCTGGAGCCTACCCCCACCACTGCCAGCACCGCCACCAGCACCACTGCCAGCAGCAGCAGCCCCAGTGGGCAGCTGTCCGAGGCAGCAGGGGAAGGGCTGGAGCCTACCACCACCACTGCCAGCCCCAACACCAGCCCCGCCACTGCCACCACTGAGCAGCCGTCACCGCCGGCGGGCAGTGTGTAGTCCTGCCTCCATGGGCTGTAGTGCGTCCTTGACCCTGCAAATCCTGTAGGTGTGCCACCCAGGTGAGAGACTGTGACCTTGCACTCATCACAGGGCACAATGCCCCTCCTGAACCAGTGGAAGAAGCCATCCACTCACACCCATCCTTCTCAGGATGAAGCACACTGGGCACAACCAGTGGAAGAAGCCATCCACTCACCCCATCCTTCCCAGGATGAAGCACACTGGGCACGAGGCCCCCTCCAGAACCAGTGGAAGAAGCCATCCACTGACCCCATCCTTCCCAGAATGAAGCACACTGGGCACAAGGCCCCCTCCAGAACCAGTGGAAGAAGCCATCCACTCACTGCATCCTTCCCAGGATGAAGCACACTGGGCACAATGCCCCCTCCAGAACCAGTGGAAGAAGCCATCCACTGACCCCATCCTTCCCAGAATGAAGCACACTGGGCACAAGGCCCCCTCCAGAACCAGTGGAAGAAGCCATCCACTCACCGCATCCTTCCCAGGATGAAGCACACTGGGCACAATGCCCCCTCCAGAACCAGTGGAAGAAGCCATCCACTAGAGAGATTGTGGCCTTGCACTCCCCAGGACCAAGCAGTGGGCAAACCACCCACTAGAGAGACTGTGGCCTTGCACTCCCCAGGACCAAGCAGTGGGCAATCCACCCACATGAGAGACTGTGGTCTCGCACTCTCCAGGTCCAAGCTGTGGGCAAACCACCCACTTGAGACAGTGGCCTTGCACTCCCAAGTACATCGCACAGGGCATGTAGCCCCCTCCAGGACCAGTGGCATTGTACCATCTTCTGGCTGTGGTGCTCCCCATTCCCTATCCCCCTAAGGTGGCTGTGTATTTTCGACCTGATGCCCCTGCCGTGTTGTTGCAGGAGTGAGGTGGGGCCCTGTGGCCCACGGACATTGAGGACTGGGCAGTGTCCCTCCATTTGTAAATATGTTTATACATTTGTATTTTGATGCACTTATTCATGTTATTTTATCGTATTATACTCACTTTCTTCCAATCATTTTGTCCTTGCATTATTCCTGAGGGCTACGGGGTGAATATGTAATCTTTGTGCTTCTGTTTGTGTGTATGGTGTTGGGGTGGGGTGTTGCGTGGGTGATTTACTCTCTTTTCCCTCCCCTGTGTGCTAGGCGGCAGTACTCACAGTGGTCATCTTCGCCGGCGTTGCTGCTCATAATACAGGAAAAGGTAGACGAGCATCGGGAAAATGTGCAACTTGGGCTCCATGGCGTCGTGGTTGTTCCCTGAGTCTTCAGAGGTGAGTCCTTTGACTTCTGTGTTCTGTTTCCACCATGCTTTTGATGTAGTTGGTACTGCCCGGAAAAGGTGGTGGATAGGCTTGTCATAATACAGTGGGCGTACATTGTCTTCCGCCTGTCTGTTGGCAGTTACCGCAGTGGTGCTTGTTGCTACCGCCATGGCGGTCGGTGTGTTAAAGTGGCTGTCTGTCTAAGCGGTTTCCGCCATGGTCATAATTCCTTTTTTTTACCGCCGGCCTGTTGGCGATATTACTACCGCTTTATCACAGACCGCCAGGGTTGTAATGAGGGCCTAAGTATTTTCATTTTTACTTTTTCTTAGTTTCTCATCAATATTGACAGATCAAATCATATATCAAAGATCAATAGATCAAATATAAACAGAACAAGGCATGAAGTGCGTTCCATACAGTTTAATTCCTTAGTCTAATCAAAGGTTAAATTCAAAGAGAACATTTGCTAGGAAAACCCACTAAGAGTTCTAAATCAAAAGATTTGAAAGTGTTTGTATCTCAGTAGAGTTTTAGGAAAAAAAACAAATAAGTGTCAAAAATAAAGTAACTGAAAGTGAGTCTGAGTTATATTTCAGACTGCATCTGTGAGAGAACAGAGTATCAGGATGAAACAGTGAATCACTGCTGAATGAGCCGAAACCTCTAAGGCTTCTCCTGAAAAGCCTTCTGAAAAAAACTTTCCACTCTACCCTAGGAACATGCATTTATAATCACACAATTTTGTAACTTCCATCTTCTTTCTTCCTCTCCACCACTTGCTCAGCCAATTAAAAACTATGGCCCTCATTACAGCCCTGGCGGTCGGTGTAAAAGCGGCGGTAATACCGCCAACAGGTCGGCGGTAAAACAAATGGGATCACAACCACGGCGGAAACCGCCATCATAGACAGCTACTTTAACACTTCGACCGCCATGGCAGTCGCAACAAACACCGCGGTGTCACCGCCAACAGACAGGCGGAAGACAATGTACCGCCCACCCCATTACAACCCGCCAATCCGCCAGCTTTTCCGGGGCGGTACCAACGCCATCAAAAGCACGGCGGAAACAGTCTTTGGAAGGGAAACCACTCACCTCTCGACACTCAACGAAGAACCAGGACGCCATGGAGAACCAGGACGCCATGGAGCACCCGATGCTGGTGTACCTCCTCATACACCAGGAATATCAAAGGCGGCAGCGACGACCACGGTGAGTACTGCACCTAGCACACAGGGGAGGGGGGAGGAAAAAGAGAGTGACACACACACAACACGCAACACGCAATACCCCCACCCTCACCCACAACACCATACACACAAACACATGCAGCAACCTTACATATACACCCCGTAACCCCCTGGAAGAACGCAAGGACAAAAGGAATTGAGTTAAACAGTGATATATTAGAAATAGTCAGATGTACGTAACAATTTAAAAAACAGTATTTACAAAAATATACAATATGTACATAAGGTCGTACATTGTCCTTTGCAAATGTTCCTGGGCCACTGGGTCAAAAATCATGGGCCAAGCCCACACTTTACTCCTGCCTCAATACGGACAGAACACTGCAGGGGCATCAGGTCGAAAACACACAGGCACGTCAGTGGATGGGGAGGGGGGGCACCTCAGCCGGAAGAGGGTACTATGCCACTGCTCCTGGAGGGGGCTCCATACTCACTGCTTGGTCCTGGGGAGTGCAAAGCCACAGTCTCTCAAGTGGGTGGTTTGCCCACTGCTTGGTCCTGGGGAGTGCAAAGCCACAGTCTCTCAAGTGGGTGGTTTGCCCACAGCTTGGTCCTGGGGAGTGCAAGGCCACAGTCTCTCAAGTGGGTGGTTTGCCCACTGCTTGGTCCTGGGGAGTGCAAGGCCACAGTCTCTCTAGTGGGTGCCCTGTGTGCTTCATCCTGCCAAGGATTGGGTGAGTGGATGCAGCTCTCCACTGGTTCTGGAGGGGGCTTGGTGCCCTGTGTGCTTCATCCTGCCAAGGATAGGGTGAGTGGATGCCTTCTTCCACTGGTTCTGGAGGGGGCTTGGTGCCCTGTGTGCTTCATCCTGCCGAGAATAGGGTGAGTGGATGACTTCTTCCACTGGTTCTGGAGTGGGCTTTGTCCCCTGTGTGCTTCATCCTGCCAAAGATAGGTTGAGTGGATGCCTTCTTCCACTAGTTCTGGAGGGGGCTTTGTGCCCTGTGTGCTTCATCCTGCCAAGGATTGAGTGAGTGGATGCAGCTCTCCACTGTTTCTGGAGGGGGCTTGGTGCCCTGTGTGCTTTATCCTGCCAAGGATAGGGTGAGTGGATGCCTTCTTCCACTGGTTCTGGAGGGGGCGTTGTGCCCTGTGTGCTTCATCCTGCCAAGAATAGAGTGAGTGGATGCCTTCTTCCACTTGTTCTGGAGTGGGCTTTGTGCCCTGTGTGCTTCATCCTGCCAAAGATAGGGTGAGTGGATGCCTTCTTCCACTGGTTCTGGAGGGGGCTTTGTGCCCTGTGTGCTTCATCCTGCCAAGGATTGGGTGAGTGGATGCAGCTCTCCACTGGTTCTGGAGGGGGCTTGCTGCCCTGTGTGCTTCATCCTGCTAAGGATAGGGTGAGTGGATGCCTTCTTCCACTGGTTCTGGAGGGGGCTTTGTGCCCTGTGTGCTTCATCCTGCCAAGAATAGGGTGAGTGGATGCCTTCTTCCACTGGTTCTGGAGTGGGCTTTGTCCCCTGTTTGCTTCATCCTGCCAAAGATAGGCTGAGTGGATGCCTTCTTCCACTGGTTCTGGAGGGGGCTTTGTGCCCTGTGTGCTTCATCCTGCCAAGGATCGGGTGAGTGGATGCAGCTCTCCACTGGTTCTGGAGGGGGCTTGGTGCCCTGTGTGCTTCATCCTGCCAAGGATAGGGTGAGTGGATGCCTTCTTCCACTGGTTCTGGAGGGGGGCTTTGTGCCCTGTGTGCTTCATCCTGCCAAGAATAGGGTGAGTGGATGCCTTCTTCCATTGGTTCTGGAGGGGGCTTTGTGCCCTGAGTGCTTCATCCTGCCAAGAATAGGGTGAGTGGATGCCTTCTTCCACTGGTTCTGGAGTGGGCTTTGTGCCCTGTGTGCTTCATCCTGCCAAAGATAGGGTGAGTGGATGCAGCTCTCCACTAGTTCTGGAGGGGGCTTGGTGCCCTGTGTGCTTCATCGTGCCAAGGATAGGGTGAGTGGATGCCTTCTTCCACTGGTTCTGGAGGGGGCTTTGTGCCCTGTGTGCTTCATCCTGCCAAGAATAGGGTGAGTGGATGCCTTCTTCCACTGGTTCTGGAGTGGGCTTTGTCCCGTGTGCTTCATCCTGCCAAAGATAGGGTGAGTGGATGCCTTCTTCCACTAGTTCTGGAGGGGGCTTTGTGCCCTGTGTGCTTCATCCTGCCAAGGATTGGGTGAGTGGATGCAGCTCTCCACTGGTTCTGGAGGGGGCTTGGTGCCCTGTGTGCTTTATCCTGCCAAGGATAGGGTGAGCGGATGCCTTCTTCCACTGGTTCTGGAGGGGGCTTTGTGCCCTGTGTGCTTCATCCTGCCAAGAATAGGGTGAGTGGATGCCGTCTTCCACTGGTTCTGGAATGGGCTTTGTGCCCTGTGTGCTTCATCCTGCCAAAGATAGGGTGAGTGGATGCCTTCTTCCACTGGTTCTGGAGGGGGCTTTGTGCCCTGTGTGCTTCATCCTGCCAAGGATTGGGTGAGTGGATGCAGCTCTCCACTGGTTCTGGAGGGGGCTTGGTACCCTGTGTGCTTCATCCTGCCAAGGATAGGGTGAGTGGATGCCTTCTTCCACTGGTTCTGGAGGGGGCTTTGTGCCCTGTGTGCTTCATCCTGCCAAGAATAGGGTGAGTAGATGCCTTCTTCCACTGGTTCTGGAGGGGGCTTTGTGCCCTGTGTGCTTCATCCTGCCAAAGATAGGGTGAGTGGATGCCTTCTTCCACTGGTTCAGGAGTGGGCTTTGTCCCCTGTGTGCTTCATCCTGCCAAAGATAGGGTGAGTGGATGCCTTCTTCCACTAGTTCTGGAGGGGGCTTTGTGCCCTGTGTGCTTCATCCTGCCAAGGATTGGGTGAGTGGATGCAGCTCTCCACTGGTTCTGGAGGGGGCTTGGTGCCCTGTGTGCTTTATCCTGCCAAGGATAGGGTGAGTGGATGCCTTCTTCCACTGGTTCTGGAGGGGGCTTTGTGCCCTGTGTGCTTCATCCTGCCAAGAATAGGGTGAGTGGATGCCTTCTTCCACTGGTTCTGGAGTGGGCTTTGTGCCCTGTGTGCTTCATCCTGCCAAAGGTAGGGTGAGTGGATGCCTTCTTCCACTGGTTCTGGAGTGGGCTTTGTGCCCTGTGTGATTCATCCTGCCAAAGATAGGGTGAGCGGATGCAGCTCTCCACTAGTTCTGGAGGGGGCTTGGTGCCCTGTGTGCTTCATCGTGCCAAGGATAGGGTGAGTGGATGCCTTCTTCCACTGGTTCTGGAGGGGGCTTTGTACCCTGTGTGCTTCATCCTGCCAAGAATAGGGTGAGTGGATGCCTTCTTCCACTGGTTCTGGAGTGGGCTTTGTCCCGTGTGCTTCATCCTGCCAAAGATAGGGTGAGTGGATGCCTTCTTCCACTAGTTCTGGAGGGGGCTTTGTGCCCTGTGTGCTTCATCCTGCCAAGGATTGGGTGAGTGGATGCAGCTCTCCACTGGTTCTGGAGGGGGCTTGGTGCCCTGTGTGCTTTATCCTGCCAATGATAGGGTGAGTGGATGACTTCTTCCACTGGTTCTGGAGGGGGCTTTGTGCCCTGTGTGCTTCATCCTGCCAAGAATAGGGTGAGTGGATGCCTTCTTCCACTGGTTCAGGAGTGGGCTTTGTCCCCTGTGTGCTTCATCCTGCCAAAGATAGGGTGAGTGGATGGCTTCTTCCACTAGTTCTGGAGGGGGCTTTGTGCCCTGTGTGCTTCATCCTGCCAAGGATTGGGTGAGTGGATGCAGCTCTCCACTGGTTCTGGAGGGGGCTTGGTGCCCTGTGTGCTTTATCCTGCCAAGGATAGGGTGAGTGGATGCCTTCTTCCACTGGTTCTGGAGGGGGCTTTGTGCCCTGTGTGCTTCATCCTGCCAAGAATAGGGTGAGTGGATGCCTTCTTCCACTGGTTCTGGAGTGGGCTTTGTGCCCTGTGTGCTTCATCCTGCCAAAGATAGGGTGAGTGGATGCCTTCTTCCACTGGTTCTGGAGGGGGCTTTGTGCCCTGTGTGCTTCATCCTGCCAAGGATTGGGTGAGTGGATGCAGCTCTCCACTGGTTCTGGAGGGGGCTTTGTGCCCTGTGTGCTTCATCCTGCCAAGAAAAGAGTGAGTGGATGCCTTCTTCCACTGGTTCTGGATGGGGATTTGTGCCATGTGTGCTTCATCCTGCCAAGAATAGGGTGAGTGGATGCCTTCTTCCACTGGTTCTTGAGTGGGCTTTGTCCCCTGTGTGCTTCATCCTGCCAAAGATAGGGTGAGTGGATGTCTTCTTCCACTGGTTCTGGATGGGGCTTTGTGCCCTGTGTGCTTCATCCTGCCAAGGATTGGGTGAGTGGATGCAGCTCTCCACTGGTTCTGGAGGGGGCTTGGTGCCCTGTGTGCTTCATCCTGCAAGGATAGGGTGAGTGGATGCCTTCTTCCACTGGTTCTGGATGGGGCTTTGTGCCCTGTGTGCTTCATCCTGCCAAGGATAGGGTGAGTGGATGACTTCTTCCACTGGTTCTGTAGGGGGCTTGGTGCCCTGTGTGCTTCATCCTGCCAAGGATTGGGTGAGTGGATGCATCTCTCCGCTGGTTCTGGAGGGGGCTTTGTGCCCTGTGTGCTTCATCCTGCCAATGATAGGGTGAGTGGATGCCTTCTTCCACTGGATCTGGAGGGGGCTTTGTGCCCTGTGTGCTTCATCCTGGCAATGATAGAATGAGTGGATGCCTTCTTCCACTGGTTCTGGAGGGGGCTTTGTGCCCTGTGTGCTTCACCCTGCCAAGGACAGGGTGAGTGGATGCCTTCTTCCACTGGTTCTGGATGGGCTTTGTGCCCTGTGTGCTTCATCCTGCCAAGGATTAGGTGAGTGGATGCATCTCTCCACTGGTTCTGGAGGGGGCTTTGTGCTCAGTGATGCAGTACTTGGGGTGTGCCAGAACACATTCCTTCACCTGGTGTCTGAGGCACGGGATTAGCAGGGTACAGGTAGCATGATAGTTCATGGAGGCAGGACTAGACTCCATCCTGCGGCGGCTAAGGCTGCTAAGTGTTGGTAGTGCTGGTGCTGGTGGGGGTGCTGCCAGTGGTGGTGGTAGGCTCCAGCCCGTCTCCTGCAGCATCGGACGGTCGCCCACTGGGGCTGCTGGTGCTGGCAGTGGTCCTACTGTCAGCGGTGCAGGTGGAGGTGCTTGCGGCGGGGCTGCTGGTGGTGCTGGTCGTGGTGCATGTGCCGGTGCTGCCAGTGGTGGAGGGAGGCTTCAGCCCTTCTCCTGCAGCCTCTGACGGCTGCCCATTGGGGATGCTGCTGCTGACAGTAGTGGTGGCAGCGGCGGTGCAGGTGGCGGTGCTTGCGGCGGGGCTGCTGGCGGTGCTGCATGCGGTGCAGGTGGCAGGGCTGGCGGTTCTGCTGGTGGGCACCAGGGCTTCACCTGCATCCTCCGCCGGCTGAAGTGCCTTGCCTTCGGTTTTCTCCCCCTTCCTCACCTTGGCAGATGCTGTTGTGCCCCTGGCTCTGTCGGCTGGAGGTTTGGAGGAGGCCTTGCTGGGTGGGTCGTGCTCCTTGCCCTTGCTGCATGCTGGCCCCTTCTTCACCTTGGCAGGTGTCAGAATGGTTTGATCCTGTGCAGGGGTTGGTGGTACACTGGCTTTCCTGACGGGTGCCCCATTTGAGCTTCTGGGAGTTGCAGGTTCCACATTGGACGGCGACTTGGTGGCTGAGGTGCTGGGCTGGGTTCTGGACACCCTGGCCCGAGGGGAATGACGGGGTTGGGGGGGAGTGGTAGGGAACTGGTCAAAGTTAGCCAGGAAAAGGTTTTTAGACACAATGGGGCGGGAAGAGGGAGAGGGTTTGTGAATGGAGGAAGAGGGAGTGGTTGTAGGAGGTGTCTGTCTGCTGAGTTTGGGTGAAGGTGCATGTGCTGGATGCTGTTGTGAGGTGGATGGCTGTTGGATGGGTGGGTGCTTGCGTTTGTGTACTTTGGGAGGAGGGGTCACAGACACACTGGGAGAGGACACAGGGGATGTGTGCATGGTATGGGGTGGTGACTGCTCGTGAGGGGTGTGTAGTGATGGGCGTGCTGGTGATGGAGGTAGTGGATGAGGATGTAGTGCATGCAGGTGTGAGTGGAGATGCTTCTGGGATCGAGGTGGACGATGAGGAAGAGGGGGACAAGTGGAGGCAGTGGATGCTGGTGTGTCTGCATGGGTATGGTGCTTGTGTGAGTGCCTGTGGGATGATGTGTGGTGCTTGTGTTTGCCTGAGCCACTTCTGTGTGTTGATTTGGGTGATTGCTGGTCTGAAAATGTGCTTGGGATAGGCTGGGGTTGAGGAGATTGGGACTGGGTAGAGGAAGTTGGAGGGGGGAGGCTAGACACAGAGACAATGGCTGCCATCAGTGCTGAGGCCAGAGCCTGAAATGCTCTCTGTTGGGCTGCCACGCCAGAGTGAATGCCCTCCAGGTATGCATTTGTTTGTTGCAAATGCCCTGCTAGACCCTGGATGGAATTCAGAATGGTTGACTTCCCAACAGTGAGGGATCTCAGGAGGTCAATAGCCTCCTCACTGAGGGCAGCAGGGCTGACTGGGGCAGGGCTTGAGGTGCCTGGGGCGAAGGAGATGCCCACCCTCCTGGGTAAGCGGGCACAGGAAACACGCTGAGGGGCTGCTGGGAGGGCGGTGCTGGTCGGGGGGGTGGCGGCTGTACCTGTTGTTGGGGTGGGCACAGAGGTGTCCACCACCGCCAGGGAGCTTCCATCGGAGGAGGAGTCGCTGACTGTTGTCTTCCCTCCTGTCCCCATCGTGGTGCTCCCCTCGCTCTCTGTCCCACTGGGGCCCTCACCCTCAGTGGATTCGGCCACCAGGCCCATGTGGGATGCAGCTTCCTCCGTCGCCGGGGCCTCTGCTCCTCCGCCAGATGATGCTAATGCACATAAGGACAGGGTGACAAAACAAAAAGGGGGGGGAGACAGAGGATACACTTGGTCAATGCCAGCAACACCATTACCGTTGGCGTACACAACACACAGGGAGCAGCCCTATGCACTAGGCCATGCCCAACCAGTTCCTAATATAGGGGGTGATTCTAACCCTGGCGGTTGGTGTTAAAGCGGCGGCCAACCCGCCAACAGGCTGGCGGTAAAAAATATGGGATTCTGACCCTGGCGGGAACCGCCACCACAGACAGCCACTTTAACACTCCGACCGCCACGGCGGTACAAACAAACAGCGCGGCGGTCACCGCCAACAGCCAGGCGGCAGCCAATGTACCGCCCACACTATCACAACTCACCAATCCGCCACCTTTTCCGGGGCGGGAGTACCGCCGATAAAAACACGCCGGAAACAGACTACGGACGGGAAAACGCTCACCACTACGCACTCCAGGAGGAAGGAGGACAGCATGGAACCCGAATTAAACATCCTACCTGCTCTCGTCTACCTTCTCATCTACCACGAGTACGAAGTCCGGCGCAGACGACAACGGTGAGTACTGCACCTACGACACACGGGAGGGGGAGGACGAAAGGTTACGGGCACACACATATGCGACCCCCCCACCCCCCCAACTATGTACACACCAATGCAGAGCAACAAGTCACAGTGACACCACCCAAACACCCCTGAAAAATGCTAGGACATAATCAAATTTGGAATAAATATTTATGTACCAAAAAGCTCCTGAAAATTATCGTACAACCATGAAAGATATTCACAACAAAACTAATGACATACACATCAGTGTATAACTGAAGTAACAAGTCCTGCACATCCTACGAATTAATCATGTCCGTGGGCCAAAGTTTTGAGAAATAAGGGCAAAGCCCACACAGGAGACCTGAGTCCTTTGGAGAGAACACTGCAGGGGCATCAGATGTAAAAACTAGAGGCACCTCAGGGGGAAGGGAAGGGGGGGCACCACAGCCACATGAGTCCACGACGCCAGATCCACGAGGAGCCACCATGCCCACTGTACCATCCTGGGGAGTGCAAAGCCACAGTCTCTCAATGTCTCTACAGTGGGTGGGCTGCCCACTGTACCATCCTGGGGAGTGCAAAGCCACAGTCTCTCAATGTCTCTACAGTGGGTGGGCTGCCCACTGGACCATCCTGGGGAGTGCAAAGCCACAGTCTCTCAATGTCTCTACAGTGGGTGGGCTGCCCACTGTACCATCCTGGGGAGTGCAAAGCCACAGTCTCTCAATGTCTCTACAGTAGGTGGGCTGCCCACTGGACCATCCTGGGGAGTGCAAAGCCACAGTCCATCAGGTGGATGACAGTCTCCACTGATCAAGGAGGAGGCATGGTGGGCACAGTGAACCATAAACAGTGATTGAGACAGCGGTGCCCAGCGGAGCGGTGCTTGAGAAGAAGGGCCCAGCGTAGAGGTGGAGAGACAGCGGTGCCCAGCGGAGCGGTGCATGACAGGAAGGGCCCAGCGGAGCGGTGCTTGAGATGAAGGGCCCAGCGGAGCGGTGCTTGAGATGAAGGGCCCAGCGGAGCGGTGCTTGAGACGGCGGTGCCCAGCGGAGCGGTGCATGACAGGAAGGGCCCAGCGGAGCGGTGCTTGAGATGAAGGGCCCAGCGGAGCGGTGCTTGAGATGAAGGGCCCAGCGGAGCGGTGCTTGAGACGGCGGTGCCCAGCGGAGCGGTGCATGACAGGAAGGGCCCAGCGGAGCGGTGGTTGAGATGAAGGGCCCAGCGGAGCGGTGCTTGAGATGAAGGGCCCAGCGGAGCGGTGCTTGAGACGGCGGTGCCCAGCGGAGTGGTGCTTGAGATGAAGGGCCCAGCGGAGCGGTGCTTGAGATGAAGGGCCCAGCGGAGCGGTGCTTGAGATGAAGGGCCCAGCGGAGCGGTGCTTGAGAAGAAGGGCCCAGCGGAGAGGTGGAGAGACAGCGGTGCCCAGCGGAGCGGTGCTTGAGATGAAGGGCCCAGCGGAGCGGTGCTTGAGACGGCGGGGCCCTGTTCAGCGGTGCTCTTCTGCACCGCGGGCCCTGTTCAGCGGTGCCTATCTCCACGGCGGGGCCCTGTTCAGCGGTGCTCTTCTCCACGGCGGGCCCTGTTCAGCGGTGCCTATCTCCACGGCGGGGCCCTGTTCAGCGGTGCTCTTCTGCCCCGCGGGCCCTGTTCAGCGGTGCTCTTCTGCACCGCGGGCCCTGTTCAGCGGTGCCTATCTCCACGGCGGGGCCCTGTTCAGCGGTGCCTATCTCCACGGCGGGGCCATGTTCAGCGGTGCTCTTCTGCCCCGCGGGCCCTGTTCAGCGGTGCTCATCCAGCAGGTCAAGGGAGCCAGACCTGGCCTGGACTCCCGGCTCAGTCGCCCTCGGACCGTGACGTTTCTGGACCCTTCGGGGACGGACTCCTGGCCTCCTTAGTGTCCTCCTTCCCAGCTGGGATGTGGCATGTGGGGTCCACCTTCTCCGCGCTCCTGCTGCCCTTCCGCTCCTTTGATGGGGCTCTCGGGCCCTTGCCTCCCCTAGATGGTGTGGGTGGTGAAGTGGCCGCACATTGCTCCTTGGGGGCAGCCCTGTCGGTCCTCGCACGGCGGCCCTTGTTTTTGCGGGTCCTCTTGCCGGGGGGGGGGCTGGACGTGTCCTTGCTGCTGATGGATGTGTCACTGCTGGCAAAGGGTGGGCTCCAGAACCCATGCACAACAGTGACACCCGAAGCTGGGCTGGTGGTGGCTGCGGTGCTCTTGGGACTCTTTGAAGATGGATGGGGGAGCTCATCGGGGGGAAAGAGGTCAAGGTTAGCCAGGAAAAGTTTTTTAGGGCCAAGGTAAAGGGTAGGAGAAGTGGAGATGGAAGTGGAGGTAGAGGAGGTGGTTGTAGGAGAGTCAGGTGTGCTGTCATTGGGTGAAGGTGCTGGTGCTGTAGGCTGTCGTGAGGTGGATGGCTGTTGGGTGGGTGGCTGCCTGCGTTTGTGTGTCTTGGAAGAGGGGGTGACAGACACAGTGGGAGAGGACACAGGGGACGTGTAAATGGCAGTGGGGGTGGTGACTGCACGAGTGTGGACTGTACTGGAGGGTGAGGTGGTGATGGAAGCACTGGCTGATGTTGGGGTGCATGCAGGTGTGAGTGTAGACGTCACAGGGAGGGAGGAGGGAGACGAGGAGGAGGGGGACACAGGGGTGGCAGTGGCTGTTGGCATGTCTGCATCTGGGTGTTGTTTGGGTGAGTGTTTGTGGGATCTGTGGTGTTTGTGTTTGGATGAGCTGCTCTTGGGTGTTGAGGAGTGTGCAGGCTGGTCTGATGGTGTGGATGGGATAGGCTGAGGAACAGGAGACAGAGAAAGGCTGGAGGCAGTAAGAAGAGGGAGGCTGGAAACAGGGACAATGGCTGCCGTCAGTGCTGAGGCCAGAGCAGTGAACGCTCGTTGATGGGCAGCCTGACCCGAATGAATGCCCTCCAGGTACGCATTGCTCTGTTGCACCTCCCTTTGCACACCCTGGATGGCATTCAAAAGGGTCGTCTGCCCAACAATGAGCGTCCTTACCAGGTCAATGAGCTCCGCACTGAGGGCAGCAGGGGCAACAGGGGCAGGGGCTGAGGTGCCTGGGGCGAAGGAGACGCGCGCCTTCCTGGGCGAACCGGCACTGAGCGAAGACTGAGGGGCTGCTGGGAGGGCGGGGCTGGTGCGCTGGGTGGCGGCTGTACCTGTAGAGGCGGGGGCACGAATGTTGCCGCCACCGCTAGGGAGCTCCCATCCGAGGACGTGTCGCTTTCGCTGCTCTCACCAGCGGTCCCCGTCGTGGTGCTCCCCTCGCCCTCCGGATCACTGGTGCCCTCGGTGTCTGTTCCTGGGCCCACTGGGGCCTTGTGTCCTGCAGCTCCCTCGTGCTCCGATGCCAAATCTCCTCCGCCTGATGATGCTAATGCACACATGCACAAGAAGATGAAGAGAAAGGGTGGGGGGAGAAAAAAGAAAACCAGGTTGAGTGCATGCAATGTCAACACCGTTGGCGGAGAGGACAGACACAGGAGCCTAATGCACTAAGCCGCGCATTCGGGGTACACTACTCAGTACTACTGACTAGGACAACAGGCCAAGAGACGTCAAACGCGCACATGGGAGATGCTGGACCTTCAATGGCTGTACTTGTCACCCTACCGAGGTGGGGGCCGGGGGCACAGGGCCATGCCTAAGGGAGAGGACTACACTACAGAAAGCGCCCTGGCCTAATGTCACCCACAGCCCTCCTCCCCCACCCAGACGCCTCCACTGCGCAGAAAGATAGGAGAATGTGCTGATACTCACCCCCTTGTGTCTGCTGTGATGTCTTAAAGCGCCCATCCAATTCTGGGTAAGCCACCGCCAGGATCCGGGACATCAGGGGGGTCATGGTGCGACTGGCACCCCTCCTAGGTTGGGAGGCCATCCCCAGCAGTGTTTCTGCGGTCTTCCTTGTTCCGCGGCGGATGTCCTCCCACCTCTTGCGGCAGTGGGTGCCCCGTCTGTTGTGGACCCCCAAGTTCTGGACTTCCTTGGCGATGGCACGCCAAATCTCGATCTTCTGATGGGCGCTGACCTATTTGACATGTACAGGGTGGAAAGGAGGAAATCATCAATGACCTGCATGTTAGATGTGATTGGCCCCCCCCACCAACTTTGCCATATGGCACATGCTCTCATGTGTCGGGCGTTGCACTCCTCATTCGCCCCCCCACCCCACCAACTTACATCCACCCCAATCCACACCGGCATAGCCCATTCCATGTGCACCCGGTGTACTCACTTGTTGGTCTGGAGGACCGTAGAGTAGCGCATACTGGGGGAGGACCCCATCCACGAGCTTCTCCAACTCTTCAGACGTGAAGGCAGGGGCCCTTTCCCCAGTCGCAGCAGCCATTGTATCTTCCAGACCGAGGTCACAGCAGCACTTGCAGTATAGGTCCTCTCCTGTGGATGATCAGGTCTCGAGTGATTAAGCAGATAGAAAATGGCGGTCACGCCCGCGGCGGTGTGTACCGCGGCGGTGCGTACCGCGACCGCCGGCGCACTTCGTCATTGGCTCCTGAAACCCATAGGCTTCAATGTTAACCAATGCGGCTTTGCGCCGCAGTCTTCGACCGCCTACCGCCACGGTGTGCCCCGCCAGCACATTGACCTCACATCCCATTGTCCCACTTCACAGGTCAGGCAGCCGCCATTTCAAGGGCCTACATGGCTTAATTTTGAATGCGACACACAGGCCTAGGCCTTGCATTGCCACACATACACGCCTTTCAACCCATTGCCATTCTTTAACTGTGCAAGCTGTCTGTACGTACCTGTGGTTTGGCTGACTCTGTGCTCCATGTTGTCCTTCCTAGGCACCGTCCGCTGGGACTTGCGATGAGAAGGAGGAATCCTCACGTGTACCGACCGCTGGTGGACCTGTCGACAATGGAAGAACGCCATATAATACTTCGATACAGACTTGACCGTGCCACTATCCATGAACTGTGTGCCCAGCTGGAGCCAGCCCTGATGTCTCCCATCCGCCAACCCACAGGGATTCCCACTCTGGTGCAGGTTTTGTCAGTCCTCCATTTTTTGGCAAGTAGGTCATTCCAGACCACAGTGGCCATGTCATCTGGTATGTCTCAGCCTATGTTTTCAAAGATTTTGAGTAGAGTGTTGTCTGCCCTGATGAAACTCATGCGGAGCTACATCATTTTCCCAGAGGAGGGTGACTTGCCTACAGTGAAGGGTGATTTCTATGCCCTTGGACATATCCCCAACATCATTGGTGCCATTGATGGGACCCATGTGGCTTTGGTACCCCCAAAAGACGATGAGCAGGTGTACCGAAACAGAAAAAGTTATCATTCGATGAATGTGCAGGTGGTCTGTTTGGCTGACCAGTACATCTCCCATGTAAATGCCAAGTTCCCAGGGTCAGTGCATGACGCGTATGTGATGCGAAATAGCAGCATCCCCTATGTGATGGAGCAGCTATAGAGACAACGTGTGTGGCTAATAGGTGACTCTGGTTACCCCAACCTGCCTTGGCTACTGACCCCAGTAAGGAATCCCCGGACCAGGGCAGAGGAACGGTACAATGAGGCCCATGGGCGAACTAGGAGGATCATCGAAAGGACCTTTGGCCTCCTGAAGGCCAGGTTTAGGTGCCTGCATATGACTGGGGGATCCCTGATGTACTCACCAAAGAAGGTGTGCCACATCATCGTGGCCTGCTGTATGCTTCACAATCTGGCATTGCGACGTCAGGTCCCTTTCCTGCAGGAGGATGGTGCAGATGGTGGTGTTGAAGTAGCTGTGGAGCCTGCGGAGAGTGAAGAGGAGGAAGACTCAGAGGACGACACAGACAACAGGGACAGAGTAATAGCACAGTATTTCCAGTAGCACACAGGTAATGATCACCCATGCCATTTTACATTTCCTGAAAGCCTCCTGCATCTCAACTTTGTCGGTTTCCCCCCAGACCTATGGACATGATGTTTGAATTTCCCTTCCCTTTTCTGTGCTGTATGAGCCACTGCGTGACCTCGGCTTGGTTGGCCCATGGACTAATGCTAAGTTACCTCGGTATGTGTAATTCACAATGTTCACAATACGTAATTGATATGTAATGTGTCATACATTTGTAAATAAGACAGCCTGAGTCCTGATTGATTTCAGTGCAATGTGTGATTTATTATTAGTGCATAGATATTGGTACATGATGGTGAAACAGTGATGGGTGGGGGTGGAGTAATGTCCATGGCGGAGTCCAGTTCTCAGTCTCACAGGTGCATTGTCCATACGCCTGTGGCAGGATGGAGCAGGGGCAGTTCAAGGTTTGACAGGGTGGCAATGTGGGACAGTGGCAGGACTTCAGGGGGTATGTGATGCTGGCGGGGGACTTGACATCCTACTCTGTCGTTTTTTTTTATCTCAGGCTCCTTTTGCGGGGCGGTTGTTGTTCAGCAGGAGGTGGGGTTCTGGGGGGCTGTCGTTGTGGTGGGGCCTCCTGTCCACTAGCGCCGGCGGAGGTGGTAGGCTGTTCCTGTTCCTGGCTAGTGACAGGGGCCCTGTGTGATGCCACATGGTCCCGAAACGTGTCCTCTATGCGGTTCAGGGCCTGGACTATGCTCCCCATAGCGGTTGAGATGTTGCTGAGTTGGTCGCTGAACCCCATGTAGCGTTGCTCCTGCTGTGCCTGGATCTCCTGGAACCTGGCCAGTACCGTCACCATCGTCTCTTGTGAGTGGTGGTAGGCAGCCATGATGGTGGTGAGGGCCTCTTGGAGAGTGGGTTCCCTGGGTCTCTCCTCCCCCCCCTGTCGCACAGCAGCCCTCCGAGTTGCCCTGTTTCCCTGGGCCTCTGTCCCCTGGATGGTGTGCCCACTCCCACTGCCCCCAGGTCCCTGTTGTTGTTGGGTTGGTGGGTTACCCTGGGGGCCCTGTAGTGGTAGACACACCGCTGCTTGACCTGTCCTAGAGACAGAGTCATGGGCCCGCTGGGTGGGAGCTGTGCGGTTGTTCCCAGAGGGGGTTGGGTCTGCAGTGGCCTGTGTCTGGGTGAGGGGAACCGACTGCCCAGAGGTCCCCGATGGTCCGGGCTGGTCGTCAGGTTCCAGGTCGACAGAGCTGCTGTCATCACTAGTGGCCTGTTCCGGGGGTGGGATGGACATTTCTGGTCCCTCCTGACCGGTGTGTTGTCGTTCGGGTCCTGCATGGGGTAAGAGGGTATGGTTATTGTTTCTGTGTGTGCATTAGCTTGCGTTTTATAGGTGCCCTTGTCCCCCAGTGCTGGCATTCCCTTGGGGGAGGTGTTGTGAGGGTGTTTTGTGGGGGGGGGGGTGATGGGTATGTGCAGTGGTCATGCTTAGGTGATGGGTGTCCATAGTTTGGGGGTGGCATGCAGGGGTTGGTGTTGGGTGGGTTGTGCTGGGGAGACATTCTCAGGGAGGATGTGTGCTGGGGGGTTGGGGGTGAGGGTGGGGGTTAGCATGCTGGGGGTGGGGTGAAGTGGTTGGCCTTGTACTTACCAGAGTCCATTCCTCTGTGTACTCCAGCGAGGCCATCAGGATGCAGGATGTTGAGTACCTCCTGCTCCCATGTTGTGAATTCGGGTGGAGTGGGTGGGGGTCCCCCGCCAGTCTTCTGCACTGCGATGTTGTGTCGCGAGACCATCGAGCGCACCTTCCCCCGTAGGTCGTTCCATCGTTTGCGGATGTCCTCTCTATTTCTGGGATGCTGTCCCACCGCGTTGACCCTGTCCACGATCCGCTGCCAGAGCTCCGCCTTCCTCGCTATGGTGGTGTGCTGGACCTGTGAGCCGAAGAGCTGGGGTTCCACTCTTATGATCTCCTCCACCATGACCCGGAGTTCTTGGTCCGAAAAGCGTGGGTGCCTTTGTGGTGCCATGGGGTGGAGTATATGAGGTGTGGGGTGGTGTATGTGATGATGTGTGTGTTGGTGTGTGGTGCTTTGTGCTTCTATGTGGTGTGTGTGATGTTGCGGTGTGCCTCTGTGTGTCTGGCTATCTATTCTCTGATGTGTGTCTCGCTCTCCTTCGTCTCTGGTTTTTGTTGGTAGGGGTTTGTGGGTGATGTGGGTGTGTGTTTTATATGGTATTGGATGTGTGGGAGTGGTGTGTGTATGGGTTTCAGGTGTGTGCCTTTCAAATTGTCCAATGTGGTAGGGGTTTGTAAAGGTGTGTGTATTTTGACCGCGGCGGGGTCTACCGCCAATGGAATACCGCGGTTGAATGACCGCCGCGTCGATTTGCGGGTCATAATGGGATGGGCGTATTTCTGTTGGCGTGGCGTGGAGGTTTGGTCTTCTCCAGTTTACCGCTGGCCGCTGATGTGGCGGACTGCAGTGGAGGGCTGATTTTCGGAGGTTTTGCAGTTGTGGGTCAGAATGTCCGTGGCGGCTGACCGCGGCGGTATTGTGGCGGCCTTCTGACCGGCAGTAAGCCGCTTTTACCGCTGAGGTCAGAATGACCCCCATAGTCTCCAGCCTATGGGGTACAATGCCTAACGCCATCAGCTGCCCCCCAGAAACCCAAAAGACCCTACCCAGTAGTAGATGCCTACTAACACTATTGGGGTAGGTGTGCCTCAGAGCCTGGCCAACAAGGGACCTACAATGCCATCTTCGCCCTAGCCCAGGGGCACCCATAGCCCCCACACCTCCACCCAGGTAACTCTTAACGCACGCACAGCAGGAGTCAGATTTACTACTCACCCCCTTGTGGCTGCTGTGATGCCTTCAAGCGCCCATCCAACTCCGGATAGGCCACCGCCAGGATGTGGAACATCAGGGGGGTCATGGTGCGACGGGCACCCCTTCTTCGTTGGGAGGCCAGCCCCAGCTGGGGCTCTGCTGTCTTCTTTGCCCAGCGGCGCAGGTCCTCCCACCTCTTGCGGCAGTGGGTGCTCCGTCTGTCAAAGACCCCCAGGGTCCGCACCTCCTTGGCAATGGCACGCCAAATACCCTTTTTCTGGTGGGCGCTGACCTGCAGGGAAAAGACAGCAGAAAAGAGAATTAGTCACCCGTCCGGACCGTCACACTCATGGCCCACCATATCCCTCCCATCCCCTTACGCACATACATTGACCACCTTACATGCAGCACTCTCGCCAGGACGCCTCTGGCCCCCACTACATGTGGCTTCCACACACAGCACTCCAGACATTCATGGCCCACACATCATGCTCACAGTGTACTCATCTGTTTGTCTGGAGGACCGTAGAGTAACATGTACTGGGGTAGGACCCCATCCACCAGTTTCTCCAACTCCTCCGCAGTGACGGCAGGGGCCTTTTCCCAGACACTTGAGCCATTGTCGCTTTCAGACACAGGTCACAGTAGCACTTGCAGTGTAGGTGCTCTCCTGTTGATGGCCAGGTAGCAAGTTAGTGGATAGATAGAAAATGGCGATGATGTCCGCAGCGGTGCACACCGTCACCGCCGGCATACATCGCCATTGGCTCCTGCAGCCCATAGGGCCCAATGTTAACCAATGCAAAGTTGCGCGGTGGTCATCGACCGCCTACCACGAAGGCGCACAACACCAGCGCAATTACCTCATTTCCACTTGTCACTCCTCAGAGGTCAAACGTCCGCCATTTCAGGGGGCCACAGGGCCTGGCACATAACTGCATCACAGCAGACATTGGCGCAGCAACTGATTTTCGGATTCACATTTTGTTTCTGTATAGTAAATAAATTAGCATTAGTGCAATAGATGTGGGAATGTGACCCCCTGCTCACCGTTCTCTTCCATAGGTTCCAACCGCTGAGGCTGAATATGAGATGGCGGCATCCTCCGGTGTACAGACCTCTGGTGGACCTTGCAACATTGGAGGACAGACATATTATCATTACCTACAGAGTTGATCATGCCACAATCCAGGATCTGTGTGCCCAATTGGAGCCAGACCTGATCTCAGCTATCCGGCAGCCCACTGGTATCCTCCCTCTAGTGCAAGTCCTGTCAGTGCTCCATTTCCTGGCAAGTGGTTCCTTCCAAACAACAGTGGCCATGGCATCAAAGATGTCTCAGCCAATGTTCTCTAACGTGTTGACAAGAGTGTTGTCAGCCCTGCTGAAACACATGCGCAGCTACATCGTGTTCCTCCAGGTGGAGGATTTGGCTACAGTGAAAGCTGACTTTTATGCCCTGGGACATATCCCCAACATCATAGGTGCCATTGATGCTACACATGTGGCATTTGTTCCCCCTGGAGAAATGAACAAGTGTTCAGGAATAGAAAAAGCTATCACTCTATGAATGTGTAGACGGTGTGTTTGGCGGACCAGTACATTTCCCATGTGAATACCAAATACCCTGGCTCTGTGCATGACGCCTTTGTCTTGAGGAATAGCAGCATCCCATATGTGATGGCTCAACTCCAGAGGCACCGGGTGTGGCTAATAGGTGAGCCCAAGCTCCCCACCCAGTATATATTGGTGTATGGGTATAGGGTTGTCCCTAAGGGTGAGTGTGCGTCTAACAGGTATCCCTCGATATTTGCAGGTGACTCAGGTTACCCCAACATCTCGTGGCTACTGACCCCAGTGAGGAATGCCAGGACAAGGGCAGAGGAACGTTACAATGAGGCACATGGGCATACAAGGAGGATTATAGAAAGGACCTTCGGCCTCCTGAAGGCCAGATTCCGGTGCCTCCATCTGACAGGTGGATCCCTGTACTACTCACCCAAGAAGGTGTGCCAGATCATTGTGGTATATTGCACAACCTGGCCTTGAGACGCCAGGTGCCTTTTCTGCAGAAGGCTCATCCTTCTGCAGAGATGGTCTTGTGGCAGCAGTGGAGCCTGTGGACAGTGAGGAAGAGGAGGCAGAGGAAGAAGATGTTGACAACAGGAGCAACATAATTCAGCAATACTTCCAGTGACACACAGGCAAGACATTGTATGTTCAATTTACATTTCAGTTATCTGTTGGACATTGTACAAGGCAGCCTCTTACTCTATGTCTCTGGCCTCTAACTGTACCCGTTGCATCTCTATTTTCAGATCCCTGTGCCCCACTCTGGCTCCTGCTATGTGTACTGCTGCCCACTACAGGTCATACCAATGTAGATATAACTGGATATATGGATTGAAATGTTTACAGCTTGTTAAACTAACACATATTGCAATCAATTGACAGACTCCGTACTTGTATTTGTTCCAAGGGTGTTTATTTAAGTGCTCATAAGTAGAGGGGGATGTGCAATGGGCTGGGGTGATGGCGGAGGAAGGTCCAGTTAGAGTCCAGTCTCTTAGTATCACAGGAGCATTGTCCAAGGGAGCATAGGAAGGGGAGTCATGGCAGTTCAAGGTGGACAGGGTGACAGAGTGGGACAGAAGGGTGACAATCAGGAGAGTCTTATTTCCTGGTGGGGTCCTGGCAATGTTCTCTGTCTTCTGCTTGGATCGCAGGGACCATTTGCGGTGTGGTTCTCCTTCTGCAGGGGTTGGGGTGCTGGTGGCCTGTTGTTCCTGTGTCGGGGCCTCCTGTCCACTATTGTGGGCGGAGGTGGAAGGCTGTTCATCTGTTTGGCTAGTGTCAGGGACCCGTTGTTGGGCCACTGCCTTCCTCATGGTCTTGGCCATGTCACCCAGCACCCCTGCAATGGTGACCAGGATGGTGTAGATGTTTGTTAGGTCATCCCTGATCCCCAGGTACTGTCCCTCCTGCAGCCGCTGGGTCTCCTGCAGCTTGGCCGGTATCTGGCCCATGGTCTCCTGGGAATGGTGGTATGCTCCCAGGATGTTGGAGAATGGGTTCCCTGCGCCTGTCCTCCCCCTGTCGCACAGCATTCCTCCCAGCTTCCCTGTTGTCCTGTGCCTCTGTCCCCTGAACTGTGTGACCACTGCCGCTGACCCCAGGTCCATGATCGTCTAGTGTTTGTGGGGTTGCCTATGGTCCCTGTAGTGGTGGACACACTGCTGATTGACGTGTCCTGGGGACAGCGGCATGGGCCCGCTGGGTGGGGGCTGTGCTGGTATTTCCTGAGAGGGTCGGCTCTGTGGTGGTTTGGGACTGTGACAGGGGAACCGACTGTCCAGAGGTCCCTGATGGGCCAGGTTGGTCATCCAGATCCAGGCGTGCAGAGCTGCTGTCATCACCTTTGCCCTCTTCAGGGGGGGACTGGTTGTAGCTGGCACCTCCTCTCCGGTGATGTTGAGTAGGGGTCCTGTGGGGATGCAAATGCAGTGTTAATGTATCTGCGTATGCCATTTTGTGCATGGGTGTGTTTCCCTGTATGGTTGTGATTTCCCTGTCAGCTTGGCCTTCTGTTCGTGGTGGTTTTGTGGGCTGGGTGAGTCTCTGTGATGGGCATGCTGTGGTGATGGGTGTCCATGCAGGTCTGTGATGGGTGTCCATGCATTTGTGTAACATGCAGGGCTTGGTATTGGAATGGGTGGGTTGTGAAAGTGGGGTATACGTGAGGTGGCAGGGTGATGGGGGTGAGGGTAGGGGTGGGAGTTTGTGATGGCATGCAGGTAGGGTGGGGGGGATAAAGTAGTTAAGATTTGACTTACCAGAGTCCAGTCCACCTGCTACTCCTGCGAGGCCCTCAGGTTGCATGATCGCCATGACTTGCTCCTCCCATGTTGTTAGTTGTGGGGGAGGAGGTGGGGGTCCACCACCAGTCCACTGTACAGCTACCTGGTGTCTAGCAACCACGGAACGCACCTTCCCCCATAGGTCGTTCCACCTCTTCCTGATGTCATCCCTTGTCTTTGGGTGCTGTCCCACGGTGTTGACCCTGTCCACGATCCTCCGCCATAGCTCCATCTCCCTAGCAATGGACGTCTGCTGCACCTGTGATCCGAATAGCTGTGGCTCTACCTAGATGGTTTCCTCCACCATGAGCCTTAGCTCCTCCTCTGAAAACCTGGGGTGTCTTTGGGGTGCCATGGTTGTGGTGTGAGTATATGTGTGGGGTGATGTGTTGTGGTGTGTGCTGTGAGGTGCGTGGATGGTGTATGGGCGATGGTGTTTTGTGCCTCTGATTGAGTGGGTGCTCCTGCCTTGTGTCTCTCTCAGTTAGCAATATTTTTTTTTTCATTGAATGGGTTGTGGGTAATGTGGGTGTGTGTTTTATAGTGGTGTGGGTGTGTGAGTGTGGTGTGTGTAAATGTGTCAGGTGTGTGTATTTTGAATTGTCCAATGTTGCGTAGTTTTGTTAGTGTGTGTATATTTTGATTTGTGGGTCGTGATACTGTGGGCGTATTCCTGTTGGCATAACTGTGTGGGTTTGGACATCGTCAGTTTATCACTGACCTTTGGTGTGGCGGACTTGTGTGTGTGCCTGTATAGTGGCGGATTTCTCTGTGTGGGTCATAATACCTGTAGCGGAATACTGCCGCGGTCACGGTATGTTGGCGGCCGTCAGCACGGCGGTAGGCGGCATTTACCGCCGGGGTTGTAAGGAGGGCCTGTGTCTTCATGAGAACAGGACGGGTTCTGTTGGCTAATCTGTCTAAAATACAGCTAAGAAACATTTTCCATTCAATTTGTTCTAGCATTGCAACTAAACTATCTACTGGATGTCGGCTCCCGGCCTCTCCAGAAATAGGAAAGAAAAGGTTCATGGCAGTGCTTAGTTTGTGCTTGTTATATCCGGTGCTGAGCACCGGCACTTATTTTTGAGGGCCGGCGCTTAGTCTTCTGCCTCAAGCATTTGCTGCGAGCAAAAGACACGTTTGGGAAAGACGGAGGAAGAGAAAAACGAAAAAGCGTCACAATGAGAGAAAGCAGAAAGCTGCATGTGTGAGCTGAAGGGGCAGGGAGCGGCTTTAAATGATTGAAGAGGTCCGAGATGGCTTCGGGATTACGCTGCCTCAGTATTCCGTGTTCGCACATTTAATTGCAGCTGCCACGTGTTTAACAGGAGCACCGGCACCTTCTTATTTACAAATTAAGCACTGGTTCATGGTTGGTGTAATATGTTATCAAAACATCATCTCATCTCTCACATGCTCCTTTCTATCCATTTTAGTCGTAAAAGAAAATAGTTTTTGTGATGTTGTTAGCAAGTCTATTCATTAGATGAACTTATGAGCGTATGAAGGTCAACTGAAATATACAAATCATAGCATGGTTCATTGTTAATGTTGCTACACAAATTCTTACAGTTATCCATATCACATTTTGACCTAGGTTAATAATGACAAATCATGTATTGTATGTGCTCGATGGAACATTCTTTTAGTTAAAGACTACAATTACTGCTACTTCATATTTTCAGCTACTGGACTGTGCAGAAACAAAGAAAACAGATGTATTTGGTTCTTGTTTACAGGCCTCGTGAATTTCTACACACTTAGGTGGACATTATGACCCTGGCTGTCTTCTGACCACCAGGGTTAACATGGCAGTATCAACGTCGACAGGCTGGCAGTAATGATCGCCAAATAATGATCATGGCGGTGAACCCTCCCATAGACACCCAATGTACCACACCAACCGCCAGCGTGGTGCGAACACTGAACACTGCGGTAGCCACATACAGGCAGGCGGAAGACAAGGAACCACCCACTATATTATGACAGCACACCGCCAGGATTTCCGGGGCGGTAGCAACGACACCGAAAGCCTGGTGGAAACACATCATATAAAAGGAGACACTCACCTCCATGGACACACAGGAGTTGGAGGCTGCCATGGAACCCGAACTGCAAGTCTTCCCGATGCTGTACCATGCCATGGACGTCCTGGAGCACTAATGCCGACGAAGACGACAAGGGCAAGTACAGCCACCTAGCACACAAAGGAGGGAGAGAGGGTGGGGAGAGTGACACACACACGTTCAGCATACCATACAGACACACCACACACACCAGAACCATCTGCAGAGTAAAACAACAGTAACAGAACCCCAGAGCAAATAAAGCCAGGACACATAGACTGTTCCAACCACTGTATTCCTGTTGATAGAATATTCAAAATGCAAAAACATACACAACTGCATATATACATACATGCTTATACATACATGAAGGCCCAAAGGCCAGTCCAAAGTCACAGATGCCCGCAGGGCAAACTCCAAGCCCCAACTTGACTCCTAGCAACATCGGGACTCCACTGTTCAGGGGCATCATGTCGGAAATGGGCAGGCACCTCAGGGGGGTGGGGGGTGTTGGGGCATATCATTGGGAGGGGGCTCTGCCCACTGGTTCTGGAAGGGGCTCCTTGCCCACTGGTTCTGGAGGGGGCTCCTTGCCCACTGGTCACTAAGGGGGCTCCTTGCCCACTGGTTCTGGAGGGGACTCCTTGCCAACTGGTTCTGGAGGGGCCTCCTCGCCCATTGGTCACTGAGGGGCTCCTTACCCACTAGTCACTAAGGGGGCTCCCTGCCCACTGGTTCTGGAGGGGGCTCCTTGCCCACTGGTTTTGGAGGGGGCTCCTTGCCCACTGGTTCTGGAGGAGGCTCTCTGCCCACTTGTTCTGGAGGGGGCTCCTTGCCCACTGGTTCTGGGGGGGTTCCTTGTCCTCTGGTTTGTGATGGGGCTCCTTGGGCAGTTTTGTGAGGGGCCTCCTTGGCCTTGGTTTTGGTTGCGGCCTCCTTGGGCTTGGATTTGGGTAAGGCCTCCTTGGCCTTGGACTTGGGTGGGGCCTCCTTGGCCTTGGATTTTGGTCGGGCCTCCTTGGCTTTGGATGTGGGTGGGGCCTCCTTGGCCCTAGGTTTTGGAGGTGGCTCCATGGTCTTGGTAGTCTGTTTGGGAGGGGGCAGCACTTTAGCCCTCCATTTTGGGAGGGAGGAGTGTCCTTGGTGCGGGGGGCCGGCGTTACACTCATGTGCCCCTTAGTGGCAGCTGGAGACTTTGGTGGTGGAGCAATGTCAGACTGGGTGCTTGAGGTATTGGGCGGGGGGGTGGGACCTTCCTCTTACAGGCAGGAGGGTGGGGGGAGGGAGAGGGAAGAGGTCAAGGCGGGCAAGGAAAAGCTTCTTAGGGCCAATGGGGTGGAATGTGGGAGGAGGGATGGGATGGGGTAGAGGAAGTAGCTGTAGCAGGAGGAGGTGTGCTGGTCTTGGGTGCAGGTGAATGGACAGTGTGCATGTGTGAGGAGGGTGGCTGTTGGGGGTCTGAGTGTGAGCATTTGTGTGTCTGTCCGGGGTCAGACAGGGTGGGGGAGGACAAACATGACGTGTAGATGGATGTTGTGGTGGTGTCTGCAAGTGAGGTGAGTGTGCTGCATGAGGTGGTGATGGTGGTGATTGCGCATGTGGCGTGTGGTGTGCATGTCTGCTGTTGTAGTGACTGTGAGCACGGCTGTGCAGGTGGCTGGTTCTTGGACTGTTGATGCAGTGCATGCAGGTGTGAGTGAGGATGTGACTGTGAGGGAGGAGGAGGAGGGGGAGACAGTGGAGTCTGTGGATGATGATGTGTGTGCATCTGTGTGATGGGAGTGCTTGTGGACTGAGGTGCGCTGCCTTTGTTTGTCTGTGCGAGTCTTGTGTGTTCTTTTGGGTGCATACTTGTCACAATATATGTGTGGGATGGGTTGGGGGTGAGGAGACTGGGACTGGGAAGTGGTAGTTGGAGGGGTGACGGATGAAACAGGTACACTGGCTGCCGTCAGTGAAGCGGTCAGAGCCTGAAACGATCTCTGTAGGACCACCAATCCACCGTGAATGCCCTCCAGGAAGGCACTGCATTGCTGCATCTGGGATGACAGCCCCTGGACGGCATTCACTAATTTTGACTGCCCTACAGCGATAGAACTCAGGAGGTCAATAGCCTCCTCACTGAGGGCAGCAGGGCTGACTGGGGCAGGGCCTGAGGTGCCTGGGATGAAGGAGATGCCCACCCTCCTGGGTGAGCGGGCACGAGCAACTCGGTGGGGGGCTACTGGAAAGGCGGTGCTGGTACGTGGGTTGAGGGCAGTGCTGGTACGGGGTGGTGGTAGAACTTGTAGCTGGGGTGGTCCCAGAGGGGTCCGCCGCCACCTCCCATCGGTGGAGGAATCAGAGTCAGTGGTATCAGCTCCTGTCCCCGCCGTGGTGCTCCCCTCGTCCTCCGTCCCACTGGTCCCCTCGGCGTCAGTGGACTCTGCCTCCTGGGTTCCGTGGGCTGCAGCTCCCTCACTCGCCGGTGCCCTTGCTCCTTCACCAGATGATGCTAATGCACATATGGACAGGATGACAAAAGGAGAGGGGGGGAGAAAGAAAGGGAGCACAGGGTCAATCACAGCACCAAGAGCACAAATGGCATACACATCACTGACACACACTGAGACTGAGAATGGGCAGTATGGACCACACTGGCATACCAATGGCTGAGTACCACAGCAGGTAGGAGCCAAACACTGCCAGCTGCACATCAAATGGGACCAGCTAAGCCCTGTCTGACATAGGAAGGTTATGTTAGCCAATGAGGAATTGCACGGCACTGCAGACCACCTCCCGCCATGACATGAACGCCAGCGGAGTTAGGTCACTTCCACCTGTCCCTGAATACAGGACAGGCAGGTTCCATTTTCTAATACTGGTACACATGTACAGATTGATAAGTGTGTCATTCTAGTCGAATGTACTCACCTGTACAATTCCAGTGTCCAACGTACAAGCATGCTCTGTGTACACTGATGTAGTGTGTTCATGGTTCCTGTAGTCACTCCCTTCTTAATTTTGGGTCCCTTAGGTACCAACCACTGTGGAGCAATAGGAGGAGGAGGCAAGCACCCGTGTACAGACCACTTGTGAACTTGGCTACACTGGAGGACGGGCACATCATACTCACCTATGCTGGACAGGGCCACAATCACAGAGCTGTGCGCACAATTGGAGCCTGATCTGCTACCTGCTATCCGTTGCACCACAGTAATACCCCCTCTAGTGCAGGTACTCTCAGTGCTCCATTTCCTGGCAACTGGCTCTTTCCAGGTGACAGTGGGCTTAGCTGCAGGAATGTCACAGCCAATGTTCTCTATTGTGCTTGCAAGGGTTTTGACAGCCTTGCTCAAACACATGTGCAGCAACATTGCATTCCCCCAGGAAGATGATTTACCCGCTGTGAAGGCTAGATTCTATGCAATGGGACATATACCACATGTAACTGAAAATAGGCTGAAAAATGATGCTCATGGGAGTACCAAGAGGATTGTTGAAAGGACCTTTGGGCTCCTGAAGGCTAGATTCAGGTGCCTCCATCTAACAGGGGGATCCCTGTGCTACTCCCGAGAAGGTCTGCAGAATTGTTGTTGTTTGGTGCATGTTGCACAATTTGGCCCTCAGACCGCATGTGCCCTATCTGCAGGAGGAGGGGGCTGACAATGCAGCTGTGGCAGCAGTGGACACTGAGGACAGTGAGGAGGAGGAAGAGCCCTTCCCTTATTGCAGATGTTGGTGTTGTTCCAACAGTGTACTGCTGCAATGTGTACAGACTGCTGAGACACATTTGTAGGATGGGTCAACATGTTACTGGACATTTACACAGGATCATGCAGTTCATTAGAGTTCTATACATTGTACATTACCTGTAGATAAAGTACTATTACTCAAGTTGTGTCCAAGGGTATTTATTGAAAATTGGTATACAATCGGAAGTGCAATAGAGTGGGGTGATGGTTGGGAATAGTCCAGTGTAGTGGGCCAGTCTGTTTTGTAGCACAAGTCCAGTGTCCAAGGGGCCATAGGAAGGGGAGCAATGGCAGTACAAAGTGGACAAGGTGAAACAGTGGCATACAAGGGGGACATTTAGGAGGGCCTCATTTCCTGGCGGTGGTCTTTGTCTTGGCAAGTTTCCCTGGTGTCTGTCTGGGACGCAGGGACTGTTTGCGGGGTGGTTCACCTTCTGCAGGGGGAGGGGTGCTGGTGGCCTGTGGGTCCTGTGGCAGGGCCTCGTGTCCACTAGCTGCAGCAGATGTGGAGGGCTGGTCAGTACACTGGCTAGTGGAAGGGGCCCGCTGGTGTGCTGTGAGGTCCTTCATGATGTTGGCCATGTCACCCAGCACCCCTGTAATGGAGACCATGGTGGTGTTCAGGGCCTGCAATTCTTGCTTGATCTCCTGGTGGTGTTCCCTCTGCAGTCGCTGGTTCTCCTGCATGATGTTTATCACCTGACCCATCTTGTCCTGGGATTGTTGACATGCCCCCAGGACAGTAGTGAGTGCTTCCTGGGCAGTCGGTTCCCTGGCCTCCCCTCCCCTGGCACACAGCTGTCCTCCGACCATCCCTGGCCTTCTGTGCTTGTGTCCCCTGAACTGTGTGCCCACTTCCACTTACCCCTGGACCCTCATTGTCTTGCCTGTGAGGTGTGGACTGGGGTCCCTGTACGTGTGGGCACACTGCTTATTGACGTGTCCTGGGGACAGATGTCTGGGGACTTTGGGTGGCTGCTGTGGTGTTGGATACTGAGTGGGGAGGCTCTGTGGTTGACTGGGTGTAGGCTGGGGTAACAGACTGACCAGTGGTCCCTGATGGGCCAGGTCACCTGTGGGGATGTAAGTGGTGTATTATGCTACATGTCTGTGACATATTCTGCATCCCTAGCTTCCCCTATATTGTTCCTTTTGCCCTGCCACCTTTGTTTGTGTATGGTGCTGGATTGTGGGATTGTTAGTTCTCCATGCTGTGCATGCATTGGTGGTGGGTGTACATGCAGGGCTGGAAGGGATGCACATGCATTGGGTATGGCATGCAGGGCTTGGCATTTAGGTTTGTTAATTGTGGTGGTGCACTGTGTGGGATGAAGTGGGGTGATCGGAGTCAGGGTGGGGGGTCAAGATGGCATGCAGATATGGGGGGTTATAGGTAGTAAATGTTGATTCACCAGTGTCCAGTCCTCCGGCAACTCCAGTGAATCCCTCAGGATGCAGGATTGCCAAGTCTTGTTCCTCCCATGCTGTCAGCTGGTGGGGAGGAGGTGAGGGTCCACCGCCAGTCCTCTGGATACCGAGCTGGTGCCTTGCTGCAATGGAACGCACCTTCCCCCGTAGGTCGTTCCACCTCTTCCTTATGTCGCCCCTTGTGCGTGGATCTAGTCCCATGGCGTTCACCCTGGCCATAGCTCCATCTTCCTGGCAATGGATATCTGCTGTACTTGTGCTCCAAACAGCTGTGGCTCTACCATGACTGTTTCCTCAACCATGACCTGCAACTCCTCATCACTGAAACGGGGGTGCCTTTGTGGGGACATGGGTGTTGGGTGGTGTATGTAGGTTGTGAAAGGGTGATGTGTGATGTGGTGGGGTGTGTGTTGTGTGGTGCGTGTCAGCTTAATTGGAAGTTGTGATGTGTCTGCAGTTCTCTTTTGGATTGTGCTCGCAAAGTGTAGCCGTCTTGTCATGTTTGGAGAGGTTTGTGGGTGATGTGGGTGTGTGTTTTATAGCATTGTTGGGTGTGTGCGGTGTTTGTATTTGTGTTAGTTGTGGGTTTTTTGTTCTTGCCAATGTTGTCTTGTTTTGTATTTGTGTGGCCATATCTGCCGGGGCGGTGTTCACCACCAATGTTTACCGTCGTTGAACGTCCACTGTGGTGATTCGTGGGTCATTATTTGGAGGGCGTTGTTTTGGTGGTGTAACGATATGGGTGGTGGTTCCATCAGTTTATCACGTTCTTTGGGTCTGGCGGATTTGTGGTTGTGCCTGTTTTCTGTCGGCTTTGTGTGTATGTGTCATAATCTGACGGACGGATATTCGCCTCCGCGGCGATTCGGAATTTACCACCAATGTCATAATGAGGGCATTAATTTTCTATATGTAATTTTTGTTGATTCGAAAATGCTATTCCATGCGCAAGGCAGTAAAATACTTATTACCCCCATCTCATTCACCTCGTCCCAGTCCTGATGTAAGGAGGCGTCCCACTTGCAGACATAGGGCCTCATTAAGAGTCTAGTGGTCCAAGGACAACCAGACTCATGGTGATGGTCGGACTGCCGCGCTCCAGGCAGTTTGACTGCCACATTACGACCCTGGCTGTCAGACCCCCAGGGGACCGCCATTATCGCCGTCAACATGGTTACTGATGGGCTGACAGCAGTCCAACTTGTGGTCAGCCACGGCGGCGCTGGTCAGCACCACTATGCTGATCACGACTTCCGTTTCTGACAACCTTTCCATGGCGGGGTCTCCGCCATGGAAAGGCAGCCAATAACACAGTGCTGGGGCCACAGGGGAGGCCCTGCACTGCCCATGCCCATAGGAGGTTTAATTGGGATGGTTTCGGCAATGTGGACTGATGTGAGGGTGCATCCTTACAGGATATTTGTAGGGCCGCAACTTCAGAGCAGACATTTATGTGGCATTTCAAGTTGATTTTGGTATGTTCAGATGATGGTTCTACTGGAACTTTGCTTCTACTGTTTTGAAGACGTCAGGAAAGTAATTGTCAATTAATAAAACAGATGTCAGCATCATTGATTGTTGTTGCATATATTATTGCAGCTTGCTAAATCCTCAGTACATTAGAAGTGAGATGAAAAAGATGAGATGAGGAGGGTAATGTCTCAGTTACTTACCGATAATCATCATTACCCAGATTCATAGTCTTCCTCATTCATGTCCACAGCCTTCCCTCCTTCCAGTGTTTTGCCCCTCTAATCTGTGGATCGTGTAACATACAGGAGGAGGGGTGGTGGAAGGTCGGTCTTCTATCTTATTGTAGAAAGGGAGAAAAGACTTAGATAGCTGGTCTTACATCCCACTGCGTGTAAATTTCTGTCTGAAGGCGGGACACCTCAGGACTGTGATGAGAAAGACTATGATTTGGGGTAATGAAGATTACTGGTAACTAACTTAAACATTACTGTAAAACGAGTCAAACGTAGAGCTGCAATGCTTCTGAGGCAGATGTATCAAGAACACATATCTCTTCAGAGATTCTTGTTTGTACCCAACATAGTGGTCATTTTTAGGTTGCCCTAGAGGACACGTTTGCTACTGACAAATTAAATAGAGGTAATTGGGCTTTATGCAAAATCGATGTATTGCTGAACTGGGCTCTCCTTGACTGGTGGCAGCTTGTAAATATAAGCTCTGGCTAATCCATTTTTCTGCCCTCTTTTATTTGGTAATGTAACAGCAAACAATGGTCCCACCAGGAGAAAGTGTAGTCCCCAACTTCCACAGCAGTGGTTGTACCACTAAAGGCCTCTGACTCAATAAGGTTAATTCAATATTACATTCAATTTATTGGGGAAAACCCAATATAATATTCTGCTTTAGTTGTTCAATTTAAGTATAATTTTTCCTAATAAATTGGATGTAATACTGAAGAACCTTATTGAGTCAGAGGGCTTAAGTGGTAAAACTACTGCCGTAGAAGTTGGGGACTACACTTTCCCCTGGTGGGACCATTGTTTGCTGTTATATTATTAGCTTACCCAGGTCCCAGGGTTACTTGTGCTATTTTGTTGAGCCATTCACTTTTTTTTGTAACCTGTTAAAAAAATAAGCTAATACACAGTGCTAAATTTGTGCTTGTTTTTTCCGGTGCGGGGCACCACCACTTATTTTTAGGTCCGGGACTTATTTTTCTGCCTCAAGCATTTACTGCGAGCGAAAGACACATATGGGAAGACTGATGAAGAGGAAAACGAAAAAAGTGTCAAAGAGAGAAAGCAGAAAGCTGCAAGAGTGAGCTGAAGTGGCTGTAACTGTATGAAAGAGGCCCGAGATGGCTTCAGGATTACGCAACCTCAGTATTCCGTTTTCGCTTATTTAATTGCAGCAGTCACATGTTTAAGAGGAGGGCTTTGGGCACCCACACATTTTCATTAACAAATCAAGCACTGCTAATACATCAGGATGGCAGACTGTCTCACACTGAGTCCAATGTCAGGCAAGTCAGTCGCGCCTTATACACTGACATGCATGCTCCAGCTAGCTGTGTTAGTCAGCATTTGCTGGGCTGACCCTCTCACAGTCCTGAGTTTTGGAAACATCATAAACCCAGCAGATGCCCTTATAGAATCACCCCTCGATGCTCCGCTGCAGCACAATGGCATGCCAGCACCCAGAGGTGCATTGCGACTCATCAAAAATCCTCATGTTTGTAGACTATGCAAACAAAAGTCCAAAACCAAAGAAAATCCTCCATAGGAGATAAGCAAAAACATAAAATGATGCATATTCGATGTAAGCTACTTTATCCTGCAAAATGTAAAGGCCTGTTTCAGAGGAAATCTTTTTTTTTAAACCTGGATTAAGCATGGGAATAGGTAGAAGAAAGGAGGAAGATCCCTAAATTAACAGCACAACCCATCAAGATTTCAAGCAGGGAAACAGTGGACCTTGGTCTCCCACATTGAGACTGCCCACATTAGTACAGGAACAGACGACAACAGGACATCAGGAAATGAGTAACTGACATGGGGGAAAGCATCCTCCACTGTGAGCTCCAGCAATGAGGAATTACATCAGCCGTTTCAGTGAAAGGATCACACTTTGCTAGGCAGAAAGTTGGCTGTTGCAAGTGGACACAGTGGACTAGAGGGGCTAGACACGGAACAGAGCATACACAATTTCAGGAGGGGGGAGCTGCAATATCTGCAGGAGTGGTAGGTGTGGAACTGGAACGTATCCCCTTTATACTAGACTTTAACAAGTAACTATAGACATGTGTAACAGTTAAACTAATTTATTGAGGGTGACAATTTTGCGCTGGAGGCACACAATGGTACCAATAGTAGTACTATAACAGGAGGCCAGCTGTTGAGGAATAAATGTGACTTTCTTGTTAACTATGGTTTTAACAGGGTCTGTCATGTAGGTTTTACACTTCGGTCATAGGGGGTTGCTATCCTCCTCCAGAAATAATTTCCCTTAGAGTTGCCAACGTGGTTGTGGATCCACTAGGGTGATACTTTCAGATCACGGGATCAATGGAGGGTAGAGTTTGGAGTATCGTCCTTTGTGGAATCCACTGTGCAGGAACCGACCTAAATAATCAAAGCTGCTGCTGTGGGCAAAATTGTAGAGGGCTGTGCGACTTTAAAAACTTATGAATATGCTAAAGGATCCAAAGACACAAGTAATCATCGCAGAGTGGTGACACTAGAACATTGGTCTGATGCACTGGGGCTTGGCGCCTTCTGGAGGGTCAGGAAACCACAAATATGCAGATATACACATTACTCTCACTCACATAAATCTCATTCACGATTAGATTGTGCTTTTTGTATTGGCGGATGATCTAGCAAGTGTGGTAGGGGCCAATATACTGTCAAGATCACCATCAGAGCATGCTCCAATTGAGTTCACCCTGGGAAAAATCGGGGGAAGTCACTGTAGACAATGGCGCCTTCACCCTGGGTGGTTTCAAGATGCTAAATTCATAGAGCTGAAGTACAAGACTACATGAAATTGAATACCACACAGGGGATATCCCATATTATTTTATCGGAAGACAATTACCCCAGGCAAAATATTACCCTATCTGGTAGGCAGCCAAAGGGGCATGGAAAGGGAGCAGGCCTCCTGCAAGACCAGATACAATTGTTAGAAAAACGTCAATAGCGTCCCCGTATGCGGAGGTGAGACGTTTCTCTAATAGCCCAAGCTATTAGAGAAACAACTCCCAATAAATAATGACCTGATAATGCTGTCTCTTTATTTTTCAGGTTTGATGTTCCAGTCACGGAGGAGCAACTGATGTAGGCTGTACAGGGTATTCTTTGGGAATGGCCTTTGTCTCGATTGCGTTCCCCACAGAATGTTTCAAAAATAGTTCCACCCATTTTCAGTTCTGCCAACTTCACCTTTCAAGGACCCAGGGACTGGATAGGGCACCATTTGGCAGGACATGAGTCTCAGTAGAGAGTCCAGATGCTGGCAGATGAAGTCTTTGATGGCTCTGACACTTCAAAACAGGAGGCAAGCTCATTTCAAGCCCTTGGAGATCCTTCTTCAAGCAAGAATGCACAACAAAGTCCAGTCTTTGTCCCCTTTCACAGGTAGAAGCAGCAACTGTAGCATAGCCCAACAAAGCACAGTCACAGACAGGGGCAGCACTTCTACTCAGAACTTCAGTCTTCTACTTGGCAGAGGTTCCTCTTGATTCCAGAAGTGTTCTAATTTTCAGGGATTTTGGGTCCAATACTTATACCCCTTTCTGCCTTGAAGTTGGTAAACTTCAAAGGGAAGTCTCTCTTGTTTGCAAGATCCTGCCTTGCCCAGGGCAGGGCCCAGACACACATCAGGGGGTTGGAGACTGCATTGTGAGAGGGCAGACACACCCCATTCAGGTGTAAGTGACCACTCCTCCCTCCACTCTAGCACAGATGGCTCATCAGGATATGCAGGCTACACCCTAGCTCCCTTTGTCTCACTGTCTAGAGGGGATTCACAAACAGCCCAACTGTCAAACTTACCCAGACAGGAAATCCACAAACAGGGAGAGTCACAGAATGGTTTAAGCAAGAAAATGCTCACTTTCTAAAAGTGGCATTTTCAAACTGACAATCTAAAAACCCACTTTACCAAAAGATGTATTGTTAACTTGTGAGTTCAGGGACACCAAACTCCACATTTCTCTCTGCTCTCAAAGGGAATCTGCACTTTAAGAATATTTAAAGGAAGCCCCCATGTTAACCTATGAGAGAGATAGTTGCAACAGTGAAAACCGAATTTAACAGCATTTCATTGTTAGGACATGTAAAATACACCAGTACATGTCCCACCTTTAACATACACTGCACCCTGCCCATGGGGCTACCTAGAGCTTACCTTAGGGGTGCCTAACATGTATAAAAAAGGGAAGGTTTGGGCCTGGCAAGTGGGTACACTTTCCATATCGAATTGGCAGTTTAAACCTGCACCTACAGACACTGCAGTGGCAGGTCTGAGCCATGTTTATAGGGCTACTCATGTGGATGGCACAACCAGTGTTGCAGGCCCACTAGTAGCATTTGATTTCCATGCCCTGGGCACCTCTAGTGCACTTTACTAGGGGCTTACTGGTAAATCAAATATGCCAATCCTAGATAGCCATTTACACATACATTTTTAGAAAGGAGCACCTGCACTTAAGCACTGGTTAGTAGTGTTAAAGTGCCCAGAATATCAAAAACAGTAAAAACAGAACACATCACCAACCTGGGAAGCAGAGGCAAAAAGTTACAGGAGACCATGCTAATTTATTGAGGGCGACATTTATTTTCTATGTGGAAGTGTGAGGACAGGTAGAGTTGGGTTCTGGGGATGAGTTCACGATCAATACAGCTCATATAAATCTCATTCATGATTAGATTATTTTTTTGTATTGGCGGATGATCTAGCAAGTGTGGTAGGGGCCAATATACTGTCAAGATCACCATCAGAGCATGCTCCAATTGAGTTCACCCTGGGAAAAATCGGGGGACACGACTGTAGACAATTCCGCCTTCACCCTGGGTGGTTTCAAGATATTAAGGCCCTCATTACAACCCTGGCGGTCGGTGATAAAGCGGCGGTAATACCGCCAACAGGCCGGTGGTAACCAAAATGGAATTATGGCCACGGCGGAAACCGCTCTGACAGACAGCCACTTTAACACACCGACCGCCACGGCGGAATCAACAAGCACCACGGCGGTAACCGCCAACAGCCAGGTGGAAGACAATGTACCGCCCACACTATTATGACCGGCCTATCCGCCACCTTTTCCGGGGCGGTACCAAAAAAAACAAAAGCATGGCAGAAACACTGCACAGAAGTCAAAGAACTCACCTGTGGAGACTCAGGGAACAACCAGGACGCCATGGAGCCCGAGCTGCACATATTTCAGATGCTCATCTACCTTCTGATGCATTATGAACATCAATGCCGACGAAGACGACCACAGTGAGTACTGCCGCATAGCACACAAGGGATCGGGGAGGAAAAAGATAGTGACACACACACGCAACACCCCCACCCCAACACCATACACACAACCAGAAGCACAAACATTACATATTCACCCGAACCTCTCAGGAATAAGGACAAAATGATTTGAAGAAAGTGAGTGTAATACGATAAAATAACATGAATAAGTGCATCAAAATATAAACGTATATGCATATTTACAAATGTAGGGATACTGCCCAGTCCTCAATGTCCGTGGGCCACAGGGCCACAACAACTAGGCCAAGGCCCCACCTCACTGCTGCAACAACACGGAGAGATCACTGCAGGGGCATCAGGTCAAAAATACATAGGCACCTCAGGGGGACGGGGAATGGGGGAGGCACCTCAGCCTGAAGATGGTACAACACCACGGGTCCTGGAGGGAGCAACATGCCCTGTGCGCTGTCCTGGGGAGTGCAAGGCCACAGTCTCTTTAGTGGGTGATTTGCCCACTTGCTCTGGAGGGGGCAACATGCCCTGTGCCCTGCCCTGGGGAGTGCAAGGCCACAGTCTCTCTAGTGGGTGATTTGCCCACTTGCTCTGGAGGGGGCAACATGCCCTGTGCGCTGCCCTGGGTAGTGCAAGGCCACAGTCTCTCTAGTGGGTGATTTGCCCACTTGCTCTGGAGGGGGCAACATGCCTTATGCACTGACCTGGGGAGTGTAAGGCCACAGTCTCTCAAGTGGGTGGTTTGCCCACTGCTTAGTCCTGGGGAGTGCAAGGCCACAGTCTCTCTAGTGGATGGCTTCTCCATTGGTTCTGGAGGGGGCATTGTGCCCAGTGTGCTTCATCCTGGGAAGGATGGGGTGAGTGGATGGTTTCTTCCACTGGTTCTGGAGGAGGAATTGTGCCCTGTGATGCAGATCTTGGGGAGTGCAAGGCCACAGTCTCTCTAGTGGATGGCTTCTCCACTGGTTCTGGAGGGGGCATTGTGCCCTGTGATGCAGATCTTGGGGAGTGCAAGGCCACAGTCTCTCTAGTGGATGGCTTCTCCACTGGTTCTGGAGGGGGCATTGTGCTCTGTGATGCAGATCTTGGGGAGTGCAAGGCCACAGTCTCTCTAGTGGATGGCTTCTCCACTGGTTCTGGAGGGGGCATTGTGCTCAGTGTGCTTCATCCTGGGAAGGATGGGGTGAGTGGATGGCTTCTTCCACTGGTTCTGGAGGGGGCATTGTGCCCTGTGATGCAGATTTTGGGGAGTGCAAGGCCACAGTCTCTCTAGTGAATGGCTTCTCCACTGGTTCTGGAGGGGGCATTGTGCCCTGTGATGCAGATCTTGGGGAGTGCAAGGACACAGTCTCTCTAGTGGATGGCTTCTCCACTGGTTCTGGAGGGGGCATTGTGCCCAGTGTGCTTCATCCTGGGAAGGAAGGGGTGAGTGGATGGCTTCTTCCACTGGTTCTGGAGGGGGCACTGTGCCCTGTGATGCAGATCTTGGGGAGTGCAAGGCCATAGTCTCTCTAGTGGATGGCTTTTCCACTGGTTCTGGAGGGGGCATTGTGCCCTGTGATGCAGATCTTCGGAAGTGCAAGGCCACAGTCTCTCTAGTGGATGGCTTCTCCACTGGTTCTGGAGAGGGCATTGTGCCCAGTGTGCTTCATCCTTGGAAAGATGGGGTGAGTGGATGGCTTCTCCACTGGTTCTGGAGCGGACATTGTGCCCTGTGATGCAGATCTTGGGGAGTGCAAGGCCATAGTCTCTCTAGTGGATGGCTTCTCCACTGGTTCTGGAGGGGGCATTGTGCCCAGTGTGCTTCATCCTGAGAAGGATGGGATGAGTGGATGACTTCTTCCACTGGTTCTGGAGGGGGCATCGTGCCCTTTGATGCAGATCTTCGGGAGTACAAGACCACAGTCTCTCTAGTGGATGGCTTCTCCACTGGTTCTGGAGGGAGCATTGTGCCCAGTGTGCTTCATCCTGGGAAGGATGGGGTGAGTGGATGGCTTCTTCCACTGGTTCTGGAGGGGGCATTGTGCCCTGTGATGCAGATCTTCAGGAGTGCAAGGCCACAGTCTCTCTAGTGGATGGCTTCTTCCACTGGTTCTGGAGGAGGCATTGTGCCCTGTGATGCAGATCTTGGGGAGTGGAAGGCCACAGTCTCGCTAGTGGATGGCTTCTCCACTGGTTCTGGAGGGGCCATTATGCCCACTGTGCTTCATTTTGGGAAGGATGGGGTGAGTGGATGGCTTCTTCCACTGGTTCTGGAGGGGGCATTGTGCCCTGTGATGCAGATCTTGGGGAGTGCAAGGTCACAGTCTCTCACCTGGGTGTCAGACCCACAGGATTTGCAGGGGCCAGGATGCACAACAGCCCATCGAGGCAGGACTACACAGTGTTTGCCGGCAGTGACCGCTGCGCAGTGATGGCAGTGGCGGGGCTGGTGTCGGTGCTGGTAGTGGTGGGGGGAGGCTCCAGCCCATCCTCTGCAGCATCGAACGGCTGCCCACTGCGGCTGCTGCTGTTGGCAGTGGTGCTGGTGGCGGTGCTGGCAGCGGTGGGGAGAGGCTCCAGCCCATCTCCTGCAGCCTCAGACGGCTGCCCACTGGGGCTGCTGCTGCTGGCAGTGGTGCTGGTGGCGGTGCTGGCAGCGGTGTGGGGAGGCTCCAGCCCATCCCCTGCAGCCTCGGACGGCTGGCCACTAGGGCTGCTGCTGCTGGCAGTGGTGCTGGTGGCGGTGCTGGCAGTGGTGGGAAGGCTCCAGCCCTTCCCTTGCAGCCTCGGACAGCTGAAACACCATGGTTGGTGGTGGGGGCTCCGAATGAGTCCCAGCACCAGGTCTCCTGTCCTTCCTGCCTGCTAGTGCAGGCCCCTTGCCCTTCCTGTCAGCAGCCGGGGATTGCCATTTGCCCTTCCCTCTTGCAGCTGGTGGTGCCTCCTTGCCCTTCCCTGTTGCAGCTGGTGGTGCCTCCTTGCCCTTCCTTGAAGCATCTGGTACAGGCACCCTTTCAGTGTTGCTGCCTGGTGCCTGGGATCCTCTCCCACCTGCAGTAGCTGTTGACATTACTGTGGCTGTGGACTGGGTGGCTGAGGTGCTCGCCTGAGTTCTGACCATCCTGGCCCGACGTGAAGGACTGGGGGGTGGGAGTGGTAGGGAAGAGGTCAACAGTGGAGAGGAAAAGCTTCTTAGGGACATTGGAGTGGGAAGAGGGTGAAGGTTTGGGAGTGGTGGAAGAGGAAGTGGTTGTAGGAGGTGTCTGCCTGCTGTGTTTCGGTGCAGGTGCATGGGCTGGATGCTGTTGTGATGTGGATGGCTGTTGGGTGTCTGAGTGCTTGCGTTTGTGTACTTTGGGAGGAGGGGGCACTGACACAGTAGGAGAGGACACTGGGGACGTGTGCATGGATGTGGGGGGGGTGACTGCCAGCGAGGGGCGTGTAGTGATAGGCAGGATGGTGACGGTGGTAGTGGATGAAGATGTAGTGCATGCAGGTGTGAGTATAGAAGCAACTTGGAGGGAGGTGGACGACGAGGAAGAGGGGGACACAATGGAGGCAGTGGATGTTGGTATGTCTGCATCTGGATGGTGTTTGTGTGAGGGCCTGCGGAATGATGTGTGGTGCTTGTGTTTGCCTGAACCACTCCTGTGTGTTGTCTTGTGTGCATGCTGGTCTGCCTGTGTGCTTGGGATAGGTTGGGGTTTAGGGGAATTGAATTGGGTAGAGGAAGTTGGAGGGGGGAGACTAGAAACAGGGACAATGGCTGCCATCAGGGAGGAGGCCCGAGCTTGGAATGATCTCTGTTGGGCCGCCATGCCAGAGCGAATGCCCTCCAGGAATGCATTTGTTTGTTGCAAATGGACTGCCAGCCCCTGAATGGCATTCACAATGGTTGACTGCCCAACAGAGATGGATTGCAGGAGATCAATAGCCTCCTCACTCAGGACAGCAGGGCTAACTGGGGCAGTGCCTGAGGTGCCTGGGGTGAAGGAGATGCCCACCCTCCGGGATGAGCGGGCACAGGAAACACGCTGAGGGGCTGCTGGGAGGGTGGTGCAGCTGTACCTGTAGTTGGGGTGGGCACAGAGGTGTCAGCCACCACCAGGGAGCTTCCATCGAGGAGGTATCACTGTCAGAACTGTCCCGTCCAGTCTCCGCTGTGGTGCTCCCCTCGCCCTCCAACCCACTGGTACCTCACCATCGGTGGATTCGGCCTCCTGGGCCCTGTGGGATGCAGCTCTCCTCGTCGCTGGTGCCTCTGCTCCTCCGCCAGATGATGCTAATGCACATAAGGACAGGGTGACAAAACAAAAAGGGGGGGAGAGACAAAGGATATCCTTGGTCAATGGCGGCAGCAACATGTCATGCCGCGGGAGCCTGCTGCAGCTCTTTTTTCCGACCGTGCGCTGTCCTCTCTGCCGCGGCAGGGTCGGGGCCCAGAATTGGGCTTCAGTCCTCGCCACGTGTTGGGCGCGGCACGGGTGTTTTTGTGGGACGCCCGCAACCTCCCCATGGCCCCTCCACTTACCTGGTGCCCATTTCAAGGGCCTTCTCCTTTTTCCTCTTTCTTTCCTGTGAAGCCATATTTCTCTCTCTCCCACCATAACTTTCTCTTTTCTTGTTCCCTGCATGCATCTGATTCCCTTCTTTCTATGGTGTCTTTCCTATCTGGCTCTATAGCCCCTTCCCAATCCAAGATGGCAGTTTTTCATCTTCCTGTTTGTCACTTCCTGTCAAGGGGTATATAAGGGGATTGATTTTTCTTCTCTTTGCGTCGCAACACTTCTCCTGTGGTGGTCACGTTCCGGCTGGTCTTCGATTTGGAATCCAGTTTTTGCTCCTGTTTTTCCTCTGTCCTTCCTGTGTTATCCCTGGCATTGAAGTTCTGATTTTCCTTGTGTCCTCCTTTTGTTCGAGGGAGTTCCTGTCTGGAGGTTTTTTTCCCTACAGGGTTTTTTCTCTGAGACTCCTTCTGGAGGGCACGGACTGTGATAGTGTATTATTGACAGCAGCACCGTGGCTACCGGAAGGGGTCGCCCCTACCTCGGCCACAGCTGGACTTGCAAGAATGAAGGCCGCACGCCATCTGCCTCTGGCCTGGACGGTAAGCCAAAGGAAAATCGTGACACACCACCACCATTGGTGTACATGACACACACACACAGGGAACAGCCCTACGCACTAAGAAATGCACTATCAGTCACAATACCTAACGCCAATTGCAGCATACCTGAGACCCCCAGACCACTGTCCAGTAGTGGATGCCTACTACCATGGTTGGAGGAGCTTTAAATCAGACCCTGTCCAACATGGAACCTACCCTGAAATGTCTGGTCTGGCCCAGGGGCACCCACAGGCCCACATCCCCCACCCGGATGCCGCCCCACCACATGCAAGTAGTATATTTGGGCACTGTACTCACCCCCTTGTGGCTGCTGTGATGCCCCCAAGTGCCCATCCAGCTCCGGAAAGGCCACCGCCAGTATGCGTGTCATTAGGGAGGTCAAGGTTCGACGGGCACCCCTTCCTCGTTGAGAGGCCATCGCCAGCTGGGCCTCCGCCGTCTTCCATACCCAGCGTCTCAGGTCCTCCCACCATTTCCGATAGTGGGTGCTCCATCTGCCTTAGACCCTTCAGGGTCCGCACATCATTGGCGCTGACCTGCAGAGAAATACATATAGGAAAAGGTATCAGTCAGACCGTCCTGCATGTTACACTCATGGCCCACCGTAGCCCTCACATCCCCTTACGCATACCCCTTGTTGCCCACCATACATGCAGCACGCTGCCCAGGGCCCTTCCACCAAACCCACCACACGAGGCCCTCACACACAGCACTCCATGCATTCATGCCCCATGCATCATGCTCACAGTGTACTCACCTGTTGGTCTGGAGGCCCATACAGCATTCGGTACTGGGGTAGGACCCCATCCACCAGTCTCTCTAACTCTGCAGCGGTGAAGGCAGGGGCTCTTTCCCCACTGACACGAGCCATAGTCGGTTCCAGACACAGATCACAGCAGCACTTGCAGTGTAGGTCCTCTCCTGTTGAAGGTCAGGTAGCAAGTGAGTGAACAGATAGAAAATGGTGGTCACATCCGCGGCGGTGTGTACCGTCACCACCGGCGTACATCACCATTGGCCACTGTAACCCATAGGGCCCAATGATGGCCAATGAGGAGTTGCAAGGCAGTTCTCGACCGCCTCCCGCAACGGCGCACAACGTCAGCGGAATTACCTCATTTCCACATGTCCCTCCATACAGGACAGGCGGACGCCATTTCAGGGGGGGGCAGGCCATGGCACCTAACTGCGTCACTTACACATAGGCACCATTTGGGCCTATCTAACAATATACTGTTACAGTCACAACATGCAATGTAGTGCAGTGGTTGTAAATATGGAATACTGACCAACTGCTTACCGTTTTGCCCCGTAGATTGCAACCGCTGCAGATGAATAGGAGATGGAGACATCCCCCCGTGTACAGGCCTCTGGTGGACTTGGCAACAATGGAGGACAGGCACATTATCCTCACCTATAAACTGGACAGGGCCACAATCACAGGGCTGTGCGCCCATTTGGAGCCTGACCTGATATCTGCTATCCGTCAGCCCACTGGGATCCCCCCTCTTCTGCAAGTCCTATCTGTGCTCTATTTCCTGGCAACTGGCTCCATCCAAGTGACAGTGAGATTGGCAGCAGGAATGTCTCAGCCAATGTTCTCAATAGTGCTGACCAGAGTGTTGTCTGCCCTGATTAAACACATGCGAAGCTACATCGCTTTCCCCCAGGTGGAGGATTTAGCCACAGTGAAAGCTGATTTCTATGCAATGGGACATATCCCCAACATTATTGGGGCTATTGATGGTACACATATTGCATTTGTCCCCCACCCCCCCAAAGAAATGAACAGGTGTTCAGAAATCGAAAGAGCTTTCACTCCATGAATGTGCAGCTAGTGTGCATGGTGGACCAGTACATCTCCCATGTCAATGCAAAGTATCCTGGGTCTGTGCATGATGCCTTTATCCTGAGGAATAGCAGCATACCATATGTGATGGCTCAACTCCAGAGGCACCAGGTGTGGCTAATAGGTGAGCCCTGGTTCCCACCCAGTAGGTGTTGGTGTATGGGTATGGTGTGGGACCTAAGGGTTAGTGTGTGTCTAATGGTAGTCCCTCAATATTTGCAGGTGACTCTGGTTACCCCAACCTCTCATTGCTACTGACCCCTGTGAGGAATGCCAGGACAAGGGCTGAAGAAAGTTACAATGAGGCACATGGGCAAACAAGAAGAATCATAGAGAGGACATTCTGCCTCCTGTAGGCCAGGTTTCGTTGCCTCCATCTAACAGGTGGATCCCTGTACTACTCACCTAAGAAGGTCTGCCAGATAATCGTGGCATGCTGTATGTTGCACAACCTTGCCTTACGTCTCCAGGTGCCTTTTCTGCAGGAGGATGAGGCTGGAGATGGCCGTGTGGCAGCATTGGACCCTCTGGACAGTGAAGATGAGGATGCAGAGGATGAGGATGAGGACAACAGAAGTGCAATAATACGACAATACTTCCAAAGACACAAGTAAGACACTGTAACTTCACTTTTCATTGACAGTTTTGTGTTTGACATTGTCACTGGCAGGCTGATTTTCCCAGTTCTATGGCCTCTTACTGTAACCTTTGGCATCTCTATTTTCAGATATTTGTGCCCCACTATCGCTCCTGGTGTGTTGACTGCAACCAACTACAGCTCATTCCTATGTATACATTATTGTACAGTTGTATTGCAGTGTTTAAAGCTTGTTAAACAAATACATAGTTCCATCATTTGACAGACCAAATACTTGTATTTATTCAAATGGTCTTTATTTAAGTGCCAATAAGTAAATGGGGATGTGCAATGGGCTGCAGTGATGGTGGAGGAATGTCCAGGATAGAGTCCAGTCTACGTGGATCACAGATGCATTGTCCATGGGGGCATAGGAAGTGGAGCAATGGCAGTTCAAGGTGGACAGGGTGACAGGGTAGGACACAAAGGTGACAATCAGGAGAGTTTTATTTCCTGGTGGGGGTCTTGGCAATAGTGTCCGGCTTCTGCCTGCATCGCAGGGACCGTTTGCGGGGTGGTTCTCTTTCTGCAGGGGGAGGGGTGCTGGTGGCCTGTTGGTCCTGTGGCGGGGCCTCCTGTCCACTAGCGGCAGTGGAGGTGGAAGGCTGTTCATCGATTTGGCTAGTGTCAGGGGCCCGCTGGTGTGCCAATGCCTCCCTCATAGTGTTGGCCATGTTTGCCAGCACCCCTGCAATGGTGACCAGGGTGGTGTTGATGTCCTTCAAGTCCTCCCTGATCCCCAGGTACTGTCCCTTCTGCAGCCGCTGGGTCTCCTGCAACTTGTCCATTATCTGGCCCATCGTCTCCTGGGAATGGTGGTATGCTCCCAGGATGTTGGTGAGTGCCTCCTGGAGTGTCTGCTCCCTGGGCCTGTCCTCCCCCTGTCGCACAGCAGTCCTCCCAGCATCCCTGTTGTCCTGTGCCTCTGTCCCCTGAACCGTGTGCCCACTGCCACTGACCCCAAGTCCCTGATCGTCCTGTGTTTGTGGGGTGACCTGGGGACCCTGTAGTGGTGGACACACTGCTGATTGACATGTCCTTGGGACAGACGTATGGGCCCACTGGGTGGGTACTGTGCTGGTGTTTCCTGAGTGGGGAGGCTCTGTGGTGGTCTGGGACTGTGACTGGGTAACCAGGTTGGTCATCCAGATCCAGGTGACCAGAACTGCTGTCATCACTGTGGGCCTCTTCTGGGGGGGGACTGGGTGTTGCTGGCACCTCTTCTCTGGTGACGTTGGGTTGGTTACCTGTGGGGATGTAAATGCAGTGTCATTGTTTCTGCGTGTGACATCTTGTGCATGGGTGTGTTGCTCTCTATGGTTGTTCTTGCCCTGGCAGCTTTGCCTTGTGAGAGTAGTTATTTGGTGGGCTAGGTGATTCTCTCTAGTGTGCATGCTTTAGTGATGGGTGTCCATGCAGGTTTGTGATGGGGGTCTGTGCACTGGTGTTACATGCAGGGCTTGGTATTGGGAGGGGTGGGTTGTGATGGTGGTGTGTGTGTGAGGTGGTGGAGTGATGGGAGTGAGGGTTAGGGTGGAGGTTTGTGATGGCATGCAGGTAGGGGGGTTGATAGTAATAGATATTTGACTTACCAGAGTCCAGTCCTCCTCCTACTCCGGCCAGGCCCTCAGGATGCATGACTGCCAAGACTTGCTCCTCCCATGTTGTTAGTTGTGGGGGAGGAAGTGGGGGTCCACTGCCAGTCCTCTGTACAGCTAGTTGGTGTCTTGCTGCTGTGGAACGCACCTTCCCCCGTTGGTCATTCCACCTCTTCCTGATGTCATCCCTTGTTCTGGGGTGCTGTCCCACGGCATTGACCCTGCCCACGATTCTCCGCCATAGCTCCATCTTCCTTGCAATGGATGTCTGCTGCACCTGTGATCCGAATAGCTGTGGCTCTACCCTGATGATTTCCTACACTATGACCCTCAGCACCTCCTCTGAGAACCAGGGGTGTATTTGTGGTGCCATGGGTGTAGTATGAGTAGTGTGGGTGAGGGTGTGTGGGGTGATGTGTTGGGGTGTGTGATGTAAGGTGCGTGGATGGTGTATAGGTGATGGTGGTGTGTGGCTGTGGTCTTGTATGTGGTCTTGCTATCTCTCTTGTGGCAACTGTTTTTAGTCGTAAAGGGTTGGGGTAATGTGGGCGGGTGTTTTATAGTGGTGTGGGTGTGGTGTGTGTATGAGTGTCAGGTGTGTGTTATTCAAATTGTCCAATGTGGTGTTGTTTTGTTTGTGTCTATTTTGAGTGCGGTGGTATGTACCGCCAATGGTTTACTGCCACTGAATATCTGCCGCAGTGATTCGTGGGTCATAATGCTGTGGACGTAGTTCTGTTTGCGTAACGGTGTGGGTTTTGCTACCACCAGTTTATCACTGACCTTTGGGCTGGCGGACTTGTGTGTGTGGCTGTATAGTGACGGATTGCTATGTGTGTGTCATAATATGGGTAGCGGTAATCAGCTGCGGCGGTGGTATGTTGGTGGCAGTCAGCAAGGCGGTAAGAGGTACTTACCGCCAATGTCATAATGAGGGTCTAAATCCTTAGAGCTGAAATACAAGACTACATGAAATTGAATACCACACAGGGGATAACCCATATTATTTTATCTGAAGCGAAGAAGACAAGTACTAGAGGAAAAGTATTACCCTATCTGTTAGGCAGGAAAAGGGACATGGAAAGGGACCACGCCTCCTTGAAGACCTAAGAATTGATGTTAGAACAACGTCAGTAGCGTCCCCGGATGCGGAAGTGTGACGTTTCCTGAAGACCACTATTCAGACACTTAAACAGTGCCTGCTGGACGATGCTAAAGCGGCTCTTAATTCGATGCAACATAGAATTTACGAACTAGGGGATAAAACAGGGAAACCGATGTACTGATTTACAAAGTACTGGAATCTAGATTTCTATCGAAGATTAGGTGATCTAAGGGGTGAGAACTCTTTAGGGCGTAGGAAACTGAAGAAGAATTTGCAAGTTATTACAGGTTGCTTTGCCAACTACACCAGCCCAAGCTATTAGAGAAACCAATAAATAATGACCTGATAATGCTGTCTCTTTCTTTGGCAGACGGGATGTTCCACTCACGGAGGAGGAACTGATGCAGGCTGTACATGGTATTCCTTTGTAAAGGCCTTTGGCCTGATTGCGTTCCCCATAGAATGTGTCAAAAATAGTTCCACCCATGTACGTCACTTAGATGTCGCCTGTGATCGCAGCTACGACCCCTGGCACTGCCTTTGCGACCCCTGGCATCAGAGGTGGCAAAATCAGTGCCAGGAACGCAGGGGCAGCTCAGTTGGTGCTCCACTCTCCGTGTTTTAAGGCAATTTTTCTATTACAATAATAGTAATTAATATTACATCATTCACTATTAGTGTAATAAAAAATGAAGTTCAATTAGCTGGAATATGACCTAACCTAGTAGCTGAGGTAAGTAAATAAATGCTTTTGAATGTATGTTCTGTGTGTGCTTGCAGGTGAGAATGTGTTTATGTGAGCGAGATTCTATGTATGTGTGAACATGTGTTTATGTGTAAGCATGTATGTGTGTATGTGAATAAAAGCGAAGGGGAGGTCAAAAGGCGTGTGATGTCACTTTCCGCTTCCCCTGGCATATAGGTGAATTAACGTCCATGGTTCCACCCCTGGTGGAGAAGTTCAAAGAGGCGAAACCAAAATTGAATCTACCTCTGGACATCCGTGGCACCACAATGATAGTAATCCATGAGCCCATAAACTATCGGAGAATTGTGCCTCTTACAGGACAATTACCCTGATAAACATAGAGGCTAAAATATTGGGGAATGCTCTTGTGAATAGACTAGTGAAAAAAAGATACAAAACATTGGTTAAAAATGACCAAAAATTGATTTATGCCAGCAGCAGATACGAAACACCGTGTCCGAAGGCTTAACACCGTGTTGGCCAATATAGAGGAGATAAAGGAACAGGCTGCCCTGAAACAATTAGATTTTTGAAAAGCTTTCAACTCAGTGAACTGGTCTTTTCTTCAATGGGTGTTTGAGATCATGAACTTTGGCCCCAACTTCCCAAAACATGGACAATTATTCTATCAATTCCCGTGGAAGAGAGTACAGGTCAGTGGTACGATGCCAAGGCATTTCCCCATCTTGCGGGTAACTCATAAGTGGTGCCTTCTTTCCCACCTACTTTTTGCTTTAGCAGTAGAATCCTTTCAGGGTGGATAAGGAAGGATGCACAGTTATGGCGATTGGAGGGAGGATGGACAGAGGACCATATTTCTTTGTAGGCAGATGATGTTCTTTTATGTATACAACAGCCCGGCCACTCGGTCCCCAGACTGATATCACTTTACGAGAGAACTTCAGGTCTCATAGTGAACTGGAGTAAGTCAGTAATTGTCCCTTTGGTTGGAGGTCTTTCAGCACTGTTGTCTACTACTCCCACTCTTAAACATGTACGTAGACCCTTTCAGTACCGTGGTATGTGGATCTCCTCAGACCCTGATTGCTGTGAGGTAAATATTGTATATCTGACACAGAAAATTAGGGACTATAAATTACACTGGAGTAAATTACCATTAAACATGTTGGGTAGGAGTGCACTGTTCAAGATGGTGGCGTTAACCCTGATACTTTACATACTTTACAACTACCCATTCAGAATTCTCCCAGAATGTTTCTGCAGATTGCAAGCCAGCATAAATAGTTTTCTTTGGGACTGGGCCCCTCCGAGAGTTGCACGTAAGTAATGTATTCAACTCCCGTATTATGGCAGAATCTGAACCATGGACATAAGACTCTACCACTGGGCCACTCAGATGCTTTCAATAAATGAGGGGATCTTTGGGGAAAGGGATAACCCAGCAAAATGGCTAGTGAGGGGCGCATTTGACGAAAAGGCACCCTGATCGTGGCTGTACGGGAGTCGCCTCCAAGTGAACACTCCTCAAGTAATTAAGGTACAGATAGAAATTTGAAGTGGCTTTAAAAAGGATGGAACAGGAAGTTAACTAAGGAAACGCTCCTGTGGCAGGGATCCTGGCTTAAAGAAACATCCATACTGAAAGGCTTTAGATACTGTGGGAAATAGGGATTGGGATTTTGAAGCTGGAGTACACATATACATGCAACCACATGCTTTCATTTGAACGTTTAATAGTTGACATCGAGCTTCACAGGTCCCAATTTTTTTCTCACAACTAAGACATTCTCTGGACTCCTACAAGGACCTAATTCCAGATTTGAATCCACTGGAACCAAAACATTCTATGGTAATATTAGAGGAAAAGTGCACATCTTGGTTATCCAGAACTTTCGTAGTAAATACTCTTGGACCTATGCTGAAATTGAAAGAAAAATGGGAATCTGATATGGGGAAGTTGGGCGATGAGGAATGGACGGAGGCAAAGATGGCAACTAGACATTTGGTAATCCAGGCCTCTCTAAGACTCATCCAATTTAAATACTATCATTGCATCTACTACACCCAGGTCAGTTTGTGGAAGATGGGGAGAGAGGGCAAACCACACTGTTTTAGATGTAAGTCAGCCAAGGCACCTTCATACATACTATTTGGCGATGCCCCTTTATATAAATCTTTGTCACACTAGACAAGGTTGTGGGATTGTCAATAGAGTGTAGCCTAAAATGGCTATGCTGGGGCTGTTCCCAGATTGGGACAGACACAGAGGGCAGAAAACGTTTGTCGGGATCGGTTGTAGGATAGCTAAGCATGACAAAGCAAACCATTGGAAATCCCAGGAGCCCCTCCCAGTCAGAATGGCGCAGAGGAATGGAATATTGATCCATAGAGGAAGAATCAATGTGCAAGACTAGGGGGTGGCAAAAGAAGGATTTGGGCAGAGTGGTATGGTCACTTTAATCTGTGTAGGCCACGAATGCCAGGGGGCTGCTATGACCTGGTTTCCCAGAAGTGGGAATGCTCCAAAAATGTGTTACTTTTTGGGTTTAGGAGGGAAGTAAATAATGCACGGACGTATCTGTGCAGGAATGTTGATGCTTTGTTCGATATTTGCTTACATACAAAGCACAGTGTTTGTTAAGTTGAAAAAAGTTCAATAAACAGAAGTAAAAAAAATAACTTGAAACGAAGAATCGTCATAAAATTAAATATTCTATCGTTAGAAACCCTTGACCATTCGGCTGATTTAAGGATTAAGGATATCCTCAAGACTTGTTCCAGTCAAGTAGGCCTTGGAGGCCATAGTTTCCCTAGCTGAGATGTTAGTATTAGACGCCTGCTAGTGACATCACCCACTTGACCCATCTCACCAACTATTTATAAATTTGCAGAACAGAGCATGTAGTCAAAAACATGCTGGCAGTGGTAGCTCCTCCATTATGGTGGAGGAGCATCACACCCCTGCCAGCAGCAGCAGCTGCAAACCGAAAAAATAAAAGCAACAATAAATTATGTTTATTATTGTTTTTATTTTTCAGGGGTTGGGGCCACGGGTGATGACAGGGACAGAGGGGAAGTGCACAGCACTCCCCTCAATGTGCATTTATGTTTGGCCGGCTGTCTCAGGCCGGCCAAACACACATGCACGCTGGGATCTCTCCAACCCAGCACTGTGTTGCTGGGTTGGAGACAGCAGGCAGAGGCTCCCATTCAGCCTCAGAGCACCAAGTCAGGGTGCTCCGGCCAGTCCTAATGTTGCTTTCATGCTGTCAGCAGCATGAAAGCAGCGTTTGGATTGGCAGCAGGGCAGAATGGGAGCCTGTACCTGCCGTGACGAGGAGCGTCATGTCAGGTAAGTTTTTTTTTTTAATTGGGTATTTATTGTGTGTCATTCCCCACCCCACCATGCGCCGCCCTGCCCCTTTTGACCATCGCGAGCCCAGCCTGCATGCTGGAGCAGTCTCAAATCAGCCACTCCCTGGTCTGCCCAACAAGAACTCTGCTTGTTTCAGAGCGCAAAAGCTCCATTCGATAATGATCTAGAAGGAAGAACTGCTGCTGTGCACACAAGGTGGCAAAGGAGTGCTATTAGAGGCCATGGACCAGTGTTTTAAAAGGTTGTGGCCTGAAAGGAGGAGACACAAGATGGCGGCAAAGCCGGTTTAGGTGAGTGGGAGAATGCTGGTCAGGCAGAGAGGACAAGCAGATGTCTTCAGTCTGGTGCTGCTTGGTAGAGAAGAACCAAGCAGGAAGCTGGTGGATGGAGAGGAGACGAGGCAGCAATGGAGATGCTTTCAGAGTGCTTCCTGTGAGGGTCTGGCCTAGTAGCATGGGATGTGCATAATGTACCCATGACAGAAGGCAGTGATTTGATAATAAGGAAGTGTTGGGCCTCCCAACTGGAATGGTGGGTACAAGGTCAGCTTGGCTCTTTCAGCGGACAGGGTGTTGAAAATGTAACAGATTAGACTGAGAGAGCTTAGCATATATAATCATTATTAACATGAAATGTTTATGAACTAATGTGTAATAATGGCGCATAGAAAATGTATTAATGTATTTTGCTATAACGTGCGCTTGAAATATGCCCACGGGGAGTGGCCGTCAATATATGGGAACTAATGAAACTGACTAATAATTATAAAATGTTATATTAAGAGATGATTTTGAACTAATAATAATAGGTTATAGGTTAAGGTTTTGCTAATAAATCATTAGGCCTTAGTTAGCATGAGTCAAGGCCTAGCTGCCTGGTTTTCATATTAAATGTGTTTTTCTAACGTGCAGTGTGCTGACTTGCTGAAGGACATGAACTCTTGTTTTCTTCCAACTAGGAGATGAATGTAACTGTAGTAGATCCGTTCCCATGGAATTCGACTTGCTTGTAGAAACATTTTAGCTGAATGCAACAGTGTAGACCACTGGCAGGTACAAGGTCACCTGAACCGGTACAGACAATGGAGCCACTGACCGAAGATGCGCAAAGGACCCCAAGAGTATGAAATCATACCGGACATTCCACCCGCTAAAGACGTCAATCATAAGGACCAATAAAATACGTGAGAACTGTTATGGGGTGACATATTTGATGAGATAATTGAAACTCTATTGGAGGGAGATAGTGGGGTGCAACCCCTCATCCAACCAAATTTTAGGGGAATGTACAACAAAAATGGGATAAAAACCCTTGACACCAGGAAGTAAATCAGAACAGGAGAGAATAGGAGACTAGGAGAGAGTTGGGGAGATGCTGATGCGATTTGCTATGACCCAGACACTATGGGGGTTATTACAACTTTGGAGGAGGTGTTAATCCGTCCCAAAAGTGACGGATATACCACCAGCCGTATTACGAGTTCCATAGGCTATAATGGACTCGTAATACGGCTGGTGGTATATCCGTCACTTTACCGTCACTTTTGGGACGGATTAACACCTCCTCCAAAGTTGTAATAACCCCCTTTGTCACTTTGCATTGAGACTTTGCTGTATGGTTCTTAATTAAAACCATTCTTGCCTTATAAATTGCCCGTTAACACTTTACCTCCTTATGAGGGAAGTGCCCCTTTTACTCAAATGCTGAATTCCTGGCTGATGGTGAATCAACTGATGTCCTGAGGACGAAGACCGAACCTGAGTGCTGACCCAAATACGGAGGGTAACTAAGGGGGTCATTCCGACCCTGGCGGTCATGGACCGCCAGGGCTGGGGACCGCAGATGCACCGTCAACAGGCTGGCGGTGCATCCAGGCCAATTCTGACGGCGGTACTCGCCAAAGTCAGAATGACCCCCTATATGTTTGCTTTTTCTTTCTAGGTACCAACTGCTTCTTTTGACAAAGTCCATAGCTAGATGTTTTCTAAATTGGTGTTACTAAATAGTTTTTTACATGAGGCCCAACATGCCAATGCTAATTCGAAGTTAGGAGAGGAATTCACTAAACTGACGCAAATAGACAAATGACTGAATCTATGTTTTGTTGAATAATGCGCTAACGTTACTCTGCTAAGGATAACCTACTTTGACGCATTGTTATGTTCTAATATTCGTGATTCTTACTTTAATGAAATCTTATCAGAATTGCCATATTGTTACTATGCTGATGTGTTTCTTGGTTTTGAGACTAAGGCGTTCATTCTGACTCTGGCAGGCGGCGGTTGCCGCCCGCCAGACGGGAACCGCCATTTGGCCGCTATGCGGTCAAAAGACCGCTGCCGGCATTTCAACCTTCCTGCTGGGCCGGCGGGCGCTAACCATGTTAGCGCCCACCGGCCCAGCGGGAAGGAGGCCTGCAACACAGAAGCCGGCTCCGAATGGAGCCGGCGGTGTTGCGGGCGTGCGACGGGTGCAGTTGCACCCGTCGCGCTTTTCACTGTCTGCTAAGCAGACAGTGAAAAGCTTCATGGGGCTCTGTTAGGGGGCCCCTGCACTGCCCATGCCAGTGGCATGGGCTGTGCAGGGGCCCCCAGGGGCCCCAGGACACCCGTTCCCGCCAGCCTCTTCCTGGTGGTGAAAACCGCCAGAAACAGGCTGGCGGGAAGGGGGTCAGAATCCCCTGCTTGCAGCGCTGCCCTGGCGGATTCGCCCAGCCGGGGGAAAACGGCAGGAAACCCCCGGCCCCGGTTTTCTGACCGCAGCTTTACCGCCGCGGTCAGAATGGGCTTGGAAGCACCGCCAGCCTGTTGGCGGTGCTTCCGTCATTCGCGACCCTGGCGGTCAAAGACCGCCAGGGTCAGAATGACCCCCTAATAAACTTATTAGTAGAATTGTAACTAATAGGGAATAAACTTCACAAAATCATATTAAACTGGTGTGGTTATTCATGACTGAAAGGTCATGGTGGTTTGCGAGTTCTATTAAATGTCTTTGATAAATTTGAATTGTCGTATTACTGTGAACTTTAATGACATTATTGACATATTGATTGACATGCTGATTAGCTATCTCGTCTTCAATCAGGGTCAAAAGATTCATTGGCCTAAAACGAGTCCCAAAGTTAGTAAATTAGTCATACTGGGACTCGTTAACAAGACTTTGCAGTCCTGGCGTGGGTACCAAGGACTTTGTACTCTGCTAACCCTTCTCAAAGCTTTCTGATGAAAATAAGAGGCTCTGTAAAGCCCCCACCCCAAAACACAAAAACTCCTAAGGTCCACAGAACTATTGGACACTCAGCAAAACCTGATAATAGTGGGTGAGAAGAATGCCCCTGCCTCCCTGGATAATGGCAAGCCCTAGCACTTAGAACACTGAGACCCCGCAGAGTGAGGGTTGAAAGGGACTATAGGTGTTCCCACAGTATACCACTGTGGAACATCAAGAAATAGTTGGGAATTCCTGTCATCTAATGCTGCGCATTAAAGGAACTTGTTGGCTTTGCGTGCAGGCCTTTACAAAGCTTGTTGACACCATGAACTTGAGGGGAAAGAAAACACAGGAGACTGGGGGGGGCAGCTGGGTTCCTACCACATTGCTTATGAAAAAGATCCATCAAGGACCATTTAACGGACACTAAACTTCAACAGACATTGGCACTGGCATGCCACAATGACTGGTAAGATATGTCCCTGTGTCAACTATTGAGCCAACACAGAAGGGAGCTGTGAAAGTTAATTAAAATCCACTTGGGACTCAACCCTCCTGTGACTTAGTGGGCCCTACTACTTTGAGAAAAACCCAGACACAGAAAACAAGAGCTCCCAAGCAATATTAGACTCTAAGAGCAGGCAAATTGAAAGGCAGAGACAAACTGGATGTGGGCAATGAGTAGCTGGATACAACCAATCTGAAGAAGCTAGACATCATTCTACCTGCAATTAAGGACTCAACAGACATGCCAGAAGCACAAATCAATGCAGTAGCAAGCAACCACACTCTGCTTGGAACATATCAGTAAAAGATATTCAGAAGGGTCACTGAAGTTGGGGAGGGACCTACAGATATAAGGCAAGGAGTGGGATATGTTCAAAAACAAATGGCCAACCTCATGTGAAGAGTAAGGTACCAAGATACAAAGCAGAAGACGCAGATGGGTGCTTGTGGGGAAACAATTTGAGAATTTATGCTTTCTAGAGAGCGATGAAGGTCCAAGCATGGAGCTTTACCTTGAGGTGTGGCCGACGACACAAATAGAACCGCAAATGTTATCTTTTTCAATCGAAAGTGCTCATAGGGTACCAGCAAAAGCACCAGCGCAGGGGGTCCTATTATGCCCAGCGGTGGTACAATAGTTGAATTACAGCAGCATGACCTGATGCTGTAGCTGGCATGCAAAAACAAGCCATATGAAGTTCGAGGTAGTAGAATGTTCCTGTTCCCAGATAACATGGCAGCAGTACAGCAACAGCAACACCTTCTGGCAAGTCAAGAGAACCCTTAGATCCCTAAATCTAAAATATATGTTGATGTTCCCGGCCAAATTCAAAATACTTGATGGGACAGAGTGACACAATGAACACGTCTGACCTTATTTGGCCTTTTATAATTGAGTTCATAGGGGGACTTGTTAGAGGTTCGATGGACCTTTCAAATACGCTTGGAGTGATTCCATTAAGAGCTTCACATTTAAATAACAGCCCTTTCCACATAATTAATAAACAAACATTTAGTATGGAGTCAATAATCTTCACACACTATGACCCATTTGCCCACAAATAGCCACACCTTTAAGTAAAAGTTAGAAAGTTTATTTCCCTATATTAACAATACTAAAATCATGTAAATTAAATCTCAAAACCAAATGATAAAAATACATGATTAACATCGGCTGACCAAATCTAAAGAATCTCAATTTAACTAAAGCATTAACAATTAAGCATTCAAGAGTCACAATACAAATTAATAGCAAGAATAAATGCGCAACAGAAATGAAATACATCTAGATTCAACAGGTGAACAAGATCAATTCTTATTTAATTGCAATTTGTTAACATTTCCAGGGCTCCCTAACTAACCTTCTGATTAGATTAGTATGTTTGGATTTCATGCAAAACTATTTAAGCAAAGTAAGTTTGGAAAACATCTAACTATGGCTCTATCAAAATAAAGGTTGGTACCTAGAAACAAAGACCAAAACCTACAACAAGGACAACAGTATTTTGTTGTACCTCTCCTCAACATGGATCAGCAAGCTGCGATTCTGCTTCGTCAGTTGGACATCCATCTGATCAGCTTCAGCATCGGCAGTGAAAGGAAATGGTTCAGACACGGGGACTCTTAAGAAATCTGAACCATTTAGGAAGCAATCTCTGAGGGGTCAGCATTCAGCATTAGAAGCTTAAGCAATAAATTCAAAGATAGAAAATAAAGTCATCAGGAACTGTTCAGCTCCTCAAACAGAACCACTATGGGGAAAAATCAGAAAAGAATGAGATTTCTCTTCTCTGCGCAGTCGGGCTAAGTTAGAATGTCCTAAAGAATCTTCCCACCTTGTCATTGGTCAGAAAATGTTTACAGTTAGTCTAATAGAAATAAAAACCCAAATCTAAGATATAACTAAGTTGTCTTACACATGTCGATGATTGGCTCCTCTTCTCCTGTTCCCATTGTCAGACTCGTCAGGTAAACTTCTTGTTGCGATTCGTACTCCAGTCAGTACATCCATTGTTGGTTCCTGGGAACATTGCTGTCTCACACATCAATCTTTACAAAGTTGCAATTTCTAATACAAGACATTCTATCAGGCAGGTCTAATGAGAACGTTAAAGACATCTGCAAATTGTTTGGTCAGCACAGTGTGAACAATATAGGCATTAGTTCTCAGGTCATACATTTACCACTATATTATTGGTCAATGTAAATTAATATGAGGCAGTGCAGACTAGGCCCAAACCTCGCTAACTTAAGGCCGCTAGTAAACTAAGCAACTACATACCATGAAATCATTAATATGACATACTACTACAATTTTCTTTGTGCGTGCACCTTAACTAATAATAATATGCATTTACTAAAAGCATTAGTTATTTGTGAAGGCCACCTAAGTGGGCACATTTTCCAAATCCCACATTATTTTCTATATTAGCCAAATTCTGTGCAAATTCTTAACCCATAACAAATAATAATCATTAGTAATTAATTACACTTTCACAATTCCTCCTCTGATGACTAAATATGTCATCACACCTTACATCATTCCATACAAATTTTTGTTCACCTAAAATTTGCTTTCTCTGTAACTTTTATTTCTTCTTTCCCTTTTTGAGTTTTCTCTAAAGAACTTTTCCAATTTTATCTTCGGTTTGCAATTCTCTTTCTTTTCAATCTTTGATCTCCATTTAACACTCCCAACACTCAAATCTACTCTTCTTGTTGTGTTGATTTCTTCTTCAGTTGTTGTCACTGTAATTGCTTCTTTTCTCTTGGCTTGTGATTTCGCCAAATTATCTCCTTTAGGTGGACCTTTTGTCAATGCTCCTTTTAGTGCTGGACTTGTAACTTCTCTTTGTTCTGCAGGATTTTCTCTTGATATACCTGGTACTGGTTCAGGAGGAGTCAGATCATTTTGGCTTTGATCTGCCTCACCTTCTTCCACCTCGAGGTCTGTAGTATGCTCTGTTTGTGTTTCAAGACCGTCTGCTTCTGGGAGAGCCCTCCTCTGACTAGACTCTCCTGCTACCTCAGTTGAGGATGGTTCACTCTCAGTCTCCTGTATGTCTTCCACTTTGTCTCTTGCAGGAGTGTTTGAACTGTTTTGCGGTCTGCTCGGATTCAGTCTCTGATTCTCCAGTTTCCTTCTCTGATTCTGGAGTTTGTCCGGAAGTTGCTGATACTCTCAACAACTCTTCTCCATTGTCCAAAGGACATGGTACTTTCCGAGTATGGCTGGCATGATTCCAGTTCAGAACTCCAGCGCCCTTCACAGCTATAGTAGTAACCAGTACTACTTGGTATGGCCCTTTCCACCTGGACTCCAAGCAAGTCTTCCTCACACGTTTTCTGATCACAACCTAATCTCCGTTCTCAGGTTGTGGCTTTGATCTTGAGACGGTTGCAGTGTGGTGGCTTCCACCTGATGAGAGAAAGAGCGAACCACATCAGCCAGACCTTTGCAGTAATCCAACACCATATCATCTGTTATGTTCACAATCGCATTGGAAGGAACAGCTGGCAATCTCATTGCTCTTCCCATGAGGATTTCATGTGGCGACAGTCCAGTTTTCCTGTCGGGCGTGGTTCTTATACTCATCAGAACTAACCTCAGTGCGTCTGGCCATTTCAGATTGGTGGACGCACACATTTTTGCAATCTTTGACTTCAAAGTACCATTCATTTTCTCAACAAGTCCTGAGGCTTCAGGGCATTAGCTACAATGCAACTTCTGCTCAATGTTTAAAGCTGTACATAGTAACTTGGTCACTTCATTGTTGAAGTGACTTCCTCTATCTGATTCTAGATAGACCAAAAAACAAAATGAGGTATCACTTCCCTCCTGTAAGGCTGTCCTTTCTTCGTGCAGGGTAAGCTTCAATCCAGTGACTAACGATACAAACAATCACTAATATATATCTCAATCCTCAACACACATGCATCTCAATAAATTCCATCTGCATTCTGCTAAATGGACCTCCCGCTCTTCCAGTGCGACTCATATTCACCACATTCACTTTTTTCCCACGTTCATCTTTTGACAAATGATGCAACGATGGCAAATTGCTTCGGCAAACTGTCTAAACTTTGGATTGAACCAAAACTGTTTAAATGGTCGAATCATGATAATATCTAGCCCTTTGAGTCAACAAATTGTTTGGTAAAACCACTTCTCCCTCCCCGGACACCAAAACGTCATCCTCACACTGAGCACATTTCAATTTTAGCCACGTTTTCTTTCATCCCTGTCAACATTATCCTGGAGTGCTTTCAATTCTTCTCAAGTGTCAATCACGTTTAGAGTATAACTGGCAAAATGTTCTTCCTCAGGCAACAATTCCCATTTCTCTTTGAACAATAAGCAGTTCAATGCGCAAACCCTTGCGACTTGATCCGCATATCCATTTCCCATTGACCCAAAATCTTGTGATTTCAGGTGTGCACTGCATTTCACCACAACAATCTTTTCAGGCATTTGTAAAGCTTGTAACAAATCATTAATTATTTCACAATTTCTAATTGGTGAACCCGAAGAGGTCAGGAAACCTCTCTGTGACCATAGCGGGCCAAAATCGTGGACTTTTCCAAATCTGTACTGGCTATCTGTGTATATGGTGACTTTGAGCTATGTAGAGACATGGCATACTCTTGTAAGGGCTACCAATTCAGCCACTTGTGCAGAATACACTCCTCGGAGCCAGGATGCGACCAGAAATTGTGCACACAGCATATCCGGCTCTCAATATTCGCACGTTATCTCTTAAACAGGAATCCTTCAACAAAAATAATCTGGTCATTTACTTCCAATCGAGTATCTGGATTATCAGGTCTCGGTTTTGTGCACAAATCAGTAACCTCCAGACAGACATGTTCAACTTCCTTCAATTTGTCAACCTCAATATTCTCCTTTGGAAGCAAAGTTGCAGGGTTAACCACTGTACACCTTTTCAGCCTTACATTGGGTGACCCCAGAATAATGGTCTCATATCGTGTCAGTCTGGCATTGGTCAGGTTTTGAGTCTTCGTTCGAGTAAGCGAAACCTCAAAGGAGTGAGGGACCATAACAGTTAAAGAATGTCCCATCGCAATGCTCTCACTCTGAGTGAGGCTCAGTCCAACCGCACCTACTATGCATAAACAGCCAGGTAAAGCTGCTGCAACTGGGTCCAAAGTAGCTGAAAGATATGCTACTGGGTGGTTTTCACCAAAATGGACTTGTGTCAATACGGACAAAGAACATGCTCATGACAAAACAGCATGAAGGGTTTTGTGTGGTCAGACATACCCAAAGCCAGGGCTTTGCACATACTCTCTCTCAATTCAATAAAGGCTTTCATACAGCTTCGTCTAACACTAAGGGATCAGTAACTTCTGAAATGACTGAAAAGTTGGGAATCTACTAACGACAATAGCTCACCATTCCCAAGAACATTCTGACATCTCTCTGTGTAGCTGGGGGACTCATTGTAGTGAATCCTAGTTTGTTTTAATGGGATACAGGAGTTAGCTTAACCTGTGGCTTGCAGACTTGTGCCCCCGTCACCCAGTGACTTTTACCCTACTTAGCTTGCTCAGTTTTAGTGCATTTATTTAATTAAATTTTTTAAGATGGCTGCCTTGTTTTGAGTTAGGCCCATGTTTTAGTTTGCGTTATCAGTGTCACCGCACTAAGGAGTCAAGATCAAACGACAAAGACAAACTGTAGGTGTTCACTTTAGGTACTTTTCCTCTTCATGCTTTTGAGGGAATTATTTATATTAATTACTGTCACAAGCATGCCATGTTATCTATTGTTTGGGAACAAACCCACGTCAGGGGTCCAAGTAGATCTGTATAAATACTCCTCACTTTAATAGATAGTCAGAGGGATTCTGACCAGATGCCATCGCTGCTATCGATGCTGCACGTCGCCTTGACGCTGACCCAGTCTTCGTGTTACTATGGTGTCTGAGCTAGAGACCTCATTCCAAGGTAACAAGGGTTGGGGGCTCTTCTTGTGGACATGGCATTGGCAGATTAGGTTTAACATACCTAGCTCTCTTTTAGGTTATAGGTTAGGCCTATCATGCTAGGGTTATTAGGACATATCACAGACGTCTTGTAGTTACATGATATCGCAAGATGGTAGGGGTCTTTGTATTAATGACTCTTGTCTTTACCATTCTATTTCTTGCACTGTTCATCATCCTAATCATTGCAGCCCATGCAACTTATCTCAGATTGCAGTTTGACTAAAATGAAACCTATTACAACCTTACTCCATCTTCTTCATTGCCTGTGTGTGATTGAGGCATGTTGTTAATGTGAGAAAGGGGTAATCCATGCATAAAAATTGCCACAAATCACCTTTTACTGTTTTCGTTTTTTTGTGAGGTACTGCTTGTGAGCCGGAAGGGTTGGGACGACAGTTGCGATTTGTTGTAGGACTGGCATAGTCACCTACAAACATAAGTACTGTCATCCTTAAACCAGCAGTCCTGCCCAGAGCAAGAGTCCAACTATGACATGGCACCACCAACGACGGTGTTTTTGGCACTAATTTATGGATACTCTGATTATCACTGTCTCAGAGACAACAGGTACCCTAAGTACCATTATAAGGAGATGTCCGTGGTCTTGGGGAAGATCCTCCTCAGATGAACAGGGACCACCTTACTAGGCTGCAAGTTGTTCGAGCTCGAACTCATAAAAGGACTTTACTCATCACTTGGTGTTCAATCTCTTTGCTCATTTTTTACAAAATGGCTAATGCCATAGACATTCCTGAGAATGCTAGACCAGCAATAACACTACACCTAGTAGTGCATGGCTTAAGAGAAGAGGGCAGGGATTTTACACTCATAGTGGAAGCTAGTGAAGCTTACCAAACAGAAATATTTTATTCTTTGGTCACCTTTCCTGCAGAAGACCGCAGATCAGTCACCTTCCACACATATAACATTGCAAACATACCTCAACGGTTCCAAGCATACCAGTATCTTGAAATATCGCTCACTTACCAAGGGCATCAGAACTGGTTTGAAGGCGCCCTACCACATGTAATACAACGCGTGTGATTAGGTCCTTTAGGCAAAGATGGACCAACGTGGCCTATGTTTGCCACGTACACACTTCACCCAGGTATACAAAACATGCAGGCAGCTTGTGAAACTTATATCTTGAATTAGTAACACTAGACGACTAGTTCAGTTTGTAATGCAAACCTTGAACACAACACCAGCGCATCCAGCACCACCAGCACCTGTTGGGTACCAATTGGCTACTGGGATTAACCCAAAAACAGTACAAACCATCATGGGTAAGGCACCCACAGAACGAGAGAAAATACCATTCTGGATAGCCCAGAAAACAAATCAGCTGGAAGCTGTGTTTCCCCATACAAGACCACAGGAGAAACATAGAATTCTCATTATATGCTTGACCTTCAGGATGGTTCCCTAAGTGGATGACTGCGTTGCATGGGGTACAGTCTTCGTTGCAATATACACTACCACACATGGAACCCCAACACTTGCCAATTTACCGCAAGTGTTAAAACAAATACAGAATGAGCACGGGGCTGCACCATCCCTGGATTCGGGGATGAAATTAATGCGTAACTTTGACGCAGTCTCCTCAATCATACTCAGTAACATTAAAGGGGAAGCGGTAACACTGGCTATACGCCAGCGTCTCCAAGAGATTCCACATTTGGACCAGCAGAGAGAGCTACTGAAAGTTATTTCCGATCCCTATACTAGTATAGGACCTGATAGTTTGGGAGCCAAGCCAAGGAAGCTGGAAATACAAAGTACCACCCCTAAGGAAGTTACTAAACAAGCACAGGAGAGTTCTAAGAAGCGCTCGGATAAGCAGAAACAATTTAAAGAAAGACGAAATAAGAGAGCAGTTTCTCCACATCCGGAGAACTCTGAAAGGAGATATACTCTCAGAAATGGAGAAAGTATAAAAACTCCAGACAGATGTACTGATTCGCGTCCCTCTCGTTCCTTTCAGGATGCGCCAGATAGACATAGCGAGAGAGGGGGCTGTCCTCATCGATGCCCTGGATACTTGAAACAGAAGAAAGACTCACCACAGTCTTCAGACAAAAAAGAAGATAAGTCCCCACAACAGAAGCCACAGTTTAAAAAGGAAAAGATGGCAGCACTGTCAATTAAAAATGCCAGTACACTTGAGAACATTGCTGAAGAACATGACGTGGGACGTGACACTCTTAGACAGCGCAGCAGAGGTCACAATATGTTGCCAGAGTCTGAAAGATCATCTGGATGCGACAGCAACTAGCGATTTTATTGCAGTTTAGACTGCGGACTGGCGCGTTCTCTCACCCGATAGGGTTTATGATTTAAATATCCAAATTGAGGGAGACATAGAGCACACCATTAAAGTGGTATTTAATATCCTACTGGCTGAAAGAGACTGGTCACCTGAGCACATCCATAAGCACCCACATTGGAGGGATGTCATTTTTTCCTTCTTTCTCTGATCTTGCTCCGGAGGCGGTAAAACAAACCTACGCTGTTGATTGGGCTTTAATGCAGGCACCTGCACTATACCGCAATCATGTAGGTTGGGACAAGGACTCTCCTTGTCATGTAATACCTATCAGGTCTACACCACAACCTCAGCCACAATATCCTGTTAAACAGGAAGCAAAAGCTCCTTTGAGGGAGATCCTCACTCAGCTCAAGTACCAGGGAGTAATTGAGCCCTGTGTCTCTGCAATGAACAACCCGTTATTCCCGGTTGCAAAGCCAGACCATTCATACAGAATAATCTTAGATTACAGACACTTAAACAGTCATACACGTACATAAGCTATACAAAATTCACATAGCACAGCACTAATGAACAATATAGTGCGCAAAAAATACAAAACAACGTTGGATATTTCCAACATGTTCTTCTGCCAAAACTTAGCACACGAAAGTCAGGACCTGAATGCATTCTCATTTGGCTCACAGAAACGCTTCTGCCGTTTGCACCAAGGCTATAAGAACAGCCCAGGGCTGTTCTCAGCCCTTGTAACATCAATATTACATGATATTGATCCCGAGGCGGTATCCTACGTGGATGACATCTATCTCACGGACGACGACCTCGACATTCATCTTGACAGGATAGATCGGATAATTTTAGGATTTGCAGACCCCGGTTACAAATTTAACCTTAAAAAAAGTAAGATAGCCTTTCTCAGTGAATTGTTCCCTGGATATGAGCTATCAAACAAGGGGAAGAGCCTAGCCCCGCACTTCCTGGAGAAATGTGCACAACTTCACCCGCCTAACACTCTCAAGAATCTACAGTCCTTACTTGGCTTCTTTAATGTTGGCAGTACATACACTCCTGACTATATACAACGTATCAAGCCACTCTGTGACTTAATAAGTCCAGATTTTTCTAGCAAACACTGGACAGTTGAACACACACGCATCCTTAGGGAATTGCAACAGGACATGCTAGAAGCCAAACACTTGCACACACATGACAACAAAACAAATTTGGTCATCAGAATAATTGCTGGTGCTATTGGGTTTATTTATGTCACCTTTAAACAAGGGCGACGAAGTGCCAATAGTAGATAAATCACATTTATGCTCCAATGCAGAACAACGTTTTGCACCCACAGAAAAAATTCTAACTGCAGTTCAAATGGCTGTCATTAAGGAGAGGCCATTTGCCCAAGGTAAATGCATCATTGTCGTTACCCCGGTGCCGGCCTTAGAGGTCGTCACCAAAGCAAGCGTTCCTAACGCTAAAGCATTAAATCCACATTGGATTCAGTGGGCAACCTCCGTGACCACCACTGATGTTGACTACATCTTTGATCCAAAACTTCAGACACAATAATTTATCCAGTACGAACAGGAGTACCGCGCTCCTTTAAATATTTTGCCACTTGACAGATACCATACTGTCATTAATACTGATGGTTCAGCACAGCCTGCTGTAGGTACCAAACACCAATATTGAGCCGCTTGTGCAGCCATGAGTGGAGTGATGAACGATGGAGTTTTCCACCCTCACAATATCCACACGCAGACACTAGGGGACTGCACTGCTCAGATGGCTGAACTTAAAGTCCTTCTTCTAGTGCTAGAACACACAGAGCCAGGATTGCCGACTTGATTGTCTGTGACTCATACTACTGCGTCCAGTCCTATAATGATTACCTCAATCATTGGAAACTGAATGGGTTTAGAGATCCAAAGGGGAACACCATAAAACACAAAACATTGTGGGGTAGGATGACTGACCTAAAGGATAAGTTACAGTGCGTCCATGCAGTACATACATTGGGCCATCAACGTGTAGGAGTACACGATATCGGTAACACTTTGGCTGACAAAGCAGTTAAATCTGCAGTAGCTACAGCTTCTGTGGCAGCAGTGACTCGTTCTCAGACAAGATTGGATTATGAAATTCTGACTGCCGTGAAAGCTTCGGCTGAAGGCAAGTCTCTCCCAAAAGCATACCCTACAAAATATTCTTACCACATCAGTGCACAGAATGTTGCCTACGCAACACTTCCTGGATTTGGAGATCGAGTGATCCCCAATGAAGACCAGAGATCAGATCTAATAAAAGCAGCGCATGAGGGTGTCACTTCTGCACATGCTGGTATCTCGGCCACAGTAACACTCTTACAGAAATGCTTCTGGTGGCCAGGTCTATAAAAACAGACAAAACAATACGTCCTTTGTTGTGACATTTGCCAGCAAATAAAGGGCTCTAATATCAAACGCCCAACGCAGACATCCCTCTTCTTGTCCAGGTGGCCACTACAATGTGTGTACATGGACCATTGTGGTCCACTTCAACCTGATGATGCATACAAATACATTTTAGTCGCTGTAGAGTCTTGTTCTAGATTCCTGTGGGTATGGCCTCAGCGGTCGGCTGACGCTCCAACTGTTATAAAAGACTTGCTGATTTTTAGTGGTACATATGCGGTTGCAGCATTCCATTCGGACCAGGGCACTGCATTTGCCTCCAAGGCATTCAGAGACACCATGGGGACGATGGGTGTTGAACTCCATTACTCCTCATCGTACCATCCCGAGGGAAAGTCGGTAATGGAGAGGCAGAACGGTGATCTAAAGCAGTCCTTAACAGCGAGAGTACTGGGTTCTGGCCGCAGTTGGCTTCATCACCTATATGGGGTCCAGAGAGCACTGAAAAATCTGGCAAGACGGTCCTTGGGGGGACGCACTCCTTATAAGGTTCTCTTTGGGATACCTAGGTATGTCCCAGATCATGATGGCCCTGGTTTGGTGGCAGCAGACACACCATTTGACATAAATGAATGTCTCACTGTCTTACAGGAGCTTCAGCAATTTTGTGATGATAAGTCATTCGACAGTGCTGCCATTTTAGGAATAAGGGATTTACCAACAAATTCCACTGGCTGGATTCCTAAAGTCAGGGATCTGGTTTGTGAGAAGATCGCTGTGAAGAGGGAATTCGGTCCATCCTACAGAGCACCAGTCCCAGTCCTGGGAGTACAAGGTACCAGAACTGTCATCTTACCACCACTGCTTGGTTCCAGATTTAACAGATTCAGTTCCATTGATGACGTCAAAGTTCACCATGTGGCCGATCCTGCACAGTAGACCCAGAGGTCCCTTGGATAGTTCCCGATATCCTCTCACTACTCTACAGGACATACATCTTCAAAGTAGAATTAACAACACTACTTTGGCTACATAACAATGTCCAACGATGCTACAAATACCTCCTCGACCATGGGGAGGGGGGAAAATTAGCTCTTGCTGATTCCAGTGACCACTCAAATGACAGCACCTGTCCAAGATTTGGCTGTTTTCTACACCAACACTACACAGACTGATGACCCCGTCTACTTTGAGCCACCACGTGAAGTGGATCCATCTGCCAGTAATCCTCCTGCTCCTATGTTTGCAGAGACTGCCTCTGGTTACCACATCAACATTGATGACTTTTCTTCAGACTCATCCACTTCAGTGATTGAAAATCTATCAAAGACACGTAAACTGTACAGATGGCTTAAAATTAACTATTTGATTCACCCATGGAACTATTTATGGTTCTGTTTGACATTTTTTGCATTGTTCTTATGGATTGGGTTTGTGACTGTTTTCCTTTTGCTTATAAATGGTCATTATCTTCCTGAACACTCCTCAGTTGAGCTTGTGGATGAAGTCTTAACTCCATATCATTCCTCATATAAGGTCCGAAGAGACTTGCCCCTTGTGAACATTTCAGCTGTGCAAATTCCTGACGGTATTGTGAGGGACAATGTTCCATTTGATATATACGGGCCTAATGAAGTCATTCAGATTCCATATGTATTCGAAATTTCTGTGACAAAAATGTCATTACACCTGGTGTTCTATCTGATGATTGGGATGTCCAGACATTTGATTCTGTGTTAACTGAAATTAAGGACTATTCAGTGTTTGAAAGTGATGATGTGTATAGACATAAAATGAATTATGGGGAAATGTTCTGTTATAATAACTGGGGATACCTCTACCTGCACCATGCTACTAGACACAGACCAGTACTTAATTACACACAGTGGGAACACTGTTCAACACCACCAGTGGGGAGCCCAAAACGCTATTTAGATATGTACCTACACGACAGCTTCGGTCCTCAGACCCAGCCAACCACCACAGAACCCACAGCCCCAGCCATCACCCTCAACGCCTGGACACACATCAGCGCGGAAGAGACCAAAACTACCATGAACACCATCCACTCCGGTGCCCCCTCGAACCCCTGCCCCCACTTCATCTTCAACAAAGCCGACGACATCATCGCCCCCATCTCCAGACCATCATCAACAGCTCGTTTGCATCTGCCACCTTCCCCGAGAGCTGGAAACACGTGGAAGTCAACGCTCTCCTGAAGAAACCTACGGCGGACCGCAGCGACCTCAAGAACTTCCGCCCCATCTCGCTCCTCCCCGTCCCTGCCAAAGTCATCGAGAAGACCGTCAACAAGCAAATGACCAAATTCCTTGAAGACAACAACCTACTCGACCCCTCCCAGTCCGGATTCCGAGCCAACCACAGCACAGAAACTGCCTTCATAACAGTCACCGATGACATCAGAACTCTGCTGGACAATGGAGAAACAGCCGCCCTCATCCTCCTCGACCTCTCGGCTGCCTTCGACACCGTCTGCTACCGAACCCTAATATCCCGCCTCCGCTCCACCGGTATCCAAGGACAGGCCCTGGACTGGATCACCTCTTTCCTCTCCAACCGCTCCCAAAGAGTCTACCTCCCGCCGTTCCGCTCGGACCCCACCGAGATCATCTGCGGCGTCCCACAGGGCTCCTCGCTCAGCCCGCCTCTCTTCAATGTCTACATGAGCCCCCTCGCCGACATCGCACGCAAACACAACATCAACATCATCTCCTACGCCGACGACTCCCAGCTGATACTTTCCCTCACCAAGGACCCTACCATCGCCAAGACCAACCTGCAGGATGGAATGAAAGACGTCGCAGAATGGATGAAACTCAGCCGTCTGAAACTGAACTCAGACAAAACGGAAGTCCTCATCCTCGGAAACACCCCGTCCGCCTGGGACAACTCTTGGTGGCTCACGGCCCTGGGCACCGCACCAACTCCCTCAGACCACGCATGCAGCCTCGGATTCATCCTGGACCCGCTTCTCACCATGACCAAACAAGTCAACGCCGTCTCGTCTTCCTGCTTCCTCACTCTCTGCATGCTCCGAAAGATCTTCCGCTGGATCCCCGCCGACACCAGAAAAACTGTGACCCACGCCCTCGTCACAAGCCGCTTGGACTACGGAAACACCCTATACACAGGAACCACCGCAAAACTCCACAAACGTCTTCGGCGAATACAAAACGCCTCCGCTCGCCTCATCCTCGACATACCCCGCAACAGCCACATCTCTGCCCACCTGAGACACCTGCACTGGCTACCCGTCAACAAAAGGATCACCTTCAGGCTCCTCACCCACGCACACAAAGCCCTCCACAACAAGGGACCCGAACACCTCAACCGTCGCCTCAGTTTCTACACGCCCATCCGTCAACTTCGCTCCGCCAGCCTTGCACTCGCCGCCGTCCCTCACATCCGCCGCACTACGGCAGGTGGGAAATCCTTCTCCTACCTGGCGGCCAACACATGGAACTCCCTCTCCGCCAACCTCAGGACCACCCAGGCCCACCTCACATTCTGGAGGCAGCTCAAAACCTGGCTCTTCGAGCAGCAGTAACCCCCTCCCCTAGCGCTTTGAGACCCTCACGGGTGAGTAGCGCGCTTTATAAATATTATTGATTGATTGATTGATTGATTAATTTATTTCACTGGGCAGGACACAAAAAATTCACCGTCATATTATTTCAAATTACCTCCTTCAAAAATTAGGAAAATTTTGCTAACTGATACAAAGCTGATTTATTCAGATTCCTTTATTTCTCATCTTACAGTTGAAGATTACGAATACTGGAAGAACACTGTTGATTTACAAAGTGTATTGGGAACACAAGACTGGCAAATACAGGGTAGGAAAGCTTTATGTAGAGCATGCCTGGTTCCTGTGCAAATGATCTTTTTAAATGACACCATTCAACAAACGTCCTGTCTGGGGTTAGAAAAAATAAAAGAAATGAACACGCCCATTATCCCCACACTGGCGAAGTTTAATGATTGGCAATTCTTCCTGAATGTCACAGAGGAAGAGCTAGATGCAAAGGTCCAGACTGGTATTTATAATTCTTCTCTTTCCAGTCCTGGCAGGTGGTTCATTTGGCCAATAGACACCCATGGATGTCAGGCACAGTTTTTGAATTCCTCAGTGGGTTCAAAGATCAGCCAGCCAGACCCTCACTTTATCTCTGGTCAACACACGGGTATAGTTACAACATACAGTGTGGGTAAACTGTGCCAACAATGGGTACAGTCTAACACGTTAGCCACAGTTAAAGAACATCTTAACACTTTTCTGAAGATGTGGACTTGCAGGACTTTCTGCTGGGTCCTAGAAAGCCACGCTCTAAAAGATTTATATATGCTATGTATAACGAGATCTGGAAGCTTTCTCAGATCGAAGCTGCTGCACGCTTGAGGCAAATAGATAGGGAAAACGTAAAAAAAAGGCCTTAGCTGTTGTCGATAACAACATAATTTATTCACTGACAAACATAGGCCTATATTTATACTTTTTAGTGCCGCATTTGCGCCGCTTTTTGATGCAAAAACGGCGCAAACTTACAAAATACAATTGTATTTTGCAAGTTTGCGCCGCTTTTGCGTCAAAAAATTATGCAAATGAGGTGCTAAAAAAGTATAAATATGGGCAATAGTGTCATCTGTGATAGATATCATTCAGACAGACATGTTCCGTTTATATCATAGACAAAGTCAGCTGCGTTCCATCATGCAGTTAGGTTGGAAGTTACAGACATTGAAAAATGGCTGATTTCCATGGAAATATATTAATGGTAGTGAATTGTTCACTGCTTTTAATTTATCCAGGGAACAGCAGACAATGGCTAAAAGGGAAGCAAGTTTCACCATGCTTCATACAGAGAAGTTAGAAAAGTTGCCCTTCACATTTGCAGAGAGTCCTTCAACAGTATGGCTCCTACATAGCATTATTAATCTGCCCATTTCCACTTTTTGTTTTTCAAAATGTTTGAAATATCTTGCAGAGTGCAGGTACGAGCTACTAGGCGATAGCCATATTAAAGAAGAGTGGGAGTTGCCCTTTGATTATAAGTGTCTGAACGGCAAAAAAGAGGTCTTTCTTACCGCAAGTGAATGTGAGACTACTGTTAGTCATTCAATGATTTGCAAGCAGGTGTCCCTTCACGGCCTTTGCAATGTGGGGGTCACGAACTTGGACTATTTTCTGAAGGGTACTCCCATCCCTTTGATTCAACCAGATTTTTGATGTACTTTCAAATGGAAGTTATGTGGTGCTGAGCAACCAAAGCTGTTGCAGTATGCAACCAGGAATTGCCTATGCAATTTCAGCCTCTAAGGTTGTTACGTGTTGTGGACAAGTTTTATTCCCCCCCACATGAGAGATAAAAGTATCAGACATGTGGCCTCACATTGATACTATTAATGTAAATTACGACAAGCTGAGCAGACTAAAGGTGCTACTGTTTCAAAAACAAGTTGCGTTGACTTCAGCTAGAGAGACGTATGCTCTGCAGATAGTGAGATCATCAGCCAACATACAATCCCTATTAAATACCAACTTCCCCAAGCACTTTGGAGAATTGGTATCCTGAATTTTCAACACCTCGAGCACTGCTGGGATTGTCCATTTTTTTAAGGCTGTTGGGTCTGTATTTGTGTCCATCTTCCAGACTGTCTTCGGAGTCATCCCATCGGCCATCCATTCACTCTTTTCAAGTGTGTTTGGTGGCTTTCTTATTATTTTGACATTGATTGGCAGAATACTGCTGTTATTTCTTCTGATTCGCAGTGATTGTGTCTTTTCAGCTATGCAAAGCAATGCAGCTGCTGCCACCAGCTCAACTGTGCCGTGATCGCATGGTTCAGATCTTCGATGCTTCCTTCCTGGTGGAACTGGAGCGTGATTGGTCATTGTCATACCGACCACTCCTATGGTGCGTGCAACCATTCTTTCTCTGCGTATGGTGCCTCTTCAAACATTTGCCCACAGTGTGTCTTGCTGTTACGCCGGTGCTTCCTGTGGACCAAGAACTGCTGATGTCCCCGATTAGGGTTCATTCATGGTCGTGCCCCTTGAGACTAAGGCTGATTCGCAAGGCCTCGTATGAGTCTTCCTTGCTGACTGAGTTGGCTTGTTACACCATGGAGGATGGCACTACTGCAGGTGGACCTGCACAAGAGACTACAATGCACTACTGCTCCGCAGACCCGTCTTCCCATCCTGTGATCAATCTAACATCTGACGATGTGGCCTCTTTCTTGAGGTCCTTTCCATTCAGTGACTCCGGAAATGCTCTTCAAGATCATGACTATTGTAAATAATTTGATGATTGGCTTACTACACCAAATTCAAAGTATACATTTATTGCCCTTACTTTGGCCTGCTGTGCTTGTCATGTTCAACATTATGGGGGTGATTCTGATATTGGCGGGAACCGCCAGAAGACCGTACCGCGGTCGAAAGACCGCGGCGGTCATTCTGGGTTTCCCACTGGGCTGGCGGGCGACCGCCAAAAGGCCGCCCGCCAGCCCAGTGGGAAACAGCCTTCCCACGAGGACGCCGGCTCAGAATTGAGCCGGCGGAGTGGGAAGGCGCGACGGGTGCAGTGGCACCCGTCGCGTATTTCAGTGTCTGCATAGCAGACACAGAAATACTTTGTGGGGCCCTCTTACGGGGGCCCCGCGGCACCCCCTACCGCCATCCTGTTCCTGGCGGGAGAACCGCCAGGAACAGGATGGCGGTAGGGGGTGTCAGAATCCCCATGGCGGCGAAGCGCGCTCCGCCGCCATGGAGGATTCTCAAGGGCAGCGGAAAGTCGGCGGTACACCGCCGACTTTCCGTATCTGGCCGCGGCTGAACCGCCGTGGTCAGAATGCCCAGGGGTGCACCGCCAGCCTGTTGGCGGTGCTACCGCGGTCATTCGCCCTGGCGGTTTTTACCGCCAGGGTTAGAATGACCCCCTATATCCCTTGGTACGTTTTTAGCTATTGATTTTAACACGTTTTAAAGAGGATTTTTTAGCTAGTTTTTATGCTTTTAGCTTTTAGTCCAGATCATTTCAGCGTTTGGATTCATTCACCTTTGGTGGCGTCAAGACATGGCGTCATACTTGTCATGGCAATGGGGAGAGTGTAGTGAATCCTAGTTTGTTCTAATGGTATACAGGAGTTAGCTTAGCCTGTGGCTTGCAAACTCGTGCCTCCGTCACCCAGTGACTTTTACCCTACTGAGCTTGATCTGTTTTAGGGCATTTATTTAATTAAATATTTTAAGATGGCTGCATTGTTTTGAGTTAGGCCCATGTTTTAGTTTGCATTATCAGTGTCACTGCACTAAGGCATCAAGATCAAGCGACAAAGACAAACAAACTGTAGGTGTTCACTTTAGGTACTTTCCCCTCTTCATGCTGTTGAGGGAATTATTTATATTAGTTACAGTCCCAAGCACGCCTTGTTATCTATTGTTTGGGAAGAAACCTACTTCAGGGGTCCAAGTAGATCTGTATAAATACTCCTCAATTTAACAGATAGTCAGAGGGATTCCGACCAAATGCCATCGCTGCTATTGATGCTGCACGTCGCCTTGACGCTGACCCAGTCTTCGTGTTCCTATGGAGTCTGAGCTAGAGACCTCACACCAAGGTAACAAGGGTTGGGGGCTCTTCTCATGGACATGTGTAGGAGGCTGGACTGGCTTGTAGTGAGTACCAAGGGGTACTTGCACCTTGCACCAGGCCCAGTTATCCCTTATTAGTGTATAGGGTGTCTAGCAGCTTAGGCTAATAGATAATGGTAGCTTAGCAGAGCAGCTTAGGCTGAACTAGGAGACGTGTGAAGCTACTACAGTACCACTTAGTGTCATATGCACAATATCATAAGAAAAAACAATACACAGTTATACTAAAAATAAAGGTACTTTATTTTTATGACAATATGCCAAAGTATCTTAGAGTGTACCCTCAGTGAGAGGATAGGAACTATACACAAGATATATATACACAATAGCAAAAATATGCAGTATAGTCTTAGAAAACAGTGCAAACAATGTATAGTTACAATAGGATGCAATGGGGACACATAGGGATAGGGGCAACACAAACCATATACTCCAAAAGTGGAATGCGAACCACGAATGGACCCCAAACCTATGTGACCTTGTAGAGGGTCGCTGGGACTATTAGAAAATAGTGAGAGTTAGAAAATTAGCCCTCCCCAAGACCCTGAAAAGTGAGTGCAAAGTGCACTAAAGTTCCCCTAAGGACAAAGAAGTCGTGTTAGAGGAATAATGCAGGAAAGACACAAACCAACAATGCAACAACTGTGGATTTCCAATCTAGGGTACCTGTGGAACAAGGGGACCAAGTCCAAAAGTCACAAGCAAGTCGGAGATGGGCAGATGCCCAGGAAATGCCAGCTGCGGGTGCAAAGAAGCTTCTACTGGACAGAAGAAGCTGAGGTTTCTGCAGGAACGAAAAGGGCTAGAGACTTCCCCTTTGGTGGACGGATCCTTATCGCCGTGGAGAGTCGTGCAGAAGTGTTTTCCCGCCCAAAGAATGCCAACAAGCCTTGCTAGCTGCAAATCATGCGGTTAGCGTTTTTGGACGCTGCTGTGGCCCTGGAGGGACCAGGAGGTCGCAAATTGGACCAGGAGAGAGAGGGGACGTCGAGCAAGACAAGGAGCCTTCTCAGCAGCAGGTAGCAACCGGAGAAGTGCCAGAAACAGGCACTACGAGGATGCATGAAATGGTGCTCACCCGAAGTCGCACAAAGAAGTCCCACGTCGCCGGAGAACAACTTAGGAGGTCGTGCAATGCAGGCTAGAGTGCCGTGGACCCAGGCTGGACTGTGCACAAAGGATTTCCACCGGAAGTGCACGGAGGCCGGAGTAGCTGCAAAAGTCGCGGTTCCCAGCAATGCAGTCTAGCGAGGTGAGGCAAGGACTTACCTCCACCAAACTTGGACTGAAGAGTCACTGGACTGTGGGGGCCACTTGGACAGAGTTGCTGGATTCGAGGGACCTCGCTCATCGTGCTGAGAGGAGACCCAAGGGACCGGTAATGCAGCTTTTTGGTGCCTGCGGTTGCAGGGGGAAGATTCCGTCGACCCACGGGAGATTTCTTCAGAGCTTCTGGTGCAGAGAGGAGGCAGACTACCCCCACAGCATGCACAAACAGGAAAACAGTCGAGAAGGCGGCAGGATCAGCGTTACAGAGTTGCAGTAGTCGTCTTAGCTACTTTGTTGCAGTTTTGCAGGCTTCCAGCGCGGTCAGCAGTCGATTCCTTATCAGAAGGTGAAGAGAGAGATGCAGAGGAACTCGGCTGAGCTCTTGCATTCGTTATCTAAAGTTTCCCCAGAGACAGAGACCCTAAATAGCCAGAAAAGAGGGTTTGGCTACCTAGGAGAGAGGATAGGCTAGCAACACCTGAAGGAGCCTATCACAAGGAGTCTCTGACGTCACCTGGTGGCACTGGCCACTCAGAGCAGTCCAGTGTGCCAGCAGCACCTCTGTTTCCAAGATGGCAGAGGTCTGGAGCACACTGGAGGAGCTCTGGACACCTCCCAGGGGAGGTGCAGGTCAGGGGAGTGGTCACTCCCCTTTCCTTTGTCCAGTTTCGCGCCAGAGCAGGGCTAAGGGGTCCCCTGAATCGGTGTAGACTGGCTTATGCAGAATTGGGCACATCTGTGCCCAAGAAAGCATTTCCGGAGGCTGGGGGAGGCTACTCCTCCCCTGCCTTCACACCATTTTCCAAAGGGAGAGGGTGTCACACCCTCTCTCAGAGGAAGTTCTTTGTTCTGCCATCCTGGGCCAGGCCTGGCTGGACCCCAGGAGGGCAAATGCCTGTCTGAGGGGTTGGCAGCAGCAGCAGCTGCAGTGAAACCCCAGGAAGGGCAGTTTGGCAGTACCAGGGTCTGTGCTACAGACCACTGGGATCATGGGATTGTGCCAACTATGCCAGGATGGCATAGAGGGGGCAATTCCATGATCATAGACATGTTACATGGCCATATTCGGAGTTACCATTGTGAAGCTACATATAGGTAGTGACCTATATGTAGTGCACGCGTGTAATGGTGTCCCCGCACTCACAAAGTTCAGGGAATTGGCTCTGAACAATGTGGGGGCACCTTGGCTAGTGCCAGGGTGCCCTCACACTAAGTAACTTTGCACCTAACCTTTACCAGGTAAAGGTTAGACATATAGGTGACTTATAAGTTACTTAAGTGCAGTGTAAAATGGCTGTGAAATAACGTGGACGTTATTTCACTCAGGCTGCAGTGGCAGGTAAGAATTGTCAGAGCTCCCTATGGGTGGCAAAAGAAATGCTGCAGCCCATAGGGATCTCCTGGAACCCCAATACCCTGGGTACCTCAGTACCATATACTAGGGAATTATAAGGGTGTTCCAGTAAGCCAATGTAAATTGGTAAAATTGGTCACTAGCCTGTTAGTGACAATTTAGAAAGAAATGAGAGAGCATAACCACTGAGGTTCTGATTAGCAGAGCCTCAGTGAGACAGTTAGGCACTACACAGGGAACACACACATATAGGCCACAAACTTATGAGCACTGGGGTCCTGACTAGCAGGGTCCCAGTGACACATAACAAACATACTGAAAACATAGGGTTTTCACTATGAGCACTGGGCCCTGGCTAGCAGGATCCCAGTGAGACAGTGAAAACACCCTGGCATACACTCACAAACAGGCCAAAAGTGGGGGTAACAAGGCTAGAAAGAGGCTACTTTCTCACAACATGGCATTGGCAGATTAGGTTTAACATATCTAGCTCTCTTTTAGGTTAGAGGTTAGGCCTATCATGCTAGGGTATTAGGACATATCACAGACTTAATGTAGTTTCATGATATTGCAAGATGGTAGGGGTCTTTGTATTTATGACTCTTGTCTTTACCGTTCTATTTCTTGCACTGTTCATTATCCTAATCATTGCAGCCCATGCAACTTATCTCAGATTGCAGTTTGACTAAAATAAAAAACGTTATTGCATCTTCTTCATTACCTGTGTGTGATTGAGACATGTTGTTAATGTGAGAAAGGGGTAATCTCCGTTTAACCACGACGCTCCCTGGGATGTCATACTCGAGTCCATGTGTAAAGGCTGCCACAAATCACCTTTTACTGTTTTGGGTTTTTGGTGAGGTACTGCTTGTGAGCCGGAAGGATTGGGATGACAGTTGCAATTTGTTGTAGGACTGGCATAGTCACCTACAAACATAAGCACTGCTATCCTTAAACCAGCAGTCTTGTCCAGAGCAAGAGTCCAACTACGACATCATCTGCAATATGGCTGAGACCCTTTCTCTAAAAAATTTCCAGGTTCCCTTCTCAATTAAGTGTCCCAAATATTTCGCTTCTTTCTGACAGTACTGTAACTTTACTGGGGGCACTTCATGTCCATTTTTCCCAAGTGATTCAACAAAGCAACACTATCATACTTGCATGCTTCTCTTGTCTTTGACGCAACCAACAAATCATCAATGTACTGGACTAACGTTGATTGGAAATGCATTTCCAAAGACTCCAGGTTCTTGTTCAGGATCTGGTTGAAAATGGACGGTGACTCTGAAAACCCTTGAGGAATTCTGCACCAACAGTAGACTTGATCCAAAAAGTTAAAACAGAAAAGAAATTGGCTATCCTCATTAAGAGGTACCAAAAAGAATGCTTGCAACAGGTCTACTACTGTGAACCATTCTGCATCGCATGGGATATGAAACAATATCACTGCTGGATTTGGAACCATGGGACAGCACTTAGTCACAATATCATTTACTTTCCTCAAATCCTGAACAATTTGAAATTTCCCACATGGCTTTCGCAATCCCATTATAGGTGAGTTACATGGGCTGCTCAACACTTCTTTTAAAACACCTTGATTTACAAATTCTGCAATTACGGGTGCAATCCCTTCAATCTTGTTCTGTGTCATATGGTATTGAGGAATCCGGGAAAAAAATCACATTTAGCTTGATTGGGACCTTCACTGGCTCTACTCCTTTCATTAGACCAATGTCTTTTCCTCTAAAATCCCACACTTTCATTTGAACAGTTCCCTGTAAGTCAGAAGAAAAATCACACACTGTAAAAACAGAAAGAAACTGATCAAAGGGTATTCCTCATTCACTGTGTCACAATCTATTTTGGCAGGTAAGTCATCTTCATCATCACTGTTTGTCTGAATAGCAATTCCATCATTTGAGCAAGTAATTGAACATCTTGTTTTGCACAGCAAGTCCAATTTTAACCTGAACCGGTTCTGTAATTGGGTTTGTCAGGTACTGATTTGCAACTCCTACACTCTGTAATTTTTTACCCAAAAGGGGCATGTTTGGAACTTCTTCAGTTCTCACTGTAGGGCGTTTAGTTCCTGTGTCAACTAAAATTGAGACTTTGTGACCCATCACTTTTTCCTTCAAGTATTTACCTTTCTGATCTACTTCTAATGAAGCTGCTAACACGCATTCCTCCTCATCTGAACTTTTGCTCATCCAGTCATCATTCACTTCATCCTCACTGTGTAATGGGTATTGGTGTATTGTGTTACTACTCTAATTAAACCTTTGACCAGCTGAGGATGCATCAAATGCTGCTGCTCCATTGGGGCTTGAGGTATTTGAATTTGCTGCCTAGGTACCATTTGAACTTGAGGTTGCGTTTCCTGCGACTAGGGCATCTGCAAACGTGGCATTTACAGCTGTTGCATAGGTTGAAAACCTTGCACTTGATTAATATTACTTTGGAAATTGGGAATCTGACCTCTCACTCTCAGTCCTTGCATATTTGTGAAATAATTGATTTTGTTTGTCTGCTGAACAACACCTTCCTGTACTAACATCAGGCACTCCCGTTTCCAATGTCAGAGGCCGCCGCAAGCGTGATATGATAACATTCTTTTCATTCCTTGCACATCATTCTGAATAACCACAGTACTCAAATCAGGACCACGGTTCACATTTCTAGTTCCACCACAACCTCTACCTTTCGTCTGGTTTTGCAACCACACGTTTCCCTGCTGCTGCTGTGGAAAACTTTCCTGCATTCCTGATTGTGCCGCTTTAACCTGCATCACCATTGCCTTTTCTTTCAACTTTCTCTGTTTCAACTCAATCTCATTACTACAGTACTTTGCATACTGCAATACTTCGTCAATCGGCTTCACTTGCCAACAAATCAAATGACTCTTAATCATCTGGCTAATTTCGGGGTCTCAATCCTTCAACAAATCTGAACACAAAATGAATCATGTCTTTCGGCTCAATTGTTTCTGTGTCACTGTAATGTTTGAATGCCTGCAACAATCTCCCATAGTAGGCATGTATTGACTCCTTCCCTTCCTGAGCTGTCCTGTCTATTCTTTGCCAATCAATATTCTTGGGTGAAATTCTCGTTTTCAAAAATTAAATCACCTTATAGTAATATTTCATTATGCCAGGAGATGGTGCACCTTTTTCTGGATCTCTCTGAGGTTCTCTTGTCGGCTAATCTACACTATTTCTAACAGGGTGTCAAATCCTCCCGCAGGCATTTTGCGTGTTTCACAAACCTATCTGTTTGCTGGTACCATTCCACTGGCTTTTCTCTCAACCTGGGATAATCATTTGTAAAGGACAAAATGTCACTTAAGCCCCAAGGGACATGCACGAAATTCCCTCTGAGAATCTCTCTCATTAGTAAGATTTTCACTGGATCCTCAACCTGCTGCACATTCACAGTAAGATTCGCAGAATTCCTTTTCTTCTTGTCTCTTTTCTTCACCCATCTGCCTTCCCACGTATCTAATGCTCCTTATGTTTGGATATTCTGTATTAATTCCCTAATGTGAACTTTCATTCCCAGGACTCTCATGTTCCCAAAGTCATTTGTGTCAAATTCTAATCTGTAAATCCTCTTTAAATGTTTGTTTTTCTCAATTTCTATGTCATACTTTCCTGCCAGATCTGCTAATTTCTGATGTACTATTCCTGCTTTGTTGATAATCAGTTTGCACAAATAACGTAACTCGTCTTCCTGGAATGAGTCAGTACTATCCAACCCTATCGTTCCCTCAATGAGGTCTTCTGTCTTTAGTCTAAGCCTGGTTAAATTCAGTGCAATTCCTCCACTAGAATCTCCTTGGGTGCTACTCAACTTCTTCAACCATTCAGGTAACTGCTGAGATGTCAAACCTTGTAATGAAATGTTGTTATTACTTGCACCAGGCACTTGCTGTAACGTTAGGCTCGGAGACTCTGCTGTTACCCTCCTTGGACTGGAACCTATATCGAATCTCCCCTGATTATTTGGAGGAGTCCTATAGGAACTCAAATCAATTAACGGACCTGTTGTCAACATCAGGGCAGTGCGCGCTCTACGGGTGACTAAAATGCAAAAACACAGTCTTTATGCAAACCATAATTCATGCATTGTGTATCTATGCAGTTTGTTAACCTTTTGCATTGCAGAGTTTTACCTTGAAACCACTATTAATGATGTTTGCAAATAATGTTCATTTGCAAAGTATTGCTGCAGGCTTACAGAGTGTATCAGGGTGTGGTCCCTTTTTAGGACTTACTAGAAGCTTTCCCTGCAGCATGACTGGGTGTGGTTTGTGGGCTGGGCCAGACTCTATATAAGGGAGCCAGCCCAGCTCCACGTGCTCACTATTCAGAGGTCCCGGTGCAGAACAGCAACAACTTCCTGAGCTCCTGTTCCGGAGGCCTACTTTGATCTTCCAGGCCTTGCCCTTCATTGTATTGGTGATCCTTGAACAGGGCGATAAGACGGAGGTCGGGCTGGGCCCCCGACCCCGTTTTCAAAGGCATTCGAGTTTTTGGGCCTAGCTTTCATGTTGAAAGATTTTCCTTGTACGTGTGACTGTGCTTGTGGTTTTCTGGCATTTACATGTTGGTATTCGAATCGGCAAGACGCGCGGTTCATTTTTGGCATTTGACTTTTGAGATTCGGGTTGGCAACAGTGTGCGTGACCATTTCTTGACATTTGCATATTGGCATTCGAATCAGCAAGACGCGCGATTCATTCCTTGCATTTAACTCTTGATACTCATTGTGCGCGATCATTTCTTGGCATTTGCATGGTGACATTCGAATCAGCAAGACACGTGATTCATTCCATGCATTTAACTCTTGATATTTAGTGTGCGCTACCATTTCTTGGCATTTGCATGGTGGCATTCGAATCAGCAAGACGCGCGATTCATTCCTTGCATTTAACTCTTGATACTCATTGTGCGTGATAATTTCTTGGCATTTGCATGGTGACATTCGAATCGGCAAGACGCACAATTCATTCCTTGCATTTAACTCTTGATATTCAGTGTGCACTACCATTTCTTGGCATTTGCATGGTGGCATTCGAATAGGCAAGACGCACAATTCATTCCTTGCATTTACTTCTTGATACTCATTGTGTGCTACCATTTCTTGGCATTTGCATGGTGGCATTCGAATCAGCAAGACGCGCGATTTATTCCTTGCATTTAACTCTTGATACTCATTGTGCGCGATCATTTCTTGGCATTTGCATGGTGACATTCGAATCGGCAAGACGCGTGATTCATTCCTTGTATTTAACTCTTGATATTCAGTGTGCGCTACCATTTCTTGGCATTTGCATGGTGACATTCGAATCCGCAAGATGCGCGATTCATTCCTTGCATTTAATTCTTGATACTCATTGTGCGCGATCATTTCTTGGCATTTCCATGGTGACATTCGAATCGGCAAGACGCACGATTCATTTCTTGCATTTAACTCTTGATATTTAGTTTGCGCTACCATTTCTTGGCATTGGCATGGTGGCATTCGAATAGGCAAGACGCGCAATTCATTCCTTGCATTTACTTCTTGATACTCATTGTGCGCTACCATTTCTTGGCATTTGCATGGTGGCATTCGAATCAGCAAGACGCGCGATTCATTCCTTGCATTTAACTCTTGATACTCATTGTACGCGATAATTTCTTGGCATTTGCATGGTGACATTCGAATCGGCAAGACGCGCGATTCATTCCTTGCATTTAACTCTTGATATTCAGTGTGCGCTACCATTTCTTGGCATTTGCATGGTGACATTCGAATCCGCAAGATGCGCGATTCATTCTCACATTTAAACCTTGATGTTCAGATCGCTTAGAGAGTGCGCGATCATTTTATGGCATTTGCATATACTTGTTCGAATCGGCAAGACGCGCAATTCATTCCCGCATTTAAACCTTGATGTGCAGATCGCTTACAGAGTGCGTGATCATTTCATGGCATTTGCATATACTTGTCGGCAGTGTGCGCGATTCATTTCCCGCATTTAAACCTAGGTGTTCAGATCACGTACAGTGAGCGCGATCATTTCATGGCAACCAAAACTTTGATGTGTAGTGTTTCCTGAAGTGCACACAATTATCCAGGGCCCTTGAATTTTCTGCAAAGGTGTTAAATTCAAGATGTTACATTCTATGTGCATGTTAAGTCCTTAGTACAATTCCTATTGTTTTCCAGGGAATGTTTAGATTACCTTTTGTCCTAATGTAAAGAGGCAATGTTTGTTCTGGAAACATTATTCTAGAAGGTTCTTATATTCCTAGACAGTATGTAATAACTCATGAAAAGTCCATATGATACATTGCATTAACCATTCTTGATTCCTTTCCAGGTACCTAGATTTCTTGAGGCCTAGTTAGAATATAGTTCTAGGCCATTCATGTTTCTTCAGTCTAAGGCCCTCATTCCGACCCTGGCGGTCAAAGACCGCCAGGGCCGCGGGCAACGGAAGCACCGCCAACAGGCTGGCGGTGCTTCAGTGTCCATTCCGACCACGGCTGTAAAGCCACGGTCGGAAAACCGGGTCCGGCGGTTTCCCGCCGGATTAGCCCCGGCTGGGCGAATCCTCCATGGTGGCGCTGCAAGCAGCGCCGCCATGGGGATTCCGACCCCCTTCCCGCCAGCCTGTTTCTGGCGGTTTTCACCGCCAGAAACAGGATGGCAGGAACGGGTGTCCTGGGGCCCCCTAACAGGGCCCCAGTATGCTTTTCACTGTCTGCTTAGCAGACAGTGAAAAGCGCGACGGGTGCAACTGCACCCGTCGCACACCTGCAACACCGCCGGCTCCATTCGGAGCCGGCTTCTGTGTTGCAGGCCCTTTCCCGCTGGGCCGGTGGGTGCTCCCTTGGCGGGCGCCAGCCGGCCCAGCGGGAAAGTCAGAATGGCCCCCGCGGTCTTTTGACCGCAGAGCGGCCAATTGGCGGATCCCGCTTGGCGGGCGGCAACCGCCGCCCGCCAAACTTGGAATGAGGGCCTAAGTGTTATTTCATGTCCTGAGTATCATTGAACTCTAGATTCAACAGAGTGTTACTTCATGTTCCGAGTATCACTGAACTCTAGATTCAACAGAGTGTTATTTCATGTCCCGAGTATCATTGAACTCTAGATTCAACAGAGTGTTACTTCATGTTCCGAGTATCACTGAACTCTAGATTCAACAGAGTGTTATTTCATGTCCCGAGTATCATTGAACTCTAGATTCAACAGAGTGTTATTTCATGTTCCGAGTATCACTGAACTCTAGATTCAACAGAGTGTTATTTCATGTTCCGAATATCATTGAACCCTAGATTCAACAGTGTGTTATTTCATGTTCTGAGTATCAATGAACCCTAGATTTCAACAGAGAGTTTTTATGAACCTCAATGTGATTATATCTTGATATTGTGTTGTTTAACCTTTGCTTCCTACAGGTCTCCTTCACAGCTGTTCCCTTCCTAATCCCCTTTCCCCCACTTGGACTCTCTTAGACTCTGTGATACTTCTATCAGAGTTTTGGAGCTGTCTTATGGTGGACATGTTGGAAACGTGCGCAGACCCCAAGGATCTGGTCTCCCTGACACCTGTTTCATCAAAAGTGTGTCTCATTGGAGTCATCATTCTTGAGATTTCAATTAATCTCTCCCTCCCTGCCCTTGGAGTCAGGATTTTCTGTTCACTGTTCTTATTATTTCCTTGAGCAAACAACGGTATGACCAGACCTATGGTAACCAGTATGGACACTGCATCTGGACTTGATTTGGCATTTGGATCTCTTGGGTACCTTATTCCTCTATTCTGACTTGTCACTGCAGACATTTCTGTCTGTGATCCTGTTATGGGGATGTATCTCGGGATCGTCTGTGTCTGTATTGGGGACACTAAATTTGGTGTAGACTCCATCTGGATCAGCGTCAGCTTCTGATCAACTTGTCTCATGTGGGCAGCCTGTCCTGTCGGCACTACTAAGTTTGTTGCAGTATCTATAATAGGTACATCTCATCTGGATAAATTCTGGGCATGTCAATCTGCGGCATAGGCTTTGAATCACAGAAATAGCTAGAGCATTATGACTAACCTGTATCTAGCTCCGTGGAGATTCAATTGTTATTGGAGCTGTAGGGTCTACATTAGTACTTGAACCTCTCTCATGTGCTGCATATGGTGGGGGATGATTTATCAGTAACTGAAAAATAAACTCATTATTCTCATGATTCTTCATTGTGTGTTAAAGGCTTCCTAGACACTGCAGATTTTTGCTCTCTGTCATCTGAAGGATAGGAATCCCTCTTCCTAGTACTGTTTTTAGCGTCGTTCCCAATCTCTTGGGTAATTACCGGAAACAACTTAATTCCCTGTAAAGTCCCAGTTCTCCAAAATTGTGGCTCACTATCCCATCGTGCCTCAGCTAAAGTTTTCTTGGCTTTTCTCATTCTTCTCACAAATTTCAGTTGCTATTGCTGTCTAGCCACTAGTTTCCAAATATCTAATGCTTCAAACTGTGCAGATCTCTGAGGAGGTTTCAAATCACACAGTACTCTCCTCAAAATATCTAAAATCCTCAAATTAATTGTTCCATGGGCAGGGAATGCTAAGACCCCATCTCTCTCTGTTGCTTTGCACCATTGTTTCAGCCAAAGACATGGCACAGCACCTTGTGGCGCAGCACCTTGATCTTTAAATACAATATAGGCGGGTGTACCTTCTGGCGGGGTAATTTATCCTATTCTAGTTGGAATTAATGTATCTCCCCTTAGGGCACTCTTTAAAGCTTTGAAAGATTTCATTTCTGTAGTTTAGGCTACTTTCAATCGAATCAGGAAGTGAATTTCATTCCCAAATCCTTTTCACCTACCTTCTCAACCAATTACACTTCACGGTTGTCCACCAATCCGTTCGCAGCTTTTCACACTAACCAACCTATCCCAGCATGGCTCCATTGACGACACACTCACATGCACGGCAGCTGACAAAGCCTTTCGGCTTACCCTCCTATACTCAGATCCGTGCAAACTAAATGCAAATATTGCGAGCATTAAATCAAATCAACACCCAACTTGTCTATTTATTACGGGTAGGTAACACAATCGCTCCAGAAACCTTACTAATTTTTTACATTGGCATTTCGCTCTGACAGACACTCCTTCTATCTCAGTTTCCCTGACTAGCAAGCAAAATTCAACTATCAAATTTTACTCTCAACTGATCATTGGATCCTCCTGGTACACAGAGGACTCATCAAATCTCAGTTGAAAAACTATCACTCACTTTAATATGCACTCTCAAGTTTGCCAACCACACCCCATTGACCTATTAAACAGACAAATTACAACATAAACCAACTGTCTCATACACGTATTCAATACTCTGGAGTCTTAGACCACATAGGGTCCGTATATCAACAACCACGTGGACAATTTTTGAGCACAAAGCGCCACACACATGTGAAGTTGGACAACTTCCCTACTCTCACACTTTGGAGTACGCAAACTCCCTAAACAACTTCATCTGGACTACCCAAACTCCCTAAACACTCCCAAACATCACCATTCACCTGCGATTTTCTTAAGCTGTGCAAGCGCAGAACCTATTTCATTCAAACAACCATTGGGAAAATCCAAGGTTTTGGGAAAGTCATGGTAGGTTCTTAGGGAGACATTGGTGGTCATTACAACCCTGGCGGACGGTGTTAAAGCTGCGGAAATACTGCAAACAGGCCGGCGGACAAAAAAAGGGAATTATGACCCTGGCGGAAACCGCCAACAAAGACAGCCACTTTAACACACGGCGGTACAGACAAGCAGCGTGGCGGTCACCGCCAACAGACAGGCGGAAGACAATGTACCGCCCACAGTATTACAACCCGCCAATCCGCCACCTTTTCCGGGGCGGATTCACCGTGGATAAAAACACAGCGGAAACAGCTTTTGCTATGGGAAGATGCTCACCTCAACACATCCCACGAGGAACAAGGACTCCATGGAGCCGGAACTCCAAATACACCCTGCCCTTGTGTTTCTGCTCCTCTACGACCAACAGCTACGTAGGCGCCGAAGACAACGGTGAGTACTGCACCTACGACACGGGGAGAGGGGAGGCAAAAGTAAGGGGGACACCAACCAAACACCCCCACCCCCACCCTCGCATATGACAACATACACACCAATGCATTCACAAAAATCACTGTAACAACCCACAATCCCCCCGGAAGAATGAAAAGACAATGCGAAATTCGGTCAAACATTGTAATGTGGCAATATACATGTCATACAAAAATATACAGATACATATATGAAAATCAGTCATAATTATATACAATACGAGATGTAGTGCAGATATGTTCATAACAATGTCCGTGCACCAACAGTCCAAAAATGCATGGGCGAGGCCCACAAAGGATACCTGACCACAATCGGAGAGAACACTGCCGGGGCATCAGATATAAATACTACAGGCACCTCAGGGGGAAGGGAAGGGGGGGGGCACCTCAGCCGGATGACTGCAAAGACAGATCCACGACGGGGCTCCATGCCCATTGATGTATCCTGGGGAGTGCAAAGCCACAGTCTCTCAAGTCGCACAAGTGGGTGGCTTGCCCACTGTGCCATCCTGGGGAGTGCAAAGCCAGTCTCACAAATCTCTACAGTGGGTGGCTTGCCCACTGTGCCATCCTGGGGAGTGCAAAGCCACAGTCTCTCAAGTTGCACAAGTGGGTGGGTTGCCCACTGTGCCATCCTGGGGAGTGCAAAGCCACAGTCTCTCAAGTCTCTACAGTGGGTGGTTTGCCCACTGTGCCATCCTGGGGAGTGCAAAGCCACAGTCCCTCAAGTCGCACAAGTGGGTGGCTTGCCCACTGTGCCATCCTGGAGACTGCAAAGCCACAGTCTCTCAAGTAGATGCAGGTCTCTACTGGTACTGGGGGGGCTGGTGCCCAGACTGATATGAGTCTCCCCGTGAAAGTTCCTGTCCTGTCACTGTCCCAGCTGCACATGGGATAAGGATGCCTGATGTGGCGGTCCATTCATTCCTACCCGGTGCTTGCCCTGTTCAGCGGTGCTTTGCCATGGCGGTCTTTGCTCTGTTCAGCGGTGCTTTGCCATGGTGGTCTTTGCCCTGTTCAGCGGTGCTTTGCCATGGCGGTCTTTGCCCTGTTCAGCGGTGCTTTGACATGGCGGTCTTTGCCCTGTTCAGCGGTGCCTTGCCATGGCGGTCTTTGCCCTGTTCAGCGGTGCTTTGCCATGGCGGTCTTTGCCCTGTTCAGCGGTGCTTTGACATGGCGGTCTTTGCCCTGTTCAGCGGTGCTTTGCCATGGCGGTCTTTGCCCTGTTCAGCAGTGCTTTGCCATGGCGGTCTTGGCCCTGTTCAGCGGTGCTTTGCCATGGCGGTCTTTGCCCTGTTCAGCAGTGCTTTGCCATGGCGGTCTTTGCCCTGTTCAGCGGTGCTTTGCCATGGCGGTCTTTGCCCTGTTCAGCGGTGCTTTGCCATGGCGGTTCTGGACTGTTCAGCGGTGCTTTGCCTTGGCGGTCCCTGGACTGTTCATCGGTGCTTTGCCATGGCGGTCTTTGCCCTGTTCAGCGGTGCTTTGACATGGTGGTCTTTGCCCTGTTCAGCGGTGCTTTGCCATGGCGGTTCTGGACTGTTCAGTGGTGCTTTGCCATGGCGGTCCCTGGACTGGGCATTGGTGTGTGGCATGCCGTTCTCTACACTGGGCATTGGTGTATGGCATGACGTTCTCTACACTGGGCATTGGTGTGTGGCATGACGTTCCCTCATTGCCCAGCGGGGCTGTGGCAGCCGGCGCCCTCCAGGGCACTGACTCCGGCGGTGGTCTCTGGACCAGTGACGATACTTGGGCCTTCCTGGGCTGTGACTCCGGCGGTGGTCTCCTGACCAGTGACGATACTTGTGCCCTCCTGGACTGTGACTCCGGCGGTGGTCTCTGGTCCAGTGACGACGGTGCTGGCGGTTGTGTGTCGACCGCCGGAAATGATGGCGCACTTCCCCGCCGTGACACTCACAACAGGCTGGGCAGACTTCCTCTGGCCCTTCCCCACCTTTGGTGGAGTCACAGCTGACTCTCCAATCCCCTAGGAACCTATGTCAGTTGTTTTCCTACCAGGAGTCTTAACACGGTCCTGTCGTCCACTCTCCAATTTTAGAGCCTTTACAGGGGGTGGGCTGCCAGTGCCTTGGCTCCGAGTCATACTGCCTGCCCTGGTGGCCGGTGCACTCCACAAACCTTGAACAGGCACCACTGATATTGGAGGCTTTTTGGCTGAGGCGCTACGACGGGACTGATGAATTGGAGAGGGGGGGACAAAAAGGTCAACTTTACAGAGGGACAGTTTCTGACGAACACTGGGATGGGTAGTTGGAGGGGGCCTGGGAGTGGAGGAAGAGGAGGTGGTTGTCGGAGGTGTCACTTTAGCTGTTTTGGGTGCAGGTGCAGGTACTGGAGGCTGTCGTGAGGTGGATGGATGTTGGGTGAGTGATTGCCGGCGTTTGTGTACTTTGGGAGGGGGCGTCACAGACACACTGGGAGAGGACACAGGGGACATGTAAATGGTAGTGAGGGTGGTGAGTGCAGGTGAGCGGGGTGTGGTGCTGGGTGTTCTGGTGCGAGTCCAACTGCCTGTAGATGTAGTGCATGCAGGTGTGTGTGTAGACGAGACTGGGAGGGCGGAGGGAGAAGAGGAGGAGGGGGACACAGTGGAGGCTGTGGATGTTGCTGTGTCTGTACGTGGGTGAGGCTTGCGTGAGTGCCTGTGGTGTGTGTGGTGCCTATGTTTGATTGAGCTACTTGTGTGTGTTGACTTGTGTGCATGCTGGTCTGTAGGTGTGCTTGGGATGGGCTGGGGTACAGGAGATTGGGCCTGGGTGGAGGAAGTTGGAGGGGGGAGGCTAGACACAGGGACAATGGCTGCCATCAGTGCTGAGGCCAGAGATTGCAGGGTTCGCTAAAGGACAGCCTGACCAGAATGAATGCCCTCCAGGAATGCATTACCGTGTTGCAACTCTCGTTCTACACCCTATATGGCCTTCGCAATGGTAGACTGCCCAACAGTGAGTGACCTGAGGAGGTCAATGGCCTCCTCACTGAGGGCAGCAGGGGTGACTGGGGCAGGGCCTGAGGTGCCTGGGGCGAAGGTGATGCCCACCCTCCTGGGTGAGCGGGCACGGGGCGAACGCTGAGGGGCTGCTGGGAGGGCGGGGCTGGTAGGGGAGGTGGCAGCTGTACCTGTAGAGGTGGGGGGCACAGATGGTGCCGCCACCACAAGGGAGCCCCCATCGGCGAACGAGTCCGTGTCGCTGCTTGGTGATCCGGTGGCCGACGTGAAGCTCCCCTCGCCCTCCGTCCCACTGGTGCATTCAGAGTCCGTGGTGTGGCCCTCCATGGCCATGTGGGATGCAGCTCCCTGGTGCTCTGGTGCCACTGTACCTCCGCCTGTTGATGCTGATGTACAAAAGGACAGGGAGAGCAGAAAAAGGTGTAGAGACAGAATAAAGAGAGTTTTAGTGCATGGATTACCGCTACCGTTGGCGGACAAGACAGACGCAGCAGCCCCCTGCATTATGCCGTGCTCCTGCCCTCTGCACATGCAATTTCTGGGATATGGCCTACATGGCAATGGTGGACATCTGCGCACATGGATGCCACAGGGACAACTGTACCTCGACTTGGCACTCTGCTGAGGTGGGGTAGAGTGCCACATGGCCTACATTACGGAGGGGCCTTGCCTACCTAACTCGCCCTGGCCTAGGGACACCCACAGCCCACCTCCCCCACTCAGACACCTCCACTGCACGCAAAGTCAGCAGAATGAGGTTGTACTCACCCCCTTGTGTCTGCTGTGATGCCCTCAAGCGCCCATCCAACTCCGGGTAGGCCACCGCCAGGATCCGGAACATCAGGGGGGTCATGGTGCGACGGGCACCCCTCCCACGTTGGGAGGCCATCCCGAACTGAGCCTCCGCCGTCTTCTTGCTGCAGCGGCGAATGTCCTCCCATTTCTTACGGCAGTGGGTGCCCCGTCTCTGGTGGGCCCCCAGGGTCCAGACCTCCTTGGCGATGGCACGCCAAATGTCCCTCTTCTGGTGGGCACTGACCTACATGACATGCACAAGGGAAGAGGAACAGTCATTACCAACTGCACCGTCATTGTGAGTGGCCCCCTCCCTACTCTGGCCATGTGGCCCATTCATTCACATGAATTGTTGTACTATGAACTCTGCCCCCTTCCCTCTTCCAACCAGCCCTCTTTACCCAGGCATAGCCCATACAAAGTGCTCCCTGTGTACTAACCTGTTGGTCTGGAGGACCGTAGAGTAGCGTGTACTGGGGGAGGACCCCGTCTACCAGTTTCTCCAACTCCTGTGCAGTGAAGGCAGGGGCCCTTTCCCCAGACGCAGCAGCCATCGTCGCTTCGAGACTGAGGTCACAGCAGCACTTGCAGTGTAGGTCCTCTCCTATCGAAGGTCAGGTATCTAGTGATTGAACAGATAGAAAATGGCGGTGACGTCCGCGGCGGTGAAGTCCGCGGCGGTGCGTATCATCACCGCCGGCGCACCTGTTCATTGGCTCCTGGGACCCATAGGGTCCAATGTTAACCAATGCAGCATTGCGCCGTGGTCTACGACCGCCTACCGCGTCGGTGTGCAACGCCAGCGCAGTTATCCCACAATCCCATTGTCCCAGTTTAGAGGTCAGGCAGCCGCCATTTCAGGGGCCCACATGGCTTCATTTACTACTGCGTCACACATAGCTAGACCTACACTCAGCACACATACAGGAAGGGTTTTGTGAGTGGTGTAGTCTTGTGTGTAACTGTGGGTACATACCTGGAGGAATAATGACTGGATCTTCGCTGTTGTCCTTCGTAGGCACCGTCAGCTGGGACATATGAGAAGATGGCGGAATCCTCTGGTGTACCGACCGCTGGTGGACCTGTTGACAATGGAAGAGAGACATGTCATCGTCACCTACCGGTTTGACCGTGCCACAATCCAGGAACTATATACCCAGTTGGAGCCAGACCTGATGTCACCAATCCGCCATCCGACTGGAATCCCCCCTGACGTGCAGGTGCTGTCAGTGCTCCATTTCCTTGCAAGTGGGTCTTTTCAGACAACAGTGGCCATGGCATCAGGGATGTCCCAGCCTATGTTTTCCAACGAGTTGTCCAGAGTGTTGTCTGCCCTGCTGAAACACGTAAGGAGATACATTATTTTCCCTGAGGTGGAGGATTTGGCTACAGTGAAAGGTGACTTCTATGCCCTTGGACATATCCCCAACGTCATAGGTGCCATTGATGGGACCCATGTAGCTCTGGTCCCCCCCACAGGAGTGAACAGGTGTACAGGAATAGGAAGAGTTATCATTCCATGAATGTTCAGATGGTCTGTTTGGCAGACCAGTACATCTCGCAGGTAAATGCTATGTTCCCTGACTAAGTGCATGACGCCTACATCCTGCGGAATAGCAGCATCCCTGATATGATGGGTCAACTCCAGAGGCACCGTGTGTGGCTATTGGGGGACTCTGGTTACCCCAACCTTTCCTGGCTATTGACCCCAGTGAGGAATCCCAGGACCAGGGCAGAGGAACGGTACAAAGAGGCCCATGGGTGGACTAGGAGGGTGATCGAACGCACCTTCGGCCTCCTGAAGGCCAGGTTCAGGTGCCTCCATATGACAGGTGGATCCCTATTCTACTCACCGAAGAAGGTGTGCGACATCATCATCGCCTGCTCCATGCTCCATAATTTGGCTTTGCAGGAGGATGGTCCAGATGACGGTGTTGTAGCAGCTGTGGAGTCTGTGGAGCCTGTGGACAGAGATGAGGATGAAGCTGATGAAGTAGACAACGACAACAGGGAGTCAGTCATACAGCAATATTTCCAGTGAGACACAGGTGAGAACATTTTCAGGTTTAACATTACATTAACTTTCACACGTCTACCTCTATCCTGTTTCTCGATTTAAATCACTATTTGGAAACTGAGTTGTACCCTTTCATTACGGTTTCACAGGTGTGGTTACCAACGTGTGTCATCTGCTTGCATCCTTCAAGGACTTGTGATGTGTGACATAGGTATGTTAGCCTTACAATGGTAAACCCATTATGACACTGTCATTTATAATACATATTTACTAAATCACAGACTGACTCCAGATTGTTTTGTGTTTCAAGGGTGTTTATTGAAGTGCTCATTATTGGAGGGGGTGGTAAAATGGTGAGGGGTGATGGTGGAGGTATGTCCATGGCAGAGTCCAGTCTATTAGTCTCACAGGTGCACTGCCCATCTGGGCATAGGAAGTGGAGCTGGGGCAGTTCCAATCTGGACAAGGTAACAAAGTGGGACAGTGGGAGGACAATCAGGGTGGTCTCATTTCCTGGGGGGGGTCTTGCCATCTTGCTCTGTCCTGCTCCTGGATCTCAGGGACCGCTTGCGTGGTGGTTGTCCGTCTGCACGGGGTGGGGTGCTGGTGTGGTGGTCCTGTGGCGGGGCGTCCTGTCCACTAGCGCCGGCGGAGGTGGTGGGCAGTTCATCGTCCATGCTAGTGTCAGGGGCCCCTTGGAGTGCCACGGTGTCCCTCAAGGTCTGCTGTATGTCCTTCAGCACCCCTACGATGGTGCCCAGGGAGGAGCTGATGGTCCTGAGCTCCTCCCTGAACCCCAAATACAGTTCGTCCTGCAGGCGCAGGGTCTCCTGCAACTTGTCCAGGACCTTCGCCATCGTCTCCTGGGAGTGGTGGTATGCTCCCATTATGGAGGAGAGGGCCCTCGTGGAGAGTGGGTTCTCTTGGCCTGTCCGCCCCCTGTCGCACAGCAGCCCTCCCAGTTCCCCTGTGTTCCTGGGCCTCCGTCCCCTGGACCGTGTGCCCACTACCACTGCCCCCAGGTCCCTGTTGTTGTTGGTGTGGCGGGTTATCCTGGGTTCCCTGTAGTGGTGGACACACAGCTGATTGACTTATCCTGGGTAAGGAGGTTTGGGCCCACTGGGTGGGTGCTGTGCTGGTGTTACCAGAGGGTGGAAGGTCGGTGTTGGGCTGTGCCTGTGGAAGGGGAACCGGCTGTCCCGAGGCCCACGATGGTCCGGTCTGGTCATCAGGATCCAGTAGAGCAGAGTTGCTCTCGTCACTGTGGGCCTCTTCTGGGGGTGGAGTGGTGTTGTCTGGACCCTCTGGTGTGGTGACGGTCCTTCGGGTTCCTGCAGGGGCATAAGAGCATGATTATTGCATGTGTGTGTGTAATGGTGTGCAATGGGTGGGTGTTTGTGTACCCCAGTGCAAGCATTCCTGTGTGTGGGTTGGTGTGATGATGGTTGGGGGGTGTTCTGGGTATGTGCAGTGGGCATGCTTTCGTGCTGGGGGTCCATGCTTAGTTGTGTCATGCAGGGCTTGGTGTTGGGATGGGTGGTTTGTGTTATGGTACATTAGTGAGGATTGGAGTGATAAGGGAGGGTGTGAGGGTGGGGGTGTGTGATAGCATGCAGGTAGGGTGGGGGATATGATAGTTAAGATTTGACTTACCAGTGTCCCATCCTCCACCAACTCCTCCAAAGCCCTCAGGATGCAAGATGGTCAAGACTTGCTCCTCCCATGTTGTTAGTTGTGGGGGAGGAGGTGGGGTCCGCCGCCAGTCCGCTGTACCGCGATGTTGTGCCTGGAGACCGTTGAATGCACCTTCCCCCGTAGGTAGTTCCACCTCTTCCTGATGTCCTCCCTATTTCTTGGGTGCTGTCCCACGGCGTTCACCCTGTCCACTATTCTGCGCCATAACTCCATCTTCCTGGCTATTGATGTGTGCTGTACCTGTGAGCCAAATAGCTGTGGCTGTACCCGTATGATTTCCTCCACCATGACCCTGAGCTCCTCCTCGGAGAAGCGGGGGTGTCTTTGGCGTGACATGGGGTGGTGTGTGTGATGTGTGGGGTGGTGTATGTGGTGATGAGTGTAGGGAGTGTAGTGGTGTGTGGTGTTTGGTGCGTGGATGTTGTGATGGTGATGGTGTTGTGTGCGTCTGTGTGCTGGGGTTGTCTATTCTGTGCTCTCTCTCTGGCCGTGGTGTATGTGCTGATGAGTGTAGGGAGTGTAGTGGTGTGTGGTGTTTGGTCGTAGGGGTTTGTGGGTGATGTGGGTGTGTGTTTTATATAGCGTTGGGTGTGTGGGAGTGTTGTTTGTATGTGTATCAGGTGTGTGTATTTGGAATTGTCCAATGTGGCGGTGTTTTGGAGATGTGTGTGTATTTTGAGCGCGGCGGTGTGTACCGCCAATGGAATACCGCGGTTGAAGGACCGCCGCGTGGATTCGTGGGTCGTAATAGCATGGGCGTGTTTCTGTTGGCGTGGAGGTGGAGGTTTTGTTCCCGACAGTTTATCACTGACCTTTGGTGTGGCGGTGTTGTGTGGGTGTCTGAATTTCGGTGGATTCCAAGATGTGTGTCATAATAGCTGTGGCAGAATACCACCGCCGCCGCTGTGTATTGGCGGTCTTCTGCACGGCCGTAAGTGCCTTTTACCGCCAATGTTGTAATGACCCCCATAATCTTTCACTTGTATTACCAAATCTACAACATTTTAGCCTTTATATCTGGGGCATCATAGTGGGAGACACACCATCTGATTTTGTTACCACAAACTGAAGAGAAAAAGAACCTAATGGTGGCCTCTTAAGGAGACTAACCATTCAACTGTAGTGGGACTAACCAACCATCTCTAGTGGTCGCACAAGGAGACTAACTATCCATCTCCAGTCGCCTCACAAGAAGACTAACCACCCGACTATGCTACCAATAACTGTGAGCGCATCTGGCCTCATTTGGCCTTTTATATTTTAATTTATAAGGGCATGCGTTAGAGGTTTGATGCCTATTTTTTTACTTTGCTTGGAGTGATTCCATCAGACGCTTCACCTTTAAACATAAATCCCTTGAAAATAAACAAACATTTTATCTGGAGTCAATGATCTTCACGCACCATGACCCAATTGGCCACGACTAACCACACCTTTAAGAAAAGTTTATTTCCCTATATTAACAATACTAATATCACATAACTTAATCTCAAAACCAAATGATAAACAACTATGAATAACACTGGTTGACCAAATCTTCTAAAGAATCTCAATTTAACTAAAGCATTAACAATTAAGTATTCAAGAATCACAGTACAAATTACTAGCAAGAATAACTGCACAACAGAAATGAAATACATCTAGATTCAGACAGGAGAACAACCTAAATTCTCTGTTAATTGCAAGTTAACATTTCCCAGAGCTCCTTAACTAATCTTCCGATTAGAATAGCATATTGGGCTTCATGCAAAACAGTTTTAGTCAAAGTTAATTTAGAAAACATCCAACTATGGCTCTATCAAAATAGTGGTTGGTATCTAGAAACAAAGAACAAAACCTACAAGGACAACAGCATTTTGTTATACCTTTCTTCAACGGATCAGCAAGCTGCGATTCTCTTCGTCGCTGGACAACCGTCTGGTCAGCTTCAGCAATGGGCAGTGAAAGGGAATGGTTCAGAGATGAGGACTTTAAACTATCTGAACCATTTGGGGCACAATAACTAAGAGATCAGAATTCCGCATTGAAACTTAGACAGTAAAGTCAAAGTTAGAAATAAAGTCATCAGGAACTGTTCAGCTCCTCAAACAGAAAACCACTATGGGGAAAGTCAAAGCAGAAAAGCGCGTCTCTCCTCTGTGCCATTGAGCTAAGTTAGAATCTCCTAAATAACTTCCCCCTCTGTCATTGGTCAGAAAATTGTACGTTCACAGTTAGTCCAAAAAGAATAAAAGCCCAAATCTAAGATATAACTAAATTGTCTTTCACATGTTGATGACTGACTCCTCTTCTCCTGTTACCATCGTCAGTCTCTTCAGGTAACTTTCTTTTTGCCATCCGTACTCAAGTCAGTGCACCCATTGTTGGTTCCTGGAAACGTCGCTGTCTCACGCATCAAACTTCACAAAGCCGCGACTTTTAATACAAGACATTCTAGCAGGCAGTTCTCATGAGAAAGTTAAAGACTTCTGCAAAATATTAGCACAGTACGAACAATAGAAATATCAAGTCTCAACTATATATTTCCCACTGTTTTATTAATGAATGCAACTTAATATGAGGTTGTGCAGACTAGGCCCCAAAACTCACTAACTTTTAAGGCCTATAGTAAAATAAGCAAATACATAGAATATAATAATTATTGTGACATACTACTACAATTTTCTTTACGTGTGCACTTCAACTAATAGTAATATGCATTTTAATAAAAGCATTACGTATTTATGAAGGTCACTCAAGTGGGCACATTTTCCAAAATGCACATTATTTTCTCTATTAGCTTAATTCTATGCAAATTCTTAACCCATAACAAATAAAATCATTAGTGATTAATTCAGCTTTCACAATAGCACAGATGCCACACAGACCTACTGCTATCAATATATAAAGAAAGGGTTCGGTGCACAGTTTTCAAACATGGGCTTTCTTCAATCAGCTTCCTTCAGACATTAGCTTGAAACCTTGTGAGTTATATCTCGTCTCAGCCCTGTGGAGTACACAACTATCTCTGACATATTATTTGCTGTTTGAATGCTTCCTTCTGCCTCCACTTGCCTCCAAGGAAAACTGCAAATAGCAAACTGAACGGCAAGTCCAGAAGTAAGATGCGAGCATCAGTAAGGTGGGCTTCAGCCCATGCTTCCATTCTTATTTAAATAACTGGGTGGTTGCACGCCTTCGTGACAGAGAGACAGAGAGAAAATACTTTTAGTCTAAACTAAAAAACGATGTATTTTCCTTATGTTAGTTTCCTTGGGTGTACCCATTTGTTTTTTTATTCTTTGCAGTTTGGGCCTATTGGGACCCCATTTTTTACATGCAACTACGGATACACCAGATGCAAGATATCCACTAACTCTGCAATCCGCATTGTGTCAAAGACAGGAATACTTGCCAGAATTTATGGCAATACCTTTCTTAAATAGTGGGTAGGTCACCATGAATTCTATTTTTAATTTATTTTTCATTTTTTATTTTCTTATTTTTTCCTTTATCGTATTATCTAGTTTTGCTCACCTTAGTCCAGGACATCCCAGTTTCTTTAATACGCTTCATCTGGTTTCTTTCCCCAGAGCCAATGTTATACTTTAGGGGCTACAACAGCCCTAGTAGGACTACTCTTCATCCAAGCTTAAATTTATGAGGTAATAATTATTTTCATCAGCATTACCCCTCTTTTCTCCATCTTTGCCTGCGAACCTGCCATCTACTATGCATGCACTAATTTCTGTCTTGGATACTAGTTTTAAATAAAAGGCTCACGTGCATGCTTCCTTACTTTTCCAGGGGGTTTTCTTCCACCCACACTAAGAAGGAATATCTAATAGTGTATATCTTTTAAAAAAAACTTTTTTCACCTTTTCCATTCACATGCACTGTATTCTTTACACAATGGCATGCTCTATCCTATGTATCAATCCAATAATGGGGTATCACCTTTCTGCTTGATCATCCATATACTCTAAGGGGCTTATCCCTTGTGCTAAAATTTGTATCCATGTGGTAGATCCTCATACATTGTATCATCTCATGTATAAGAATTGCCATTTGTTTATGTTTCAGCCTTGAAAAAGTCTGCTAGGACGAAACACGTGTTGGCTGTTTTCTGATCTTGGATTAAACACCTTTTGCAACTCTACTGTTTTTGGACAGCATTTTCATTATAAAGACATTTGAGTGCCCTGGTCCCTGTCTCTCTTTCAATTTGTATTTCACAGCACAGTACATAGGTGGTCCTTTTCGGGGTTCCATTTGTGAAATCTGTGCATCTTCAAAACCCTTGGTGGTTGGGTTTTTCTGACCAGGCTGGCACCGTGCTTAAATACATGCTACGCGACTTTAAATTTGATTGGCAACAGATGTGCGACAATAGCATTAACCACCTCCTCTATATGAATGTGTACTAAATACAAATTGATACTGTACGCACTCTGTCGCTTTCTAACTCGATGTTCATGAATATTGCCACTTAATATTTGTACTTTGTCCTATTGAACTTGCTGTTTAACTGTTTATTTGTTACTTGCAACACTGCCTAATACACTAAAAATGGACAAATTTGATGACAATAGGGATACCCTGTTAAAAAACTATTTCAGTCTGACTCTCAAACTGCTATGATTTGCACTTCCAACCCATCACATGAAGGTCTTAGAACCAAGTTCATTAAACTGGAACGACTTAAAAAACAGGAACTTTCCCGTTGGTGGGATTATACAATTCTACAGAAGTATATAGAAAACCAACAAATCCCTAGGGGTCTGAGGGTCATATTATTTCCATCTTTTGATGACCTCAGCACAGACCTACTCAGAGAATGGGAACAGTTGTTAATTACTGCATCATACGGGATGATGGACATACTCATCTGCGATGCTAAAGCTAAAAGGGACAAACTTCTACAGGACATTACACTACTAGAAAAAGAGATAAATGACATAGACTCATCCGACAATAAACAAAAAAACTTTAACATTCTTAGAGACGTCCTACAAAAACATCAACTGTATATCAAGGACAAAAAACTACGCAAACTTAGGAGAGATGACAGTGACTACAAAAATGGAAGGGTATTTACGTTTGCACGTAAATATGATAACACAAAACCTGACATACATAGGGAACCAGCTGGCATCTAAAAAACCCTTCCTCCGTCAAACCCTCAGGAATAGCGACACAGATGTATCTAGTATTTCCAGTGGGATGAGTGAGGATATGAGGGACCAGACATCACCACCTCCCTCCACACATAGGTCACCTTTTTTATTGGAGCGAGAGAGGTTCCGGAGGGGCCAAAAACAACTGCAAAAGAGGGATACAGGCAACATAAGGCCACAAGACGAGGGAAACATAAACGCAAACAGTCGAACAGAGGGGGTATCTACGCGCTCCAGCACTCGCAATGCCCAACACTGATGGACGAGGGTACACTAGGCGACGATATTTCAGACTCTATCAGCATTATCAACATATCCTCTAAAACTCTAGATCAAGACCAAACCAACAATCTTAAAAAAGGCTTGGGGTTCGTACCAACCACCCTTCCAGACTTCACCCTACTCCATATCAGCCTTTTCAATTTTATTCGGAAATGTAAATTGTTCAAATTTTTTCATGACTCAAACACTAATGTCCGACCACTCATTACGGGTCATCACACCCCTAGTAATATGACGATTAGAGATGTCAAAGACATACAAACTCTGTTATCAATAGAACACACAGAGGGTACTACACCATCTCTTGCGGATATCCTCACTGATCTCAATATAGACTGTAACTTTAGAACATACAGTGGTCTCAAGACCACTTCCAAATTTACACCTGTGATTCCCAGGGACTATGCTATTGACTCATTTTGTAGGAAGGTCACGAATGATCTTTACTACATGGAAGAGCAATACATTTTGGGACATAAGACCATCCCAACACAATATTACACGGGCAGAAAAAAGAGCCTTATATTCCCTCTCTAGATGCAATGATATAGTCATCAAAGAAGCTGACAAGGGGGGGAACATTGTTATTATGAATAGAAAAGACTACATATCTGAAGTGGACCGTCAACTATCGGACTGCATAGCATACCGTAAACTCACCTCTAATCCCATGCCAGATGTTAATAGATACATCCTACAGAAGCTCCAAATATTCATGAACCAGGAGTTGATCTCAGATATGGAGTTCAAGTACCTATATAACTGTACACCAACTATACCTTGTATGTATATCCTACCTAAGATCCATAAAAAGGGTACTTTTCCCCCAGGCAGACCTATCATCTCCGACATCGGTTCCCCTACGGAAAGACTGTCGGAATATATTGATATCTTTCTACAGCCCTTTGTCCAAAACCTACCCTCCTACATTAAAGACACCAAAGACCTACTCTGCAAAATTGCAGATTATGATTGGACGGAAGGACACTACCTAGCCACACTAGATGTTACCTCTTTGTACACAAGCATCCCCAGATCAGAAGGCCTTACTGCCATACAACACTATCTAGATACTAGGGATGCCTCCCTACTGGACCACTCCAATATGCTGATGGACCTGATTCAAATGGTCCTTGACAACAATATCTTCATGCATAATGGCATATGGTATCGCCAGATGCAAGGAGTCGCGATGGGGGCTAAATTTGCTCCGTCATACGCAAACCTCTACGTGGGGTATCTAGAGAAAACCCATGTATGGCGTGCCTGCCCACCATTTTTGATGCAACACATTCTGTATTGGGGCAGGTACATCGACGACATTCTAGTCTTTTGGTCAGGTGATGTAGCCGCATTCACACTTTTTACAGAACATCTTAACAAAAACAGTTACAACATCAAATTCACCCATGAAATTAGTCCTTCTTCTATTAACTTCCTGGATCTTACCATCTACATCAAACAGGGCAAAATATGCACCAAACTGTTTAGAAAATCAACAGCATGTAATGCAGTACTTCATGCTACAAGCTCCCATCCGAAACCCCAAATAGATGCCATCCCATATGGAGAAAGTACTAGAATACGCCGTAACTGTAGTGAGGACCAGGTATTCAAAGAGGAATTACACAACATGGAAATACGGTTCAGATCCAGAGGTTACCGCCCACAGATCATTAAAAAGGCATGCAATAGGATCTTGAAAACCAAACGTCCTGATCTACTTACGAACTCAAAAAAGAAAGACCTACATGAACGCATTTCTCTTATCATTAGACACAGTGCACTCAGTCCCCAAATTTTCAAAACTGTACGCAAACACTGGTCACTGCTTCTAACAGATGATGTGCTTAAAAAAGGCCTTACTACGAAACCTAGCATCATCTATAAGAGGGGCACTACCCTACGGGATCATTTATGCCACAGCTTCCTGCCCTCTGTCAAAAAAGGCACGTGGCTACCGAAACTGCCACCAGGCACCTATAAATGTGGTCACTGTAACATCTGTGACTATATTAAAGACAAAACACAGACCTTTCGTTATAATACCCAGGTCGAACATAAACTTAAATACTTCATAAATTGTAACACAAGCCACGTTGTGTACTGCATTGTGTGCGTATGTGGACTCATTTATGTAGGCAGCACCATCCGCCCTCTAAAGGAAAGAATCCAGGAGCATTTGAGGGCCATCAGGACACGCAATACGAACTATCCATTTGCGTTACACTATAACGAACAACATGAACAAAGAGAAATCTTGGACATAAACATACACGGGATAGACTCTCTAAACAATTTGCCCCGTGGAGGCAACCGCACGCTGGCATTGAGACGCCTAGAGAGCAGATGGATTATAAAATTACGGGCTGTAGAACAGGGCCTGAACATACACAAGGACCTGCATGTATTTCTGTAAAACGTCTGCGGGCTCTACTCTCAGTGCCTTGATGTTCTCCATTCTTTATATGTTTTCCTCTACACTGTTTTTGCGCGCAACATAGGATCTGCTTTTTCTCTCGCATCATGGAACCCGAATGTATTCCATTTTTGAGTAATGTAGGATGTTCATACCTGGCACATAACAAACAATACGTTAACACTTCTGAATACCGGATCAAGCATAGTCTTTTTAACAGCTGCAGTCTGTATAAATGGCTTTAATGAATTCTGTGTACTTGATGTCGTCCTCTGTATATGTAATCTGTACTGACTCTAGCCACTACATGACGTATTATGTATTGTTTTATATGCATAGAATGATATCCCTCATTCTCTTTGTATTTATGCGTGTGTATTGGTACTGTAAACATGTCAATATTCATTACCCTACTCATAGGTGCTTTTCCTACAATGTTAAGGAAAAGGAGTCTCTGTTTTCATGCCTTATCTCTCACATTACAAACTGTCATGCTAACAACTCCGTGCATGAGGTCACATATCCATCATCCTTCCTCTCTCCACTTTCACCCATCTCCTTAACCTTTGGAGCACCCACGAGTCATGTATCTAGTACACTCTGTTCCCACTATTTTTACAGTCTAACACGTTTACATTCTTGTATTAGTCGTCTACTCTGTGGTACTCTCCTTCTAAATGCTCGAGATTTGGTCTTCTTGATGCTTTACGGTTAGCTTACAAGCCGACCTATAACACTACCAATATGGCGCGCGCCAACGCCCTTTCGAAATAGGGCTCTGGAAGCGCTCTATCGGGTCTGACCATAGTCCTTTTTCCATTCTTAGAGTGCGCGCATAAAAACGCCGACACTCAGGAAGACGCTGAACACACGGGCAATTAGACAGCGTTATCACGCGCTGCCTGTACACTTCTTGTACTTTTGCACACTCGATCTACCGTACAGTGACTCTTAAAAGAAAGGTATGTGCTTTTCAATTTTAATAGCCGTCAGTTTGTACTTACATTGTTCCATATTCTCTCATATTCCCTTTAAGCTATATAAACGGCAACCCCGACGGGGCAGACTCATTTCGTTAGCTTGCTTTTTCAAAGACATTAATTCTAAAGTAGAGGGAATTTGGATTCCCCGCGATTTTAAATATAGCCGGGCGCCTTCTTTCAACGCTCAAACTAAACGTAAATAGAGAGACGGACATCGAAGTGTTTCGTTTTCTTCATTCTTTGGTTTGGCCAGAACGGCCCTTACTGCCCCCCGTGCTCTGTATTTATGGGGGTTACTATGTTACTTTTTCTTTCCCATTCCACGTTGGATATACTAACTAACATAAGGAAAATACATCGTTTTTTAGTTTAGACTAAAAGTATTTTCTCTCTGTCACGAAGGCGTGCAACCACCCAGTTATTTAAATAAGAATGGAAGCATGGGCTGAAGCCCACTTTACTGATGCTCGCATCTTACTTCTGGACTTGCCGTTCAGTTTGCTATTTGCAGTTTTCCTTGGGTGTACCCATTTGTTTTTATTCTTTGCAGTTTGGGCCTATTGGGACCCCATTTTTTACATGCAACTACGGATACACCAGATGCAAGATATCCACTAACTCGGCAATCCGCATTGTGTCAAAGACAGGAATACTTGCCAGAATTTATGGCAATACCTTTCTTAAATAGTGGGTATGTCACCATGAATTCTATTTTTAATTTATTTTTCATTTTCTTATTTTTTCCTTTATCGTATTATCTAGTTTTGCTCACCTTAGTCCAGGACATCCCAGTTTCTTTAATACGCTTCATCTGGTTTCTTTCCCCAGAGCCAATGTTATACTTTAGGGGCTACAACAGCCCTAGTAGGACTACTCTTCATCCAAGCTTAAATTTATGAGGTAATAATTATTTTCATCAGCATTACCCCTCTTTTCTCCATCTTTGCCTGCGAACCTGCCATCTACTATGCATGCACTAATTTCTGTCTTGGATACTAGTTTTAAATAAAAGGCTCACGTGCATGCTTCCTTACTTTTCCAGGGGGTTTTCTTCCACCCACACTAAGAAGGAATATCTAATAGTGTATATCTTTTTAAAAAAACTTTTTTCACCTTTTCCATTCACATGCACTGTATTCTTTACACAATGGCATGCTCTATCCTATGTATCAATCCAATAATGGGGTATCACCTTTCTGCTTGATCATCCATATACTCTAAGGGGCTTATCCCTTGTGCTAAAATTTGTATCCATGTGATAGATCCTCATACATTGTATCATCTCGTGTATAAGAATTGCCATTTGTTTATGTTTCAGCCTTGAAAAAGTCCGCTAGGACGAAACACGTGTTGGCTGTTTTCTGATCTTGGATTAAACACCTTTTGCAACTCTACTGTTTTTGGACAGCATTTTCATTATAAAGACATTTGAGTGCCCTGGTCCCTGTCTCTCTTTCAATTTGTATTTCACAGCACAGTACATAGGTGGTCCTTTTCGGGGTTCCATTTGTGAAATCTGTGCATCTTCAAAACCCTTGGTGGTTGGGTTTTTCTGACCAGGCTGGCACCGTGCTTAAATATATGCTACGCGACTTTAAATTTGATTGGCAACAGATGTGCGACAATAGCATTAACCACCTCCTCTATATGAATGTGTACTAAATATATATATATATATATAGATTTATTTATAATTTGAATGTTATTTATAGATTGTATTTTATTTTTATTTAACTTGTTTTCTCTAGTACAGTAGGACTAGAGTAATAAATAAAAAGATATGTAAGTACATAGTAAGGGAATATATGTCCAAGGAATATAATAATGGGTATTACATGAGAAGAAAAGTAGTATTGTGTAAACACAGAATTTTTAAGATTTGTAATATTTGAAGTTAATTAACAAGTGTACATTTCTAACATTTATTTATCTTTACTCAATTTTGGAATAGCCAAATACCTATGATAATAAACATTTGATCAGCGTGATATAAAATGAGAGCAGGGATTCATAAGTATCTAATATAACAACTTATCTAGAAGCTATGCAATGACCTATGAACATGTTAAGCATAGAATAACAGACACATATATATATCTATATCGAAATATATATATACACACACACACACACGCATACACACATGAATACACACACATATACACACATATATGTACATACATATACATATTTAAACCGTGACTAAATATACATTAGTTAAACAGGTTTAAAGAGTATGTGTGTAGTTTGTTGTTATGACATAGTAGCAATACATATTTTCTAAAGAACTATATACATCTAGAATATACACATAATCAGATAAAAAAATATTTATCAACAAAGGTATATGCAGTTCATAGCTTTTTGAATACGGAGGTTATGAAGGAAAGAGCCAACTCTTGAGTAGTCTTCTGAAGACAAGATAGTTATTTGTGGATCTTATAGTTGGGGGTAGTGAATTCCATCATTTGGCTGCTTGAAATGAGAAGGATGTACCACCCATAGTCTTTTTCTTATAAGGTGGTGTTCTAAGTGCCAATCTTGAGAGGAGCTTTCTTTGTTGAATGTATTTGGTTATTTTGTTTCTGATAAAAAGCAGTCGTGTTCCATGTATAGCTTTGTGGGTGATACAAAGCAGCTTGCAGGTGCATCTTCTGGCAACAGGTAACCAGTGTAGAAGGGGGAAGAATAGAAGATAATAGTTCTTGTTTTAAGGTAGGATGTAATCCAGTCGAGAGCAGTCTCTTCTACGCCGGCTTCATGGAGTCTTTGAATTAGGGTGTCATGGTCAACCGTATCAAAGGCAGCCGAGAGGTCCAAGAGAAGCAGTGCAGCAACTCTATTGTGGTCAACTGTGTTTTTTAAGATCATCCCAGATTGCTATGAGTGCCGATTCAGTGCCTCTTCCTGGGCGGAATCCGGTTTGGTAGTCTGAAAGTATAGAATTGTCCTCAATGAATTGTGACATCTGGGTGAATGCTGCTCTTTCTATCAGTTTTCCCAGGAAAGGTCGAATTGTGATTGGTCTGTAGTTGCTGGGGTCTTGCGGGTCTAGGTTTGTTTTCTTTAATAACAGTTGTATGTATGCCTTTTTCGGGTCTACAGGAAAAATTCCTGTAGTTAAAGAGTTGTTGATGATTCTTCTTACAGGTGTGACAGCAGAAGTAGATAAAAGAATGTTCTTGAAGATGTTTGGTGGGCAAGGGTCAGAAGGGCAGCCGGAAGGTCTGCTTGCTTTGACCAAGTCCATAAATTCACCTTGTGATATTTGTTTGAAGGACTGTAGAGGCTGGGTTGGTTTTTTCTTAGAGGGTATTTTAGGAAAGGGGTTGGTGCTGATGGTTTTCCTCTGTTTTAAATAGGAGTCCAATGTGTCTGCCCTGGTTGTGTAATGATTTGCCAGTTTGTTTTTGAAATTGTGAGTGGTGGGATGACTTCCTTCCATGCATGTAGGTTTTCGAAATTCATTGAGAATTTTATAAAATTCTTTGGTTGCAGATTTAGCATTTTGAATTCTGTCTGAGTAGTACCTTTTTTTAGCTTTTTTGATTGATGATTTGTATATTCTGTTAAGTTTGTGTAGCTGTAGTTTTTCTTGACTGTTGTCTGTTTTGAGCCAGGTCTGCTGCAACTTTCTGATTTGTTACTTTATCTTTTTAAGTTCTGTGTTTCTCCAAGGTGTTGGTTTTCTTTTGTCCTGTTTATTTTTTCTGAGTGGTATTAGGATATCAAAAGCTTCCTGTAGCCACTCAAAGTATGGGAACAGAATTCATTGAATCTAGAGCTGTGTTGGCTGTTAGTTGTGTTTCTAATTCATCAAAATTGAGTTTGCTCCAAGGCCGATAGGTGCATGTATGTAAGTAGTTATGGGGTGTGTTGATTTGTGGTGTTTCATGTCGGAAAATTATCAAATGGTAGTCTGACCATGTGATTGGTGTGATGATATGAACGTAACTAGTTCAGGCTTATGACGAGGAGCTCAGAGCTAGACTAAACATGAAAGCAGACAAACCGGTGGGGGGAGGTGGATAATGAGATATTGTTACAATTGATGTACCTTTCGCGTCCACCCCCCACTTTGAATGCAGCCAGCGGTCTGCTGGTACAATATTGGCCCCTTCTGAGGCAACCCGCCTCAGGGGGATAGAAGGTTATATTCATGGAATAGGGAATCTATACCAAACTTGGAAACATGTTGGAGTATCAACAGAGACTATTTTTTGAGGAACCCATGCAAGTACAAGCATGAATGTGCTAAGTTTGGTGGAAAACATGCAGTATTGCAGTGCTTTAGGCAACCGACAAAGTTTGGCTTCAGTGTGGAGCATAGAGGGAGAGGAGGACGGACTCAAACTGGACAAAAAGGCTTTTAAACCAGTTAAAGCTGAGGTTTTATCATTATGGCTTGCTTTTTACCTACACAGACAGGAGGCACAAATTTTGTAATTGGGGTTCAGGGAAGGTTTCAGGTTGGGTTAGTAAGGCCTGAGACAATGAAGGTTTGCTGACAACCTCAAATCTGCCAAAGAAATGTCCCAAGTGGAAAGGGCACGTTGCACAAGGAAATGGAAGAAAGGTGTATTCTGGACCCATTTGATTTCTGCCCACCGTTAGATTTAATGTTTTCTCCTTTGGGGTGGTATCAAAAAGTTTTCTGTGAATACCGGCTGATACGTAATTTTTCCTGGCCAGAAGACTCCTCTGTAAAAGATTTTATCGCAAAGGAGAATACTAAGGTGCAGTCTGTGTTAGGGGATGCGGTTATGTAATTGATCAGGAAGTGCGGAATAAGGGCGGAATTGGTAAAATGTGACATAACATCAGAATTCTGGTTCTCCCAAATCACCCAATTGATTTCTGTCTCTTAGGCATACATTTTGATGATAATGTCTTACTTTGGGTTGTGCTGTTTCTTGGAGGCTATTTGAATGTTTTAGCACTTCCTTGCAGTGGTGTGTTACTGCATGGAGTAAATATGAAGGTATTACTCATTATTTGGATGATTTCCTGTTTGTGGGAGTTGGTGGTACTTTGCAGTGTGGTTCAACATTGTGGGATTTTGAGGAGTTGAAAACAGCACTGGGGTTCCTCTTGCACCAGAGAAGATAGAAGGCCCAAGCACAGTTTTATTTCTGGGTATTGAACTTGACACTATCAACATGGATGCTCATTTGCCTGAGAATAAGATCATGGAGTTATTAAAGTTTTTGGACATAGCTGTTGAGGCACCTTAGTTGCAGCTCCACAAAGTGCAGAGGTTGCTGGTCATCTCATTTTTGCCTATATGGTTGTGAGGGCTTGTAGATCCTTTTGCAGGAGGCTTGTCTTTGCCATGGCAGGAGCCAAGTTGCAACATCACAGAATCAGAATTTAAGCAGCAATATGGACATATCTGGAAGTGTGGAGGATGTTCCTAAAGGGCTTCGATGGAGTAACAATGTGGTTGGCAGGCGTTGATTTCCACTGGCAGATTGAGATTTTTTTCAGATGCAGCAGGTTCTGATGTGTTCTGCCTTTTCTGGGAAGGCAGGTGGTGCACGAAGCATTGGTGGAAGTGGTGGCTGAATGAAGGCAGGAATATTGTATTCCTTTCATTTTTCCTTTGCTGGTGGCTCTAGCCCTGTGGGGAACTGAAATGACTAAGACAATAACTTTCTGTTTCATAACTCATCAATGGTAGACCTAATGAATGGTCAGACAGCAAAAGAGATACAGTTACTGAAATTGCTGCAAAGATTCATGCTGGGGTGTCTGATGTTCAACATAGGCTTTAGAACCAAGCATGTGCTAGATGTGAATAACAGCACTGCAGGCACATTGTCTCATTCACAGTGGCATAGATTCCTTGGTTTGGCGCCCAGAGCAGACCTGAAGAAAACAGAGGTACCACCAAAGATATGGGAGCTGGGAAAATGAGGATTCTAGATTTAATCGAAAATTATTTCGCACAAAGTACTAAAACAGCTTACAAAAACTGTGGGTGGAATTTATCCAGAGTGGGGTGCTTAAAGAGGTCAGTGTATTCAAGACCTGGGTAGCAGGAAAGATGACGTGAAGAGGTTCACCATGGGCAATACTGACAAAGGTATTTCAGCTTCTACAATACCAGGAAACTGTCTAGGATAAGTTTTTTTCTGGCAAATTTTTCAAGGGTTCTGAACCCTCAGATGGCGAAATGGACAGGCGTCTGCTATAAGGATGGGCAAAGGAGAAAAAGAGAAAGGTGAAAAAGAGGGAGTCAGTGACTATAAGGTGTTTAGTTGCTTTAGTACACATGCTGCTTCAGTTGTGTTGGTCAGAACTTGAAGTACATCTGTTTAAGTTATGTATTTTATGTTTTTTGGTGCATTTCGAATATTTGAGTTATTGGGAAGAGGTGTTGAGGGAGGTTCGATGGCCAAAGTTGTTGAACTTTGTTTTGGCCAATCGTGCATTCATTTGCAGACATCTAAAACTGATCAAATAGGAAAAGGGGCTAAAATTATCCTGCACTAGATAGGTTCTAGTGTGTGTACGGTGGACGATTGATCCCAATTCATGCATTTAAGGGGGGGCAATTTCAGGGCACATCCTTTGTCATGAGGATGGGAGAATGCTGGTGGCTGCACAGCTACTGACTATAACGAGAAAAGGGTTTTTGTGCATGGGTGAAAAGCCAATGGTTTTTGGTATACATTCCTTTCAAACAGGCGCTGCATCAGAAGCAAATAGATTAGGGTTTCACTTAGAGAGGCCATGGAGTTGAGTAGATGGTACTCAGATTGTTGCAAACGTTATATTAGGGATATTGAATTGCAATGTTAAGGTTTTTTTCTTCATGCTAATATGTTCATTTTGTTGGTTCTTTCAGGTTGAGTAGTGGGTCCTGGTTTGCTATTCTTCTCCCTGTAGATTATCGGGCATTCTTTTGTCAAGTGGGCAGCAAAACAGGCTGAAGCTCACCCGTTTAGGAAACACTTGGACTTTCAATTATCTGAAGTCAAGACTGAATGGCAGGGATGGGGAGGAATGAAGCAGGGTCTGCTTATGCCATGGCTATTTTCTTCAGCAGGTGAGAAAACATGTCCGAATGTTTTACTGATCCATTTGGGGTAGAATGATTTGGTGCAGTCATCAGGTTTGGGGTTGTTAAAGACATGAAAAAAGATTTGATTATGATTGGTCAAATGTGGTCTGGTACTTGTGTTGTGGCTTAATTTTAACGCCTAGATTTGGTACATTTATTTTTGCTTCAGAACTGCAGCCTGTGCCCTTTTACCCAGATCATTTCATTTATTCCTTTTATTATATTTTAGCATGCCTTGCTTTTAGCGGGGATGTTTTGTTTTCTAATTAGCTGCTTTTCTGCAAAAGCATTGTTGTTAGTTCCCTTGCATTATATTTCTTTCTGTGCCTCTGCTCAAGGCTGTACATGATAGTTTACCTAGTGTTGCCGGCACAAGACTATGGAGCCAAACCTCCAAACCTAGACATATTGGCCCTCATTCTGACCTTGGCGGTCTTTTCGCAAGACCGCCGAGTTACCGCGGCGGTGAAGACCGCCGACCGCGGCGGTATGCCGCTGTGCGCATTCCGACCGCTGGGAGCGTTCCGCCGGGAAACCGCCGGCAGCCAGACTGGCGGTCGGCGGGAAAGTGGAGACTGGTCAACCTCCACCGCCACGCCAGCAGAACACCGCCCCCAGAATTACGACCCACATTTCTGTGTGGCGGTCTTCTGTTGGCGGTGTGCTGTCGGCGGTCACGTCCCTATGGCTCCCGTCGCCTCCCGGAGGACCAACGCACAAGGTAAGTTGATCGTCCGTGAGGGGAGGGGGTGGGGGGGTGTTGTGTGATGTGTGCGTGCATGGGGGTGTGCAGATGTGCATGTTGGGGTGCGTGCATGTCGGGGTGCGTGTATGTGCATTTTGGGGTGGGGGTGGGGAGGGGGTTCGTACCACCTCTGGGGGGTGGCAGGGGGGTGGAGGGGGTGGGGGGAGGACTCGGGGGGGCAGTGGGGGGTGGGGGGGGACCCCTATCAGTGCCAGGGAAGGAATTCCCGGGCCCCGATAGTGCCTACCGCCATGGTTCGCATGGCGGTTCCCGACCGCCAGAAACCGCGGCGGTAAGCAGGGTCATGATACGGGTGGCGGTCTTGGGGCGACCGCCGGGCCGGAGTGCGCAAACTCCAGCCCGTCGGTCATGACCGCTGTGGCGGTCGGAGTGGGGAAGTGGCGGTCGATCGCGGCGGTGACCGCCGCGGTCAGAATGCCATTTTTTGGACCGCCGGTCTGTTCGCGGTCCGACCGCCGCCTCTCCGCCGACCGCCAAGGTCAGAATGAGGGCCATTATCACATCAGGCCAGTTCTCAAAATACAACATATTTTCTTATAAAAACACCAAAACAGGCAGGAATAGGTTAGAGGGAGCATTCCAGACAGCCATCTTACCCTGTGTGCCACTTTGTCACAGCTTTGCTGATCCTGGCCCTGTCTCTCCAGCCAACCGAGGAGACTGCCAGCAGACCGACAGGCAGACCCCTGTTTTCAGGTATGGGGGCAGGGAGATTCCTGCCATGGGTTAGTACTGGCAGAAGGGGCTATCGCTGCTATGCTCTCATGTTAGATGCTAGAAGTGTAGGTAGGAATTCTTAGACTTATGATTACGCCAGGATGCTGGGACTGTTTATCTATTTCACTCTAATGGTCACAATCATAATCGTATTAGGTTTCATTTTCCTAATAATTGCAGCTCATGCTTTTATACACAGAATGCAGTAATTTCCATAAAATACATTGAACCTTGCCCTGCATTTCTTTGACTGACTTTGCATGTATGAGACTCGTGCAAATGAGAGAAAGGGATAAGATCTGTTTTACCACAACTTCCCTGAGGAGGCAGAGTGTCATGCGTCAGGCTGCCACAAATCACCTTTACTTTCTAGGTTGAGTAAGGCGCAGCTAGCTAGCCAAGAAGATCAGCCCCACAGCTTCCAGTCGGTGTGAGACTGACTCAGTCAGCCACATGCGGTTGCGCTACTGCCCAAAACAAAGCAGACTTACACCCGTGGTACGAGTCCTACGACACATGTTTTTGTCAGGGAGCTGTGAAGTACACTCCAGTAGAAATAGCTAGAAGAAAGGTAAACAGAGATATGAGGCGATTTTGCATGAGTATAAATATCGGGGTGGTAGAACACATTGATGTCATATGTGAAAATTTCATGCTGTATAGGCAGGATAGGGTGCGCATCTGGCTTTCATGAGGCATGAATTGTACTTAATGGGACTGAGAAACAGTTTGGCACAGAAACTGATGTTATCCAGATGCTGTAATTGACGGCTTTATTGAACACTGTTTGGGCGACAGCCATTGTCTTAATGACAAGAGTCAGGTTGTTGGAGAGACAGCAACTACCAAAAGAGTAAGCATTCTTGATCAGTTGTGGATTGGGGGTGGGAAAACAGAAAAACGGTTTGTCAGGGTCTTTTCCAGGGCATAAAGAACACAAATTGGGTCAGAAGAGTTAGGGTATGGCTGGCAGAACTTGGCAAAGGGAGTACACGAGTGATTGTTTGGGTGGGTGAGAATGTGCGGGGAATGAAATGATAGAGGGATGATGAGAAAGGTTTGGATGGTATGTTCGGTGTTTGTTCATGTTGGGGGAATTAAGGGCGGGAGGGAGATAGTATGTACTTTTTATCAGTGAGGCAGGGATCTTCTATTAGTGAGTCAAGGATTTTGACATTGATGTTTAAGTTTTAATAGCTCACCTGTCCTAATAAAGTGTCCTTTTGCTCTCACATGCACCTTGGTCTGTCATGCCCTGTTCTCGCCTGATGAGTTAATGATCAAACTGCCCCTGTGAGGATTTGTTACAGATCCTTCAGAATGCTTTGATTGCTGCCTGTTCAGAATTGTGCACAATGGGATACCTATGGTCCAATGGTTCATAACATTTGGCTCTACTGGTGGAGGAAGAGTGGGATAGGAAAGCAACAATATAGATTAATTAATTTAAAATGGATAATTTATCAGGGAGTCTACATGTATCCCCAGGGTTTGCTAAATTCTGGCTCAGCAGTTTGTGAGTCACATAGCCAAACTTGGCAGCCCTCTTCACCACTTTGTGCACTTATTTTGGTCTCCTAGAGGAGGAATGTCATGTTCCAACTTTTGCTTGGACAATTTCGAAGTCTTGTTTCTTAATTTGAACAAGTCAATAATTTCAGCAGCAAATCTAAGAACGCAATTTCGGGTTTTTTTTAACTGCATTTTTTTGGGAGGGAAAGGAGTGTGACTGCCTCTTCAACATACTCCTGCTCATCCTTGGAAAAGGGAAATTGAATCATGTAGCTTAAGGGAAGTGGTGTGTCTGTACTTGTTCATGACAATTGGAAGAGAAAAGTCTGGTTTGGTAGCATGCCCAGCAGATTAAGTTCATTTAGCTGAGTGACGAATTTTCTGATAAATGTATTCTTAACTGCTAGCTAAAACCAGGAGAGGGTGTAGTTATTAAATCTGAATATGTAGGCCTTATTTAAAGTGGCCTGTAATTTCTGATTCGGTCTGTAGTTTGTGTTACTGGCCAAACATGGACTACAAATTTTGCTGGAAAAGTAGGATTTCCATGCTTTCCATTAACGTTCACTTTGAAACAACAATTCATGTAACTAGTCACCATTCCAAGTAGAAAAACTACTAACAGTACAGTATTCATGCATCTCACAATTGTCGATTCCCACAATATAGGGAAATGGGTCAGAAATATTGATGCAGCACGAGGTCCTCGGTGTTTGGTAGACCAAAAGCAGAAGCAATTGAAAGGTCAAGCATAGTTTGAGACAGCGGGTATTGCAGTCCATGCAGGCAAGGCCTTAGTGAAACAAACATAGAAGCTGCTGTGATGGACTCCTTACTGAGAGTAGTTCTAGGTTTGTACTAACATTAAACCCACCTCTCAGTATTATCCGAGCCTCAGAGCTTCAAGCAACCGCTAAAGGGCAAGGTCTAAGTAAAGCTGGTGACACAGGGCCAACTGAATGAAGTACGTGCATACTCAGCCATACTTTGCACCACAACAGTCAGCAAACACCAATATTTTATTATTTGAAGCTTAGGTGACTGATACAAAAAGAGCTTTACACCTCTCTGGAAACCCCAATCTTTTCTTTGTGGGGGCAAGAGGGGCATCTTAAGAACATCTGGGTTATAAATGTTTTCTGAATTGGATTTTTTGTGGAATGAAAGCAAAAGCTAAACAGCATAAAATCCGCCAATTGTTTATACTGTGGTGCACTAGCGTAACTTGAATATATAAATAAGTATGCACTGAGGCTAACAAATGCCAGGGATGCTGAACACCAAGTCTGCATAGTGTTGATTCCACAAAGTGCTCAATATTCCCAGGTGCAGGCAGGACTAATTCATCCATTCCAGATTTTTGCTTTGCATTCTTAGACTAGTTTTGTGCAGGTCTCAAAATGTGAAACAAAAACCTGGACTGGATGAGCTACTCAAGCATGCATGAACGTTGGAAACTTGAGAGCTCTGGATTCCACCATCTGTCTCTTTCTTTCAACTCCCTGTGCTTCTGTCTCTTTATCACCTTTACAGGTTCTTAGTCCTCCCTGCTTTCACCCTGTCACTTTCTCCTAACTATTGCTTCTCCTTTATCCACTCCGTTTCTCCCTCTTGCTCCAATTCAGTCTGATGACTATAAATAAATACCGGTACCCAAAATGAGTGCTGATGCCCATAACATGCAATAATGGGCACTGCGTGACTTGCGTTTGTTACATTTTAGCCTACTGGCACTTTTGTGCCACTACGGAGACAAAATTACTGCATATGTATCACATGACCATGCAACACAGCAGAGGAAGTTAGAGGAAGCTTAAAATATCCTTGCTCCGCCAAAGAGTGCTTCCATTTTAGTGCAACTTCGTTTGTGTTTTCCCATTTTGAAACAGTTGCCACGTGTTCTCAGTAAGAGGTCTAGAGCAGCCTCACTCTGGCTCTTTCATGTGAGGGAAGTGCGCTGGTAAAAGTGATGCTCCAAGCAACACTATGCATGGGTGTATGAAGGCTATTTCATGATGCTGTTCTGGATCTATAGGGGCAGCCATGCACGGAACAATTTCAGCCACTTCCCTCCAAGCTCCAGGAAACGGTTTTGCTCATCCATGTCCATGCTCCAGAGAGTCGGCTTCCTGCTGCTCTTGCAGAGCGGGGGTGACCTGTGACGAAGCAGAACTCCAATGTTGCACTGCAGGCTGCCATGGTGTATGCAATAAAGCACCCGCAGTCCAATGTGGTGGTTGTGACCACTGACCCTAATGCAGTGAAAAGTATTTCTCCTGGGCAGGGAGCCGAAGGGTATAAATAAACGGGGTGAGGAGAACGCGTGGTCTTCCACCCCTATAACACCAAAGAGTGTGTGGTGTGTGTTCCTGCCGCAAGTGGGCCGTCCTTCTGAAGCGCGTCATACCCGTGATACTACACTGGTGATGAGGGTGGTTCCCCTCACATGGAGCCCAGCTGCTCTCCTGCTGTTGCGCTGGACCACGTTTGCACTAGCTGACAGCCACCTAGACACGAAGGCGAGCCGCATGGCCTCTCACCAACATAAAGAACATGCAGAAAAATGACAACCTACCTCCCGTGACGGTCGGGAGACTGCACGCTATTCTCCCTAATGGAGAGGGCGCTTCTTCGGCCCACGGCAGCACTGCAAGCATTCCCTGGGGCCTGCTGATGCGCGCGTGAGATGCCGATCAGAGGCCCCGCCCACCAACAACACCAGATAGCGCTCGACGGCCTGCTGAGCAGTGCGCTTGACCGAAGGAGAGACAATATGTTGAGAAGGCAAGAAACACAATAGACATCCAGAGGAAAAATAAAAATATACAATATCTAATCAAATGAGAACAGACTCAAAAGTGCAGCCACCTCCTCCTGTGCCCCCACCTGCCGGTGAGTGGGTTAGTGCATCCAGAAGTGCGACAGGCCCAACCTGCGAGGAGCCATCCACATATAGACCACCTGCGACAAGCTGAGGTACACTGATCACAGGTACTGTGCTATTCCTCGCTTCACACACCACCTGCGCAGACAAGCAGCCACAAGATCATCAAAAACTGACCCATGCAACCCTTGCCACAATCATGTGGCTCCCTGCATAACCTGATATAGTGCTACAGCGGCGGCAGACAACACAGTGTAAGTGTGACCACTAACTCACATACCATGTGCGCAGCACATTGGCCGACGACCAAGCGACAGGACCCAGCCCACCACCTTCCCCGCAGCAGCACACTATGGTTGGTGCTCTCCCACTTTTCAGCGAATTCGCTGACTCCGCGACAGCGTCCCCTCACTAGAGAATATGGGTTGACAGGCTGGAAAACTATTTTGTGGCTACCCAAGAACGCGATGGAGCAGTCAAACTTTCACTCCTCCTACACTTCGGGGGAGATGAGATATACAAATTGTTCAGGCATCTTCCAAACACTGGTGCTGTGGATGACAAAAAAGTGGCAGTGAGAATGTTAAACATGCACTTCTACACACAGCTGAATCCAGACTTCGAGCGATTCAAGCTTCGCCAGGTCCGCCAGTGAGAAGGGGAGACCATTGACCAATTTTATGCTCTGCTAAGAGAACTCCCAAGCACATGCACGGAGGACAATCAACCAAAAGAAATACGAGCCCAGATCATCCAAGGATGCAGAAATAAAATGATAAGAGGCCTCATCCTGAGGCAACCCAATATCAGCCTAGATGATATACTGATAATGGCACGATCACATGACCTATCGGCAGTCTATGCAGCCAAAATTGGCTTAGCACTGACGCAATCACAGGAAAAAGCTCCAACTGTGAAAACAGAACGCGTAGACGCAGTGCACACGCAGCAACTCAGAAGGAAGCCCAAAATGTATGCTCCAGCCCACAAAGGAGGATGCTGTGAGTACTGTGGAAAAGAAGAACACAATCCGAAAAACTGCCCAGCCCAAGGAAAAACATGCTCCAACTACATGACGCTGAACCACTTTGTGACTGTCTGCAGAAGCAGTGGGAGGGGAAGAGGAGTGCAGGGAAGATACACCACACAGAGGGCAATCAAACAGCTGTTGCTAGATGAACCAGCGCTGCAGGCCTCACGCCATCAAATCACACATGATGTTGTGGAAGACTCTTCCCCAGAGGAAGAGGATCGATTTCTAGTGTCGTTCACAAGTGACCAGCAGAAATACAGGAGGCCCCAACCAACGTGTGTAATAACAATAGCCGGATCCTCCTCCGTAAAAGCCCTCATAGACATTAGTGCCTCCGTGAATGTAATGGGCCTACAGCAATACATGCGCCTTCGACCCTGCCCGGCAATGGCACCATCATCCACCAAAATCTTCACCTATGGAAGCCACACTCCCCTACCACTACAGGGGAAAATGAAAGTGAACGTCAGGTTAGGCGGTCAAGAAATCCAAGCCACATTCCACGAGGTCAGAAAGTAAGCAGACACCCTCCTTGGCAGCCAGTCGGTAGAAGAGCTGGGGCATGTGTCCTTTGCGAACAGTGTACGAATATCCTAAATTGATGAACTGCTGAGAGAATTTCCAGAGCTGTTCGCTGGCCTATGGTGCCTAAAAGTGCCTCCCGTCCGGCTACACATCGACAAAGCTATCAAGCCCATTGCCCTTCGCCACAGACGTATCCCATTCCACCTTTGCCCTCTGGTCAAGCAAGAGCTAGACAAGCTAGAAAGGTAAAGAGTGATTGAGAAACTATCCGGACCCACCCCGTGAGTGTCACCCATGGTAATTGCTGAAAAACCTAAACAACCAGGAAAGATCCAGCTGTGCATTGATGTGCGCCTCCCCAACAGCGTCATCAAAAATGAGAGGCACATAACGCCCGCCATCAATGACATCATCGCTGACCTGAACGGCTCCAAAGGGTTTTCCAAACTTGATTTGAACTCTGGATACCACCAACTGAGCCTATCAAAAGAGACCGGGTCAAAACCACCTTCGCGACACACTTGGGGCTGAGGAGGAACAGGCGGTTGAACTTTGGCATCTCATCAGTTGCCGAAGTGTTCCAAGATGCAATTCGTCAAACCCTGACGGGGCTACAAAGAGTGATGAACACCAGCGATGACATTCTAATCCACTCCACCACTGCTGAGGAACATCATCGACATCTGAAGGCCACGCTCCAGCGGCTGTCAGAAGATGGCCTTAGCCTGCACAGAGAAAAATGCGTGTTCTTTCTCTCACCCATTTAATTTTTTGGGTACGTTTTCAATCAGCAAGGGATCCAAGTTGACCCCCGAATGTCCAAGGCCATAAAACAAGCCCCCACACCGAGAAACGTGACCGAGGTATGGAGTTTCCTGGGCATGACCACTTACTGCAGCAGGTTTATTCCCATCTTCGCTATCCTGGCCGAGCCACTTCGGGCCCTGACAAAGACTGATGCCCAATGGGTATGGGGTAAGCTCAAAGAGAAGGCCTTCCAGACACTCAAAGAGGTGCTGCTTCGTGAAACAACTATAGCCTACTTCGACCCACAGAAGAAGACCAAGCTGGTAGTCAAAGCCAGTCCCGTGGGCCTTGGAGCAATGTTGACTCAAGAAGTCGAACCTGGCCAATGGGCCGCCCTTATGCTAGCAAAGCCCTGACCCCAACAGAACAACGCTAAGCCCAGATCGAGAGAGAGGCCCTGGCAATCAAGTGGGCCTGTGGACATTTTCACCTGTACCTGCGAGGGCGGCCATTTAGAGTGATCACCTACCACCAAACGCTATTGCCTTTATTCAAGGGACTGCGCCACACCCGCCTCCAAGAATAGAAAGGTGGTCCATTCAGCTCCAGCACTATGGGATGGAAGTAGTGTACCAACCTGGAGCGAGGAACCCAGCAGATTTCCTTTCTTGGCACCCGCCTAAGCAAACGTCCGGAAACACAGTAGAAGTCAAAGAGACTGAAGCACATAGGAAGGCACTAGCCAGCGCCCGCTGCCCTTAAACAATAGAAGTAAGTGAGATATCCAAGGCCACTGCTGAGGATGCCATCCTGGCAAGAATGAAGCATGCCCTGGATGGCGGCTCATGGACAGACTTCCTTAAAAATGCTAATGAGTGGGCAAGCCATGAGAAGGACAGGTTAACCAAGCTTTGGTGAGTCCAAAATTAGCTCAGCAATGATCCAAGCTGGCCTCATCCTACACGGGCATTGCCTGGTCATCCCATTCAGTTTGCAATGACGGGTAACCATGCTGGCGCATGGAGGACACCAAGGAGCATCCAAAATGAAAACCTGCTTGAGAGAAGAGGTGCGGTTCCCAGGCCTCGAGGCAGAGGTAGACGATGTGGTAAAGCAATTCCTGACCTGCCAGCTGATGAGTACCCTGGAAGCACAAGTGCCAATCACGACTGAAGAACCCTGCACTACATCCTGGTCTAAAGTCAGCCTCGACTTTGGGAGTTTTCCCAATGGGCGGATCATGCTGTATTGATCGAAGAATATTCAACATATTCCATCAAAGTCATTGACTCTACCATATTTAGCCACATAGCTCCCATCCTCACGAAGATGTTTGTCATGTTCGGATTACCCAAGGAGATCAAGACAGACAACAGGCCCCCGTTCCAAGGCACAGAATTTCAAGAACTCTTGAAAAGACTGGGAATCAAATATCGGAAAATCACCCAGCAGTGGCCTCAAGCCAATGGTAATGTTGAGCGCTTCATGTGCACGCTCAACTAAATCCTCCGGATTACCTCTTGGGAAAGAGGCAATCCCAAGCTCAACCTACATCCGTTTCTCAAAGAGTATCGAGGAACACCTCAGTGCATCACAAAGCAGGCCCCTTGGTCCCTTATGTTAGCAGGAACCAGAAATGACACCATGCCTTCCTATCCCAGCTGGCAGCCTTTTCAATACTTTCTGGACCAGAGTCAAGCAAGACGGTGATAGAGAAATGACCAAGTCAGCAAGAGGAGACAAGCCCAGAACCGGCATCTACAAGCTGGAGAGCAGGTGGTCATCAAGGACCGAAGACCCGGCTAGAAGTTCCACACAATAAGAGCCAGACGTTTGGATACTCAGCAAGGTGGACGGCACCATGGTGACAGCACGGAAAGGCACTGAGACTGTATCCGAAATGTGTTGTGGTTCCGGAAGGTGACATTCGCGGAGCCCCAAGCCAAAGAACCCGAGTCAGCCTACCCTTACAGGTGCCCGTGTCTGAAGATGAAGAACCCCTGACCACGACAGACAAAGGGCCAGCAAGCAGACAAGGTGCCCCAGGGACTGCAGAAGTTATCCAACCCGAGGCCCGGGGCAAGGGGCATCAATCTCAGCCCCATCTATACAATCTCAGGCCCAATCCACCACCCAGCCAAAAACTGAAAGATGTAGGGGGTCATTTCAACCTCAGCGGTCTTTTCACAAGACCGGTGAGGGACCGCTGTGCTGAAGACCGCCAGTGCTGGCGGTTTTCCGCTCAGCGAATTATGACTGCTGGCAGCCCTCTGTCCTTTTCCGGACGGAGAGCCGCTAGCAGCCATACTGGCGGTTGCTCCACCTCCACTGCCCGTCAACAGAACACCACCCACAGAATCACGTTACGTGATTTGTTGTGGTGATGTTCTGTTGAGGGGGCTGGCGGCAGAGCAGCCCCCATGGATCCCGTCCCCTCCCGGAGGATTAACAGACCAGGTAAGTCGATCGTCCGTTAGGGGAGGGGGGTGGGGGGGCGTTGTGTGTTGTGTGCGTGCATGGGGGTGTGCATGTGAGTATGAAGACGGGGTGTGTGAGTGCGTGTATGCATGTGGGGGTGTAGTGTGTTTGGAAATGTATGGATGTGTGCATGTATGTCTGAATGTGGGTGTGCATGTATGACTGTGTGTGTGTCTGTTGGCATGTTTGTTCGTGTGTGAGCAGGTATGTGTGTTGGTGGTGTCTGCATGCGTGTCGGGTGTGTGTCTGTGTAGTGATGTCAGGGGTAGGGGTGGGGAGGGGGGTCCTGCCACCTTTGGCGGGTGGCAGGGGGGTGGAGGGTGTCAGGGAAGGACTCGGGTGTAGGTGGGGGGTGGCGGAGACCCCTATCATTGCCAGGGAAGGGATTCCCTGGCACTGATAGTGCTTACTGCCATGGATTTCATGGCGGTGCCCAACCCCATGAAATCCATGGCGGTCAGCCGGGTCATGATACCACCGGCGGTCTTGTGACGGCCGCCGGGCTAGAGACCCAAGTCTCCAACCCAGCGGTCGTCTTTGCCCTGGCGGTCGGTTCGGAGAAGTGGCGGATGACATGGTCATAATTCCAATTTTTTTACCGCCAGCCTGTTGGCGGTAAGACCGCCACTTCGCCGCCAACCGCCAGGGTTGTAATGAGGGCCTTTGTGTGTTCTTTGAAATGTTAATTTTGAATAAAGTTGGGGAGGGATGTAATAAAGCACCCTCAGTCCAGTGTCACGCCAATGTTGTGGCCGTGACCAATGACCCACATGCGGTGAAAAATATTTTCCCTGGGCTGGGAGCTGAAGGGCAAAAATAAATGAGGCGAAGATAACGCGTGGTCTTCTATGCCTATAACACCAAAAAGTGTGTTGCGTGTGTTCCTGCTGCAAGCGTGTTATACCCGCAATACTACAGTGTAGAAGCAGGAGTGGACCCTGTCCTCTTCTGCAGTACTCGTGCTAGACACAAACATGGTGGGATACCAGGGGTGTTGGTCTTTATCTCTATACTTTTTAATGTGTCTGACTTAGATGAGTGGGCTCATGGCAAAACAAGCCCTGGCAAAGCCAACAGATTCCGCCTTTGGGACCTATTGGCATTGACAATGGTTTTAGCCAGGTGACTAAGTATACCAGATGCTGTGCCACATGGCTAAAGTAATTTAAAAATATTTAAAAGAAAATTGATGTGGCAGACAGTGTCATTTTGTAGGCGTGCAAACCAACTGTGGTGCCTACATAATGGTACGGCTGCACTGGTGGGGGCATTGTTTTAAAACACGAGGAGGAAGCAAAACTGAGGATGTGGGTGGGGAAGCAATATTGGTTTGCAGGTATCAAACAGGCTAAATATAGCAAGCTAGAGCTGACAGGGTGAAGGCCCACAGGGAAGAAGGCTACGTGCGTGTACTGGAAGCGATACACAAGGTGCTGGTTGTCAGATAATTTAGCAAAACAACATGCAGAAGGATGAATTTGTAGGTCCTAATGTCTGTGCTTCTGTTAATTTCAGAAGTTTGGGGGACCGCAAATCTTTTTTTTGCATTACCATGGGTGTTTGCGCGGCGTTTGAATTAACTTGTAATGCTGATGTAAATACACTACCTGCCTGTCTGGGGGTGTGTGCCTATGGCGTATCCCAGGCACTGTTGCACCAGTTCTATAAGTGAAGTGACGTCCTGAAAATACACCTACTAGTGAAGATTGATTAAAATAAATAACTACTACTTAGTGAAAACGTTGCAACTTTGAAAACGTTGCATGTTCAGTTAAGGAAAGGTAGCTATAGGGAAATTATCTTGCAAAAATATTTTTTGTGAGTTGTCTGGGGCAAGGCAAGGCATGTGTAGATGTTGCTCTCTCACAGAACCCTAATTTCCTACACTCCCATGTGTCTATGCTGTAGTCCTGTTGCATGTATGCATGCGAGTGAGAAAGGAAAAACCCTTACACTGGTTCAAGTGAACACTTACCGTTTACTAGTAATTACTATCAAATCACCACAAGCGATTTATTTAACAATACAATCTGTGAAATACGTCTGGATGGTCAAGGTCAGAAATTGTGGGATAACTTTTGAGGAACAGGAAAATACAGCTTACAGAAACTGAAGTCTAAAGGATCGATGTTTCTATTTACACATACATCAGGAGTAGAAATAGTACTGTTAGGGTTGGACTGCCTGCCAATCAATCGCCACATAGAATGTAAGGCTTAGCACACTGGCCACCAAGCGCAGTCTTTTGGGTTCTCATTTTATTCAGGACAAGCCTCAACAATTTGTTCCAAAGAGATCTTTTTGGTCAACCTTAATGACGGAGCAGACTGCCAAGTGAAATTGGAAAATCAACAGCCAGCGAGGGCTCAAAAGGCCACAAGTCCTGCCTTTTCCCAAACTACACCTAATCATGCTAGGCAGTCATTGATCTTCCAGTCCAACTCAGGGTCATCACTAGAGTGAACACTTGCCTTTTACTAGTAATTACTATCAAATCACCACAAGCAATTTATTTAACAATACAATCTGTGAAATAAGTCTGGATGGTCAAAGTCAGAAATTGTGGGATAAGTTTTGAAGAACAGGAAAATACAGCTTACAGAAACTGAAGTCTAAAGGATCGATGTTTCTATTTACTCATACATCAGGAGTAGAAATAGTACTGTTAGGTTTGGACTGACTGCCAATCAATTGCCACATAGAATGTAAGGCTTTGCCGACTGCCCACCAAACGTGCTCTTTTAGGTTCTCTTTTTATTCAGGACAAGCCTCAACAATTTGTTCCAATGAGATCTTTTTGGTCCACCATAATGACGGAGCAGACTGCCGAGTGAAATGGGAAAATCAACAACCAGCGAATGTTCAAAAGGCCACAAGTCCTGCCTCTTCCCAAACTACGCCTAATCATGCTACGCAGTCATTGATCTTCCAGTCCAACTCAGAGTCATCACTAGAGGAACAGAGGGAGTATGTAGATGAGCTGTAATTTCTCAGATCATGCACTTACCAAGGCCCTGAGGCCTTCTGTAAGATGTGTTCACACATTTTGAACTTTAAGCATTTCTGTAATTTTCATTAATGATGATGCAGCTTAGGTGGCTTCAGATGACGTATTTTCTCTTTACTAAATTTTAGAAAGAGGTATGCCTGGTAATTGCTAAAAACAGAAGTAGTATCTTGAGGACCCTCTATTGTTCTGGCACTAGGTCTTGCACTAATTTCTGACAATCCAAAATCTTTAATTTATGGAAGATCTGTGAATGCTGAATATTTAACAATAAACTATTCATGTATTTTGAATTATGAATCAGTGTAGAATTTGATTAATATTGAAAATAATGTGTGATTTGGAAAATGCGCCCACGATAGTGGCCGCCATTAATCATGAAGTGCCCTTACTACACGCTTATTAATATAAATTGATGTGCCCATGTTTGGGTTAATGTAGTAGAGTGTTCTACTCATGAATTTGTATTATGTACTTGCTTTATTAATTATAGGCCTTAAGTCAGTGAGGTTTGGGCCTAGTTGCACAGCCACATGTTAAGCTGCACTGTTCTAATAATTTGTGTAAAATGCCTGTTTAGAGAATTTAATTAATGTATTGTTTTACTGGAATGACCAGGCGTAAGTGGATGTCTTTAACTTTCTCATGAGAACTGTTTGCTAGAATTTCTTGTACCCAGAAAGTTATAATTTTATGGTGTAATGTGTGAGACAGTGATGTTCCCAGGAGCTAACAATGAGTGCACTGACTGGAGTACGAAAGGATACAAAAATTGTTATCTGACAAGCCAGACGATGGGAACAGGAGAGGAGGAGCCAATCATCGACATGTGAAAGACAGTTTAGTTATATCTGAGATTTATAATTAACTCTTATTGGACTAATTGTAAACGTACAATACTCTGACCAGTGACAACGTGGGAAGTTCTTTAGAGAATTTTAACTTAACCCGACTGCAGATTGAGAAGCTAGCTCACTTTCTATTCTGATTTCTTGTGTGCAGGAGGCTTATCCTATCCTGTCTGAGGAGCTAAAAGTTCCTAATGACTTTATTACTTTGATGCTGAATACTGATTTTTAGATATTACTTTCTAATGGTTCAGATAGCTTAGAGCACCCATTCTGAACCATCCCCTTTCATGGCCTGTTGCTGATGCTGACAGAACAGATGTCTAATTTGACAAAGATAATCGCAGCTTGCTGATCCATATGACGAGAGTTATATCAACGCTAATGTTCTTGTTGCAAATATTGTCTTTTGTTTCTAGGCACCAACCGCTAATTTTGTTAGAGCCATAGCTAGATGTTTTCCAAATTTGTGTTGACTAAATTGTTTTCGCATGAAGCCCAACATGCTAATGCTAATTAGGTGGTTAGTAAGGGAAGTCCTGAAAACTAGCGGATTATTATTACCAAATGTATTGCCATTGCTCAGCTGCTCAACCTAAATGTATACTGTCTCAAATGTGCAGTTGTTCATGCTCTTGATTTGTATTGTTACTCTTGAGTGCTTAGTAATTAATGCTCTAAATAAATAGAGACTCTTTAGAAGATTTGGTCAGCTATTGCTTATCAGATTGTGCTGAGAGTGATTTACGTGAATTTAGCATTGTTAATATAGGAAAATATATATTCCTACTTTTACATAAAGGTGTGGTTATTCATGGCCAAATGGGTCATGGTGTGTAACAAATTAACGACTCATAGATAAGAATCATTGATTGATGATGATTTATAGTTGTATTGGGGTTATGGAGGGAATACCTCTAAGCGCAGTCAAAAGGTCGATCGAACCTCTAACGCGTTCCCTTTATAGAAATATATTTTAAAAAACAAATAATGTCAGACCGGCTCACAGAAGATGGTAGTAGAGTAGGATGGTTAGTCTCCTTGAGAGCCCATCATAAGGCCTGGTACATGGTTAGTCTCCTTAAGAGCCCATCATAAGGCCCCGGTACATGGTTAGTCTCCTCAATAGCCCGTCATACTAGAAATGATAGCAGAGTAGGTCGGTTTCATCTCCTTAAGAGGCCAACACTATAAAGTTTCACCTTACAAAATAAGTAGAAGAGTGGGATTTGTTTCTTAGAAATGGAAAAAGAGTTGGATGGATAATCTCCTTAAGAGATCAAAATAATTTTCAGATTTGGTAAGAGAAATTGGTGAAAAGTTAAGATTTTCATATTCAATGATACAAATTGGAGCGAGAATGTCGGCCCTAAGAACTTACAGGGACTTTCCCAGAACCTTGGAGCTTGCCAAAGCTTGTTTGAGGATGTTCTCGGAGTTGTAGTGACAGTGTGAATTAATAGGTTTTGCGCTTGCACAGCTTAAGCAAATCGCAGGTGAATTGTGAGGTTTTAAGGAGTTTGCGTGCTCCAAATGAAGTTGTTGAAGGAGTTTGCGTACTCCGAAGTGTGAGTAGGGAAGTTGTTGAACTTCACATGTGTGTGGTGCTTTGTGCTCAAAAATTGCCCATATGCTTGTAAGCATACGGACCCTGCGTGGTCTAAGACTCAGGAGTGTTGAAAAGTGTATGAGACACTTGGTTTATTATTGTGATTTGTCTGTTTAATAGGTTAATTGGGCGTGGTTGACGAGTCGAGAGTGCGTGTGAAAAGTGAGTGAAAGGTTTTTCGACTGAGATTTGGTGAGTCCTATGTGCACCAGGACAGACCCAAGGATCAGTTGAGAGTGAAATTTGCGGGACGAATTTTGGTTGTGAATCAGGGAAACTGAGAAAGAAAGAGTAGCTGTTAGAGCAAAATGGCCATCAGTGAAAAATCAGTAAGGTTTCTGAGGCGATTGTGTTACCCTATCTGTAGTAAACAGACAAATTGGGTTTTGATTTTGTTTAGTGCTTGCAATATTTTGCATTAGTTTTGTGTGAATTGAGTTGAAGAGGACCAACCGAAGGACTTTGCCAGCCGCTGTACATGTGAGCGTGTCAGCGAAATAGATTTCGGGATTGGAAGTCACTTACTGAATTGATTAAAAGTAGCGTGAATTACCAAAAATGAATTTTTTCAAAACATTAAAGAGTGCCCTAAGGGGAGACACCTATATTACAACCAGAATAGGAGAAGTTACACCGCCAGAAGGTACCCCCGCCTATATCGTATTCGAAGAAGAGGGTGCTGCGCCATGTCTTTTGCTAAAGCAATGGTGCAAAGAGACAGAGAAAGACGGGAGTTTAGCATTCCCTGCTCATGGGACATTTAATTTGAGGATTTTAGAGAATTTGAGAAGGGTGCTGTATGAACTGAAACCTCTTCTAAGACTGTCATAGTTCAAAGCATTAGCTATTTGGGAACTAGTAGCCAGACAGCATCAGCAATTGAAGTTTGAGAGAAGAATGAGAATATCTGAGAAGACTCTAGCGGAGGCTAGAGTGGACAATGATCAGACATTTTGAAGAACCAAGACTTTACAGGGAATTCACTTGTTTCCTGCAATTACACAAGAAAACGGGAATGAGTCTAGAAAGAGCACTAGAAAGAGGAATTTGTATCCTTTTGATGACAAAGAGCAGAAATCAACAGAGTCTAGGAAGTCTTTGACTTGCAATGAAGACTCAGACAATGATAAGATCATTTTACAGTTATTAAGAAATCATCCCCTACTGTATGTAGCACATGGGAGGAGTTCAAGCACCAGAATAGACTGTACAGCTCTGACATCAGTTGAATCAACCCAGAGCCAGATTTAGGTTAGTCGTAGTGAACCCAGGACTTCAGTGATTCAAAGTCCTCAGCTGCAGGTTGATGTACCAAGAATTTACCCAGAGGTGCCAGTTGTAGATACCGCAACAAATCTAGTAGTGTCAACAGGACAGGTTTTCCAAAGCTCGCCATTGGTCCAAATCGAATCAACCCCAAATCTAATGTCTCCGATATAGACTCAGACGATCCCAAGATACACTCCCATAACAGGGTCACAGACAAAGACGTCTGCATTTACAAGCCAGAATATGGGAATAATGCACCTTAGAGATCGGAATGCCCGATCAAATCCAGATGCAGTGTCAGTCCCGGTTACCATAGGTCCAGTCATACCATTGTTGCCCAGGGAAATAATGGGAGCGGTGAGCAGGAAATCCCGAATCCAAGCGTAGAAGTGGAGAGATTCAATGCAAATGTGAGAATGATGACTCCCATGAGATCAACATTAGATGGAGCAGGTCAGTTAATTGATTTAAGTCCTTTCAGACCCCTCTAAATAATGAGGTGAGATCATTCATAGGTCCTAATCCAAGCATGGTGACACCAGAGACCCCGAAGTTAATACTACAGCAGATCCCAGGTGTGAGCTAGAACAATGTTTCCCTACAAGGTTTGACAGCCCAACATTTAGAGTTGCTAGAAAGGTTGAGTAGTAGTCAAGGAGATACTAGCAGAGGAAGTGCCCTGAATTTGACCAGGCTTAGACTAGAGGCGGAAGACCTAACTGAGGGAACAATGGAGATAGACAGGATTGATGCATTCAGAGAGGGTGAGCTACGCTATTTGTGCAAATTGGTCACCAACAAAGCGGGAATAGTGAACCAGAAATTAGCAGACCTAGCAGAGAAATATGACATTGAGATTGAGAAAACAAAACACTTGAGAAGAAGTTACAGGTGAGATTTTGACTTGAAAGATTTTGAAAACATGAGAGTCCCGAAATGAAGATTCACCTCATGGAAGTAATCTAGAGCATTCAAACGTGGGGAGCCTTAGGCAAGTGGGAAGACAGGTGGGTGAAGAAAAGAAACAAGAAGAAAAGGGATTCGGCAAGCTTTTCTGCAAGGGTACTGCAAGCTTAAGACCCAATAAAGATTTTACAGATTAGAGAAATTAAATTCCGGGAGGGAATTTTGTACATGTTTCTTTGGAGCAGAAGTGACATATTGTCATTTACAAATGATTGCCCCAGGTTTAAAGAGAAGCCAGTGGAGTGGTACCAGCAAGCAGACAGGTTTGTGAAACTCGCAAAGTGCCTATGGGAAGATTTGAACACCCTGTTATAAATAGTGGTTCCAGCAGACTTATGTGTGGAGTCCAAGAGGAGCATAGATTGGCCGACAAAAGAACCTCAAAGAGATCCAGTAACAGGTGCGCCGTCTCCAGATGTAATAAAATATTACTATAAGGTGATTGAATTTTTTAAAATGAAAATTTCACCCAAGAGCATCTACTGGCAGAGGATAAACAGGACACCCCATAAGGGAAAGAGTCAATTCATGCATACTATGAGAGGTTGTTGCAGGCCTTCAAGCATTATAGTGGTACAGAAACAATTGAGCCGAAAGACATGATACATTTTGTGTTCTGATTTGTTAAAGGTTTGAGACCTGAAATTAGCCAGATGATTAAAAGTAATTTGATTTGCTAGCAAGCAAAGCCGATTGATGAAGTATTGCAATATGCAAAATACTGTAGTGACGAGATTGAGTTGAAGCAGAGAGAGATGAAAGAGGAGGCAATGGTGATGCAGATTAAAGGGGCACAAACAGGGATGCAGGGAAGGTTTCCACGACAACAGCAGCAGGGAAACGTGTTGTTTCTGAATCAAGCAAGAGGTGGAGGCCATGGAGAAATGGGAAATGTTAACCGTGGTCCTGATTTAAGTACTGTGGTGGTTCAGGGAGATTTGCAAGGGATGAAGAGATTGTTGCCATGTCACGCTTGCAGAGGCCTCAGACATTGGACACAGGAGTGTCCGATGGCAAGTCAGAAAGGTTTTGTTCAGCAAACGAGTAATGTCAATTCTTTTCAAAACATGAGGGGACCGAGAATGATAGGTCTTAATCCAAATTTTCAAAACAATGTGAATCAAGTACAAGGTTTTCAGCCTGTGGAACAGATGTAAATGCCACGTTTGCTGATGCCTCAGTCGCAGCAAATGCAACCAAAGTTCAAATGGCACCTAGACAGCAAATTCAGATACCTCAAGCCCCAATGGAGCAGCAGCAGGTGATGCTTCCTCGGCAGGTCACTGGTCAAAGTTTTAACCAGAGTAACAACACAGTACACCAATTCCTGTTACACAGTGAGAATGGAATAAAGGATGATTGGGTGAGTGATAGTTTGGATGAAGAGTGTTAGCAGCTTCATTAGAAGTAGATCAGAAAGGTCCTTTTATGAAAGGAAAAGTAATGGGTCGCAAAGTCTCATTCCTAGTTGACACAGGAGCTACATGCTCAACAGTGAGAACTGCAGCAGTCCCAAATCTGCACCTTTCAGGGAAAACAGTTCAGATTGCAGGAGTCACAAATCAGTACCTGACAAACCCGATTACAATAGCAGTCCAGGTTAAAATTGGCAACTTTAAAGGATTGCATAAATTTGTAGTTTGTGACTCAAGTCCGGTATCCTTACTGGGGAGAGACTTGTTGTGCAAGACGAGATGCTCCATTACTTGCTCAAATGATGGAATTGCCATTCAGACAAACAGTAATGATGAAGATGACCTGTCCACATGAACAGACTGTGACACAGTAAAGGAGGAGTACCCTTTGATTTGTTTCTTCCCCTTCTTTACAATGAGTGATCTTCCTTCAGACTTACAGGGAACAGTTAAAATGAAAGTGTGGAATCTTACAGTAAAAGACATTGGTCTGATAAAAGGAGTAGAGCCAGTTAAGGTCTCAGTCAAGCCAAATACGATTTTTTCCCACATGACACAGGACACGATTGGAGGAACTGTACCCATAATTGCAGAATTTGTAAACTAAGGTGTTTTGAAAGAAGTGCTGATTAGCCCATGTAATTCACCGATAATGGGTTTGCAAAAGCCATGTGGGAAATTTTGGATTGTTCAGAATTTGAGGAAAGTAAATGACATTGTGATTAAGTGTCGTCCCGTGGTGCCAAATCCAGCAGTTATTTTGTTTCTGATCCCATGTGATGCTGAGTGGTTCACCGTAGTGGACCTGTCACAAGCATTCTTTTCTGTGCTTCTTCATGAGGATAGTCAATTTCTTTTCTGTTTCAAATTTTGGATCGAGTCAACTGTTGGTGTAGAATTCCTCAAGGGTTTTCAGAGCCACCGTCCATATTTAACCAGATCTTGAAAAAGAACCTGGAGTCGTTGGAAATGCTTTTCCAATCGACATTAGTCCAGTACATTGATGACTTGTTGGTCGCATTCAAGACAAAAGAGGCATAGAAGTACCATACTATTGCCTGACTGAATCACTTCGGGAAGAACGGACATAAAGGGGGTTATTCTAACTTTGGAGGAGTGTTAATCCGTCCCAAAAGTGACGGTAAAGTGACGGATATACCACCAGCCGTATTACGAGTTCCATAGGATATAATGGACTCGTAATACGGCTGGTGGTAAATCCGTCACTTTTCCGTCACTTTTGGGACGGATTAACACCTCCTCCAAAGTTAGAATAACCCCCAAAGTGTCCCCAGCTAAATTACAGTACTGTCAAAAAGAATTGAAGTATTTGGGACACCTCATTGAACAAGGAATGAGGAAAATCTCCAGAGAAAGGTCACAGCCATATTGCAGATGAATCCCCCAGCAACCCAAAGAAATGTCAGGATGTTTTTGGGAATGGTAATGTATCATCGCCAGTGGATTACCATCTTTTCAGTCATTTCAAAGCCATTGCAGAAACTGACACACATGGAGGTTACAGATCCCCTAGTGTTAGACCAACCGTGCATGAAAGCATTTACTGAGTTGAGAGAAAGTTTGTGCAAAGCCCCGGCTTTGGGACTGCCTGGTCATACAAAACCCTTCATGTTGTTTTGTCATGAACGTGGTGCATGTTCCTTGTCTGTCCTGCATCAAGTCCATGGTGTTGTAACCCACCCAGTAGTACATTTTTCAGCTACTTTGGACCCAGTTGCAGCAGCTTCACCAGGCTGTCTGCGTTCCATAGCAGCGGTTGGACTGAGCCTCACTCAGAGTGAGAGCATTGTGATGGGACATCCTTTAACTGTCATGGTCCCTCACTCCATTGACGTTTTACTCACCAGAACCAAAACCCAGCACCTCACTATCGCCAGGTTGACCCGGTATGAGACAAGCATCCAGGGTTCCTCTAAAGTGTCTTTGAAAATGTGTAGAGTGCTTAACCCAGCAACCTTACTTCCAAAGGAAAACATTGAAGTTGATAAATTGAATGAAGTTGAACATGACTGTCTGGAACCAACTGATTTGTGCAAAAAACCAAGGCATGATATTAGAGATACCTGTTTGGAAGAAAATGACCAAATTGTATTTGTTGATGGTTCCTGTTTAAGAGAGAGCACAGGAACGTTAAGAGCAGGATATGCCCTGTACACAATTTCTGGTATACTTGAAGCATCCTGGTTTCGAGGAATGTACTATGTGCAAGTGGCGGAACTGGTAGCCCTTACTAGAGCAGGCAATGATTCTGCCTGGCTTAAGGTTACCATTTATACAGACAGTCAGTACAGATTTGGAATAGTCCATGACTTTGGCCAACTGTGGTCACAGAGAGGTTTCCTTACCTCTTCTGTTTCACCAGTAAGAAACAGTGAGAGAATACATGAATTTCTGCAAGCTAATCAAATGCCTGAAAAGATTGCTGTGGTGAAATGCAGTGCAGTCTAGACCAACAGAGACTGAATCTGAGCAAACTGAAAGTGGTTCAAACACTCCTGTGAGAGACGAAGCAGAAGAAATACAGGAGAGTGACAGCGAACCAGCCTCAATCGAGGTGACTGGAGAGTCTAGTCAGAGAAGGGCTCTCCCAGAAACAGACGGTCTTGAAAGACAAACAGAGCAAACAACAGATCCCCAGAGTGAAGGAGCTGAGCTGGATCAAAGCCAAAACTATCTGACTCCTCCTGAACCAGTTGCAGGTACGTCAAGAGAAAATCCTGCAGACCAAGCAGAAATTGCAAATCCAGCACCGAAAAGAGTATTGGCCAAAAGCCCACTGAAAGGAGATAAGTGGCTGCAGTCAAAGACCAAGAGAAAAGGGGCAATTACAGTGACAACAATTGAGGAAGAAGTAGACACAACAAGGAAAGAAGATTTGAGTGATGGAGAGTTAAATGGAGCCAGAAGGTTGAAAAGAAAGAGAATTGCAAGTCGAAGGTACGCAGGTCCTGAATGGGCATATGCAGCAACAAGTGAATGGCAAAGATAATTTTTGTCCTTGTGTTTTGATCGAGACATTCCAGGTCAATATTTTGGCACATGAAGAGGGTCAATGAACTGAACTGTTGTAAACCTGTAAACTGAGAAAAGAGAAGAGACAACTGAAAGTAACTGGAGAATACTTTTTGAGATAACCTGATTTGACAAGCTGTTAAACCGATTTTTGACAAAGCTACCTATTTTCGACAAAGGATCCTGGAAGACAGGCTGAAAGCTGTAAATAACTGCTAAAGAAGATTGAAGGTTTGTTTTTATTTTTGCTGCATAGTTATAAAATGTTCACTTCTACTTTCTGATTCTTTACAGATCATGAGTAACATTAGCCAACAGGGTAGAAAAAATAGGTGCAATATATACATGGGTATTGGGTTGGCGATTGTATGTATGATATTGTGTCTGGTGTTTATTGTGAGTGTGGCTTTTCTTGACAAAGAGTGTGGCCAACTGTACCTCAGCTTTGGAGACAACTACTATACTCACAGAAGTAGATAGTTTTAGGATAGATGAGAAATATTTGCACGCTGATGTTGCACAGGGAGAGCTTTCTTCTAATGTTTTCTATCACTTACTGCGTGAGTATGTTGAAACGATGAATGCAAGAGATTGTTATATCTGCACGCAGATTCCTTCATCAGTTGAGGTAGGAGTTACTTACCATAGTTTGCCCCTTACTTATGGGATAAGTTGTAGTCTGTTCTTAACAAGACTTTATAACCAAGGGCCAGATGTAGCAACGAATTTGCGACTCGCAAACGGCAAAAATCGCCGTTTGCGAGTCGCAAATGCGTCTATGCTATGTAGAAATTCATTTTGCGAGTCGGAACCGACTCGCAAAATGCATTTCCCAGTCGCAAATAGGAAGGGGTGTTCCCTTCCTATTTGCGAGTCGCAGTGGTATGCAATTCCATTTGCGACCGCGTAAGCGGTCGCAAATGGACTCATAGTTACCATCCACTTGAAGTGGATGGTAACCCACTCGCAAACGGGAAGGGGTCCCCATGGGACCCCTTCCCTTTTGTGACTGGACCCCAAAAAATATTTTCAGAGCAGGCAGTGGTCTAATGGACCACTACCTGCCCTGAAAAATACCGAAACAAAAGGTTTCGGTTTATTTTTCAAAGTGCAGCTCGTTTTCCTTTAAGGAAAACGGGTTGCACTTTGAAAAAAAAAAAAACTGCTTTATTTAAAAGCAGTCACGGACATGGAGGTCTGCTGTTCCCAGCAGGCCTCCATCCCCGAGAGTGCCCTGAGTCGCTATGGGGTCGTAAATTGCGACCCACCTCATTAACATTAATGAGGTGGGTCTTTGCGACCCCATAGCGACTCGCAGAAGCTGTCTGAGACACCTTTCTGCATCCCAAATTGCGACTTGCAATTTGCGAGTCGCAGGGACTCGCAAATTGCAAGTCGCAATTTGGAAGTTTCCTACATCTGGCCCCAAGAGTATATTCAGTATTTGTACTCCAACCACAATGTGGTGTTTTTGTTTGTTCCTTTAATTAAGTACCTGAGTAGAGTAGCTAAACAAAATAACATAGAATTAGTGAGAGGACTCTTTGAACCTACATTGACATTTGGCACAGCATATGCGTACAGGAATAACCTTACATGCTTGCTGACATCCATAGAGAGGAGCTTCTTAGATCAGACAGATGATAGAAGAAAAGCATCAAAGGAGAAATTAGAAAAAGGCTTAGAGAAAAAGAGATTTAGAAATGATTATGCAATTAGTGACATAAAGACACAAGGGAGGTTAGCTTTAGATGCACAACATGTAGGAAAGCTTTGTATATATAGGCCAAAAACTAGCATTGATACATTGTTTGTGGGAACGAGTGAATGTAGACATGTATTTTTGTTTCAGAATAAATGGATATTTATGTTAAATGGACAAGACCCAGCAATTCCAGGAGTTTATTACATCTGTGGATTGTTAGCGCGTCAGACCTTAATAAGTAAACTAACAAGTGAGATGCGAATAGGTCGATTAACCTTTTGACTCGCTTCAAGATTTTCCCACCATGTATCCCACACATGCAGATCAACAATTAATAACAATCAATAACATTAGTAATCAATAAGAGTCAGTAATTGTCACACACCATGACCTTTCAGTCATAACCACACCTTTTATGTAAAAATTAGAATGTGTATTTCCCTATATTAACAACGCTAATGTAACATAGGTTAATCTCAAAATCAATTGATAAACATACAGAAACAACACTGGCTGACCCTAAACGGCAAAAGAATCGCAATCTAATCAAAGCGTGAGCTACCACACATTCCAAAGTTGCAGTGCAAATTAATAATAAGAATAACTCTGCAAACAATATGACATACATTTAGATTCAGCAAAGAAAAGACATCAAATGTTATTATATGTGTTGAGCTTCATTTGTGAGGACCCTAGCTAACATCAGATTAAAATAGCAGGTTTCGGCTTCATGCAAAACAATTTAGTCAGCACAAATTTAGAAAATATATAACTATGGCTATATCAAAATAGTGGTTGGTACCGAGAAACAAAAGAAAATAGACGTAGCAAAGAGTATCATAGTCAGTATACCTATCCTCAGTTTTGGATCAGCAAGCTGTGACAGTCTTCGTCCTCAGGACATCAGTTCGGTCAGTAAGGCATCAGGATTCAGCATCAAAGTTCAGAAAAGGCAAAGTCTTTTAAGCAATAAAGTTAAGCACGTCTCTTCTCAAGGCGGGAAATGGGCAAAATGTGGTATGGCAAATGGAAATTGGGCACATGGTGTCTTCTTCTCAGTGCAGTCCGGCTAAATTAGATTTCCTAAAACTACTTTCCAAGTCCCTATTGGTCAGGGGATTGTATGTTCACACTTTGTCCAATAAAACTTCAAATCTACATTTCTACTACTACATGGTCCACATGTCCGTCATTGGCTCCTTTCGTACTGTTCTCATCCTCCGGCTCGCCAGATAACAATATTGTTGCAGCTTATACTCCAGTCAGTATGGTCTTTGTCTTTTCCCGGGAAAGTTAGTCTCACACACATTACATTAAACAATGTTGTGCTAGCAAAGACATCATCTCCTAGCAAGCAGCTCTCATGAGAAAGGCTTTTCGCTATGAGCACTTGGTCAGCAGAATGGAAAATCACAATTTAATTCTCTAAGCATCCATTTTATAAAACGTCTGAGCAATGTAGATTAACATGAGGACGTGCAACTAGGCCAACACCTCGCTAAGTTAAGGCCTACGATTATTAAAGCTAATACATAACACATAACCCCTTAATAGGACTATGACGGGCCGACTACGGCGTCGGCTCCGCGGTGCCCCAGGGGCATCAATGACTCCGACCTCCTTCACCCGGAAGCGCTGTCGACTCCCTCCAATCAGGGACGGCTACCGGGGAACGCAGACATCCAAAAAGCCCTCAGGGAAGTGTCCTGGTACCCAGGAGCGGAAGACCAGGAAGAGAGCCCAGGATCGCGACAGGACGAAGAGGATCGAGGGAATCACTGGGAGACGTCAAACGATCAAGCTGATTGCAGCGAACGGCACAGCAGGCACCCGACGCGGCCAGCGGGAGACAGCAACAGCAGTGGTTTATCGAGCTCGGGAGCGGAGGACCAGGAGGCAGAAAAAACAACAATCAAGCCACGTTCTGGGGAGAGCGCGGCCTTGGCAGGTACGGTCTCACAGTGGACAGCCCTACCTTTGGTACGGGATTAGGCGGGAGGCGGGAGGTGAAGTTAACGGTTTTTGGGAACCCCAGAGAAGCGGCCGAGTGAGAGAGAGAGCGAAGGGGCTGCAGATAACCGTGTATACATAGTGAAATAATACGCAAAGGTACAAACTACAAAAGAAAAGAAAACGCAAGACCACAGTGTGATCAATTGTGCATTTTTATTGGCACAAAAACCCAACGGCCAAAACAAAACCAAGGTGGTTGAAAGATTTATTTTTTTTCCCATTTGGTATATGTTTGTGTGGCCACCTTTTCAAGCAACAGTAACTAAAAAAGAACAGGAACACGGGACCAGAGACAGGAAAAGAGAGAAGAAGTCCTCAGAAGAGTCAAAAGACAGCCAGGAAGAGAACAAGGGAAGATAGATCTAGAAGGAAGAGCAAGGAGAGATAAGACTTATGACAGCAGAAGATAGCCGCAAACCAAAACTACCTCAGATGAGTTAGGACCCAGAGTAGGGGAAACAGGACACAAAGAACTATAGACAGACAGAGAATAGAAGACAGAAGAATAGAGACACTAGTATAGAAAACACAACAATAAAAGAAAAAGAAAGCCAGAGAATCTTACCATTCCACCAACAGTTGTGTTTCTCTTCTTTTCCCACATGCACCTCCTGAGAATCCACCTGGAAAGAAGAAAAGAGAGAAGAGGAACACCTTGTGAATACCAAAAAGCAGACCAAAGAAGCACATAAGATTATACCCTATGCTCCTTATATACCATCCAATAAACAGACATTTGCATAGCATACCGCTGCCTACGAGTCATCCTTACGGTAACCCCTGTCACAAAGACATATTACTACATGACTCAAACATAGGCTCAACATTTCATATTAATAAGTGCACTTTGTGAACATTGGCGGCCACTCACGTGGGCGCCCCTTCAAATGTGTGCATTATTCATCCCTACGTTATTACATTTTCTATGCAATTTCAACACTCATAATACATGAATATTCATTAATAATTTTATTAACAAACTCAGCATTAACAGGTTCAAATGCGTATTACCCTCTCCCAAGTGGATGGTATGGCAAATTTTATTTGGAGATAGTTTTCCCAAAGATATTCCAGCTTGAGAACCTGAATAAGATATCTAAAATGACTGAATTACATCATACTAGGCAAAAGCGAGAATCATATTCTGGCAAAATGGGAGATATGTTTGGAGCGATAATTCCTTCGGTAGGAGTTATTCTGAATTCAATAAAAATTCTAAAGGTGTCTATTATTGTGGCTAACATGTTGACAAATTTTTCAGGAGCCATAATCCTATTGGACACAGAAATGGCTGTGGTAAGATCTATGACTCTTCAAAACCACCTTACGTTAGACATCATTTTAGCAAAGGAGGGCAGAGTTTGTAAAATGCTGAATTCTCAACATTGTTGCTCATATATACCTGAAATAGTAAAGAAATTAGAAGTCTTATTACTAATCTGATTAATGATATTGCTGATTTGAAAGAGCTGAAGGATCCTGGAGTTTGGGAAAATGTTGGCAAAGGATTTGCTTCAGTGGGAAATTGGCTTGGCAACCTAGGAAAAGGGGTAATATTGAAAATAATACAAGTGATATTGATTATTGTAATTTGCATAATTGGAGCACGGGGAATACAAAAATTGTATAATGTGCTTAAAATAAAGAAATTGACAAAGGATCAGAGGAGGAAGGAAATTAAAATGGAGAAATTGTTTAGGGAAAATTCGAAAAGGGAAAGAAGAGCTAAAACTTATAAAGAAGACAAATTTTAGCAGAGCAAAGTTTGTGTGGAATGACGTTATTGTGATGGCATATTTAGTCAGCAGAGGAGAGATTGTGAACACTGAATTTTACCACTAAAATATTCATATATTTTGAACTATGAATCTGCATAGAATTTGATTAATATCAAAATTAATACGCGATTTGGAAAATGTGCCCACTTGAGAGGCCGCCATTAATCACAAAGTGACCTTACTAAACTCTTATTAATATAAACTGATGTGCCCATGTTTAGGTCAATGTAGTAGTGTGTTATAATAATGAATTTGTATTATGTAATTGCTTTATTAATTATAGAGCTTAAGTCAGCGAGGTTTGGGCCTAGTTGCACAGCCACATGTTAAGCTAATAATTTGTGTAAAATGCCTGTTTAGAGAATTGAATTCATGTATATTTTTACTGGATTGACCAGACGTAAGCGGATGTCTTTAACTTTCTCATGAGAACTGCTTGCTAGAATGTCTTGTACCCAGAAAGTTTCAATTTTATGGTGCAATGCGTGAGACAGCGATGTTCCCAGGAGCTAACAATGAATGTACTGACTGGAGTACGAAAGGATACAAAAATTGTTACCCGACCAGACGGATGATGGGAACAGGAGAAGAGGAGACAATCATTGACATGTGAAAGACAGTTTAGTTATATCTTAGATTTAGAAATAAACTCTTATTTGACTAACTGTAAACGTACAATACTCTGACCAATCACAACGTCGGATGTTCTTTAGACAATTTTAACTTAATGTGACTGCAGAGAGAGAAGCTAGCTCACTTTCTATTCTGATTTCTTGTGTGCAGGAGGCTTATCCTATCCTGTCTGGGGAGCTGAAAGTTCCTAATGACTTTATTACTTAAACTTTGATGCTGAATGCTGATCTTTAGATATTACTTTCTAATGGTTCAGAGAGAGTAGAGTCCCTGATTCTGAACCATCCCCTTTTATGGTCTGTTGCTGATGCTGACAGAATAGATGTCCAACTAACAGAGATAATCGCAGCTTGCTGATCCAAAAGAGGGAGAGGTATAACATTGCTAATGTTCTTACTGGAAATATTGTCTTTTGTTTCTAGACACCAACCACTAATTTTGTTAGAGCCGTAGCTAGATGTTTTCCAAATTTGTGTTGACTAAATTGTTTTTGCATGAAGCCCAATATGCTAATGCTAATTAGATGGTTAGTAAGGGAAGTCCTGAAATCATTGTTACCAAATCTATTGCCATTGCTCAGTTGCTGAACCTAAATGTATTCTGTCTCAAATGTGCAGTTGTTCATGCTCTTGATTTGTACTGTTACTCTTGAGTGTTTAGTAACTAATGCTAGAACTAAATTGAGATTCTTTAGAAGATTTGTTCAACCAGTGCTTTTCATAAATGCTTATTAGATTGTGTTGAGAGTGATTTACGTGACTTTAGCATTGTTAATATAGGAAAATAAATATTCCTACTTTTACATGAAGGTGTGGTTATTCATGGGCAAATGGGTCATGGTGTGTAACAAATTACTGACCCCATAGATAAGAATCATTGATTGTTGATGTTTTATGATTGTATTGGGGTTATGGTGGGAATACCTCTTAGCGCAGTGAAAAGGTCCATCGAACCTCTAACGCTACCCTTGTAAAATGAAATTTAAAAACCAAATAAGACGCGCTAACAGATCTATCCTACCTGTGTCCCATGCCCACAATGGACAGGTAAGATCTAATTCAAGCCAATTACTGATATTGCATCGGCCGTTTGTTCAGAAGCAATAGACAACTAGAATTAAATGAAACATAATGTATGTAATATGTCAGGCAAGGTGCTCAAAAAATATTGCATGATTTTAGCACATTAGGCACTCTAATGCTGGAGTTACAGTCTGCAAACAGATGCGAAACAAAACAACTGTTGCCTGTTGTGAGTGATGTCATCAATGACGTGAAACAATGATGTGGTTTGTAAGGTCAGCAATGAGGTTATAAATGTCATTTCTGACATCTGCTATACATATAAATAGGAAAGCCACCTGCAAATAACTCAAAACCCTTGCATATCCGATTAGACGTTATTCATCATATGAAATCTGCCTTTTCTGCATGGTCACCCTGGATTTGCTAACCCCTATATTTTGCCTGGCTGTAGACCTCTGCACTTTACCCCTACTAACAAGCAATAAAACACAGATGCTACTTCCTGCAACATAGTAAAATTGGTATACTCCTAAATAGTATAATTAAATTATCTATAAGCTCCTAGTATATAGAGCAAATGTACCCAGGGATGTGAGGTAGATGTCACTAGGGAACTGCAGCACACTTCGAGCTGTCCACTACAGTGACATGTAAATATTGCTGCAAGTCTATCAATCGCAGCCTCGCTGTGCAGTTTTAAAGTGAAAATTTGATCTGTCAAAATGACCTCTCATGACAGGCCTAACCCCTACTTTTAATTATTTGGAAGCCACCTCTATGTAGGCCTTATTGTCTATAAGGTGAGGTACATGGTATATAAAAGCAGGAAATTTAAAGTTTAATGTTACACATGTTTTCACAGTGAAAATGCCCCAAAAGCTATTGTCACTGTAGCAAGGCTGGTTATTTCTTAGGAGCCAAGATTAAATACTAACACTGTATCTCAGGAATTGAACTAGCTAGAAAATGATACAACTATTGCAATAGTTATTAACATCAAATTCCTTGCAAAGGTGCATTGTTTCTAAACATTAAGGAAAAGTAACTTTTAGAAAGTTACTTTTGTCATGGTTGAAGACCCAGGAGGCTAATCTGCTTTTTGCTCTCTCACTTAAGCCAGCATTTGAAAGGTATGATGTACTCCCAGGAGTGAGCAACAGGTTAACCTGAATGGACAGAGATAGATACTCTGAACCTGACAGAATATAGAGGGTGGGGCTGTGATCATCCTTTTTGACAAGGAAGCGTCAAATTATGCTTGAATGTCAGATCCTCTTGACAAGTCGCAGGGGTTTTTCGGAGAACACTAGGTGTCCAATTCAAAGAGGCCTATCCTGTCACAGGCAATGTTAGCTTACACCTGGGAAAGGCCCTTCTTTTGTTCCTCATTCCCCTAACCAAGTAGGTTCTAATCACAGTAGACCTTTTTTGACATTATGGTATCAAAACCTGCTCAACAGGTTGGCTGAGCTTACACATGACACTTAGGGCGCACTTCAAAAGATGGAAAAAGGATGCCAAAACAGTTCTTGTGTATCCACTTGCTGGTTGCTGAAACCCCTACCTTTTTTCCTACCAGACCTCTCCCTCTGGGTTGGTTGGGGGTCCCTTTGCTCCTTCAAACTTGATTTTAGTGTTAGATGTAGGAGGACACTAGGGTTACAATAGGACATTCCCCATACATACCCCAGCCCTCAGAGCCCAATTTTAGTGTGGCCAAAGACTTTCACCATCTTGAAAATACCCAGAGTGGGTAGGGTTAGCACACTGAGGTCCTCATTATGACACTGGCGGTAAATTCCGATTACTGTCACGCTGACGACCGCCAACTTACCGCCACGGTGGGAGAAATCCGTTCACCATATTATGAGACACACACCAATCTGACAGAATACAGCCACATACACAAATCCACCAGACCAAAGGTCAGTGATAAACTGGCGGTCTCAAAACCCACACTGTTACGCCAACAGAACAACACCCATCACATTATGACCCACGGATCACCACAATGGACATTCAACAGCTGTAAACCGTTGGCGGTAGATACCGCTGCACTCACAATGGACACCCACAGACAAAACAACACCACATTGGACAATTCAAACAAGACACACCTGACACCCATACACACACCACACCCACACACCCACACCACTATAAAACACCCACCCACAGTACCCACAACCCTTCTCGATTACAAATCATTTGCCCGAGACTGACACCAAGACCACTGTGACAACTAGACCCATACACCACTCACACCCATATACCCCTCATGCACTCCACATCACACAACCCAACATATTACCCAACACACCCTCACCAACACACACCACATAACACCCATGGCACCACAAAGGCACCCCTGCTTCACTGAGGAGGAGTTAAGGGTCATGGTGGAGGAAATTGTCAGGGTAGAGCCACAGCTATTTGGAGCACAGGTGCAGCAGATATAAATAGCAAGGAAATGGAGCTATGGCGGAGAGTCGTGGACAGGGTCAATGCTGTAGGACAGCACCCCAGAACAAGGGATGACCTCAGGAAGAGGTGGAACGACCTACGGGGAAGGTACGTTCCATAGCAGCAAGACACAAGCTTGCTTTACAGAGGGCTGGTGGTGGACCCCCACCTCCTCCCCCACAACTCACAGCATGGGAGGAGCAAGTCTTGGCAATACTGCATCCTGAAGGCCTGACCGGAGTTGGAGGAGGACTTAACTCTGGCAAGTCACCTTTCAACAATTATCAGCCCCCATACCTGCATGCCATCACACACCCTCACCCTCACCCTCACTCCCAACACTCCACTCCATCCCACACACTCCACCATCACATCACACTAATCCCAATGTCAAGCCCTGCAAGCTGCACCAATGCATGGACACCCCTCACAGCCCTGCATGAACACTCATCACTAAAGCATGCACAGCATGGGGAAACTAACAATCCCACCTTATACCAACATACACAAGCAAAAGCTGGCAGGGGAACACTAACCATAGTGGGGAAGCCAGGGGTGTACAAATGTCATACACATGAAGCATAATACATCATTTACATCCCCACAGGTACCCCAGCCAATGTCACTGGAGATGAGGTGTCATCACTATCCAGTCCCCCGACAGAAGAGGCCCACAGTGATGACAGTAACTCTGGACTTCTGGATCTGGACCATCTACCTGGCCCATTTGGGATCACTGGACAGTAGGTCACTCAAGCCCAATGACAGACCACCACAGAGCCTCCCCCATCAGAAACCACCACCACAGTCCCCAAATCTCTGTCCCCAGGACACGTCAATCAGCAGTGTGCCCACCTGTACAGGGACCCCAGGCCACACCTCGCACACAAGACAATCAGGAACCTGGGGCAGTGTGCACACTATTCAGGGGACAAAGGCACAGGCCAACAGGGACACTGGGAGGACTGCTGTGCAACAGGGGGAGGACAGGACCAGGGAACCGACTCTCCAGGAGGCACTCTCCAAGATCCTGGAAGCATACCAACATTCCCAGGACACGATGAGCCAGATCTGAAATAACGTGCAGGAGAACTGGCGGCTGCAGGAGGGACAGTATCAGGGGATCAGGGAGGACTTGCAGGCCATCAACAACACCCTGATCTCCATAGAAGGGGTGCTGGCAGACATGGCCAACATTATGAGGGAGGCAGTGTCACACCAACGGGCCCCTACCACTAGCCAGTCATCTGAACAGCCCTTCACTTCCGCTGCTGCCAGTGGCCAGGAGGCACCTCCACAGGACCAACAGGCCACCAGCACATGTCCCCCTGCAGAAGGTGAACCACCCTGCAAATGTTCCACGCAAACTAGACAGAAGCCAAAGACACTTGCCAAGACCACTGCCAGGAAATGAGACTCTCCTGATTGTCCCCCTTGTGTCCCACTCATTCACCCTGTCCACCTTGAACTGCCATTGCTCCCCTTCCTATGTTCCCATGGACAATGCACCTGTACTACAAACAGACTGGAACAATACCCTGGACTTTCCTCCATCATTACCCCATCCCGTTGCACTTTCACCCGAGTATAGTAGCACTATAATAACACCCTTGGACAAAAATCGACTAAGACTATTTCATGAATTTAAAATATGTATTGATTGAAACAGCCACAACCATTGCAAATGAACTGTACATAGTATGAGTATAGAATTAATGACCTGTAGCAGGCTGTAGTGATCACACCAGGATAATTTGTCAAATCACCAACATCTTCAAAATGAATATCCAGAGGGAACAGGAAATGGGTAAAGAAGTGGGAAATGTCAACATGCCATTGCCACACAGAATACAACCAAAGTCATAGAAATGTAAAGTTGCACTGTCTCACCTGTGTGTCATTGGAAGTACTGACGTATCACAGATGTTCTGTTGTCGACATCCTTATCCTCTGCCTTCTCATCCTCACTGTCCTCAGGTTCCACTGCTGCCACAAGGGCATCTCCAATCTCCTCCTCCTGCAGAAAAAGGCACATGTTGTCTGAGGGCCAGGTTGTGCAACATGCAGCATGCCACTACAATCTGGCAGACCTTCTTGGGTTAGTAGCACAGGGATCTACCTGTTAGATGGAGGCACCGGAACCCGGTCTTCAGGAGGCCAAAGGTCCTTTCTATGATCCTTCTGGTTTGCCCATGTGCCTCATTATAACATTCTTCTGCCCTTGTCCTGGCATTCCTCACAGGGGTGAGCAGCCATGATAGGTTTAGGTAACCAGAGTCACCTGCAAATATTGAGGGACAACATTTAGCCACACACTATCCTATATGGCCAACACCGTAGGCATACACCAACATATACTGGGTGGGAACCAGGGCTCACCTATAAGCCACACCCTGTGCCTCTGTAGTTGGGCCATCACATTTGGGATGCTGCTATTCCTCAGGACAAAGGCATCATGCACCTACCCGGGATACTTAGCATTGACGCAGGAGATGTACTGGTCCGCCAAGCACACCATCTGCACATTCACGGAGTGGAAACTCTTACGATTCCTGAACACCTGTTCATTCTGGCGTGGGGGTACAAATGCTATATGTGTTCCGTGAATTGCACCAATTATATTGGAGATATGTCCCATTGCATAGAATCCGGCCTTTACAGTGGCCAAATCCTCAACCTGGGGGAATGCAATGTAGCTGTACATGTGTTTTATCAGGGCAGGCAACACTCTTGTTAGCACATTTGAGAACATTAGCTGTGACATTCCTGCTGCCAAGCCCACTGTCACTTGGAAAGAACCAGTTGACAGCAAATGGAAAACTGATAGCACTTGCACAAGAGGGGGGATCCCAGTGGGTTGACGGATAGCAGATATCAGGTCAGGCCCCAATTGGGCACACAGTGAAGAACCAGAACCTTTTGGGCCTGGCGGCGCAGGGTACGCCTAAAATCTCCTTGGATTCACCTGCCTCAACTAACAGAGACACGGGACACTCTGTCAGGCGTAAAAGATCGGATTTTATTAGCTGCAGCTAGTACAGTTGTCCAAGAAGTACACAAGGTATGTTCTCAGGAGACTGCCACTTTACTTTGTGGCGCACAATCTTATATACCGTATAAAAACATTTATTAACTACATACACTCCCAGAACACATAGAAAGGAGCCAGTAAGAATAATGTAAAGATAGAACAGAGCCAATAGAAATGTCGGAAAACAAGACAGAACAAAGTATCAAGTGACTTAAGGTTGCCTCCCCTCCAGCTGTGTTTGTCACCCCTCCCTTGAACTAATTCATTAACCGATCCACAACGAAGTTGCATGTGGTGCGATAAGTTTGTGTGCGTTTGGAGGACAGTTGTGAAATGAGAGAATACTAGCAAAGGACAGCGAAGGCCAGACGATAAGATAAGATCGGCGGAGAATAGTGTGAGCCTACAGATAGTTGAAACAAGGATTAGAAAACCAGACAGGGATTAGTGTACTCGGTCAGACCTTAATACCAGCCTTGTAAAGATAGAGGCAGAAGACTGTTTTGAACACCATGTTGCAGAATAAGCAGAAAAGGCAGAATGGACTTCGTTCGCTGTGCTGCCTGAGTGAAGGCAACATAAAATGGCGGCGGGCCACAAAATGGCGGGTCGATACGATCGTATTAAAAATCGAATTTCCTCAGACCCTCCTTTTGCCAGAACTCAGGCAAGATACACAAACTCATGTTAATCTGAGTCGATGTCTATGGCCATGAGGTCATCAAGCTGTTGCTGTACCATCATTTTGATATTCTCTGTTCTTTGTGACTTGGGTTTGGGAATACATGCAGTAGCACATAGGTTGCAGACGGCAGGACCGCAGTGCATACAAAGACAACAAGAGAATATAAAAGCTAAAATTACTCCAAAGAATGTCAATACCTTCCAACCCCATTTGGACAGTAATCCCCAAAACCATTCTGAAAAGGACCAATCTCCTTCGTCCTGATGAATCGACTCGGAGATTATGTGTAACTTAGAGATAGCTTGGTATACTGTCGGAGCGTCATTAGGTATGCAAATACAGCAACTTGATCCGATCAATTTGCATACTCCACCACGGTCCGCAAGAACAAAGTCTAAGGCAACACGGTTCTGCAAGGTCATAAGACGATCAGCCTGTAGTTCAGCTGTAATGTTACTTAAAGCTCCTACAGTGATGTCTATGGTGGTTTCTACGACACGAACCAATTGCCTTATATTTCTGCTGTTGGCCATTGGACCCCAGAAGGGAAGAAATCCTTTGAGGAAATCTCCTCCCTCTTGTCCTGCTGTGTCTTTCGAATCCACAATCCCTCTGCCATATCTATTTTTATGATGGTTCGCAGGAGCGGTGTATGTAGGGGGAAGAAGAAAGGCTATATAACAAGTACCAGAAAAATCAGCTGGCAACCATGTATAAGCCCTATCGTGGCAAACGAAGTATGTACCTTGAGATGGTACTAACGGCGGTGAATTCAGGGCTGAATAAACATATGTATGGGAACATAAACTTTCTCTTTGTCCGGTGTTTGGAGTTCTATCATTTATTTGCAGACAGAAATTTCCTTGTTGGGGTATGACCCGTATCGGAGGAGATTTTCCTTGCTCAATCTTATCATTGAGGCTGGAAATGTAATTAGTTATGTTCCAATTGGTATATGCTTTTCTTTCATCTATGGAAGCTTCACTTTTTTCCATGATTTTAGCCATAGCTACCATTCCCTTTATCAATAAACTATGACTGAAATCTGAACCAACACTATGTGAACTGACAGGTTGTTTAATTTTACTTTGATATGCATTATTGAAAATGACAAAATAAGCCCAAGCGGAACCTTCATAGGAGAATGGAAGAACTAAATATGGCATTCCTTTTTCTACTGTATGTGGTATGAGTCCACACACCCAACAGTCAGTTGTATTGATCACTAACTGATGTTGTTGTAACAACTGGACGAAGGAATTGTTAAAGTATTCAGTTCTTCTGATGAGTTCATGCTGGGGAAGAGTGTGAAATAGGTGCGGAGAGATAGTAGAAGAAGATGTAGAGGTAGGAGAAGAGACAACTTTTTGCTGCAGAGTAATAATGATCCAGTTTACAGATGCCAAAAGAATACATGACAATATAATGACGCATAGAGCAATACTACAACGACTATATATTTTTTTACAATTATTCTTTACATTTTTACTTTCTCTTTTATCTAATGTAGCCTCCATCTTTCTAAGTGGATGCTCACGGCAATCTTCCTCAATCACTGTAGTCACGATTATCTACCGTCCTATGACACTGTGAGGTCCTGCAGGCCTATTGCCACTTACTCAGGTCGTAACTAAGACTCCTACCGTGACCCTGCAACCGGGATAGAGTACTACATAGGAGAGAAATTTACAAGTTCTTTGGTCTTGGTCTCAAATTATAGCGTTCCTGTCCAGAGGCAGTCTGGTTTTGAAACAATGTTCCTGGATTTGTCGTGTTCAAGCGACGATGCGATGGTATTGCTTCTTGAAGGATGTCGTCGTCCTCTTTCTCAGAAAGTGTTCCAATTAGACGCGCATCACTGAATGGTACTAATTGCGGAACTTTCTCACTTTCAGAGTCACTGATGCCTCTACGGACCCACTGATCGAAAGGCAAGGGCAAAGGCACTTTCTTGCAGTGCACGGCATGCACCCAGTTTTTCTTTCCTTCGATTTTAACTGCTGTTCTTGTGGTCAAAAGAACCAGGCGTGGCTCTCTCCATCTGGGCTCCAAATTTCTCTGTCGTTGGAAAATTTTCGTGCAGACCCAGTCACCTGGTCGGATGGAATGACCTGGGTCTGTGGAAGCCTCTGGTAGAGCACTCTGAACCTGTTGATGAAGAACACGCAATTTAGTTGTAAGGTCATGCAAGTAGTCAATCAACATCGGGTATGGCAAGTCTGAGTATTTCTTAGGGCGAGGAACTCCCCATACATTAGCTGGGCGACCAAATATCACTTCGTAAGGGCTAAGCCCCAAACGAGAGTGTACTGCTGTTCTGGTGGACAGAAGAGCCAATGGTAAAGCATCAGGCCAATTAAGTCCTGTGCTAGCTTGTACCTTAGCAATTTTAAGCTTCAAGGTTCCATTGTAGCATTCTACTAAACCAGCCGACTGTGGGTGATTCGCCGCGTGGAACTTCTGTTTTATGCCAAGACCTGCACAAACTTTTTGCATGACTTGACCCACAAATTCGCTCCCATTGTCACTCCAGACAATGCGCGGCAAACCAAACCTAGGGAAGAATTATTTCAAAAGTATTTTGGCAGTTGATAAAGCAGTATTGTCCTTCAGAGGGTAGGCTTCTACCCATCTAGAAAAAGCACATACTACCACCAGAACATATTTGAGGTTGTTGCATCGTTCCATGTGAATATAATCGATCTGCAACACCTCAAATGGATATGTTGGAGGAGCAAAATGACCTGCTGGAGTTGGGGTTCCCTTTCCCGGATTGTACATCAAGCAAACAATACAATGTTTTATTACATTATTTGCACACTTTGGGATCCCCTCATTTTGCCACACTGGAGCCAGAAGTTTACATATTCCTTTTGCACTTAGGTGAGCTGGACCATGTGCCATAGTAACTACAGGTAGTACATAAGCATCTGGTAACAGCCAACGTTGATGTTCTGATAATTCAACCCAACATCCCATCTCATCTAACATTCCTGTACTTTCCTTCCACTTTCTCAACTCATTCTCCGTAGCCTCTCCTTGAATTGATTTCACACTCTCTACTGTATCTTCACACATTCCCTTTTCTCTTACGCAGTTTGCGGGACCTGCAACATACATTCGACTTGTGTTGTCTCTGGCTGTCTTTTTCGCTACCTCATCTGCAAATGCATTTCCTCGACCAACATCGTCCACAATCTTTTTGTGTGCACTACACTTCACGATCGCTATCTGAGTAGGCATTGTAAGTGACTCAAGAAGTTCAGTCACTAATTGACCATGTTGTATCTTAGTACCATGGGAAGTAAAGAATCCTCTTTCCTTCCATAAGCGCCCAAAGTTAAACACTACACCAAAAGCGTATTGGCTATCAGTGTACACGTTTACTCTTTTTCCTTCGGATAACACACACGCTCTAGTTAAGGCTATCAATTCAGCTGCCTGAGCTGAATTATATCTAATGCGTGCTGTCTCCACAATCGTATGCAAAGTAGTAATAGCGTAGGCTGAAACTGTATCTCCATTCGGGAGCTTGAAACAAGAACCATCTACCCATAGTGTTCCATCTGGATTCACTAATGGCGTGTCTTTTAGGTCAATTCTACCCTTAGTCTCTTCTTCAGTACGGAGAAAACAATCATGCTGTTCAGAGACATCTCTCTCTTCTGGAAGAGGCAACAAAGTAGCTGGATTCAGGGTATTACATCGTTTGATGTGTATGTGACTAGCCAAAAGCGTCAGCTCATATCCGGACAACCGAGCACTCGTAAGATGCTGCGTTTTTGTCCTATTTAGTAAAATATCCACTGCATGTGGCACCATAACAATGAGAGTATTATCTAGCACTACTCCAGCAGACTGTCGAATAGAAATTGCTGCTGCCGCTGTCGCCTTAAGACAACTAGGCAATGCTTTAGCTACTGGATCTAACGTAGCTGAGAAATATGCGCATGGTCGCTGTTGATCTCCAAAACGCTGCGTTAAGACTGACAATGCACAACCCTCTCTTTCGTGGACATAGAGCGTAAAGGGCTTACTGTAATCAGGAGTACCCAATACAGGAGCAGAACACAAAGCAATACGCAAATCAGTAAAACTCTTCTGACACTCGTCAGTCCACGGAAGAGGCTGAGGCGTATCTTTTAAAGTTAGCGCCAACAGCGGTTTAGCCAATAAAGAGAAACTCGGAATCCACTGTCTACAATAAGAAGTAATGCCCAAAAAGGCACGTACCTCTCTTTGTGTGGATGGCACTGACATTTGTGCAATTGCCTGAATTCGTTCGGGGGTCAATCGTCGTCCCTCCTTTGACAAGAGATGACCCAAATAAGTCACCTCGCGACAGACATATTGTAATTTAGAAGGAGAAACCTTGTGATTTAGATCAAACAAATGACGCAACAGTGCAACGGTCACGTTTTTGCAAATCTCCTCTGAATCAGCGGCAACTAATAAGTCATCCATGTACTGAATGAGAGCGGCACCGGACGGTAAGGAAAAGGCATCAAGATGACATTTTAGAGCTTGACTGTAAACAGAGGGACTTTCACAATAACCTTGAGGTGCGCGTTTAAACCGGAAGCTTCGGCCTCCGAGGGAAAAACCAAAAATATCTCTACTCTCTTCAGCGATGGGAATACTAAAGAAAGCATTCTTTAAATCGATAACTGAAAACCAAGTCGCTGTAGAAGGTATCATCGTCAACAGAGCAGTGATATCTGGGACTACAGGAAACTGCGGTACGACAATCTTGTTTACCTCCCGAAGATCAATTACAAAACGATAAACAGGAGGCTGAGAAGGATCAGTGCGTTTAAGAACCGGAAGAACAGGACTGTTACATGTATTTCCTCTCGTTTCCTCAACCACATCCTTCTGAATCAAATCATAGACAATTTCCAGAAGTGCTTTCTCACCTTCAGTAGAGATTCTGTATTGCGGAATACGTGGCATTTCAGCATTGGGCTTAAGAGTAACAACATAAGGTGGGATCTCAAGACAACCAACGTCATTCGGACCCGTAGCCCAAAGCGTTTCGGGAAGAGAAAGCAATTCAGGTGGGAATTGATCTTTTGATAAGTACATTGGACTAGTCATTTTCTGTCCTAGAGTGAGGTATACACCAGAAGGTGAACAATATATCGTAGCATGCATTCTTTTTAATAGATCTAAACCCAACAGATTTTCACCACAACCATTCGTCAGAAGAAGCGGAGCTTCTAAATCATAAGGGCCTATTGAAACAGGGAAAGGGCAAGAAACTGGATTGCGAACAGGGGCGCCAGAAAATCCTACAGATACATTCGTTAAGCCAGACAAAGGTGCGCCAGGGAGTTTAGAATGAATGATAGAGCTTCTCATGGCACCAGTATCTAAAAGAAATGGCTCTGAAACACCCATTGTAGTGACATTAACATAAGGTCCATTCTGATCCACTGGAATTGACGTAACCCCCTTACTTTGTCCACGGCTGTCCTATTCAAAATGAAGACTTTCATTCCCTCCTTCAATATACTGATCCTCACTGTAATACTGTGTAGACCTAACATTTTGCTGGTCAAAGTAATTTCCGGAATTTGGAGGAACAAAAGAACGCTGCCCTTGGGTTAACACACCTCGACCTCTACCTCTATTTGCTGACTGAAGACCACCACGACCTCGTGAAGCAGATGTTGCTCCATTACGCTGCAACAATGCCGGACAACTGTTCTTAAAATGACCTTCCTCCCTACAATAAGCACATTGATTGGGACCTAGCAAAGGTCTTGGAATGAATGGTTCAGGCTTTTGATACAACCTCTGTAACTGCGGAGGCTGTTGAAACTGAGGCTGAACATAACGAGGAGGATAAGCCTGTTGCAAGAGAACTTTAGTTTTTAATTCTTTCGTCTTTTTCTCTTGTTTTTCCCTTTCTTCTTTGTCTCTATTTTCATAATATTGTGCAGTAGCCAATATCTGGGCGGAAGAAGAAACTGCCCATGAACTCTCGGAGTCTTTTAGCTTGTGTGATAGTTCAGGAAGCAAGTTATATACGAACTTATCCACAAATAATCGCTGTCCCCCTTCTGTAGCCATATCTTGACCACTGTGATCAATGAATGTCTCCTCGAATCGGGTAAAGAAATCGGAAACACTTTCATCTTTCTTTTGTTTACATGCTGCTAGCTTATCCCAATTAACTCTCAAAGCAGGCATCATTGTTTTCATTAATGTAATAATCCTACCAGGGAGTTCTGAGATCAAAGCGTCGGGCTTTGCACCACCTACTTGACCTCTATCTGCGGCAATAATAGCGTTCCAATCGCCGCCTAATTCTTGAGCGTGATCCTCTCTACGAATTTTAGCCCATATTGTCTGTGGAACTACATTTCCCATCAACATGTCAATATCTGCTAGATTCATAGTACATGCATCAACTGTTTGCGACAACTCTTTATAGTAACCAGCAGGATTTTTGCGTGAATCTGGTAGTGACTGTTTAAGTGCTAAAACTTCAGACCTTTTCCAGGGGACATGTATCCATATGCGCTGAAAATGCGCAGGAATAGCTGGATTAGCACCTGCTGCTGCAACTTCTTCCTTCCATATTGGAGAAACCTCTCTCATGGGATAGTTTTTCAGTGCTGTCCTAACTGAAGGATCAGAATCAGGAAAAGTCTGTGAGAACAATAGGGATCTGAAAGAAATAAGTGTTCTGACAGCGTTTTCAACCTTAGGACCCACAATAAGTCCTTTGTCAAAGTCAGCCTGAACATCTAACAAATCCTGTGGGACCGAACCCAAATTCATATCCTCCCATTCTTTAGCGAGAGTATCGCACATAACTTTAAAAACATATCTCTGCGTAGGTGCATTCCATTGCAGAAAGGTGAACATAATATCAGACGTACTATATTGGGGACCCTTCTTGATCCATCTACAAGCAAGTGAGTCCAATTTTTCTCGCTCTTCGGAGTCTGGGAATTGACTACGAGACTGTCTTCGAGAAAAAGCTGGAGACACGTTTAAAGCTTCAAAGAAAGGTGATAAGAGACCAGAGACAGTATCTGCAAATCGCTTACGCATAGATGGAGAATTTGACATAAGGATAGGGGACAAGGTATTAGGTGAATTAACTAAAGGAGCATTAGGAATTGCCAAAGGAGCAGAAGGCAAAGGAGTTAAAGGCAAAGCTGGCATAGGCAATACTTGAGGAGGCAATTGTGGAAAAGCTGGAGCAGGCGGAAGCACAACTGGCGGCTGAACAGGCTGTAACATCGGGGGTGCATTAGCACCTTGTACATAGGGCGGAGGCAATTTCAATAAGTGGGACATTAAGGAATCTTCCTCAAAATCTTTTCTCTTATCAAGGGAAGAGATAGGCAACGTCGGATAGCATTTATCTATTGCCATTCGATGCTGTCTGTCTGAAATTTCCATTGCATTATCTATTTCATCATCTTTGAATTGCTGAGCAGCCTGTATAATCGTCATTCCCTGTGTTTTCCTATCTCGTTTCGCTTGTTTAATTTCTCTCTGTTTGGCTTCCTTACGCCAAAGGCGAAAAGAGTCAAACATTGCCGGCCGGGCTTTTCTTTTAAATAACGTTGCTTCTAAATTATCTAGCACATCAGTTTCGAAACTACCATTTTCTGGCCATTTTAAAACACCATCTTTCTTTGTATATCGGGTCCATGTCTTATTAAAGGCAATAGGACCAACACCATGTTTAGAATAGAGCTCATATGTGGGAGTTCCAACCGAAGGAATCGGACAGGAGTCCTCAAGCTGGGAGTCCCTATTACAACCAAAGCAACAAAGTTTTCCAAACTTAGTCAGACCAGACATCTCACGATTTTTACTGGCTGTTCACAAACATCAAGGGTGTAAAACTTTCAGTTTACACAGCACAAATGCACTTACCCCTCGGCTTTGGCCACTGCAATGGCCAAATCTAAGAACCTAAGGACAAAACAAAGACCAAAATTTGTGGGCGCGACCCACCAAATACTTAACTAAGGATGTCTTCTTACACCAACAGAGGCCCGTCTATCGTCTCGCTTTACCATACATCATCAAAGAAAGGGCCAAGGCAGGGCGGCAGTCAGGGCAGCAGTCGTCAGTAGCCGTCAGGAAGGAGTAACCGCGCTGAAAAAGACCTTCGGACCACTTCGACATACAGGGGTCGCTTGACGTGGCTCGCGATTCCTCCAGAATTTTCCTGCGGGGTTCCTCACGACCTTCAGGCAGAACCGGTACCGCTGAAGCCGCCCCACGTTGGGCGCCAGTTGAAGAACCAGAACCTTTTGGGCCTGGCGGCGCAGGGTACGCCTAAAATCTCCTTGGATTCACCTGCCTCAACTAACAGAGACACGGGACACTCTGTCAGGCGTAAAAGATCGGATTTTATTAGCTGCAGCTAGTACAGTTGTCCAAAAAGTACACAAGGTATGTTCTCAGGAGACTGCCACTTTACTTTGTGGCGCACAATCTTATATACCGTATAAAAACATTTATTAACTACATACACTCCCAGAACACATAGAAAGGAGCCAGTAAGAATAATGTAAAGATAGAACAGAGCCAATAGAAATGTCGGAAAACAAGACAGAACAAAGTATCAAGTGACTTAAGGTTGCCTCCCCTCCAGCTGTGTTTGTCACCCCTCCCTTGAACTAATTCATTAACCGATCCACAACGAAGTTGCATGTGGTGCGATAAGTTTGTGTGCGTTTGGAGGACAGTTGTGAAATGAGAGAATACTAGCAAAGGACAGCGAAGGCCAGACGATAAGATAAGATCGGCGGAGAATAGTGTGAGCCTACAGATAGTTGAAACAAGGATTAGAAAACCAGACAGGGATTAGTGTACTCGGTCAGACCTTAATACCAGCCTTGTAAAGATAGAGGCAGAAGACTGTTTTGAACACCATGTTGCAGAATAAGCAGAAAAGGCAGAATGGACTTCGTTCGCTGTGCTGCCTGAGTGAAGGCAACATAAAATGGCGGCGGGCCACAAAATGGCGGGTCGATACGATCGTATTAAAAATCGAATTTCCTCAACAGCTCTGTGATTGTGGCCCTGTCCAGTCTATAGGTGAGTATGTCTCCATCTCCTATTCATCCACAGTGGTAGGTATCTAAGGGACAAAAGAGTGAGTAGGCTGTCACAAACTGAACAATGGAGCCACAACAGCAGTCCACAATATGCACACATGTTATGGTACAGTGTAATTTGTGAAGTATGTGCCTATTTATCATGTGACGCAGCATTAATCCATACGCCTGTTCACTCCCCCTGAAATGGAGTCCGTCTGTCCTGTGTGGAGGGACAGGTGGAAGTGAGGTAATGCTGCTGACATTCAATGCCGTGGCTGTAGGTTGTCGTGAACTGCCGAACAATTCTTCATTGGTTATAATTGGGCCCTATGGGGTACAGTGGCCAATGGTGATCTACGCCGGTGGTGACGGTATACCCCGCCGTGGACGTGACCACGATTTCCTATCAGATTCCTCACTTGTTTCCTGACCTTCCATAGGAGAGGACCTACACTGCATGTGCTGCTGTGACCTGTGTCTGGAACTTACCATGGCCCCTGTGACTGAGGAAAGGGCCCCAGCCTTCACTTCTGAGGAGTTGGAGCGACTAGTGTATGGGGTCATACCCCAGTATGGACTGCTGTATGGGCCTCCAGACGAACAGGTGGGTATAGTGTGGGCACGATACATGTGGCATGTATGCATGGAGTTGTGTGTGAAGGCCTCGTGTAAGGGGGGTGGGTGGATGTGCTCTTGGCAGTGTACATGTTGTGTGCTGGGCTATGTGTGTGCCAATGGTGATGGAAACAGGTATGGTGGGCCATTTGTGTGACTGGCTGGACTGTTTGTCTAATGGTATTCTCCTGTCTGTATTGCCTCTGCAGGTCAGTACCCATCAAAAGAAGGGAATATAGCGTGCCATCGCCAAGGACATGCGGACCCTGGTGTCTTCGGCAGGCGGAGCACCCACTGTCGCAAACGGTGGGAGGACCTGAGACGCTGGGCACGAAAGACCGCGGAGGCCTAGTAGGGGATGGCCTCCCAACGAGTGCCCGTCCGACCCTGATACCCCAAATGGCCTGCATACTGGTGGTGGCCTACCCTGAGCTGGATGGGGGCTTGAGGGCATCACAGAAGCCACAAGGGGGTGAGTACAGTGGCTATCATTTAAACTCATGGCTAGAGGGGTGGTATCCGGGTGGTGGTTGTGTGTCACTGGGTGCCCCTAGGTCAGGCCAGATAAAGCAGCGTACGTCCTCTGGTGGCTAAGGGTTTGATTGTGACATACTGCTTACCTAGCTTGTTAGTATTCACTACTGGTCAGGGCTGAATGGGTCCCTGGTGTGCTGCAGTTGGTGGTGCATACCCCTCCTCATTCCTGGTTGAGTAGCCATATCACTGGTAGTGCCATGCATCGTGCATAGGCCTGTTCCCTATGTGTGAGGGTGCTGTGTACGCCAACGGTGGTGTTGGTGCAATCATTGGCCCAGTGTACACTTTGTCTCTCTCCCCCCCTTTCTTGTTTTGTCATCCTGCCCTTAAGTGCATTAGCATCATCTGACGGAAGAGCAGAGGCACCAGCGACAGAAAGAGCTGCATCCCACAGGATCCTGGAGGCAGAGTCCACTGATGCTGAGGGCACCAGTGGGACGGAGGGCGAGGGGAGCACCACAGCGGAGACTGGAGGGGACAATACAGACTCTGATGGGAGCACCCTGGTGGTGGCAGACACCTCTGTGACCACCCCAGCTACAGGTACAACCGCCATCCCTCGTACCAGCACCACCCTCCCAGTAGCCCCTCAGCGAGTTGCCCGTGCCTGCTCACCCAGGAAGATGGGCATCTCCTTCGCCCCAGGCACCTCAGGCCCTGCCCCAGTGAGCCCTGCTGCCTTGAGTAAGGAGGCTATTGACCTCCTGCGATCCGTCTCTGTAGGGCAAACAACCATTGTGAATGCCATCCAGGGGCTGGCAGCGCAGATGCAGCAATCTAATGCATTCTCAGAGAGCATTCATGGTGGATTTGGCGGCCCAACAGAGATCAATTCAGGCTCTGGCCTCCTCTCTGATGGCAGCCATTGTCCCTGTTTCAACCATCCCCCCTCCAACTTCCACCTACCAGTCCCATTCTCCTCAACCCCAACCCATCCCAAGCACACAGCCAGACGAGCATGCACACAAGACAACACCCAAGAGTGTCACAGGCAAACACAGCACCACACTTCATCCCACAGGCACTCACACAAACACCATTCAGTTGCAGACACAATTCTCATCTCCACTGTCCCCCCCCTTCCTCCTCCCTCTCCCACCCAGTTATGTCCACACTCACACCTGCATGCACTACATCAATATCCACTACCAGCATCATCACCACACCAAGCACAACACACACCTCACTGGCAGACACCTCCACAACATCCATGCACACATCCCCTGTGTCCTCTCCCACCATGTCTGCCCCCGTCCTAAAGTACACAAATGCAAGCACTCAGACACCCAACAGCCACCCACCTCACAACAGCATACAGCCCATGCATCTGCACCCAAATCCAGCAGACAAACACCTCCAACATTCACTCCCTCATCCTCCACTCCCATTACTCCTCCCTCTTCCCACCCCAACATCCCTAAAAAGCTTTTCCTTTCCACAATTGACCTCTTCCCTACCCCTTACCCCCCACACCCATCCTGCACGTATGGGCAGGGTAGCAAAGACCCAGCCAAGCACCTCAGCCTAACATTCCACGGGCCCAGTGGTAGCACCACCTACTCGTGGTGGTAGGGGTTCCAGGCCAACAACACTGAAGGGGAAGAAGCCTGCACCAACTGCAAAGAAGGGGAAGGAGCCTGCACCAGCTGCAAAGAAGGGGAAGGAGCCTGCACCAGCTGCAGAGAAGGGGAAGGAGCCTGCACCAGCAGGCATAGGGGGTAGGGCCCATCCACCACTGCCAGGAAGGGTAAAGGACCCCCAACCTTTGAGCAGGAGGAGAGGATGCAATCTACGCCAGCAGAAGCTGCCAGCCAAACACCACCACCAGCTGTCACAGAGCCCCCACCGCCAGCCGTGGTTATGCAGCCATCAGAAAGTGCAGGGGTTGAGCAGGAGCTTCCCACAACCACCACCACAGTGCAGCCATCGGAGGGTGCAGGGGCTGAGCAGGAGCCTCCCACAACCACCACCACAGTGCAGCCATCACCTCCGGTGGACACCATATAGTCCAGCCTCCAAGGCCTGCTGTGCGGCCTGCCCCCTCCAGAACCAGTGGGCAAGTCACCCACTCGAGAGACCGTGACCTTGCACTCCCCAGAACCAAGCACAGGGCGTGTTTCCCCCTCCAGGACCAGTGGACAAGTCACCCACTCGAGATACTGTGGCCTTGCACTCCCCAGGACCAAGCACAGGGCATGTTGCCCCTTCCAGAACCAGTGGGGAAGTCACCCACTCCAGAGACTGTGGCCTTGGACTCCCCAGGGCCAAGCACAGGGCATGTTGCCCCTACAGAACCAGTGGGCTTGTTTCCACATTTGCCTGAGGTGCCCCCCGCAAGGTGCCTCCCTATTGGCCAACTGATGCCCCTGCAGTGTTCTCTCTGGATTGGAGCAGGATTTGAGTGGGGCTTTGGATTTTGCCCTGTGGCCATGTGGGCCCTGTGAAATATGGACTGGGCAGTGTCCCTTTTTAATACACATGTACAGATCTGTTTAATGTGTAAATCAGATTGTTGATTTTATTGTTGGACTGATTACAATCCTTTTCATAAATTCCTGTTGGCTTTGCATTATTCTGCAGATTTTCGTGGTCAAATTTTTTTTGTAATGCATATGGTTGTGTGTATGGTGTGTGTGTCGGGTGTGTGTTGTGCGTGTGTGTGTCACTCTCGTTTTCCTCCCACCCTCCCTTGTGTGGTAGGCGGCTGTACTCACCATTGTCGTCTTCATCGGCGTTGGTGTTCCAGGTGGAGCATGACGTAGAAGATCATAGGGAAAACTTGCAGTTCGGGTTCCATGGCGGCGTGGTTCTTCCCTGTGTCTCCGAAGGTGAGTCCTTTCTCTTCTGTGATGATAAAATATTTGGGCAAACATGGTTGGTGCCTCTGACCTTTGCTTCATTGCCGTCGGGGTCACATTGTGCCTAGGTTCAGGTCTAATATGACCATCATTGGCATTTTATGCTTCTTTCCGCTATTCAGTCTTAAAAATGTTAAAGTTTACATCTCTGGTTTCCCTTTTTGGATTTGTGTCCCTTTTGTGTATTTCTGTATATTAAATGTGTACTCTATTTTTCTAATTCAATTAGGGATTTTTATTGTTTTACATTTCAACTTTATTACAGTTGTATTACTGGTCAGAATCTTTACACACTGCCTCTAAGTTAAATCTGTCTGCTCTGTGTCATAGCTACCAGGGAAGGGGTTGAGCTCAGGATAATGTAGCCATAGCTACCAGGGAAGAGGCTGAGCTCAAATTAATTTAGTGACATTGAGGGTTCACCCTCACAAGAATTGTGATTATTAATTGAGGTGTGTACTTATCCCCAAAAATAATAGTCTTTCTTACAAACATCTAGTTAATCCTGGCACAGCACACCCACAGCAACCAGGCTTAATTTCACCAGCTGCAATATATGTGGCGAAGAGGACTAGTTTGCGACTTCAGCAATGTCACTTAGGTTGCTTATCTGCTGTGATATTTAATGCCAGCAATGGTCTCATCGCTCATGTAATTTCTAATGCCTTCAGTGTTCTACATAATAAAAGCGGCTCCAATTATATACACAGACAGTACCTGTAGCTGGGATAGTCAGTCAGTTATTAAAATAGAATTGCAGCGTTTTACGTGCATTAGCACACTGTATTTATGGATAGGATACTGTGCATGGCCATTGTTACGTATTTTAATAATTCAGGTTTTTACGCAGAAAACCTGCATGCTGTCTTGTGGACATTTGGCATATGTAGGATCCATAAATTGGCTGTAAGGCAAAACCTGGGTATCTGAAGCAGGTTTTGATATATGATAATAGTGCACAGGCATGTCCAAATGTACACAGACATGGGCGCAGGTTGTGAAACTGAATCTAGACAACTCAAGCTCATTCTGGGATTTGACAGTGACACACAGGAATAAAGAATGTGTGTGGGTTCCCGAGGTAGAACTTGTCAAAGGTAAAGGAAAATGAAGATAAATGGTTCTTATCTGGCTTGGTGCATAAAAGGAGTCACCAGCTGATCAGTATAGGGAAAGGTAAGGAAGACATTGTGACGCGAAGGGTTAATTAGCTTGAGCAGTGTAGATGAGTGTGATGCCTGCTGAAACCCCCCCCCCCCCAAACAAAGTGGAAAAGTTCATGATATTATTTTCAAGCTTGTGTAGAAGACTCCGTCTCAACCTTGAGAACAAGAGTACAGGGAGAAGATGGAATGAAAACAAAGGCTGGAGAAGGGCAGAGCAGCCAAGTGCCGATAACATAGCTAGAAAATGCCAGAAAGAGATAGAATCCAAGCTTCGAGTTATTTAAGCACTGAAGTGTGGGTGAGGGATCTGAAGCTTGCAGATGGGCTTGTGAAAGCTGCAATGGCCCAGCGTTGCCTCCCTGTTTTGCAGTTCAGAGACCGTGATGCTTGAGGGGGAGAGAGGTCCAAGCAGGCGGTAGAGGGCTTCCCAGCATTTCGTGGACTAAGTTAAGTTCCACACAGGGATGAAAGGCCTTTGTTTCTCTGCTCTATTATTATGATTGATAATTTATGTTTGCACTGTGTTTATAATCTGAAGTATTCAGCTCGTTTATATTTTGCTTTTTGAACATCGTAGTGTGAGCTTGCTGCAGTAATTGAAACATGCATTTTGGTGTGCAGTAAATCAAAGCTTATCTAAAGTATTCAGCTCGTTTATATTTTACTTTTCTGTACATCGTAGTGTGAGCCTGCTGCAGTAATTGAAACATGCATTTTGATGTGCAGCAAATCAAAGCTTATCTGAAGTATTCAACTCATTTATATTTTGCTCCCTGAACATCGAAGTGTGATGCATTTTAGTATACAGTTAATCAAAGCTTATATCTGTCAATGAACTCTTTGCTTATATATATAAGCTTAGATGCTCTTTGTAGTGTACTTATATATACATAGATGCTTTTCATTGCTATTCTTATTCTTCTATTGTTAATGTGCTAAATGCCTACATTTACCTGAAATTCTAGTAAAGGTGAATTGTATTCATAAATTGGCGTGTGGTCCTTCATTGAGCGTCCTTATTGACTTATACCGAACAGGTGTCAACCAGTCACATGGATAAGACACCAGCCACCACTGGACAGCACTTTTTATGTCTGGTCTGGAAATAGGTTATTTGCCTCATCAGCCTGATGTTTCCCATAAAACATTCACAATAAAAACACATATACTGTTTGTCTGACAAACCTCTTCATACGTTGGTTTATTCAATGTTCATTCCCATAAAGCATTGGGCAGTGGGTCGGCCCACCTCATGTTTTGTTGTCTTGCACTTTGAGTGGCAGTAATTTACCTGCTCAGGGGTGCACAGCTGCCTGAAAAGAAGTGGACTTCATGGACAGGGCTGGTGAGCCTGGGATGCTGGGACACTCCTTTTTTTATTTTTTAAAATATTTTTCCAAAGTTTTTTGCCTGTTTCTTATTTCTACAAAAATACTGAGTAATAACATGCCTGATAAGGACAAGCCTAGAGGCTTTTACAGCGCTTATTTGCTATCTGCAGCCTGAATGAGTCTGTATGCATGCTCCAGGAGCTTTATTTCGTCTGTAAAGGGGCAGAATAAAAGTAGCAAAAGAAAAAGTGTGAGCAACTGTGAGAATGTTAATAAACACAGCAGACAAAATAAATTCTGGTGGCAAGAAAATGGCATCAAATACATTGTTCCCCATAAGGACAAAGGCTGGTTAAAAATTGAAAGCAAAGAAAATCGCATATGATCCAAGGGACAAATCAGACAAATTTGCACAGTAATGGGATCCGCCCCTCAGATACTTGAATAAAGACATTAAAGGCCTTAAGTGGCTGATAGATTGCAAGACAAAGGACTTTTTGACCCAGATGGACACCCATGTGACTCAGAGTAGCAATGTATGTTCATGATAATCTCAACTGATATAAAATAGTTTACCAGGTTATGGGAGTTGACGGAGGGAAAGGAGAGGGTAGGTTGCATTGGAGAAAAGAGACTTGTTGCCGGGTTCTTGGTGGGAATGCCCACCTAAATGCTGTACATCACAAAAGTTAGTAAAAACTATTGAAAATAAAAATGTGAAAACTATTGGTGAATAAAAGCTTTGTCCTTTTCATCAAGCAAGTGACACATCTCCACAACCGACAGATTTAAATAGAAGATCATGACCTGCTTACAAAGTGGATAAAAGGATCAACAAATGGTTTTAACCTAGAAGTTAAAGGTTAGGGTTCAGTGGGGACAAAGGCAATCATCAAGTCACTTTAAAAGCATCCCCTAGGTGGGCAGCAATGCTACCCTTAAGCATGAGTGGGTCATAACGGTTAAACCCCAAGATACAGTTTTTAGATAGAACTGACCTGTTTATTGTAGGCTTCAGAAGAGGCGACAACAGCGCCCGATTTGAAAAAGAGTAAGTGCCAGGGTCCAAAGTTTTGCTCAGAAGCCAACACATGGTGCTTTCGAAAGGCAGGGGCATTGAACACCAATGCTGCGTAGTCGCCATCCTACCGCCTGTGTCTTTCATCCACCACCAGACGCCCCCGACTTTTACCTTACTTTTCCAGGTTCTATTCCCCTTTCGTGTTTTACCCTTTCTTGCTCTGGGTCAAAGTCTGACGAGGACAAGTATGTGCCACTATCCACAAATGAGTGCCAGTGGGCAGCGCGCGAGAAGCAGAACTCGCATGGGACAGGCTCTGAAGCGAGCAGGTTACCTGCGATACTATTCTCTACAGTTCTGTCGTCCTACATCACCACCTGCAGCCTAGGGTACAACTGTTAAGTGTTTACCAATTTAATGTCTGTACCCAGAGGTATTCAATTTCAGGCATCCCCAGAGATGTGCGAACTGATACCACCTGTAGTGAGTCTGGGATCTCAGTCGAAACTGAAAAGTAACCGTGACAAATTCCTAAATCTCTCCGTCACCTCTCCCGCTAGCGGACATTTTTTACACATATTCACTAGTTTTGCAATAAAATAACTGGGTTTAAAAACATCAGAAGTTCATAAGAAGGCTCTCTTCCACCAATATGGTATGCTATAGCACCAATGTGTCCTGTAAATGACACAAATGACACAAATGTTGCCTAATTTGTTCAGGTTGCTCCTTTGTGTAGAGGATCAAGATGAAGAGGAAACTTTTCTTAACTTTGCAGAGAAGAAGACAGACGTCTCTGGCAATAACTGCTAAGATATTCACCGTGTAAGGGAGAAACTTATTGTTTAAACCTAGAAAGAAAGCAATTACAAAGCTAGAAGAATAAAACGTAGCCAAGCCAGCAAAAAGCTGTGTGCTTAAACAGGAACTGTCCCAAGAGATGGCAACATACTAGAATAGACGCCAGACGTGCATTCTAAGTTATTTATTTACAGAAAGAAAAGCAATCAGATAATTTAGAGAATTATTATTATGGGTAACATGCTGCAAGTGATCTCTCGGTTTCACGTTAAAATGTAAAGACTGTTTAGACTACATATCACACCTACGGTGAGCCAGAATATCAAGTGTAGCTCTGTAAATGTAAAATTACAAAAGTTGTTATAAGCAACACAAATCACAAGTGATCTGCATACATCGCTTCTTCACCTCACCAAAAAGGGATGTTCTCGATTTGGAATACTAGAACCGACCATTTTCTTTAGTATTGGTAATCTGCCCCCACCCCAACCACCAACAATTTCTCAGCATTTTCATGCATATCAATGACCCATTTGTATCTACTGACACCAATAACCTTTTTACAGGAAATGCTGTATTTAAGAAACGAAGGGTAAAGAACATCATTGGCTGGGCTGTGATTACATAAAGCAGAGGGGGTGAAGGTAAAGAGGATGATGTGTTACGACAATATAAGAAGTAGAAACGTTATTTGTGTATCTATGTTGGGGTGGATGTCTTGGATGTAGAGGGTGAGGAAAGGTCTATTAAAATTATACCAGTCCAGATGCCCATCCACTGGTTGTAATGTGTAAAATAAAGGCAGTAGTGTTGCAGAGGGCAGGGGCTACCTCGTAGTTATTGGCGTCTGTCCCCTGTCCCAGAAGGTCCTTACTGACTTGAGGTTCTCTCTCACTCTCGCTAAGTGATTACCAAGTGACGAATGGAAAAAATAATACACTGATGACTTGTATTACTAAATGATGGGTTCCAAATCTGAGTAAGTCCACAAAATGACTAATTAATGGGGAGACAATTTAAAAACACAGTGAACATTACTATGTTATCGGAAGCTAGTCCTAGCATTATGTATGTATTTATTTACCAGTGGCATGAGTGTGCTTTACTGGGAACAAAACACAATGCATTCTCAAATCATCAATTTAAAGCTTAACATCAGGCAACAGTGAGGGTCACTACTGGGTCATTAAAATTGACAGAGGTCGCAAAAAGGCCCTGTTACTCGGAATGGCATCACTTACTCACATTCCACTGGCGTTTATTGCTGAGAACACCTACTCAATCCTCTCAAAGAGGAGTGTCATTTGGTAGTTATCCTTCAATCTGATCCTCAAGGTCAATTAGATTTCCAGAAACTCGAGCACTATGTATGCTGTATCCTCTGCTACACACGCCACAAAGGATCACCCTTGTTTTTGCAGTTATCAACCTCAGAACTGACTACTGTAAAGGGATCTAGGTGCAGCAAGCTTTACTGGTATAAAATCAAGGGGCTGGCTCAATCTCTGGCTAGACATGCACCAATCCCATCTTTTCTACTCTGAGTTCAATCAGCTGGTTCCTGCAAAACAGTGGTTTGAATTCAAAGCCCAATGCCTTGCCCACAAGGCTGTTTTTGAGCATGCACCTTACTATCTTTCTAACTTGACAAGACAATAGCAGCCAACCAAAGCCAAATGCTGACCACACAAAACAAGACTATCTGGCGGGACAGAAACATGTGTGAACAAGACTCCAGACTTCAGAATTGTGTCATTCAGAGTAGATTTTCTAAGATTGTGGAAAACTCTAGAAACTCATCTATTCAGGCAAGGTTATGTGTATGCGCCTAAAAAACACACTTTCAACCTTAGACCACTTTTTTAGAATGACTTCAAGAACCCAATAGTCTCCACCTTCTAATTTTAACTGACCTCACTTCTACAGTTGTAGGAAGCTGGCTCTGTATATACTATATCAAAATGAGATATAGGGGGTTATTACAACTTTGGAGGAGTTGTTAATCCTTCCCAAAAGTGACAGATATACCACCAGCCGTATTACGAGTCCATTATATCCTATGGAACTCGTAATACTGTGGAAAAATAAAATATCGCACCCTCATGCAATTACTGTGCCTTGACATCTGGACATCCATTTTGAGAGTAAGCATCCATTTTGAGAATGTGTTGACATTTTGGAGAATGCAGCTGAAGATAAATTGCAACGTGTGATGTGTTTTAGGCCTTAGGCAGGATGTTAGCCACCCACATAGCTGTGGTTAAGCCGATTCTTCCGTTTCTAAGAAAAAGCTCGCTTCGACAGAATAACCTGTGGTTGGAAGAAAGTCACGCTTGTTTTCCCTTGTACTCTATTTTTTACCCCACGCTTCTGACATTTCTCCGTCTGCATGCTAGCTTCACATATTTCCACTGACGCACATCGGAGTGTTCCAGCTTCACATATTTCCACTGACGCATATAGACTGTTTTGTTTTTTTCCTCTTTTTAAAGTTTGCTTGATGGAAAATTACCGAATACTGCCATTTGCTTATGTTGTGCAAGAAATGTATAAAAGCTGCAAGCTGCGCAATGTTGGGCAGACCACTCCCTAACCCGCTTGGTGAAGGAGCTCTCCCTTAACTCGAGTTATTGAAATAAACCCTGATTATACTCCACGTCCCGGACTCTGTCTCCTTCCTCATTTACCTATTACTAGAAAATTATGAAATAAGATAAGGTAAAATAAATTATTTACCACATTTTTGGCGCCCGAACAGGGACCTTCCCTTCTCTACACGCGCCGGTTTTTGCCGGCCGCGGTGTTTTCCCCTGTTTCCTCTCTTGACGGACTTCAGGTGCACCCGGTGGGGATTTCCCACCGAATTCCTTCGGAGATGCGGGGGATTTACTGAGACCGGCATACATATGAGGCGGTGAGAGACGCGGGAGGTCCATACCCGAGCCCGATATCGAGGAGTTGAGGAGTCCGAGACGTCTGAGATCCCTGACACGCGCAGCGTCTGGATTCGATCGAAAATTCTGGATTTGCTGTTCGGTGAGTATTACTGAATAGTATCAAGACGTTTTCCGATTAAGGAAACGGTAAAGGTATAGATTTAGTAACAAAATGTCGTTGTTTACCAAATTTAAGACTAAATCTAAGGCTAAAAAGTTTTTAGAAAAAGAGGTGGTTCTTCCACCTAAGGACACGCCAGCTAGATTTATGTATAATAAACATGGCATGTTGGCAATAGTCTTTTTGGACTTATGGGTGGAATATACTGAAAAGTTGGAAGAAAGATACCGGTGGCCCATTAACGGGACTTTCGATATAGAAAGTGTCCTTAAGGTAGAGGAACAGTTGTTCAAAAAGAAAGCGAGACAGGCTCAATTAGATTCTGTGGAATGGTGGAGGAAAGAAGCCCATAGGAGACAGGAGAAAGCTCAGAATAAAGTTGAAAAAGCGCAGAAAATGTCAGAAAAAGCGAAGTCAGACGAATTATTGCAGACAGGAAAGGAAACAGTTCTTGACCAAACAATTAGAGAAAAAAAAGGTAATATGACCGGTCTGTATCCGGTATTACCTAAATGTGAGGTTGCTGGTCAGGTTAAATTGAAACATGGTCCCCTTCCCAGTGCTCCTATAGATTTTGAAGAGGCACCCCTCATAGACTTATTGGACGTACCACCCCCGTATTCTACTGATATGCGGCCCGTCCATCCTGGACCTGGTCAAGCGGTAACACCTCCCCCAACTATAATTGACAACCTTTCAGAACGCACCCGACACCTTTCGCTGGAAGAGACAGCGGGAGGAGACGAAGCAGCGGGCGGGGGGGATAAAGTGCAGTGTCCCTATGATCCATTATATAAAAGATATCCCGCTTTGGATGAACCAGGAAAACAGTTACTTGATAGTTGGACTAAAATAGAGAAAATGCCTGCAGTACAAAGTACCATTGACAGTATGATTGAATATATGTTACGAGGTGGAGATTCCACCGCATATAAAGATGTTATGAAGGGAAAAAATAAGAGACAAAAAATGCACATATATATTTTCATGACACTTCTCTTTGCACGATATTTCCAGGCAAATGGTTTGAAAATTCCTACAACATTAGCAGACATTATTAATGACCTTAATGAAAAGACCGAAGAAGTAGAGGATGGGATAGATGGAGCAGTAGGTACCTTATTGGCCCTTATGATACAACAACAACATAAATTCAAAAAGGGTCCCTCACGACTTACTAAGCAATGTCCACTTCGTGGGGACCTCGGAAAAAGAGAAAAATTTACCCCCTCTACGTATACAACTGTTTCCTTTTTTCCCGAGGCCCCAACGAGTGAAGAATTATATGAGGAAACAGAGGAAGCCTTAGAATGGTTCCTTGATCAGGAACCTCCCTTGACAGTTGAGGAGCAGGAATTAGCTCGTACCGCCACCCTGTGGACCTCGCAACCAAAAATATACAATCCAGATGTCATTGCCCAGTTATTTTCTAATCTCCCACTTACGCAACGTAGATTGGCCAGTATATATATGACCCAACACTTGATGACGCTAAATAAAATAATTAGACCCCATCAAAAGGCCCTCGAAGATTTATTGTCTAAGTGCACGTCCTTAACATTCGTACAAGACCCAAGTCTGTTTTTGAACATATTCCTTGAGGCTAGACAGGAGTATCATGACGAAGTAACACGAACACTTCTTCGGTCACGACACCAGGATTTACAACAGAAAGACACACTTCGTCATTTTCCTCTCAGAGAGGTACACCCACGAACAGATGTTGGAAATAACTTGCACAGAGTTTTTGTGTATACCCCACTTACTAAAATGGAAATTATGAAAATGAAGGAAATGGTTCCATCCCATTCTAAGGATCCTACAGGATTCTTTAAAGAACTCGCGGATGTCCTTACGATGGGAACATACACATTAGCGGATATGACAATAATGTTGAAACACTTGTTGCCCTCGGGGATTTATGAAAAATTGAGAGAGAAAAACTGGGTAGTTGATGCTGGTGAATTAAATTGGGCAACTCTTGAAACACGTGAAAATGAGCGCCAACCGGGGGGAGATATACACCGGGATATAAAGGCGTTGCCAGGTCTTATTCTCAAAGTATTACCCCAACTCCTTACTACTAAAAAAGAGGATTGGGACGCCATTTCGGCTTGTAAGCAAAAACCTGGTGAGGATACTGGGGATTATTATTCCCGATTAGAGGAATGTTTCGCTATCAATAGCGGTCTTAAACCAAATAGTGACTCTTACCCCCACCTGTTTGTGTCCAAATTGGTAGAAAATAGCTTGCCTAAACTAAAAGAAAGGGTTCAAAGAGTTGAAAGCTCCTGGCAGGCTCAGACTCCCTCCCAAGTTTTACGAATATTACAATATCATCAAAATAGACTAAGGGAGGAAGAAGAGCGTGAAAAAACAAGACTGAAAGAAACTAAGATAAGAGCTTTAGTCGCACAGACTGTAATGCCCAGAGCAGGCCCGCAGCCACAACAACAAAAGACAACAACTACCTCCAAGGGTGTTTGTAATTACTGTAAGAAACAAGGACACTATGTCAAAGACTTACAAGGGAATGTAACATGTCCTGTTCTGAAACACAATTTGGCCACCGGTAAAACGTTATCTAGACCCCATGTTCCTCGGGAACAATACAGAACAGAGGGAAGAGTTCCCAAGAGCCAGGATAGAGAAATAAAACAGAGCGCACAGATGTACATGAATGGAGAGGATAATGGGTATGCCGATTTTCCCAGTTTCTTCTGAAGTTGCCCAGGGAGGGAAGAGGATAAATTGCCCCTTATCCCTATACCTGTGGACCAGACTGGTCCATATGTGGACGTTCACCTCCTGGGACAAGAAAAGAAGTTTTTATTGGATACCGGGGCAAGCAAAACAACAATTGATCACAATGAACTGCCTCAAGCACCACTGTCAGGAAATAAAAATGTTTCCCTAGGTTTTTCAGGTCAGCCCATTACTAGTAGTACTTCAGAGACCTTACCTTTACAAGTCGGCCCCCTCACCACGACCACCGATCTTCTTTTAACAGATGCTTGCCCCGAAAATTTGCTAGGCATTAAACAACTGAAAGAATTGGGAGCTATTATAGTATGCTCCCCCCAGGACGTACGCCTTTTCTTAAGAGATTTTAAAGGCCACTATACCGTTAGAGAGTTGGATCCTCGGCTTGCACACCTTCCCCCCGAATTGTGGGCCACCAGCTCCACCTCGGTTGGGCGAATGACTATCACACCTCACAAAATTATATTGAAAGATGGAGCCATACTACCACGATTACGCCAGTATAAAATACCTCCGCAAGCTGAGAGAGATCTCATTTCCATTATAGAAGATCTCATCAAAGCAGGGGTAGTGATAGAAGTACCTTCAAACACAGTTAATTCCCCTGTATTACCAGTAGCAAAGAAAGTCCAACAAGGTGAAAATCCCAGTTATAGACTGGTAGTTGATTTACGAGAACTTAATAAGTGTGTGGTGTCCCAACATCCTGTTGTACCAGATATCTCCACACTTTTAACTACTATTGATTGTGAGGCATCTTATTTCACCGTCATCGACCTTAAGAATGCGTTCTTCAGCGTACCCATACATGAAGATAGCCAGTATTTGTTCGGGTTCTCACTGTCCGGAAGGAGCTTCCGGTTTACACGAGCTCCTCAAGGCTTCACTGACAGCCCGAGCATCTACAGTCAGGCATTAAAAAGACAATTAGACACTATACAAATGCCTCAAAATACTGCACTCCTGCAATACGTTGATGATTTACTCATCACGGCTCGCTCTGAACAGTCATGTGTACAAGCTTCGTTAATTGTATTAACGTTTCTTGCTGAAAATGGTCATAAGGTGTCACCAAACAAGTTACAGTTTTGTCAACAGCAAGTGGCCTACTTAGGGCACTTGCTGTCGAAGGAGGGTAGACAACTAACACAAGAAAGAATACAGTTGGTACTAAATATACCCCAACCAAAAACACAGAAACAAGTACGTGAATTCATAGGATTAACATCCTACTGCAGACAATGGATCCCTCAGTTTGCATTAATATCTAAACCACTTGTACACCTCACAACATTGGAAGCAAGTGCAACACCCCAACTTCCCTGGACAGAGGAACATACACATGCATTCCAAACGTTGAAACAAGCAATGTGTCAGGCTCCTGTATTAGCTACCCCCGATTACCACAAAGATTTTACATTATTTGTTACTGAGAAAAATGGGACTGCTTTGTCAGTTCTTACACAGGAACAAGCAGGCAAACAAAGGCCGTGCGGATATTTTTCATCCACTCTGGATCCAGTAGCGCAAGCCCTTCCTGCATGCCTGAAAGCTGTAGCAGCGACAGCCCAAGCTATCAGACAAAGTGACACCATAGTATTAGGACACCCACTAGTAGTAAGGGTTCCTCATGCAGTGGAACTACTACTCAATAGAACACAGACTCAACATTTGACCATGGCCAGATTGACAGGGTATGAACTGACACTGTTCCAACCCCACATTCAAATACTTAGATGTAACACCCTGAATCCAGCGACACTCTTACCCCTCCCTGAAGAGACAGACGGAGTACATGATTGTATAGAAGTGATTGAACAAGTGACGAAACCAAGATCAGACCTAGGAGATATTCCTTTAAAAGATGCGGAACAAAATATATATGTGGACGGCTCATGTAAAAGAAATGAAAAAGGGGAACTGAAAGCGGCCTATGCAGTCACCACAAAAACACAAGTACTGGAATGTCGACAAATACCAATTCTCTCGGCGCAGGCTGCAGAATTAATAGCCTTGAGTAGAGCTTGTCACATAGGGAAGAGAAAAAAGATAAACATTTACACCGACTCACAGTATGCCTTTGGGGTAGTCCACAATTTCGGAACGCTATGGAGAGAAAGAGGCTTCATGACATCCCATGGATCAAAAATACAACATGCAGACCTCATAACACAGTTATTGGACGATATACACTTGCCCGAACAAATAGCTGTAATTAAATGCAAAGCACATTCAAAGGGAACAGACGATGTCGCTATAGGAAATGCCTTAGCAGACCAAACAGCTCAGGAAATGACACAAAAAGACATAGAAAAAGGGTCACCCCATGACCTTGCATTTATAGGACATACACAAACTACCAGAGATACCGCTATTGATATACTAGACATACAGAGTCATGCTACAAAAGAAGAAAAAGAAAAATGGAAAAAGGAGGGAGGGATCTTGACAGACCAGGGATGGATGGTGCCACACAAAGCAGTCTGGTATCTACCGGACGCCATGGTACAGATCATTATAGAAACAATACATGGGCCAGCCCATCTAGGAGAAAAGGCTATGCTAGATGCAACAAGATCTATATGGGACAATAAGCACCTTAGAGCCGCAGCCAAAAACAAGGTCCAAACATGCATGATATGTTGCCAGTACAACATCGGGAAGGGTGTGACAGTAGGCTCAGGAGGATTTCATCCTCCAGAACATCCTTTTGAGGTCATACAAATGGACTATATACAAATGGAAAGATGCAGAGGATACAAGTATGTCCTTGTAGTAGTATGTACGTTAACAAGGTGGACAGAAGCCTACCCCGTACCTGATTATACTGCCAACACCACTGCCAAACAATTGATTAAGGAATACTTTCCTAGGTTTGGTCTACCTCGAGTTATATACTCTGACAATGGCCAACCATTCTCATCTGAATTAATGAAGAAAATTTCGCTCCTGCTGGGATACCAGTGGAAATTCCACTGCGTACGACACCCACAAGCAGCTGGTTTAGTCGAGCGACACAACCAAACGCTGAAAAACAAATTGGCAAAAATTTGTGCTGATAAGAAAGTTGATTGGATAACAGCTTTACCCGTAGCATTGTTCTACATGAGAATGGTTCCCCATTCCAGGACTGGACTAGCTCCCTATGAGATCGTTTTTGGCAGACCACCTAACATATGGGGGACACCGCGAGCTAAGGCTATAACAGACATTGAACTACCTGTGTTGACAGATTATCTGGCTTCTTTGATGTCTGCACTTCAATCTTGTCGTTCACAGGTTGCAGCTGCATTTCCTGATAATACCGAACCCAAAGAACACCAGATCAGACCGGGAGACTGGGTCCTCATCCGGAATTTTGATCGCGCGACGCCTCTTGAGCCCAGGTGGAAGGAACCCAAGCTTGTTCTACTGGTTACCTGAACAGCCGTGAAAGTCGAAGGACGGAAGGGCTGGTTACACGCCAGCCACTGTAAGAAATACTTTTCTAAAGAAGGGGCAGAGGACACCTTGCCTCACCTGATTCCAAAACATTCCGAACAATTGACATTACCCACAGAAGAAACTCCCCAACAGTTATACAAGTCGAAACTTAGGTCTTCTTCCCGAGCCCAGGTCACTTAAGTCCAAACAAGCTCCTCTTGTTGGTGAAACGGCAGGGGCCCAAGGGAGATACGCCTAATGGCAAGGCTTGTGACAAAAACCAGGATGGAACAAAAGAGATTAAGGGACAAATATAAGAGAAGAATGTGTGCTGGGAAAAATATTTTTGTATTGATATTAATGTTTTTGTTGGCAGCAATAGCATGTGTGAGTTGGATACTGTATGTGGTTTTTCCTCCAAGCAAACGAGTTCAGACACCCCTTAATGACACTCAAGAACACACACATCACGATCTTCCACCTCATGAGTTGGCACATAGAGTAGCGATGCAAAACAACACCTTTGTGAAGCTATTACACTACTCACATCAAGTGGTTAATACCATTAATTGCTGGGTATGTGGACAGATTCCCCCTCACCAAGACGAAGGGGGAATGCCATTAACACCATTTCCATTCTCATATAACGGCTCATGCGAGGCCTGGTTCGCCCTGATCACAGCTTATAACAGGTCTGAGATGCTAACAGATCAAAAGGACTGGCCCTGGGGTAATCTAAACGCTGTCCTTCAAAAGGTCTGTTATCCTGATGAGGAAGGGTTGCCACAGGCTAATGGAACGGTATTCGAAAGCGAAGAATACCGACGGGATGGCTTGACTCTTAAGCTGAAAAGGTCCAGGTCTCAAGGAGAGGGAGGGCCAATAACCATATCCGTTTTCAAAGTAAAAGGATACCTGTGCATCCAGAAGACTGGCACTATCTCTGTAGGATACAGTGAATGCAATTTTACTGTGAAATTTACGGATCATGGTCGGTCCTCATTTCAGACCACCAGACATACCTATTTCATTTGCGGCCAGTCTGCCTATGTCCGTCTTCCCTACAACTGGGGGGGGAGATGTTATATATCCTTCTTATTGCCACCTGTTTTCCTTGCCTCTTCAACGTACCACAAGGATCATCAAATTAGTACAGGGAGGTACAAGAGGTATATAGATACATCTGGAATAGATCAAACTGAAACTGCTGCGGAACAATATACTGATTTTAATAGAGGTTTTTTCTTCTTCATCGGACCAGTGCAGAACAGTAAGCTTATACGTAGACTTACTCGAACAGTAGAGGCAGTTGTGAATCAGACTATAGCCGCTTTGGGGAACTTGACTCAGGAACAATCCGCTATCAGAATGGTAGCGCTCCAGAATCGTCTTGTTCTCGACGTCATACTAGCGGAAAAGGGTGGGGCTTGTAAAATTATCGGGTCGAGCTGTTGCATTTTCATTCCCGATAACGCCCCTTCAGTCTATAAAGCTATTTCCAAATTACACAAAATAGCATCAGGATTACACCAGGAACCAGGCACCTGGACTTGGTCAGGATGGTTTTGGGGTTTGGTATCCTCCTGGGGCTGGAAGTTACTATCCATAGTTGTGATAATATTCGCAGTACTTATGGGGTGTTGTCTCTGCATACAATGTGGTCCACCGCTCTGTGGATTGTGTATTACCCTGTGCACTCCTAGAAGACATACTCAGGAGGAAGAAAATGCCAGGATCTACCTCAATGGCCTGTACTGACAGTGATTGCACTCTGGTGCAAGGAGGGGATGTGGAAAAATAAAATATCGCACCCTCATGCAATTACTGTGCCTTGACATCTGGACATCCATTTTGAGAGTAAGCATCCATTTTGAGAATGTGTTGACATTTTGGAGAATGCAGCTGAAGATAAATTGCAACGTGTGATGTGTTTTAGGCCTTAGGCAGGATGTTAGCCACCCACATAGCTGTGGTTAAGCCGATTCTTCCGTTTCTAAGAAAAAGCTCGCTTCGACAGAATAACCTGTGGTTGGAAGAAAGTCACGCTTGTTTTCCCTTGTACTCTATTTTTTACCCCACGCTTCTGACATTTCTCCGTCTGCATGCTAGCTTCACATATTTCCACTGACGCACATCGGAGTGTTCCAGCTTCACATATTTCCACTGACGCATATAGACTGTTTTGTTTTTTTCCTCTTTTTAAAGTTTGCTTGATGGAAAATTACCGAATACTGCCATTTGCTTATGTTGTGCAAGAAATGTATAAAAGCTGCAAGCTGCGCAATGTTGGGCAGACCACTCCCTAACCCGCTTGGTGAAGGAGCTCTCCCTTAACTCGAGTTATTGAAATAAACCCTGATTATACTCCACGTCCCGGACTCTGTCTCCTTCCTCATTTACCTATTACTAGAAAATTATGAAATAAGATAAGGTAAAATAAATTATTTACCACAATACGGCTGGTGGTATATCCTTCACTTTACCGTCACTTTTGGGATGGATTAACACCTCCTCCAAAGTTGTAATAACCCCCATAGTGTGCACAGAGTCCAGGGGTTCCCCAAGAGGCTTGACAGAGGCAATAATAGATAATACTAACGCTCTATTTGTGGTAGTGTGGTCGAGCAGTTAGGCTTATCAGAGGGTAGTGTTCAGCATTTGTTGTACACACACAAGGAATAGAAGAAACACACACTCAATTACTTAACTCCAGATCCAATAGGATTTTATATAGAAAATATATTTTTGTTACTTTATTACTCGAACGACAAGACTCAGTTCAGAAGTAAATACTGTTGCAGGTAAGTACTTAGCATAGACATCAATGTAACTTTGTTTCACTTTGGTCAAGTAACCAGAGAAAACAGAGAATACCTATTTTAAAAGTGGACACTGCATTTTCAGAACAGTTCCTGGGGGAAGAAAATAAAGTACAGTTTTAGAGGTAAGTACACGACTTACAGTTCCAGTCTCCGGGTTATAGGTAGTCCACCGTTAGGGGTTCAAGTCAACCCCAAACACCCACCACCAGCAACACGGGGCCGGCCGGGTGCAGAGGTCAAAGTTGAGGAATTTTAACATGGCTCCTATGGAGACAGAGGGTACTCGGAGTTCGGTCTTCCAACAGGTATGTGCCCACGGCTCGGAGGACAGACCAGGGGGGATTATAGGAGTGCTGGAGGGACCCCAAGTAGGCACCAATCCCACAACCTTAGTGGCACTGCGGCACCCGGGTGCAGGGTGCAAACAGGGCGTCAGGTTTCCAATGAAACTCTATGAGGGGACCCTGGGGGTCACTCAGGTGCTGCAGGTGAGGTCCGGGGGGGGTGTCTCGGGCACACCACCGGTCGGACAGGGAAGAGGGCCGCCTGTTGATCGTCGCTGCACCGGGTGTTGATTTCCCCAAGGCCTGAGGGCTGCGGGTGCAGTGGGTCCTAGGGTGTTGGTTATCAGTCGCGGTCGGGGGTCCTCGGGATTCCCTCCGCAGGTGTCATCGTGGAGGGGTGGAGAGGTCAACCCAGTGTGGGCACTTGGTCGCCGTCACCTGGGGTCCTCTCTGTTTGGTTTGGCCACCTGGTCTCGGGCCGTGGGCGTCAGGTACAGAGTGGTTAGGACTCATGCTTCTGGAGTGAGGTGGGAGTCCTTCAGAAGAGGTTTCTTCTTCTGTTCTTCTTTGGACAGGGCCGCTGTCCACAGGAGTTCTTGATCCTCTGTGATGCAGGCAGTCTTCTGGAGGTTTTTCAGAGGTCGCTGGACCTGCAGGACGCATTGCTTTTCTTCTGCAGGTTCTTTGAAGCAGTAGGCAGGCCTGTAGGGCTGGGACCAAGTCAGTTGTTGTCTCCTTTCCTTCTCTGCTGGGGTTTCCACTAAGCATTCCTTATTCTTCTTGTGAGGCCGTCAGAAATCTGATTAGCTTGGTTCAGGAAGCCCTTAAGTACAAGATTTAGGGGCATTTTCTAGGGGTCAGAGAGCAGTAGCCAATGGCTACTGTCCCTGGGGGTGGCTACACGCTTCCTGTGCCCACTCCCTTTGGGGAGGGGGGCACATTCCTAACCCTATTGGTCCCTGTCCTCCAAACCAAGATGGAGGATTCTGCAAGTAGGGGGTCACTTCAGCTCTGGACACCTTAGGGGTAGTCCTGGCTGAGGTGGTGACTCCTCCTTGTTTTTCCTAATTATCCCTCTGGACTTGCCACCAAAAGTGGGGCTTTGTCCGTGGGCTGGGCATCTCCACTAGCTGGAGTGCCCTGGGGCATTGTAACATGAAGCCTGAGCCTTTGAGGCTCACCGCTAGGTGCTCCAGTTCCTGCAGGGGGGAGGTGTGCAGTGCAGGCTTTGTTTCTGGCCCCAGAGAGTACAAAGGCTCTCACCCCAGGGGGGCAGAAACTTGTTTCTCAGAGGCAGGCTGGCACAGACCAGTCAGTCCTGCACTGAAGAATTGGGTAAAATAAAGGGGGCATCTCTAAGATGCCCTCTGTGTGCACTTTTTAATAAATCCAGCACTTGCATCAGTGTGGGTTTATTATTCTGAGAAGTTTGATACTGAACTTCCCAGTATTCAGTGTAGCCATTATGGAACAGTGGAGTTCATTTTGACAAGCTCCCAGACCATATACCTAATATGGTCACACTGTACTTACAATGTCCAAGAATGGACTTAGACACTGTAGGGGCATATTGCTCATGCAACTATGCCCTCACCTGTGGTATAGTGCACCCTGCCTTAAGGCTTTAAGACCTACTAGAGGGGTGACTTACCTATGCCACAGGCAGTGTTTTGGGAGCATGGCATCCTGAGGGGGATGCCATGTCGACTTTGCCTTTTAACTCCCCCCCCCAAGACAAACAAGCTGCAATGGCAGTGTTCATGTGTTAGGTGAGGGGTCCCTTAGGGTGGCACAACATATGCTGCAGCCCTTAGGGACCTTCCCTGGTCACAGGGCCCTTGGTACCACTGATACCTTTTACAAGGGACATATCTGTGCGCCAGGGGTGTGCCAATTGTGGAAACAATGGTACATTTTTAGTGAAAGATCACTGGTCCTGGGGCCTGGTTAGGAGGGTCCCAGCACACCCTCAGTCAAGTCAGCATCAATATCAGGCAAAAAGTGTGTGGGGGGGGTAATTGCAACAAGGGCCATTTTCCTACAACAGTGCTCTGAGGAAGCTTGTGCACAGGGCTAGCAGCATGCAAAAACAACAAATAATAGTAAAAAGGTGTGACAGTCCAGCTGGGTCAGATGAAGCAAACAAATGCCACAGATTCCATAATGCACATCTTTGTTAATTTAAACTCTGAGCAATTATCAGGGTTCTTAGGATATATGGACAGATATGACAATTTTAGTCACTTAGTCATTTTATGCATTATCACTGTCAAGTTTTACTTCATACACTTATCATAAATTTGATTTTCTAATCCTACATTAAATTTTTACTATGTGACAATTTTGCTTAATTTGACCCAATGGCAGCTGTTGAGGTTTGTCAGTGCCGGAACTGGGCTTGATCCATTTTATGTGTTGTGTGTTGGGAGGGAGGGGGGTTTCACAGCAGTCAGAGGTTAGTCGCCATTTCCTGTGCAAACCTTATAGGTGGCCACACAAGCTACAATCATGTTTTCAGTTATTGCTGCCTGCAGCCTTCAGTCCAGGAGAAGGCATGCGCTTTTAAATGCATTTTATTCATTGTGACACGCAACTCACAAACAATATATGCAATTAGGGCTATTGTGCCTTTTTCAAATTGTCTCCAGTATTAAAAGCTGTTCAACTGACCCCACCTCTTAGACGGCTATGTTCTCACATTCACTCCTAGACCAAGTCCCAGCATTTACCCTAGAATTCCATCTTCAGGAGGGCCTCGTCCTGTCCTTCTCCAAGCCCATAATTCCTCAGAGGCCACTCCTGCTGCTCAGCAGTGAGGTCAGAAATGGTTGTGAAGCCTGACTAACATTAAATTGTACTCTGGCCCAGTACTTTCCCGGCTAGACACAGCAGGAAATCTCTCCCTCCTGAGGCCCACAACACACAGCACGCCTGCTTCATAACATGTCCAGTATTACCCTAGTGTCCTGTGTAGGAGAAGTGTGTCAACACCAGGACAGTGTGCGCTCTACGGGCGTCTAGAATGCAAAAACCCAACACTCTCAAGATAATTTAATTTATGCATTGTGATGATATGTTATTGTTTAACCTTTTGCATTGCAGAATTCAATCCAGAAGATTCATTCTTAAGGTGCTTAAAAATACTGTTCCTTTGCAATGCATTGCTGCAGGCTTTCAGATTGAGTCAGGGTGTGGTCCCTTTCCAGGGCCTTCTAGAAGCTTCCCCTGCAGCAAGCCTGGGTGTGGTTGTGGGCTGGGCCAAGACTCTATAAAAGGGAGTCAGCCCAGCTCCACGTGCTCACTATTCAGAGGTCTCGGTGCAGAGCAGCAGCAACTTCCTGAGATCCTGTTCCGGTGGCCTACCTTGACCTTCCAGGCCTCTGTGCTTTATTCTTCAGTGGTGATCCTTAGTCAGGGCGGTAAGACGGAGGTTGGGCTGGGCCCCAGACCCCGTATTCGAAGACGCTCTAATTTTTGGGCCTAATTCCTGATGTTAATAACATTTTGCTCATGCGCGTGTAACTGTTTAAACTTTTCATGGCATTTGTATGCGTGCATTCGAATCGGCAGGAGGCGCGATTCCTCAACACGCGCGATTCTTTCCTTGAGTGCTTTTCATGTTATTCATTGTGCACTACCATTTCTTGGCATTTGCATGGTGGCATTTGAATCAGCAAGACGTGCAATTCTTTCCCTGAGTGCTTTTCATGTTATTCATTGTGTGCTACCATTTCTTAGCAGTTTCATGGTAGCCTTCGAATCGGCAACACGCGCGATTCTTTCCTTGAGTGCTTTTCATGTTATTCATTGTGCGCTACCATTTCTTGGCATTTGCATGGTGACATTTGAATCGGCAAGACACGCGATCCTTTCCCTGAGTGCTTTTCATATTATTCATTGTGCGCTACCACTTCTTGGCAGTTTCATGGTGGCATTCGAATCGGCAAGACGCGCAATTCTTTCTTTGTGGTTAATTCATGATATTCATTGCGCGCTACCTTTTCTTGGCAGTTTTCATGGTGGCGTTCGAATCGGCAAGACGCGCGTTTCTTTCCTCGTGTATAAATAATGTAAATTACTGTGCGCTACCATTCTAAGACATTTTCTTGGTAGCATTTCGAGTTGACACGTCGCGTGATTTATTCCTTGAATCTACGTTGTGTGATTTCATGGTGCACAATCCTTTATGGTGTTTAATACACATATAAAAACGTGCAATGTGCGCAATTCACTTTCCAATGTTTTTTCTGAGATGAACACAACAAGACCAGAGTTCTAGATGTAATGCTGTGTGTTCCTGATATGTATTCTTAAAAGGAGATTCATATGGTTGTTTAGAAATTGCTCAGAGTGTTTCCTGATTCTCATGCTAAAGAAAGTACTTGAATCTGAAAGTCCTATTTAACTTTTCCTGTTTCCTCCTCAGGTATTCGGTCATCTAAAGCCTAGTCAGTTTTAGGACTATTCTAGGGTTGTTCATGTTTTCGGAAAAGACAAAGCTTAGAGTTGTAGCATGGTACTGATTTCATAAGATGTAATTTTGATGTTGTGTTTTAACCTTTTGCTTCCTACAGGTCTCCTTCCCAGCTGTTCCCTTCCTAATCCCCTTTTCCCCACTTGGACTCTCTTAAACTCTGTGATAAATCTAATCAGAGTATTGGAGCTGTCTTGTGGTGGAAGTGTTGGGAACGTGCACAGACCCTGAGGATCTGGTGACTCTGACAGAATAGTGAGCCCACAAATTATTATCCTATTGGTTTGTGTATGTTCTCAGCATGGCCACACTGGACGAGCTAGTCAAGGCTATCACCCAGCTCCAGTCAGAAGTGGTATCATCAAAAGATTTAACAAATAGTCTAGCTGAGAGAGTGAGTCAGTTACAGGATAAGGTAGAGAAGAAAGAACAAAGTCCCACAGGCGTGTCTTGGCAGGTACTTCTTCTCAGACTTCTGGAGGTAATCCGACTAACATTTCCCTCAATGTTCCTTCAGCCATTCCTTTAGCTCCCCCAGAACGTTTCTCAGGTGACCCCTTGAAAGCGCAATCTTTCCTGGTTCAAGTAGAATTACACTTCACCTGCAGACCACATACTTTTCCCGATGCCCAGTCCAAAGTGGCTTTCTTGTTGTCATATCTGTCTGGAGATGCAGCTACTTGGGCTATTCCTCTAGTGCGCAAAGATAGTCCACTATTGTACAACTGGAGAAATTTTGTTCGTGAGTTTGAGCGAGTTTTTGATCATAGAACTGTAACACTGTCAGCAGATCGTGAACTATTAGATTTACGTCAGGCGAATCAGTACTTAGGGGCATATTTATACTCCGTCTGCGCCGATTGTGCGTCAAAAATTTTGACGCACAATCAGGGCAAATGTTGCCCCGTATTTAAACTTTGACGCCCGAGCCAAAATTCCGCCATGTGCGTCATTTTTTGGATGCAGCAACCCTCCTTGCGTTAATTATATGCAAGGTAGGCGTACCCATCCAAAAAATGGCTTAAACGGCCGTGCGTCGTATTTATGCTTTCGGGCAAAAATGATGCATGGCCGGGAGGCGGAGCCAGAAAATGATGCACAGCCCGATTTGCGTCAAAATTTAACGCCTGGGTCAGGGCAGGCGTTAAAATGGGGCAAACACACCTGTTTTTAATCAGAACACACAGAACAAACAGCAGAGCAGCAGAGCAGCAGAGCAGCAACAGGGAGCCATGGAGGTGATTCTAATCCAGCGTGCACGCAGACGCAGAGCGCAGCAGCAACAACAGCAGCTACAACAACACCAGCAGGGACCCCAAAGGCAGCGCAGAAGGCAGGTGAGGATATTCCACCCCAGAACCACCCTTCAGGGCCTCAGGGAACACAACATCATCCAGAGGTACCGGTTGAACTGGCAGGCCATTCAGCAGCTGCTGCGCAACATTGAACTGCAGTTGGCCCCCACTTTGATGACACCCCGCACCATACCAACAGAAACCAAGCTGCTTGCCGTACTTCATATGCTGGCAAGTGAAGTGGCTCTTTCCAAACAACTGGTGCCCTGGTTGGCGGAATATCACAACCATCATTCTCTGCCTTTTTGCCCAAAGTACTGGATGCCATCATTGGACTGACACCCTGCCACATCTGCTTCCCTAACACACTGCAGAAGCAGCAGGAAACAAAACAGGAGTTCTACCTCATCAGTGGCTTCCCACACGTCCTTGGTGCAATCGACTGCACACATGTACGCCTTGTGCCACCTGCTGCAACTGAACACCCCTACCGCAACAGGAAGCACACACATTCCATTAACGTGCAGGCCATAGTCGATCACCAGGGATTGATCACTAACATCGTGGCTAAATATCCTGGGAGTGTACATGACTCATTCATCTTCCGTCACTGCACCATCAATGAACAATTCCAGGATGGACGGTATGGCAATGGACTACTTGTTGGTAAGTACAAAAACCTACTTATATACACACTGCACAGCAACCCTCTAGGACACACAACACATAAACCACAACAGCAACATGTGAACAGGAACATACTGAGGTCGTGACATCGCTAGCCATGTTTCTTAGGTCACCATTGAACCTGTCATACATCAGAAATTACTGTACAGCCTAATGTTAAGACGTCACAGATCAAAACGTGTGGAGTGGCTTGCACAAATGTCACCTTGCAAAATGTAAGTGTCCCAATGACCTTTACATTAATCCATTGCATAAGTCTAAAGGTATGGGATGTCCAGGGTACATTGATATGAACGTGTTAACAACACTGTCAATTTTAACTGTGCATGGAACTATCATCTCACCCCCAGTGAAGACACACAGACACCTGTATCACAAGTCACAATGCTAGGGAGGGCACACTGTACTGCAAATCCCAAAACAAACGGTTAGCAGACAAACACTCGTTCAGCCAAGGAAACAACACAATGCAGATTGTACATCCTACAATCATAGGATGCCACATTATTACACAAAAGAGTCACAGACAACACAAGACAACTACTGAAAGGTCATTTCAATAGTGCCAGCCACATCAACATGATCCCAATCATTTTCTCTTGCAGCTGATCAGGGGTATGGCATCCAGCCATGGATTATGACACTGTAGGAGGCTGGACTGGCTTGTAGTGAGTACCAAGGGGTACTTGCACCTTGCACCAGGCCCAGTTATCCCTTATTAGTGTATAGGGTGTCTAGCAGCTTAGGCTGATAGATAATGGTAGCTTAGCAGAGCAGCTTAGGCTGAACTAGGAGACGTGTGAAGCTACTACAGTACCACTTAGTGTCATATGCACAATATCATAAGAAAACACAATACACAGTTATACTAAAAATAAAGGTACTTTATTTTTATGACAATATGCCAAAGTATCTTAGAGTGTACCCTCAGTGAGAGGATAGGAAATATACACAAGATATATATACACAATAGCAAAAATATGCAGTATAGTCTTAGAAAACAGTGCAAACAATGTATAGTTACAATAGGATGCAATGGGGAAACATAGGGATAGGGGCAACACAAACCATATACTCCAAAAGTGGAATGCGAACCACGAATGGACCCCAAACCTATGTGACCTTGTAGAGGGTCGCTGGGACTATTAGAAAATAGTGAGAGTTAGAAAAATAACCCTCCCCAAGACCCTGAAAAGTGAGTGCAAAGTGCACTAAAGTTCCCCTAAGGACAAAGAAGTCGTGTTAGAGGAATAATGCAGGAAAGACACAAACCAGCAATGCAACAACTGTGGATTTCCAATCTAGGGTACCTGTGGAACAAGGGGACCAAGTCCAAAAGTCACAAGCAAGTCGGAGATGGGCAAATTGCCAGGAAATGCCAGCTGCGGGTGCAAAGAAGCTTCTACTGGACAGAAGAAGCTGAGGTTTCTGCAGGAACAAAAAAGGCTAGAGACTTCCCCTTTGGTGGACGGATCTCTCTCGCCGTGGAGAGTCGTGCAGAAGTGTTTTCCTGCCGAAAGAACGCCAACAAGCCTTGTTAGCTGCAAATCGTGCAGTTAGCATTTTTGGACGCTGCTGAGGCCCAGGAGGGACCAGGAGGTCGCAAATTGGACCAGCAGAGAGAGGGGACGTCGAGCAAGACAAGGAGCCCTCTCTGAAGCCGGTAGCACCCGGAGAAGTGCCAGAAACAGGCACTATGAGGATGCGTGAAACGGTGCTCGCCGAAGTTGCACAAAGGAGTCCCACGTCGCCGGAGACCAACTTAGAAAGTCGTGCAATGCAGGTTAGAGTGCCGTAGACCCAGGCTTGGCTGTGCACAAAGGATTTCCGCCGGAAGTGCACAGGGGACGGAGTAGCTGCAAAAGTCGCGGTTCCCAGCAATGCAGCCCAGCGAGGTGAGGCAAGGACTTACCTCCACCAAACTTGGACTGAAGAGTCACTGGACTGTGGGGGTCACTTGGACAGAGTCGCTGGATTCGAGGGACCTCGCTCGTCGTGCTGAGAGGAGACCCAAGGGACCGGTAATGCAGCTTTTTGGTGCCTGCGGTTGGAGGGGGAAGATTCCGTCGACCCACGGGAGATTTCTTCTGAGCTTCTGGTGCAGAGAGGAGGCAGACTACCCCCACAGCATGCACAAGCAGGAAAACAGTCGAGAAGGCGGCAGGATCAGCGTTACAGAGTTGCAGTAGTCGTCTTTGCTACTATGTTGCAGGTTTGCAGGCTTCCAGCGCGGTCAGCAGTCGATTCCTTGGCAGAAGGTGAAGAGAGAGATGCAGAGGAACTCGGATGAGCTCTTGCATTCGTTATCTAAAGTTTCCCCAGAGACCCTAAATAGCCAGAAAAGAGGGTTTGGCTACTTAGGAGAGAGGATAGGCTACTAACACCTGAAGGAGCCTATCAGAAGGAGTCTCTGACGTCACCTGGTGGCACTGGCCACTCAGAGCAGTCCAGTGTGCCAGCAGCACCTCTGTTTCCAAGATGGCAGAGGTCTGGAGCACACTGGAGGAGCTCTGGACACCTCCCAGGGGAGGTGCAGGTCAGGGGAGTGGTCACTCCCCTTTCCTTTGTCCAGTTTCGCGCCAGAGCTGGGCTAAGGGGTCCCCTGAACCGGTGTAGACTGGCTTATGCAGAATTGGGCACATCTGTGCCCAACAAAGCATTTCCAGAGGCTGGGGGAGGCTACTCCTCCCCTGCCTTCACACCATTTTCCAAAGGGAGAGGGTGTCACACCCTCTCTCAGAGGAAGTTCTTTGTTCTGCCATCCTGGGCCAGGCCTGGCTGGACCCCAGGAGGGCAGATGCCTGTCTGAGGGGTTGGCAGCAGCAGCAGCTGCAGTGAAACCCCAGGAAGGGCAGTTTGGCAGTACCAGGGTCTGTGCTACAGACCACTGGGATCATGGGATTGTGCCAACTATGCCATGATGGCATAGAGGGGGCAATTCCATGATCATAGACATGTTACATGGCCATATTCGGAGTTACCATTGTGAAGCTACATATAGGTAGTGACCTATATGTAGTGCACGCGTGTAATGGTGTCCCCGCACTCACAAAGTTCAGGGAATTGGCTCTGAACAATGTGGGGGCACCTTGGCTAGTGCCAGGGTGCCCTCACACTAAGTAACTTTGCACCTAACCTTTACCAGGTAAAGGTTAGACATATAGGTGACTTATAAGTTACTTAAGTGCAGTGTAAAATGGCTGTGAAATAACGTGGACGTTATTTCACTCAGGCTGCAGTGGCAGGCCTGTGTAAGAATTGTCAGAGCTCCCTATGGGTGGCAAAAGAAATGCTGCAGCCCATAGGGATCTCCTGGAACCCCAATACCCTGGGTACCTCAGTACCATATACTAGGGAATTATAAGGGTGTTCCAGTAAGCCAATGTAAATTGGTAAAAATGGTCACTAGCCTGTTAGTGACAATTTGGAAAGAAATGAGAGAGCATAACCACTGAGGTTCTGATTAGCAGAGCCTCAGTGAGACAGTTAGTCACTACACAGGTAACACATTCAGGCGCACTTATGAGCACTGGGGCCCTGGGTTACCAGGGTCCCAGTGACACATACAACTAAAACAACATATATACAGTGAAAAATGGAGGTAACATGCCAGGCAAGATGGTACTTTCCTACAGACACCATTTGGCAACCCGAGTACTGCTGCAGAGCGTGCCTACAACGATGCACATAGGAGGACACGCAGCATTGTCGAGAGGACCTTTGGCATCCTCAAGCCAAGGTTCCGGTGCCTCGACATCACTGGTGGTAGCCTCCTATATTCCCCGGAGATGGTCTGTAGGATCATCCTAATGTGCAATATTGCACAACATTTGCATCAAAAGAAACATTCCCCTCCTGGACCCAGAGCCACGCATGCCTGAAGAGGAGGATGCTGGCCTGCAACATGAGGGGGAACTACAGAACACGGCCGCTGGTATACGCAGGCAGCAACAGATCGTCAACAATTTCTTTTGAATATGATCACCTTCACCACTTTAGTTAACAAATTTAAATAAACACCTATTCTAATCACAATATCATGGTCTGGCTTTTCCTTTTTGCACACCTTCATCTCTACTTATCAGAATAAGAGTGTTGCCTCATAGAGCATTGCTGAGATGCTGAGTAGGACACAGAACATCCCAGAGCTAATGTGATGCCTAACATACAATGGTCACATACACACACACTCTTAATGACATATATCATGTACATTTCTCCTTTGAAGGCCAATAGCAGAGGACCACAACTATTGCACACATACATGTTGAAATCAAGGTCCAACGCAGCATATGGCACACAACTAAGACACCATCACTCAATAATGGGAAATCAGGCCTCATACATGAGGCAGTCAATGTGCTTTGGCATCAGTAACAGGAATGTCTGACCAGACCCTTGACAGCAGTAAGTCCAACTGCATCCAATATTTGCAAGGAATATCTGTGACCCGAGTCCCATAGAAGCAGAACAGAGACAGCACAAGTGCCACACATATGAGCAGCATTGCACACATGACATTCCATGTACATGTCAGCCCATTTCCTAACTCCTGAAACACCCATGCACCTGGTCACAACCCACCTGTCGGAAGAGGTCCCTGGAATACTAAGATGTGTACCCTGATATTCCCTCCTCTACACACACAGACCAACATTAGCAAACCAGTGTGCTACACCCTTTCCTATGGTATGCCATTGTCATAGAACATCTGACTGCATGGACGTCAGGTCAATTTATACACTGTCTTCTAGTTTCAAAGCCCTGTTAGCACATGTAGATTGCTTCCCCTGTGAAAATGTCTGTTGGCCCTTAGAATGCAAGTCTCACCTACAGGACTGGTGAGAAACAGATGCAGCCCACACCCGTGATCACCTCCATGCACACCACCCATTTCAAAAAGCACTGCCCCTGATGTTGCCTGGAACAGCATAGGAGTTGCCATTATGTCAGATACACCGTTAAGCATTGATACTAACTAAGCCGTGTAACACAGCCACTGGGTTCATTTGTCACCTTCAAAACACAGGACATACACAGTTTGACATGTCAGCTCCCTAGTTTGTCCTCCAAACAGTCTTAGTCAGACCACTGATTATGTAACTTGTCAAGTAGCTGGATCCTGAATCACCTTGCATTCTGTCAGCCTGACTGGCAACTGTCTGTGCGTCACACTAAAGTATCCCTGTGTCTACATATGTACCACACTTGCGTTAGCACACCTCTCATTCATCAGGGGGTATTGGGCATGGGCTTCTTCAATGCATACACAAATACATTGTATAGCATCATCTGCCTTTTAACTGTACCATTTGAGTTACATCCTCTTGGAAAAGCAAAATTCATGGCCCATCCCTTGTCTGGTTTGCATTTATGCATGAATGACAAAGTGTGACAGTGTCCTAGGGCCGTAGGCAGGGACTGGGTACGGTGCTTTCAGCACAACCAGCAACCTCTGATAATGTCCATGAATAATACACAAATGTCAGGACCATGACAGTTCACACACAGAACCACAGTGCTCACAACATAGTGATGGGCCGTGTGTGATGAATAGCTGCAAGAATAATCAGCACAGAGGCTATGATGTTCCCAGATGCAGTGGGAAGTGCAGAGGCCAACCTGTGCACAAATGTTGTAATAACACCTGCCGGAACATGACACCTGAGACATTATCTCACTCAGCACACCAAGGTTGCCCTGTTGACTGTCTCATTACACGTCTTTAGTGACAGGGTGGGACCATCCACATGTTGGTTCACGTGTCCACATCCACTTTACTCACATTGATCAACCAAGTATACTCAGTAGATACAGGAATAGCTGCCACTGACTCATGATGAGTCCTGGACCGAACTGTGACAAATTACACCCCAAACAATATACAGGATCATCATTGGACCACACACATGAACAAGACACCTATGTGCAATTGATCACTGGAAATATGTGGACACGTGCTGTCTTGTATGCTGGTCCACCACAGCCACTTGATAGTTGGGGCTCACTTCTATGGCCTCAACTGTGGTATCAGCATACATTTGAGATTCACCCTTGTCTGTCTGTGCAAACAACATGGTACCCACTTCCTCAATGCATGTGTATGACTCAATGTGGGATTCACCAACTAGTGCCTAGGAAGCTCTTACCAATACTGTAGGACATAGGATGTAGAAAATGTGGACCATTGACATGAACAAGCGTCTGCCATCCATCTGGTGCATGCTATGTCACATGTGGTGTCTACGGGACCCTAAAACTTGGAAGTCCACTTTTTGGGTGTTGTTACATGTATGACTAACACATGCCCTCGCTCATTTCCACAATGCCTTGCATCTAAGGATTGGACACATGGACGTCACATTCATACAAGCATATTTCCAAATATGCTTCATGTGATACACACACACTTGGTCAACAAATACATTAGTTGCCAAAGCACACAATTTGAGCCAAAGGCATTTAGGTATTGTACATATGTGCGTCACATTGCTATCCTCTCCTTATGCCAAACATGCACAATTTCTGCAAAACATATATGTAGGCCACACTTATGACCAACTATTGCGTCAGCCAACCGTAAAAATACTGTGAAGGGAGTAGCGGATCATGGTCCACTGCAGTATGATGTCACACATATGAACATACACCATCAACACCATACTGTCTTCAATCCGCCTATCTCTGATGTGTCCCAAATGTAACATAACCAAAAAACAAGTAAAATTGCCCAAAACCAGTTAATGCACTGCAATTTTGACGTCCCTAGCGTTATGCGTAATTTTTTGTTTACCAAAACTGTATTTGCGTCATTTTTTTTGACGCACAGGAGTGAAATTTAGCCCACATCCAGATATTTGTACAGGCCATGTACTATTATGTGGATGCGGGCTAATTTTCACTTCTGTGCGTCAAAAAAAAATGACTCAAATACAGTTTTGGTAAACAAAAAATGACGCATAACGCAAAAAAGGTGGGACTTTTCATACAGGAAGTGATGTGATAGGATATCCTGTTTACAGATCATGTACAGTGGTTGTACTTTCACTTTCACTTTGCAGTCTATGATCCTTCTAGACTGTGTGGCTGTGTAGAGAGTGTTGTCCTGAGATTTTGTGCTTTTTTGTCCTGTGTGCTATCTGTATTGTCAATTTGTGAAATAAATATTGTTGCTGTATACTGTACTACTGTGTTTTGTCTACATTTGTCCATTTATCTTGTGTTTTTGTTGTTTGTGGGAGTCTGTTGTGGGTAGTGTTAGTTTGGGGATAGTTAGGCTCTTTTAGTGGTTAGGTTTGCTTTTCATCTGTCTTTGTACCCCCTACTTTCCCCCTTTTCCCCTTTCTATTTCTTTTACCCCTATTCCCTTTCACTTCCAAGTATGTCTGGTAGGCCACGTCTTGGCAGGTTGGGGGAAGAGGAGTTGGGGGGGTTCATCTGGCTTGTGACGCATTTCTTGCCGCTCATGATCCAGGCAGGGGGCAGGGTGATACAGGGGTATCCGACAGAGGCGCGCAGAATCCGGTGGGGAAAGGTGCTGCATCACCTGCAGCGTGTGTATGCCAGCCAGAGGAGTGACCACCAGCTGAAGCACCGGTGGGCGGACCTCATCACCAGGGAGCAGGATCTCTTGGACCACCTGGGAATCATGATTGGTGGCACTTTTGGTGAGTACGAATCATGTTAATGTGCACGATTAAATGCTCTGTAGTGACATAGGGGGATTAGTACAATGTCTGCCAGCTAACTTGCTGACTGTGTGTAATGCTGGGGAAATATAAAGGGATCATTGATGCACTATGGCAAGGATCACAATTGCTAGCTGTCAGGTAGCACGTGCTCAGCAAACTTACAGGTTACTTTTCCATGAAGGAAATTGGTGCGGCCTTTTTGTCAGAAAAGCAAACAAAATAGGAGCCAATCATGTCTATATAGGGTACTATTGACAGATAAGTAGAGATGTACCAACATTTAGGCCAACTTTGTTGACGCAATTGCTAGACTGACTTTAGAATCACTACATGATGCAGAAAATGAGTGCTGCCTTCACGTCAATTGATAATAGCAAAGTGGCTCAGACATATGTCTCATGTGAGTCTGGTGAGTGCGGAAGGAAAGCGTTCACGGAAGTACTATGAATGTGTGGGGTTATTGTGTTCCTTGATCTTTTTGGATACATGTCAGTTCTGGATTTTAAAACTTCGTGAAAAGGTGTAAGGTGCCCTCAGCTAACATCTTAGAATGTTTATTAAGTAAGTTGACAACAGAACAAAACCAAACGACTACCGCACATTCCTATATTTGAGAGTATGGTTGTGGTGCTCAAACATTCTAAACACGTCCGTTGTCAAACGTGTGTATAGGTACAGGAAAAACCTGTGCCAACAAGTTAATATTAATTAGAAAAAGAATGGAGCACACAGGGCATCAATTAATATATCAAACAAATTGCAACATTATTTGACCCAATAAATGTATAAAAATGACAAATAATATGTACCTATCAAGGTGATATCAATATAGTGCCTAATCAATTTGACAGATTGTCAATGAGACTCATGATTGAATGATTGAATATATCATAAATGTAAGATTTAATGTGAACGTAGAAAAATATAGAAAATATTAAGAATAGAAAGGAGAACAGTGTCACAATTAACAATCAAAATATTCAGTGGTACATGACCTATTTGTAAATCAAATGTAATAACCAACAAAAAATTGTCACATCAACCAATAAGTACTGAATCCCCTCTTTGGAGAAAAAATATACAGATCTCATATAGTAGTGAGATGAGCAAAAGATGTCCATTCCAAAGAAATAGCTGAAAGATGATGTCTTCATCCAGTTTGAGGAAGGAAGCTGAGATTCATCCGTATTCAGCCCCAAATTGAAAAGGAATAATAGAGTTCATCCGTATTCAGCCAATAATAAAGTTCATCTGTATTCAGCCGACACGTGTTTCGTCCACTATGGGACTTTATCAAGGCTGATTAAAGAAAGACAAATCAATTTGATTTACTACTTAGTCCTAATGTCATTTAAATCCAAGCATGACATGCCTATAAAAGATAGGAAAAGTCGCCAAGTAAACGACATAATAGTGACAATTTTTGGATCTAAAGTGTGCGAAAATCACCATGATATTACCAATAAGAGTTGTTTAAATCTTAAATATGTTACGCAAACAGAAACCAAAAATGTTTAATAAATAGTAAGCAATGAGTCCGAGAGTGATATAGGTCAAGAGAATTACAAAGAAAAAACCAGAAGAGTCCCAAAAGTGAGTTGAAAGACCAATCAAAGTGCAAGAGATAGTGCACGTTAGTTACAGTGAATCGTTAAATGCCGCAAGTAGAATGGTAGTCACTCATAAATGCTGGTAATAGTCCTTGACAACCCCGTTAATTTAGAAATTTTGTGCCCAAAAACCTTTGTTGACAACCAAAGAATGTATAAAAGCACTGGGTTTTGTACCTTAAGATTTCAAAAAGATATTCGATAGTTTAATAAACTTCATAGTTTATGAGGCAATTGTAGATCCAAAATGAAGTATTAGAATGTCATTGGAGATCTGCAAAATAAATAATCAATGATGTGTCTAAAGTAGAACAGCACTGGAGAAATGATAATAATAAGTCAGAAATCTCATTGTTGACTAACCTGCATTGTGCGAGATCTGTGTATTGGAAGTCAAATAATAAGATGTCAAGTACAAATGGCATCCCATGATAAGGTGCCTAGTACAAAGAGGAACAAAACCTGCTATTAATGATTCCGTCATAAATGGATATTATATAACTACTTCACACAGCTAGATAAGTGTAATTATATTCATGAAGTAGAGATATCGGACAAATGTCCCGATCATAGCATCAAAGTCCAAAAGTAACACCAAGGCAGAAAGGTTTTAGGTTGTTTATATTGTCCCACAAGGCCTATAATACCCTAAATGTTAATAAGAAGTTTATGTCATCTAAGACTCGATAAACCCAGCATGTATATGCGTTAAATATCAAATTAAATTGTGAACTGAAAAGATAACGAGGGCATAGTATTGAGTCCAATAAAACAATCTTGTCATTGAAATAACAACCCCCAATGGACACGTCCAGAATATCAGAAAACAAGGAAGTCAAGCGCAAAGTAAGTAAATGGAAATAACAGTCCCCAATGGACACGTCCAGAATATCAGACAACAAGGAAGTCAAGCGCAAAGTAAATACATGGAGAGTTAAGTATTTTAGTTGTTATAAAACAAGAGAAATTATCAAACACGTCCTGAAAGCGGTACGTAAAGCGCGCCTCCATAACAATGGCCCCTCCCCATTACCTTTCAAACACGTTACTAAGTCGTGCCGATAGCGAATCGGTTGTAGTAAGCACCGAGCCATCGGCCATGACGGACATATATAAGTATAAGAGAAAGCAAAGAGGGACTAAACTTCTTTGCGAGGGCAAAGGCACATAGTTTTATCCATAGTAGAAGTGGCGGCCATCTTAGAGAAGCTATGTTTGAATTGAAACACAACCATCAACTCAATGGTGTTAGGTATAGACCTGCTGTGCGGTCCAAAATAAAGCACAGATTTGAAAAGTTATTTTCGCCGATCATTATTTAAGAAGAGCAAATAGTTCAATGAACGCATATACTCGAACTTTTCCGAATACAAAATGTAGTGTTCGACAGAAATTCAGTATTTTGTGTTAAAAGGAAAGTATATCTGAAATCTATGTCAATAACCAGAATGAAGGTATATAGCCAACATTATTTAGGGCACTTGACAGATCAAATGTGGTGATACTGAGAAAAGTCATAAAAACCTGTCAATTGAGGAGAGATAATTCTAAGGTGTCTTAAAATAAGACACTTATTCGTAGAGGAAGTGGCAATTCTATGACCCGTGTAAACATTCCTTAGTTGCCAACAAAGCATGACCATATAATGAAGAGTTTGAGTATTGATTTTGATATGAAGTAGCATTAGCCCCTCAGTAACTAAAAAATTGATGTTAGTTATCTGTATAGTGGAAAGAATACCAAGTGTAGCACAAATCATATAACATAGAAAGATATGCTATGTACATAAGGTCATATATATATAGGTTTGTAAGCACAGTCTGATAATTGTGTTAATTGTTGTACATCATATATGTCGAGGACATCAAATAACACATTTACATCAAAAATCAATTGCAAAATTATAAATAGTCATAGGAAATAGTGTAATTCATGGTCGATATTTATTCCCATTTTTGTACTTTTTAGCCTGAGTATCCATTTGGCCTCATTTCTTCTCAAATCCAGCTCACGATTTCCTCCTCTAGGATGTGGCTGTGTTTGGCTAATGCCCATAAATTTTAGCAACGGAGTTTCTACGCCAGAATGTTCTTTAGTAACATGACGTACTAAGGGTGACAGATGATCATTATTTCTTAGGGCACGCACATGTTCTTGTATCCTCTCTTTGAGAGGTCTAATCGTGCTCCCAACGTATATTTTTTTACAGTCACATACAAGTATATAAACCACATACTTGGAATTGCAGTTAATGAATTGTTGTATTTGATAAGTTTTACTGCCATTGAAGTTGAAGCTAAGGGTTCTGTGCAGGGCAAAAGTGCATACATTACATTTACTGCAACTAAAGAATCCCTTCGGTTTGTCGGGTAACCAAGTAATGGATTCATTTTTGGACGGTGGTAAGTAACTCTTACATACAAGGTCCCGGATTGTAGTCCCCCTTTTGTGAATCATGGTAGGTTTAGCCAATAGTAGATGTTTGAGGGTACTGTCAGAGTGTAAAATACCCCAATTCTTACAGAGGATTTTATAAATGTCTTGGCTGTTTTGACTGAAAGGGGTACAGAATGTCACCGGACCTTTTGGTGATCGATTCGTATTCTCACTCTTTTTGAGCAGAGAAGATCTTTGGATTTTGTTTATTTTCTTTCTGGCGTTGTTTATGATTTGTACAGAATATCCTCTTTGGAGAAATCTATTTTCTAGTTTGTTGAGTTCATATTCACATAATTTATTATCACTACAATTCCTTTTGATCCGAATCATTTCTCCAAAGGGGATGGCATTTTTTTGAGAGGTGGGGTGAGAACTTCCTGCATGTAATAGTGCATTGCAGGCAGTGGATTTGCGGTATAGGTTGGAGTGTACCTGGTTATTCTTAATGTATATTTCCAGATCCAAAAATTGAATACGATCCTTGTTATATTCATAAGTCATCTTGATGTTAAAATCATTTGTGTTAATGTGATCTATGAAGTCAAGTAATTTGGGCTGATCGCCAGTCCAAATCATAAGTACATCATCGATGTACCGTCCCCAAAAGAGTATATGTTCTGTCAGATGGGGGGGACCATTTAGCCACACATGCATCTTTTCAAACAAACCCATGTATAGATTGGCATAGGAAGGTGAGAACCGAGATCCCATGGCAACTCCCTGTGCCTGTCTATACCATTTGCCTTCATAGCTTCAACTTCAATGGCAGTAAAACTTATCAAATACAACAATTCATTAACTGCAATTCCAAGTATGTGGTTTATATACTTGTATGTGACTGTAAAAAAATATACGTTGGGAGCACGATTAGACCTCTCAAAGAGAGGATACAAGAACATGTGCGTGCCCTAAGAAATAATGATCATCTGTCACCCTTAGTACGTCATGTTACTAAAGAACATTCTGGCGTAGAAACTCCGTTGCTAAAATTTATGGGCATTAGCCAAACACAGCCACATCCTAGAGGAGGAAATCGTGAGCTGGATTTGAGAAGAAATGAGGCCAAATGGATACTCAGGCTAAAAAGTACAAAAATGGGAATAAATATCGACCATGAATTACACTATTTCCTATGACTATTTATAATTTTGCAATTGATTTTTGATGTAAATGTGTTAATTGATGTCCTCGACATATATGATGTACAACAATTAACACAATTATCAGACTGTGCTTACAAACCTATATATATATGACCTTATGTACATAGCATATCTTTCTATGTTATATGATTTGGGCTACACTTGGTATTCTTTCCACTATACAGATAACTAACATCAATTTTTTAGTTACTGAGGGGCTAATGCTACTTCATATCAAAATCAATACTCAAACTCTTCATTATATGGTCATGCTTTGTTGGCAACTAAGGAATGTTTACACGGGTCATAGAATTGCCACTTCCTCTACGAATAAGTGTCTTATTTTAAGACACCTTAGAATTATCTCTCCTCAATTGACAGGTTTTTATGACTTTTCTCAGTATCACCACATTTGATCTGTCAAGTGCCCTAAATAATGTTGGCTATATACCTTCATTCTGGTTATTGACATAGATTTCAGATATACTTTCCTTTTAACACAAAATACTGAATTTCTGTCGAACACTACATTTTGTATTCGGAAAAGTTCGAGTATATGCGTTCATTGAACTATTTGCTCTTCTTAAATAATGATCGGCGAAAATAACTTTTCAAATCTGTGCTTTATTTTGGACCGCACAGCAGGTCTATACCTAACACCATTGAGTTGATGGTTGTGTTTCAATTCAAACATAGCTTCTCTAAGATGGCCGCCACTTCTACTATGGATAAAACTATGTGCCTTTGCCCTCGCAAAGAAGTTTAGTCCCTCTTTGCTTTCTCTTATACTTATATATGTCCGTCATGGCCGATGGCTCGGTGCTTACTACAACCGATTCGCTATCGGCACGACTTAGTAACGTGTTTGAAAGGTAATGGGGAGGGGCCATTGTTATGGAGGCGCGCTTTACGTACCGCTTTCAGGACGTGTTTGATAATTTCTCTTGTTTTATAACAACTAAAATACTTAACTCTCCATGTATTTACTTTGCGCTTGACTTCCTTGTTGTCTGATATTCTGGACGTGTCCATTGGGGACTGTTATTTCCATTTACTTACTTTGCGCTTGACTTCCTTGTTTTCTGATATTCTGGACGTGTCCATTGGGGGTTGTTATTTCAATGACAAGATTGTTTTATTGGACTCAATACTATGCCCTCGTTATCTTTTCAGTTCACAATTTAATTTGATATTTAACGCATATACATGCTGGGTTTATCGAGTCTTAGATGACATAAACTTCTTATTAACATTTAGGGTATTATAGGCCTTGTGGGACAATATAAACAACCTAAAACCTTTCTGCCTTGGTGTTACTTTTGGACTTTGATGCTATGATCGGGACATTTGTCCGATATCTCTACTTCATGAATATAATTACACTTATCTAGCTGTGTGAAGTAGTTATATAATATCCATTTATGACGGAATCATTAATAGCAGGTTTTGTTCCTCTTTGTACTAGGCACCTTATCATGGGATGCCATTTGTACTTGACATCTTATTATTTGACTTCCAATACACAGATCTCGCACAATGCAGGTTAGTCAACAATGAGATTTCTGACTTATTATTATCATTTCTCCAGTGCTGTTCTACTTTAGACACATCATTGATTATTTATTTTGCAGATCTCCAATGACATTCTAATACTTCATTTTGGATCTACAATTGCCTCATAAACTATGAAGTTTATTAAACTATCGAATATCTTTTTGAAATCTTAAGGTACAAAACCCAGTGCTTTTATACATTCTTTGGTTGTCAACAAAGGTTTTTGGGCACAAAATTTCTAAATTAACGGGGTTGTCAAGGACTATTACCAGCATTTATGAGTGACTACCATTCTACTTGCGGCATTTAACGATTCACTGTAACTAACGTGCACTATCTCTTGCACTTTGATTGGTCTTTCAACTCACTTTTGGGACTCTTCTGGTTTTTTCTTTGTAATTCTCTTGACCTATATCACTCTCGGACTCATTGCTTACTATTTATTAAACATTTTTGGTTTCTGTTTGCGTAACATATTTAAGATTTAAACAACTCTTATTGGTAATATCATGGTGATTTTCGCACACTTTAGATCCAAAAATTGTCACTATTATGTCGTTTACTTGGCGACTTTTCCTATCTTTTATAGGCATGTCATGCTTGGATTTAAATGACATTAGGACTAAGTAGTAAATCAAATTGATTTGTCTTTCTTTAATCAGCCTTGATAAAGTCCCATAGTGGACGAAACACGTGTCGGCTGAATACAGATGAACTTTATTATTGGCTGAATACGGATGAACTCTATTATTCCTTTTCAATTTGGGGCTGAATACGGATGAATCTCAGCTTCCTTCCTCAAACTGGATGAAGACATCATCTTTCAGCTATTTCTTTGGAATGGACATCTTTTGCTCATCTCACTACTATATGAGATCTGTATATTTTTTCTCCAAAGAGGGGATTCAGTACTTATTGGTTGATGTGACAATTTTTTGTTGGTTATTACATTTGATTTACAAATAGGTCATGTACCACTGAATATTTTGATTGTTAATTGTGACACTGTTCTCCTTTCTATTCTTAATATTTTCTATATTTTTCTACGTTCACATTAAATCTTACATTTATGATATATTCAATCATTCAATCATGAGTCTCATTGACAATCTGTCAAATTGATTAGGCACTATATTGATATCACCTTGATAGGTACATATTATTTGTCATTTTTATACATTTATTGGGTCAAATAATGTTGCAATTTGTTTGATATATTAATTGATGCCCTGTGTGCTCCATTCTTTTTCTAATTAATCTTAGAATGTTTGTTGAAGTTAGTTGTGCCACAATCCAAATATCGATGGCTGTCCAAGTGTATGCACGTGGCTTCACATCTCCATGGTTGGTGCAAATCACCATAGCTGGGTCACAACAATTGAATAAACTGTAACAACAGGATGGCTTACAAAAGTCCCTGCCCCTCCCTCTGTACATTGGACCTATGTGTAATAAATGTGTCATGGCCACAAGGCATGTTTGACTGGTAATGCAGTCCTCAAGTAACCAGGCTTTGGATGTCTGTCTTGGATACACATGATGAGACGATTACACTCCATATTTCTTTCTGCTCAACAATTACGGGGCATGTTTGCAACCACATGATAGTTAGGGCCAATGTATGTGTGCAGATATGTGTGTAACTGTCACAGGCGACCCATGCTATGTGCAAGTTGGCGGTGATATATCAGATGCAGTACCATCATGTCTGAATGGCTGCCATTTCCTTATTCAGCCTACACATTGTATATGTTTATGAAATTGGTGCGCTGTGCACAGATTTTGAGCACATTTCTTCGTACCATACCTTGCAGGTGGACCGGCACCCTACACTGTGGGAGAGGAGGTGACATTTGAGGACCCCGACCACTCCAGTAAGTGTTGATATGTCTGTTATGTGTTGTGTTTGCTGGTTATGGACTTGTGTGAGTTGGACGCATAGCAAGGTGTGATGCATTGGGCAAGCTTTTCTCTTGTTCCATGAGTGGGAATTCAGTTTCTTACATGTTTTGAGTTGGCCAATGCGTATCCAATGGTATAATGTAGGGATTGTAGGCCATTCCTGTAGGCCCCACTGTGAGTACAGGGGTTAGTCATGTGGATGACACTTGTATCACCAAGAGTCGCACTGGAAGTCAGCCCCGATTTAGTCAGCCTGTCAGACCCACATTCTCTAAGATTGGTACAGCAAATTGATTTCCAATAGACATCTGCTTCCCTATTTACCTACGTAATTTTGAGACAGTAGGTAGAACCTCCTAGCAGCATGTACTTCCACATGTAGTGCTACAAGTATTTGGAACTTGAGTGCTATGGCCTAGGTGTGCATGCAATTCATGATCATGGGTGTGTACCAAGTTCTGCATTTCCTGACATGTCTGACCCTATGAGTGCTGTAGGGTTTGCTGACTCCTAATCGTAGATAGACCTTACCTGTGGTGTGTCTGTAGAGACAAACATGTGTGGAGTTCTTACACTCCTCGGTGTACATGTTGTTGGCAAATTATAGTTGTTTATCCACCCCCCCTCAAACACGGGCATGGGTTTGTGAATGGGGTACCTAGTACTGATGCTACCAGTATGTTACACATACATGTGAATAAGTGACGGTTTGCTTGCAAACTAGTATACACACTCAGGTTTGGCACTTGGTACTATACTGGCAAGTCCAGTTACAACTTGCAGACCATGTGGCTTTAGTTTTGCTTTCCGTACACTGACATTTGTAGCCCAGGTCTTGGCGGAGGATATGCAGCATGATTCTTAGCTGATAACTGCCAGAACTCAGATTGCAAGTCAAAGCCAGTTGTTACCCATCTTGTAGGTTATGGATGTGCTATGTGTGATGTGACCTTTGTAGTCTGGCCTGCCATGTACCTCCTCAGGGACATTCAATGATTTGTATTGTGATGTGAGCTGTTACAAGTACAGTAGATGTATTGTCTGATTAACTTGCTGTGCCATTTCACACAATGCAGTTACTAATGTAGAATATCTGCATTTGTCTTCACAGCTTCTAACATGACTCCAGACCAGGTCCGTAAATTTCAGCGCCGGGCAATTCGATACCAGCACATCCTGCTGGTGGAGTCGGGGTTCCAGAGGATGGCCCGGCGATATCGCCATGAACGGGCCTCCGAGGCATGGAGAGCCTTCCCACAGGGTGGGTCTACTTTGCCCACCCCAGCCACCACCAGCACAACCACCAATCCGAGCCAGGTGGCCCCACCCACAGCTGCCACTGTTGGTCCGACATCTGCTGGACTTCCAGGACCCAGCATTGCCACCGGTGCAGGACAGCCCACTAGGCCTGGCACCACACCCACACAGACCTCCTCCACCGGTACCCAGACTGCCACTGCTCCATCTGTTGACCCTGCAGCCTTCAACCAAATGGACCGTAAGATGGACAAAGTGCTGCGCAAGTTGAGCCACCTGAGCCGGGATGTGCGCCACATTAACCGGCGTGTTAAGTCCATTAAGAGGACTAGACTATTTGCTATGGACATGATTCCCTCCCCTCCCTCCTCTTTCCTTGTTCTTATAGTTAGTGGGCTTAGGGTGCTTAGTGTTAGGTTAGTATAGGCTGTTAGTTTAGTTAGTGTTAGTGGGTGGGGGGTCCTGATTGTTTCTATTTTTACTTATTGCATGTGTTTGGCTATGTTGGGGTTCTTGTGTGTTTTTTAAAACAAAAAATCCAAAAAAACTAAAAATAAATTACCAAAAAAATAAAAAATAAAAAATATTTGTATAGGATAGTATAATATGTGTTTAGGTTAGTGTGTGTTGTCCTCCATGTGTCCCGCCTCATAAGGGGGATGGGGGTAGATGTTTAGAATGTTTCGTTACATGTGATAAGTAAGTGTAGCTTAGGTTAGTTAGGGACAGTTGTGGGTAATGAGTAGTCAGGGTAGATTAGGGTAGGTAGGATTTTTCCCTCAGTTTCCTCATCTGTGATTAGCATTAAATAAATATTTGGTTAACCCTTAATAATATGTGTTGAATGGTACTTTATCGTGGGTTTGGATTCAGTGTACATCAATTTAGTACTATAACATCTGTGTCCTATGCTACAAACAAATCCCAACTGAGCTGTACGATTGGCAGCTAGCCCAGAGCTACCTTGCAAAGTGTCGACCCTTCGTTGCAACCGCCAATCACAGTTAATATGGATCCCAATGTGTTTCTGTTGATAAGTGTGTTTTGAAAGTCAGAAACAGTGCTTCCAGACTTGGTATTGGGGAAACAGTTTTAGGTCTGACTGCAGTGTGATGATCATGCACACCCTTATAAGATGAGTTCTCATTGGCAATCTTGTATTCTTGTCTTCATGACCCTCATACATCATTTGTGACACAGTTCGGCATGATTACCTATTTGTATGTTAACTCAGACACCTTCATTTATGCAGTTTTTTTTTGTGTTTACTTAGATTAGTGTGACATGTTTATTGTGTTATTTTTGCATGTTGACAACATTTTGCGGCCACTATTTGATGACTTAGTTATCCCCTGGGGAAGCATTCTTCTGTCCAACACAGCATGGTGGTGTATGGTTTCTCACTTCATCAGATTTGTCCCTCAGGATGGACAGAGTATGATGCAATCATGGGCACTGTGCAGAATTCTCTCACTACATATTATCAGGACGGTTGTATTGAAAAGCTACGTAATTTGACAGTAGGCACATTTCAGTTATCTACTGCACAGCTGATATGTCACATTACCCAGAGGCAGATTTGTTGTGTAAGTGCTAATTATTGAAAAGTGCTATAGTGCTATCTGTACATTGTCCATGATTGTGAGTCCATTATAGTGACATCTTACATTGTGATCCAACACAAGGGGTTACGGAAATGCTTTTGACCTGCTGGGGTTGATGTTTCAGACAGTGCAGAGGGACAGGATTTGGCAATGAGTAGGAGAGAGACAATCACTGGGCTGGGTGACAAGATATACAGTGGTTTGCAGAACAGTGCTTGAGTAAAGTTGTTGCAAGACTGGCAAGTTACAAAGCGCAGGACCTTGGTAAATGTGGGCCATGTGGCAGGGACTAGTGCTTCCGGGTCATTTTCCTTGTGAAGGTGATCTGTTCCATGTCTTCTTCTTCTGATGTGTGTGTTGCCTCCTCTGTCCTTGTTGTTGTTGGTTGTGAAGGGGCAACACACACCTCAGTGTTAGAAGACGTGGAGTCAGACATCCCGGTCGCTGCTCCCTGTGAAGGTCTTAAGGGCAGTACTGCAGCAAGGAGTATCTGCTGGTTCTTGAGAATAGCAGCCACATCACGATGGTAGGCAGCCAGGTCGGCCCTGAGGGAGTCATGATTGCATTCGTGCATGCAGTGGAAGGATTGGGGTGTGAGGTGTTGTGGCAACTCCCTTACTGCAGTGGTGAATTCCTTGACAGTTTCTTGTAGTCCTTACAGTATGGATGTTAGGGCTTGCATAGCTGCTGCCTGATCTGCAGATGGCATCATGCACAAACGCATCCCCTCAAGGCTGGCTGCCATAGTTTGCATCCCCACCCGCACCTCCTTGGCCAGCTCCCGCTGTACTCCAACTACAGTTCTCTCAAAGCTGGTGCCAGTGTCGTCTGAGTCCTCAGCTGTGTTGGAGCTGGCAGGTCTTACAATTGGGGTGGTGGGTGGATCGTCTGCGATGGCTGCTTGTTCTGTGCTCCTCCTTGTGACTGAAGGTGGGATCTGGAGGGTGTCAAGGACCTTTTGGGTAGTCTTCTGGGGAATGTTTATCGGCTCGTCATCCATGTCGTCAGGGAAATCTGGGACAGGCATATCCGCAGGAGATCCATCTTCCTCTGCAATGAAACAGGGTACAATTAGTGTGTCTGTGTTGTGGCAATTTTGATGTGACGTGCCTGCCTTTTGATGAATTCACTTTGTGATCTTGTTTTGTGTTAATTTCTCCAGTCCTTCAGATGGGCATTCTTCCAGGCCTATGGCCCACCTGTGTGTCACATGTATGTTATTGCGTTATCAGACTTGTCATCCTCATTGCCTCTAGGTGTTGGTTTATGCCAAATAGAGAATTGCCACCTTCTTTTCCTACTCAAGCCTCCGTCTACATCCATTCTCATGGTGAGACTTTTCACTGGCTGTGGGTGTACTTTCACTGGCAGCACACTTAACAATCTGGACCTGCCCCAATCTCTGATCTTTCACATCCACTTAAATGTAATTGACATGTGGCATATCCTATGCATGGCAATGTTATGATCCGATATGGATGTTGACATTGGTAATGTGTCCTGCTGATGTTGGGGAATGTGTGTTACATTGGATTGCCCTGATAATTGTATCAGTGTCCTATTTCCTCCTCTGACTGTGCAGGTGTATTTCAGTGACCAGTTACATGTGCCCCCCCCTCAATGCTGTTGTTTGAGCAGTATGACATTTGGGATGTTGCATTGTTACCCAGGCACAGTATGGACCCTGACATATGCAGCATGGGTGTGTCCTTAGTGCAGTGTAGCTCCTATTGTTGTTTACATTGGCTGATGTTTGCGACAACTATGGGCATTGACATTTGAGAGTACTGGGGCCTTTGCCTTGTTTCTGGGGATTGTTGAAGTTGTCATCCTCACCCCCTAATTTAGGTGTGTATGATCCATGGGGAGGTTACTGCCATTGGCTACTTGAGCTGCACACAGAGAAGAGGTGGTAGTGGCAACTGTTGTCGCAGTTACATTCTAGTTGTCAGTATGGCTAGAGGTTGTTAATAGGGCCCTAGTTAATGTAGGGGGTATGGTGGCTGACGTGTGCCGGGATGTCAGTTTGATGTTGTGGCCTTCCCTCCTGGCGTGGCTTTCCCTTTGCTCCATCGTTGGCATGACAGCATGCCCCCATGGGACTGTTGTTGGTGTTGTGTAATGGTGTGCCCCAGGTCTTCTCAGAACGGGCCATGCCCCCATGCCGTGCCCCTTTACCCATGCCACTCCATGTATATGATGACTTCCATGCATTTAGTGGTCGGTATCCCCCCCTGCTCACAGTTGACATTAGTGCATTTTAGTTTCCCATGCGACTTACCCTGCATGTGCGTTGTCTCCTCGTAGTCTGCGCTGTCCTGTCCTTGATTCGCTGTGACGATCTCCTCAGGGATGACGGCTGCGACCATCTCGTCCATGTGGTCCAGGGCCTCCAGGTGTGCTGGACTCCCCGCTCCAGTCTGCAGTGCTGCCTTCCTGTTCCTGGTCATCTTTTCCTTGGTCCTGCGCTTGTAGTCATGCCAGCATTTCTTGCACTCAATGACTGTTCTGCGTACTTCCGCCACACTGTTAATCTTGTCCACAATTTGTTGCCATATTGCCTCTCTCCTACTGATTGGCAACTTTGATGTGACAAACAGTTGGTGCTGGTGTTCCGTCACCTTTTTCACCAGAATTTCCTGCTCCTCTGCACTAAAGCAACACTTTCTTTTCTTCTTAAAAGTGTCCTGGTTATTGCGTGGGTCCTCCTGGCTGGTTCCTGGTCTGCTGTCATCTTCCTGGGGTCTGTAGTGGCTTCTGGGATCCATTTTGGCTCTCCTCTGGTGTTATGGCGCTGTTCGCGTTTTTTTTTTACGCTATTGCATCAAAAAACGGCGCATATCCAGTTTGCGGGGTCGTAAATCGACCCACAGTCATTTCCGCCGTGTTAACGAAGTTTTGCTTTACGACTTGACGCTGCGGTGTGCGTAAAAAATAATGACTCCCACCTGTGGTTTGCGCCGACGTGCGTCAAAGTATAAATATGACGCCCGCACAGCGCACCAAAATGGTGTTAGCCGGCGGTAACTTTTTTAACGCAAAACTGCGCCGGCGCAGTTTTGCGTCAAAAAGTATAAATATGGGCCTTAGTGTCATATTTAGCCAACTTTAATCGGCTGGTTGCTGAGACATTCTGGCCAGAGGAAAAACAAGCGGCCTTGTTTTACAAGGGACTCAAAGAGGAGTTAAAGGATATCTTGGCGCAAATCGACCCGCAACCCACAGACTGTCAAGAATTAATAAACCTTGTCTTGAGGCTTGACCATCGTTTAACTGAACGAAGAGGAACGCGTAAAAAGACTAAAAGATATTCCTGGCATGTTCACAATAACAGAGACTCAAGAAATCCCAAAGAAAGAATGCCTGAACCGATGGAGATTGGAACCATCAGGACACCTTTGACCAAAGATGAAAAGGACCTACGCAGAAAAAATTGACAATGTCTCTATTGTGAGCGAAAAGGTAATTTCGTCAAAGACTGTTCAATCAAACCAAAGAACAATCAAGGTCCAGTTCAGGTTGCAGCCAATGCATCAGTCGAGTCGGAAAACTAAAACACCCAAGATGCAGAGAAGGGCTGCTCTTGGGTGTCACTGTGGACCCTTCACAATCCAGACATCTCAAATTGGGAATAAGAGTTCGGGTCAAGAAAAAGACCTATTTCAAGAAGGCTCTAGTCGATTCTGGGGCTACCGGGAACTTTGTTGACGCCCAATTGGTTCGTGCATGGGGGACCCCATGTATTGAAAAGAAGACCCCAGAAATCAGTCAGGCAGTCGATGGAAAACTCTTGACTGGAGGTCCGGTAACTTTTCAGACTGTCCCCTTGTCAGTAATTTGTGAAGGTAAAAATCAAAGAAAGAAACATAAAGAGAAACCTATCCTTGACGTGTTCCATGCTCCCCAGTATGGGATCATCCTTGGCTTGCCATGGTTAACTCATCACAATCCAGAGATTAATTGGGCAGAACGAAAGGTCGTGTTCTCATCAGTGCTATGTAAAGAACAATGTCTCCAAAGGACTCAAGAATCGGAAGTTCGCAATTCTTACATAGCTACCGCCGCAGAGAAAGAAGTTCAGTTGCCCAAACAGTATTCATCTTATGAAGATGTATTTGATGAGAAGGAAGCAGAGAATTGACCTCCTCATAGATCTTATGACTGTCAAATTGATCTAGTCCCAGGTGCGATACTTCCCAACTGTCGTGTGTATGCACTGTCAGAAAATGAAAATCAACATTTACGAAAATACTTGGATCAATTCTTAGAGAATGGTTTCATCTGCCCCTTTAAGGCTCCCACAGCTTCCCCTTTGTTTTTTGTTTCAAAAGCAAATGGAGAGTTTCAAACTTGTATCGACTATAGGGGTTTGAACAAAATCACCATCAAGAACAAATATACTTTGCCTCTAATTCCGGTCTTACTGGAACAAGTAAGGAAAGCAAAAATCTACACGAAGCTTGATCTTCGAGGTGCTTATCACTTGGTCAGAATGAGAGAGGGTGACGAATGGAAAACGGCATTCAAAATAAGATATGGTCTTTTTGAATACAGTGTCATGCCTTTTGGTCTGTGCAATGCTCCAGCAGCATTTCAATTTTTCTTAATTGACGTTCTTAGAGAGTACCTTGATATCTTTGCCATAGTCTACATTGATGACATTTTGATCTATTCAGACAATGAAAATGAACATGTTTAACATGTCAAGAAAATTTTCGAAAAAACATTTATATTGCAAACTAACTAAGTGTGAGTTTCATGTTACCACAGTTGAGTTTTTAGGGGTTATCCTTACCCCTCAAGGTATGGTGATGGCAGAAAAGAAAGTGAAAGTCGTATCTGATTGGCCCATCCCAAAGACTGTTCGTGATGTACAATGTTTCCTGGGCTTTGCAAATTTTTACCGGAGGTTCATCAACCATTTCTCCCAGACAGTGGCTCCCATTACTAAGCTATTAAGAAAGAAAGACAAATTTGCATGGTCCCCAGAAGCCGATCAAGCCTTTTCAACCTTGAAAGAAGCCTTTTCCACTGCCCCAGTTTTGACTCATCCAGATGCGGATCGACCTTTCATAGTGGAAGCTGATGCTTCAGATGTGGCGATAGGAGCCGTTTTGTCACAACGAAACAGACACTGGTCAGCTTCATCCTGTAGCTTACATGTCTCGGAAGTTGAACGAAGCCGAACAGAACTATGTAATTGCTGAAAAAGAGCTTCTGGCTATTTGTGACACCTTTAAAGAATGGAGGCATCATTTGTTGGGAGCCAAATATACTGTCACAGTATATACTGATCATCGTAATCTTCAATTCATGAGTTTCGCCAGACTTTTGACTCCTCGGCAATTACGCTGGAAGCTGTTTTTTGCCGAGTTTGATTTTGTGGTAACTTTCCAGTCTGGTAAAGATAATCGCAAAGCTGACGCCTTGTCCCACCAAGAGTCTACCACATTGCCTGCAGTTCAACCCTCCAAGGCTATCATTGCTCCTGACAAGGTCCTATGTATCCTAAAAACAGAAGTTTTCTTTGAAGACATCCGCAATTCATTCACTGTTGAAAAATGGCAGACGTGCGCCCAAGCAGATCCCAAAAGGTCAATCAAGCAAGGATTACCCTTTCATGACGCTCGTTTGTTCGTGCCCACTACCAAACTTCTCAAGATAGTGTTTCATTGGTTGCATGTTATACCTACGGCAGGTCACCCAGGTACTCCTAAAACTCTTGAATTAATCCAACGCTATTTTTGGTGGCCTACCATAACAAAGGATGTAAAAACAATGGTAAACAACTGCGAAGTCTGTGCTCGCACTAAAACAAGTCATTCAAAACCGAAAGTGTTGTTACAACCTCTCCCAACCCCAAGTCGTCTGTGGGAGCACATCTCTTTAGACTTTATTACAGGTCTGCCAGTGGTTCAACAGCATTCAGTAATTCTGGTTGTAGTAGATAGTCTCACAAAATATGGGCATTTCATTGCCTGTAAGAAATTACCTACCTCCAGTGAACTGGCAACTATCTTACTGAATAGAGTGGTTCGTTATCATGGACTGCCAAAAGTGATCCTCTCCGATCGGGGGTCGCAATTTGCCTCCAACTTCTGGAAGACATGGTGTAAAACCCTCCAAGTGACAGCTACCCTATCTACTAGCTACCATCCTCAAACAGATGGTCAAACGGAGAGACTAAATCAGACTTTGAAGCAATACCTACGTGCTTACGCTGAAAAAACACTTAATTCTTGGACATCAATGCTCTGGTTAGCTGAGTTAGCCTACAACAACTCCTTCCACACTTCTACTGGAGTTACACCCTTCTTTGGGTTGTTTGGCTATCATCCTCACACCTTGCCCATCACAATTCCTCAAGAAAGTTCTCTTACTCCAGCTGTGTCAGAAACCATTCAACATTTGCATCAAATTCAGAAATCGATTCAACAGCATTTAGGAAAAAGCCAAACAAAAATACAAAAAGCTTTATGACAAGAAACATTGTGAGGGACCGCAGTATAAACCAGGTGACAAAGTGTGGCTTTCCACAAAACATATAGACTTCAAGAGGAAGCACATGTTCAATCCCAAATTTATAGGTCCTTACACTGTTTTTCAGCAAGTCAATCCTGTGAACTATAAACTGCAATTGCCAAAATCATTACGGATTCATCCAGTGTTCCATATTTCCTTATTAAAAAAGGCTGTCCAAAAGATCCGCCCACATCCAGCTCCTGTTCTAGTACAGGGGGAAGAAGAATACAAAGTCAAGAAAGTGTTGGACTCGAAACTAAGAGGGCGTAACCTATGGTACTTAATCTCATGGAAAGGTTATGGCCCTGAAACTAATTCTTGGGTTTCTGCATCTGATGTTCATGCTCCAGTACTTGTGAGACGCTTTCATCGTCTCACTCCAGACAAACCAGGCCCTAGAGCGTGCCTCGGAGAGGGGAGTACTGTCAACACCAGGACAGTGTGCGCTCTACGGGCGTCTAGAATGCAAATACCCAACACTCTCAAGATAATGTAATTTATGCATTGTGATGATATGTTATTGTTTAACCTTTTGCATTGCAAAACTCAATCCAGAAGATTCATTCTTAAGGTGCTTAAAAATATTGTTCCTTTGCAATGTATTGCTGCAGTCTTTCAGATTGAGTCTGGGTGTGGTCCCTTTCCAGGGCCTTCTAGAAGCTTCCCCTGCAGCAAGCCTGGGTGTGATTGTGGGCTGGGCCAAGACTCTATAAAAGGGAGTCAGCCCAGATCCACGTGCTCACTATTCATGCAGAGCAGCAGCAACTTCCTGAGCTCCTGTTCCGGTGGCCTACCTTGACCTTCCAGGCCTCTGTGCTTTATTCTTCAGTGCTGATCCTTAGTCAGGGCAGTAAGACGGAGGTTGGGCTGGGCCCCCAACCCCGTATTCAAAGACGCTCTAATTCTTGGGCCTAATTCCTGATGTTAATAACATTTTGCTCATGCGCGTGTAACTGTGTTTAAACTTTTCATGGCATTTGTATGCGCGCATTCGAATCGGCAAGACGCGCGATTCCTTCCTTGGGAGTAAATCATGTAATTCATTGTACGCTACCATTCCTTGACAATTTCATGGTAGCATTCGAATCGGCAACGTGCGTGATTCTTTCCTTGTGTGTGATTCTTGATATTCATTGTACGCTTCCATTTCCGAGGCATTTTCATGGTAGCATTCGAATCGGCAACACGTGCAATTCTTTCCTTGAGTGCTTTTCATGTTATTCATTGTGCGCTACCATTTCTTGACATTTGCATGGTGGCATTTGAATCAGCAAGACGCTCAATTCTTTCCCTGAGTGCTTTTCATGTTATTCATTGTGCGCTACCATTTCTTAGCAGTTTCATTGTAGCCTTCGAATCCGCAACACGCGCGATTCTTTCCTTGAGTGCTTTTAATTTTATTCATTGAGCCCTACCAGTTCTTGGAATTTGCATGGTGGCATTTGAATCGGCAAGACGCGCAATTTTTTCCCTGAGTGCTTTTCATATTATTCATTGTGCGCTACCATTTCTTGGCAGTTTCATGGTGGCATTCGAATCGGCAAGACGCGCGATTCTTTCTTTGTGGTTAATTCATGATATTCATTGCGCGCTACCATTTCTTGGCAGTTTTCATGGTGGCGTTCGAATCGGCAAGACGCGAGATTCTTTCCTCGTGTATAAATAATGTAAATTACTCTGCGCTACCATTCTAAGACATTTTCTTGGTAGCATTTCGAGTTGACACGTCGCATGATTTATTCCTTGAATCTACATTGTGTGATTTCATGGTGCCCAATCCTTTATGGTGTTTAATACACATATAAAAACCTGCAATGTGCGCAATTCACTTTCCAATGTTTTTTCTGAGATGAACACAAGACCAGAGTTCTAGATGTAATGCTGTGTGTTCCTGATATGTATTCTTAAAAGGAGATTCATATGGTTGTTTAGAAATTGCTCAGAGTGTTTCCTGATTCTCCTGCTAAAGAAAGTACTTGAATCTCAAAGTCCTTTTTAACTTTTCCTGTTTCCTCCTCAGGTATTCGGTCATCTAAAGCCTAGTCAGTTTTAGGACTATTCTAGGGTTGTTCATGTTTTCGGAAAAGACGAAGCTTAGAGTTGTAGCATGGTACTGATTTCATGAGATGTAATTTTGATGTTGTGTTTTAAACTTTTGCTTCCTACAGGTCTCCTTCGCAGCTGTTCCCTTCCTAATCCCCTTTTCCCCACTTGGACTCTCTTAGACTCTGTGATAAATCTAATCAGAGTATTGGAGCTGTCTTGTGGTGTTAGTGTTGGGAACGTGCATAGACCCAGAGGATCTGGTGACTCTGACAAAGTGCCACGTCGTCTGCATTAATGGCACTTTGAAGACCACCGTGCAGAATGTGCCATACAGCTATAATGTGCTGCAGGCCTCTGGGAGCTGTCTTTCCTTGGTGGACCAACACATGCTTAAATGATATCACAAGTGAATGGGGTGTGGCTGAGGCGTCAAGATGGCGGCCGCACTTTAGAAGTGCTCCAGACCACTCCGTCATCTGTCCTCGTTAAAGCCCCGTTAACCCCCTTTTTTTTTTACACCTACAGCACAGTGGGTACTCTGAGGTGATCCAGAGGGCCGATTGACCGGCGCCACTGACAAAGCGGAGCGTCCAAAAGGCCAATTCCTGGGGGAATGGGCCGTCCCCAAAATGGTGACCACCACTGTGTGCGCACTCTGAGGCGCTGAAACAATCCTATATGAGCAGATGAGGGCAGGCCATTTGCCGTGTGGACCAGCCAGGAGAGCAATGAGCGGAGAGCTGCCTGTCGAGGCAGCTTCGAAGGCCAGTCTGGCCCAGAGGACTGAGCACTGGTGGGGCCCAATGTGGGACCTTCCTGGAGGAGTGATAGTGAGTGTATTTCTGCCTGTCAAGGTGGCATTGTGAGCCTGGCAGGGCCTGGTGGGCCTGGACTTGGCAAGGCTGGTGTCACTTGTGGGGCTGCCACTGAGCGCAATACTCTCTGCTCGGTTTAGAGCTCTGCGGCGGCCCGGTGTGCGGAGTAGGCCCGTCGGGCCGCCGCGTAGCCCAGCCAGAGAGTGGCGAGTGGCCTGCCGAGGCAGCGTTGAGGGCCTGGCAAGCCTGGAGGAGGGGGTGTTGGTGAGACCCAACGTGGACCTGGCTTGGAGGAGGGGCGTGCCCGCAGATCAGGCCCGAAGCTGCACTGAGCGGAACTGTGGAAGAGGTAGGGTGAAGGAGTGTGGCTGTGAGCGGGGTGGGAGGGACTTGATCGCAGGGTCTCCCCTACTTGAGAAAGTATGGTGTCCCCCCTTCCTGAAAGATCTGGCTGGAGCCGCGGGGGTCCACCTGCCTGTTTGATAATCCACACTGGAGACAGTGGCACCTGACTGAGGAAGACATTTGGACTTAGAGCTACCTTCAGTGTGGCACTGTAGGGAAAGGGCAGTGGCACAGACACACACGATGAGGGAGAGTGACTGCCATGGCCATCGGGCCCGAGGTCCAGGCCCGTCATGGCTTGGTGGACTGAAGCTGGAAACCAGGAGACTCGGGTGGAGAGTCTGTCCTCCTGGGGTGCGGAGCCACAACTCACACAACACATATCTAAAACACCCAGATGCATAGCCCCACATAGACTTGAGCTGGGCCCTGGAGTGGCAGACGCTGGACCCCGGAGTACTCCTCTCTTGTGCCGCAAAATATAGAACAATAGTAAGCCATAATGGGCAAGGATAAACCAGCCCGGTCAACTTCAGCGTAAAACGCATGGACCAATTCACCACAGGCATGGGCTTGACCTCCACCAGAGAAGGGGTCCGGGGGGGAAGTACTGGCCCGCAGGACACTTATCTACCATTCACTAGGCAATACACTCATCCCAAACGGCAGTAGAGCCAAACATTGCGGAGGTCAGAGTTCATGTGGCCCTGGTGGGTCAGGATCTCTGCAACGCAACAGCAAGTATCATGGAGGCAGAATCCAGACTGTCCAGCATGGAAGATGAAATGAATGCCCTTAAACCTCCAGTTTCTCAGCTTCTAGTGCAGACGTCCGAGTTACACCATAGAACAGAAGATGCAAAAAATCACTCATGATGCAATAACACCCGCATATTTGGCATCCCTGAAAACACAGAGACTTCCTCACTTGCCTAATACCTGGAGGACTGCTTTAAAACCTGGGTACCGCTGAACCGCCTCACACCTTAGTTTGCCATAGAGCGGGCTCATAGGGCAGTGCAGGCCAGGCCTCCCCACGATCATCCCCAAGGCCAGCGATACTTCGATTTTTCAATTATAAGCACAAGTACGCGGTGCTACAGGCGGCCCAGTCCCAGGGCGAGCTGCACTGCAATGGAGCGAAGGTCCTTGTGTTCCCGGATTACACCAGAAAGGTTCAAAAGCAACGTCATTCCTACGCAGAAGTCAAGCAGAAATTGAGGGCCATGGTAGTGCCTTACCGTCTTCTCTTCCTGGCTCGCCTCAGAATGGCACATGCCAATAAAACCCATTTTTTTTAGACTCCTACAGCGGCAGGGGCATGGCTGATGGAGGAGAGCCCGCTAACATCGGGCAGTACGGTACCTGGCCTGGGTAGCCAGCCATCACGGCTGAAGAGCCAGCAACAGCATACTCGCTCTCGGTGGCGTAGAACGCGGCTAGGGTTTGGTCCGGTTCTCCCCTGGCATACTTGCGGGATGGGACCACCTGTCCGGCTCCTCCGGGAGAAACAGTCGTAAATGACTCCCAAGGGGCTGCGGCAGGGCTATCAGCACAGGGGTTGATGCGCAGTCCAGGAGACCCATCCAGTGACTCCGACATGTCCCGGAGTCCGGCTCTGTGACATCTTCTGTCTGGAGGTTTGGGGAAGGGCGAGCTAAACATAACATTTGCTTATTTCGGTAATTGTCCACCGAATCTTGGTTTCTAAATCCAGCTTTATGGAGGGGTCACCACTGCTGATTGGGTTAGGCTGGGGTTAAGATCATAAAGATTTAAATGTTTTATAAGGGTGACAGATGCTTCTGGGGGGAAGTATGGGGTGGGGTGGGAGGTGTGTGGTTAGGGGATACGTGCACTGTTGAGCAGCACCTGTTGTTGGGAGTTGTTTGTTTCTTTACTGTATCAGGTACACAGGGATCTAGACACACACTTCACTTGTTTGAGTACAGTTGCAGACACAAAGGTGACAGTCCCATTCTGCTGATCCAGGACCTGGATGGTACTGACACAGATCGCAATGTTCCTTTGAGTTACACATGCATAAAATGTAGGTCCAATACAAGTTCTTTCATGGAATGTTAAAGGACTCCTGGATAAAATCAAGCGTACAGCCGTTTTCGTATACCTCCACTGCTATCAACCCGATCTGCTTCTGCTTCAAGATACCCACCTACTCGGGGACCAATGCCCCTTCCTGGCACGCAGAGGCTTTGACATGGTTTACCATGCGGGGTTTGTCCGTGGGTCGTGAGGCGTGCTCCTTCCCCGTAGTGGTTACACAGGTACAGCGTGATCAACAAGGGCGGTTTTTGGTCCTGTCCGGACTAGTCGAAGTACTCACACTTAACATTATAAGCGTATACATCCTTCCAGTGCCCTGCCCACAGTCCTAAATGACCTCACCAAAATACTCTTAGACTTGCCCCCAAGAAATCACTCTGATAGGTGGAGACTTTAATGCAGTCCCCGACCCCCTGCAGGACACCTCAGGCCCCCCCCCCGAGCCGTAGGCAAGCAGCGGCCTCAAGCCTGACAAACTGGTTAGCATCCCTGGGGCTGTGCCATGCATGGAAAATTTGGCACCCACAGCACCGTTGGTTTACCCACACTTCGGCAGTGCATCGTATGCAGTCCAGGATATACCTCATCTTACTATCAGCTATGGACTGTAGCCACCTCACACACATTGAGATTTTTCTGCGGGGTATCTCAGATCATGCACTGCTTCAGCTTGTACTGGGATCAGCACATGCGGTATCCCCACGATGTGGCAGTTAAATGCATGGTATTTACAGCATAAACCCTTTGCCCAACAATTGCAGAAAGTTATTCAAGAATACTTTTCACTCAACACAGATTTAGTCTCATCGGTGGGTACCCTTTGGGGGACAAGCAAAGCAGTGGTAAGAGGAGGGCCAGGGGACTCGTCCGCTCTAGGGAGAGAACACAGAGGCTTCACATCACCAGTTTAGAAGACCGAGCCCTTCAACTTCAAGCTAAATTGTCTACGCAGCCAAATGAGGAGGTAACCCGGCAACTTCTGCTTATACAGGAAGAAATACGCAACCTCTACCTGGAAGCAGCTAGCACCTTTGTCATGCCTCCACCACCCGTGTATACGGGTTGGGTGACAAAAATAGGAAATTACTCTACTGGTTGGTTTCACACCACCTTTCAACTAGAATCATTCCTGAAGTCAGCAATACACGGGCGGAAGTGGTCACCAAACTACAAGATGTTGCAGATACATTTGCCTCTTACTATGGTGAACTGTACAAGGCCTCCCCGACGATTAACCCAGATCACGCCCACCAATTTCTGACAGATGTTACCCTTCCCGAGCTGCCACAAGCGGAAATAGACATCCTAGATGAACCTCTAACGAGTGAAGAAATAAGTGAGGCAATCACGTCAATGGGTACAGGAAAGACTCCTGGACCCGATGGGTTTTCCTTGGAGTACTACAAAGTGTTTAAAGATGGTCTGCCGCCTCAACTTAAGGCCCTATATGATGAAGTGGTCCAGTTAGGTTCCTTTCCAGAAGGAATGGATATAGCGACCATTGTAGTGCTTCCCAAGGCACAGCCACAGACCTGACCTTGTGAGGATTACAGGTCAATCTCACTTATTAATAGTGAGATAAAAATGTATGCCAAAATTTTTGCAACCCATCTTAAGAGGGTCCTGCCAGTGCTAATTCACCCTGACCAATGTGGCTTTATGACTAAACGGAGTACATGTCATTGGATACGTCTTCTTCACGCTGGCAGGGCGTCACTGCATTCCCACTGATCTGGCGCTTCTTTTTGTTGATTTCAAAATAGCTTTCGATACAGTGAACTGGGAATATCTACGATTGGTGCTAACACGTGCTGGCATGGGATCTCGAATTTGACAGATGGTCCATGCCCTATACATCAACCCAGTGGCCAGAGTCCAGTTTAATGGCACTCTGTCCTTTGACTTCCTCATTTGTCGGGGAACGCGTCAGGGCTGCCCCTTATCCCCTCTTCTATTTGCTCAGGCCATCGAGCCTTTAGCACGCTTGGTTAGGATGGATCCAATATACCGAGGGTGGAACTGGGAACACACTTATGAGGATCATGTAGGACTGTATGCAGATGACGTCCTCCTATACATGGCAAACCCCAGTGAGACTGGCCCACGTAGCTTTCCCCTTCTGCACTGTTTTGAGGAGGTGTCAGGCCCATGAATAAACCCAGCTAAATCGGTGCTGGTGCCATTGGCGCCTTCGCAGGACTGCTATGCATGGCAGGATAAGGTGCATATCCGTTGACTGAGTTTTAAATACCTGGGTATCTGGGTGGCTCTTCTCCCCGAGCTGACATGGACCCTGAACATGGCTCGGCTGGTGTCTCGGGCTAATGCGGACTTGGTGCAATGGCAATCGATGCCATTAAATGTTCTGGGTGGTGTGGCACTGTATAAAATGATGATACTGCCCCGGTTCTTATATGTTCTTCAGAACTTTCCATTTCCAATCCCACGTTACTGGTTCCGGGCCCTAGATCAAGTGCCAGCCTCATTTCTTTGGCATGGAGCTAGACACCGAATTGCACTGCAGTACTGTCAGAGGGGAACTTACGATGGGGGAATGGGCATGGCCAACCTACACCTGTACCATTTGGCAACACAACCTTTGGGGCCAGATGTATCAATCTTTACAATAGCGATGACCTAATTGCAATTTTTACCGGATCGCAATTAAGTAATCGCTATTGGAATGTTTGAAACTCCAGGAATTTCATACTGCGATTCGCAAGGGCTCGCAAATGGATCTACCTCATCAATATTCATGAGGTAGGTCGCAATTTGCGAGCCATTGCGAATGGCTACAATCACAGGGATGGTGGCCTGCTGGACTCAGCAGACCACCATGTCTGTGTTTGCTTTTCAATAAAGCAATCTTTTTTTTTTTTTTAAATGCAGCCCTTTTTCCTTAAAGGAAAACGGGATGTGTTTAAAAATGAAAAATGAAAAGTTTCCTTTTCATTTTTTCAGAGAAGGCAGTGGTCCTTAGGATCACTGTCTGCTCCTAAAAACGTTTTTGCATGCATTCACAACCCCTTCCCCATTGCAAATGGGTTTCCACCTACTGCGATTGTTTTGGGACCGCAATCACGGTCACAAAACAATCATACATACCTCTTCGATTTGGTATTGGGAGGGGACGCTCTTGACACGCCCCTTCCTAATACCGAATCGGTATGTAGTCGCAAATCCAATTTGCGATTCGGTAACAAGTTACCAAATTGCAAAGTGGACTTGTTACATACCAAAACACATTTTTGTGATTGCTAAAATGTTTGATACATTTGGCCCTTGGTCATTCACAACTGGTTTAATGGGGGTTGGGCCGACCTGGCATATCAACTAGAACTGACCTCTTTGAGCTTCCCACAGATATTAGTGCTCTTCCATGGCTCCCCACTCTCTTGTGACCTGGAACCCGTGACCAGAGTGGTTCTCCTCGTTTGGCGAGCAGCCCTATGTCATACACACTGGGAGAACGTTATCCCCCAGCAGACCCCCCTATAGCATGGTAATTGGCTGAAAGAGTCGAGGGACCTGCATGGATTCGGGAAATGGGATCTGCTGGGCATATCTCTGCTGGAGATGTGTTAAAAGGGGGCGTCCATGAGGACCTTTCAGGACCTACAAACCACCCATCAGCTTGCCCACACACAGTTTTATAAATACCTTCATCTTCGTCACACCTTCCACATACAACTACCACACGCTGACACGCTGCCGGAACATAGTCCACTGGAAGCCAAGTTGCTTATGGGGGCTCTAGGGAGAGGGGGTGTATACCAAGTATATAGAATGTTAATCAACAATGCTCCGGGTGACCTGCATCACCATAGAGACCGATGGGAGGGCTGGCTGGGATCCCTGGAGGAAACAGACTGGCAGGACGCTCTGATGGAGCCAAGGCAAATAATTAGATCGTCCAGACTCCGATTGATACAATTGTAGTTTCTGTATGGGTCATATCTGTCTCGCGCTACTGTAACGGGCAGGATTTTGGTCCACCCCACACTACCCTAGGTGCTCTTAAGGACCCGCTGATTTCTTTCACATGGTATGGGCATGTCCCCGAACTGAACATTACTAGAAGATTTTTCTAGAGCTGCATGCAGAAACAGGGTGGGGGCAACAACTGTCTCTGGCGTTGGTCTTGCTGGGGGTAATGGAGGGAGCGGAGAGCTCGCGGTCATAACAAACCTTTATTGGAACTGCACTGATGGTGGCAAAACGAAACATTGCAGTTAATTGGAATTCCTTTAATATGCTGCTCCTTCTGAAGTGGAAGCATGGGGTCAGCTGGTGTGCTAGAGAGGAAAAACCAGTCCATGAGGCAAGGGGATGCCCTCACAAATATGCAAAGGTGTGGGGGAAATAGCTGGTTCTCCTGCCATGTACGTCTAGGGACATAAGGTACTTGGTGTCAGTGAGTGTGTACTAATTTTGTATCTAAGTGTTATATCTAGAGATATACGGTTAGCTGTATGTCATCAATCCAACTCTAGAAATATGATGTGTCTTACCCTGTGTTTCCTTTCCTCTCAAAAATCAATAAAAAGTGTTTATAAAAAAATAAAAAGACATCACAATTTACTTGGACCTTGATTCTGGTGTGACCCCCAGATATAGGAGAGGTCAGATATAATGGTTAGTGTCTCTTTCCTGTAACTGCACAGACTTATGCAAGGTACCCTCCCATCTCATACCTCTCTTCCACTGCAGCATGTGTCGTGCATAACCCTTGGCATGGTTACTATGCATACAGGAAGAGGCTCATGAAATGATGGCGACTCCCTACAAAATGTGTGAAGTGGCCCCTGAGAGTCCCATATATTCATAGTCCTGAGGCAAAATGGGGCCCCCTAAGGGTGGGGCTTCACCTGCACTGCAGGGGCCTGCTGTACAGGCCTTGCCAAGATGTGCCTTCCAGTCTTCCAGTATCCCGTTGTCAATCCATGGCAAGAACTGTGTCCAGTACCTGTCGTCAGTGCACTCCACATAAGCAGGTTTGTGTGTCAAGAAGTCGAGCTCTGTAGGGTTTGTACGTTCTGTTCTCGCTCAGTCATTCTCACTCAGTGTGAACGTGCCCAGGTACGGTCCTGCAACAGAGTAATTTTCAGCAGTTTTAAAATATAAGGTGCTTTGACTATTCTTTTAAACTTAGATGTGATTACATCTTATTGAAGGGAAAACGGGCCTAATTACAACTAACCAATGGGCCTGGGCCCAGCAGCTGTCACTTTCTTTTTTACATTACCTGGTGAATTGCAGAGTGCCAAATCCTTCACAGACACACACAAAACTGACTAGTCACAACAGGAACCTACAGTGCTGTGCACAAGCAACACTTTTGGTCTAGCTCACTAGGTGCCGGCACTGTGTGATTTTATTTATGATTTCTCCCCACGACCCTAGCCAAGAAACATTATGGTGACCGCTCATTTCCTTTCAGGTTGTGGCCAGCCAATCCAGGCCTTGCTTTTTTGCCCAGATCCGCGGGTACCCACAGATCCCTCCCATGGGTATCCGCAGATCCGTGAAGGATCTATGGGGGTCATTACAACCCTGGCGGACGGTGTTAAAGTGGTGGTAAGACCACCAACAGAATTACGACCGTGGCGGAATCCGCCAACAAAGACAGCCACTTTAACACTCCGACCGCCACGGCGGTACAAACAAACAGCTCGGCGGTCACCGCCAACAGACAGGCAGAGGACGATGTACCGCCCACACTAATATGACAGGCCAATCCGCCACCTTTTCCGGGGCGGATTCACAGCGGATAAAAACACAGCGGAAACAGGCATTTCGAATGAAAAAGGCTCACCTCTACACACTCCATGAGGAAGGAAGACACCATGGAGCCGGAACTCCATATTCTTCCTGCGATAGTCTTCCTGCTCCTGTACCAGGAGCACCAACGCCAGCGGCGAAGACCACGATGAGTACTGCACCTACGACACAGGGGAGGCAAAAAACAGGGACACACACACGCAACACCTCCCCCCCACCCACACCCACTACAACTCACACACCAATGCATATCTATACATTACAGTTACACCCCCCAACCCCCCCCGGAAGAATGCAAAGACAAAAGGAAATGCGTGTAACCATTGTAATATATCAAAATTCAGTAAGCAAAAATATATATATATTCACTATTAACAAAATATACACCATGATTAGTAGTCCAGGCATTGCACCATTTATAGTCCGTGGACCACTGGGCCCAAAATGCATGGGCGAGGCCCACACTTGATACCAGATCAAAACAGAGAGAACACTGCTGGGGCATCAGATAGAAATACAACAGACACCTCAGGGGGAAGGGAATGGGGGGCACCTCAGCCGGATGAATGCACGATGCCAGATCCAAGAGGGGGCTCCATGCCCATTGATGTATCCTGGGGAGTGCAAAGCCACAGTCTCTCAAGTCTCTCCAGTGGGTGGTTTGCCCACTGCATTATCCTGGGGAGTGCAAAGCCACAGTCTCTCAAGTCTCTACTGTGGGTGGTTTGCCCACTGCTGCATCCTGGGGAGTGCAAAGCCACAGTCTCTCAAGTCTCTCCAGTGGGTGGTTTGCCCACTGCATTATCCTGGGGAGTGCAAAGCCACAGTCTCTCAAGTCTCTACAGTGGGTGGTTTGCCCACTGCTACATCCTGGGGAGTGCAAAGCCACAGTCTCTCAAGTCTCTACAGTGGGTGGTTTGCCCACTGCTCCATCCTGGGGAGTGCAAAGCCACAGTCTCTCAAGTGGATAACAGTCTCCACTGGTTCTGGAGGGGGCTTGGTGCCCAGAGTGCTTCATCCTGCCAAGGACAGAGGTAGTGGATGCATGTCTCCACTGGTTCTGGAGGGGGACTGGTGCCCAGAGTGCTTCGTCCTGCCAAGGACAGAGGTAGTGGATGCATGTCTCCACTGGTTCTGGAGGGGGACTGGTGCCCAGAGTGCTTCATCCTGTGCAGGACAGACATAGTGGATGCATGTCTCCACTGGTTCTGGAGGGGGACTGGTGGCCAGAGTGCTTCATCCTGTGCAGGACAGACATAGTGGATGCATGTCTCCACTGGTTCTGGAGGGGGACTGGTGCCCAGAGTGCATCACTCACCCCGTGACGGTCCCTGTTGCGTCAGTGCCCCTGCCGCTCATGGGCTAGCGGTGCTTGAGTTGGCGGTCCTTGCCCTGTTCAGCAGTGCTTGCCCTGTTCAGCGGTGCTTGACTTGGCGGTGCTTGCCCTGTTCAGCGGTGCTTGAGTTGGCGGTCCTTGCCCTGTTCAGCGGTGCTTGACTTGACGGTCCTTGCCCTGTTCAGCAGAGCTTGAGTTGGCGGTCCTTGCCCTGTTCAGAGGTGCTTGAATTGGCGGTGCTTCCCCTGTTCAGCGGTGCTTGACTTGGCGGTCCTTGCCCTGTTCAGCGGTGCTTGCCCTGTTCAGCGGTGCTTGAGTTGGCGGTCCTTGCCCTGTTCAGCGGTGCTTGACTTGGCGGTGCTTGCCCTGTTCAGCGGTGCTTGAGTTGGCGGTCCTTGCCCTGTTCAGCGGTGCTTGCCCTGTTCAGCGGTGCTTGACTTGGCGGTCCTTGCCCTGTTCAGCGGTCCTTGCCCTGTTCAGCGGTGCCTGAGTTAGCGGTCCTTGCCCTGTTCAGTGGTGCTTGACTTGGCGGTCCTTGCCCTGTTCAGCGGTGATTGCCCTGTTCAGTGGTGCTTGACTTGGCGGTCCTTCATTGCCCAGCTGGGCTGGGGCTGGCAGTCCTTCATTGGTCAGATGGGCTGTGGCTGGCGGGACCCTCCTGGGCAGCTGGGCTGTGGCTGGCGGGGGCCTCCTGGGCAGCGTCGATGGGGCTGGCGGTGGCCTCATGGCCAGCAGGGATGATGGCGGTCTTCTCCGCTGTGCTGCTCCTCCCAGACTTGCCGGGTTTCTTCTGCCCCTTCCCCACCTTTGGAGGAGTCACAGCTGAGTCCACACTCCCCCCGGACCCCTGTGAGCGGCTTGGGTGGCTGGAGTCTTCCCCCTCTCCCGCCAGGCACTGGCCAACTTCTGGTGCTTTACAGGGGGGGACTGGCTGTGCTGTGGCTCCGTGACACACTGGCTGGCCTGGTGGCCGGTGCACTCCACCACTGGTCCCGGAGATTTTGTGGCTGAGGTGCTAGTTCGGGACCTATGAGTTGGACGGGGGGGTGGTGGGAAATAGGTTAAGGGTGGGCAGGAAAACATGTTTGGAGACACTGGGATGGGTAGCTGGAGGGGGTTTGGGAGTGGAGGAAGAGGTGGTGGTTGTAGGAGGTGTACGTTTTGTGGCTTTGGGTGCAGGTGCATGCACTGGAGGCTGTTGTGAGGTGGATGTATGTTGGGTGGGTGTGTGCTTGCGTTTGTGTATCTTCGGAGGAGGGGTCACAGACACACTGGGAGAGGACGCAGGGGACGTGTGAATGGTAGTGGGGTGGTGAGTGCACGTGAGCGGCGTGTGGTGGTGGGTGTGCTGGTGCGGGACATAGTGGCTGTAGTGGTAGTGCATGCAGGTGTGAGTGTAGATGAGACTTGGAGGGAGGAGGGAGACGAGGAGGAGGGGGACACAGTGGAGGCAGTGGATGTTGGTGTGTCTGTATGTGTGTGATGCTTGCGTGAGTGCCTGTGGGATGTGTGGTGCTTATGTTTGCCTGAGCTTCCCTTGTCTGGTGAGGTGTGTGCAGGCTGGTCTGATGGTGTGCTTGGGATAGGCAGAGGTACAGGGGATTGGGTCTGGGTGGAGGAAGTTGGAGGGGGAAGGCTAGACACAGGGACAATGGCTGCCATCAGTGCTGAGGCCAGAGTTTGAAAGGTTTGATGAAGGGCCGCCTGACCAGAATGAATGCCCTCCAGGAATGCATTGGTTTGTTGCAACTCCCTTTCTACACCCTGAATGGCATTCAAAATGGTAAACTGCCCAACAGTGAGGGACCTGAGGAGGTCAATGGCCTCCTCATCGAGGGCAGCTGAGGTGACAGGGGCAGGGGCTGAGGTGCCTGGGGCGAAGGTGATGCCCACCCTCCTGGGTGAGCGGGCACGGGGCAAAGGCTGAGGGGCTGCTGGGAGGGTGGTGCTGGTAGAGGGGGTGGCAGCTGTACCTGTAGTAGTGGGGGGCACAGATGTTGCCGCCACCACAAGGGAGCTCCCATCGGCGGACGAATCCGTGTCGCTGGTTTCAGCTCCTGTCCCCGCCGTGGTGCTCCCCTCGCCCTCCGTCCCACTGGTGTATTCAGAGTCCGTCGTGTGTCCCTCCATGGCCATGTGGGATGCAGCTCCCTCATGCTCTGGTGCCATTGCTCCTCCGCCTAATGATGCTAATGCACACAAGGACAGGGAGACCGCAAAAAAAGGGGGGGGGAACAGAAAAAAGACATGTTGAGTGCATGGCTTACCGTTACCGTTGGCGGACAAGACAGACACAGCAGCCCCCTGCACTACGTCGCGCTGTTGGGCTCTACAGTGCAATTCCTGGGAAATGGCCTACAAGGCTATGGACGACATCTGCACACATAGATGACACAGGTGCATGAATAGCTGTACTTGGCACTCTACAGAGGTGGGGTGGGGGGCCACAGGGCCATGCCTTACGGAGGGGCCTAGCCTACAGAACTCGCCCTGTCCTAGGGGAAACCCACAGCCCTCCTCCCCCACCCAGACAACTCCACTGCGCGCAAAGTAAGCTGAATGAGAGTGTACTCACCCCCTTGTGTCTGCTGTGATGCCCTCAAGCGCCCATCCAACTCCGGGTAGGCCACCGCCAGGATCCGGAACATCAGGGGGGTCATGGTTCGACGGGCACCCCTCCCACGTTGGGAGGCCATCCCCACCTGAGCCTCCGCCGTCTTCTTGCTCCAGCGGCGAATGTCCTCCCATCTTTTCCGGCAGTGGGTGCTCCGTCTGTGGTGGACCCCCAGGGTCCGGACGTCCTTGGCGATGGCACGCCAAATATCCTTCTTCTGGTGGGCGCTGACCTACATGAAATGTACAGGGGAAGAAGAGAAGTCATTACCAACTGCGCCAACAAAGTGAGTGGCCCCCATCCCTACCCTTGCCATGTGGCACATGCACCCACCGTCTTTCATGCACTCAGAACTCTGCCCCCTTCCTTCTTACAACCAGCCCTCTCCACACAGGCATAGCCCATACAACATGCTTCCTGTGTACTTACTTGTTGGTCTGGAGGACCGTAGAGTAGCGTGTACTGGGGAGGACCCCATCCACGAGCTTCTCCAACTCCTCCGATGTGAAGGAAAGGGCTCTTTCCCCAGATGCACGAGCTATTGTCTCTTCCAGACCGAGGTCACAGCAGCACTTGCAGTGTAGGTCCTCTCCTGTCGAAGATCAGGTATCGAGTGATTCAACAGATAGAAAATGGCGGTCACGTCCGCGGCGGTGCGTACCATCACAGCCGGCGTACATCGTCATTGGCTCCTGGGACCCATAGGGTCCAATGTTAACCAATGCAGCATTACGTCGTGGTCTTCGACCGCCTACCGTGACGGTGTACAACGCCAGCGCAGTTACCTCACATCCCATTGTCCCACTTTATAGGTCAGGCAGCCGCCATTTCAGGGGCCCACATGGCCTAATTACCAACTGCGTCACACATACTTAGGCCTACTCTCAACACACATACAGGCCAGATTTTGTGTATGAATGGTGTTCTGTGTAGACTGTGGGTACATACCTCTGAGTTGTTTGACTCTGTGCTCGCTGTTGTCCTTCATAGGCACCGTCCGCTGGGAAATGGGAGGAGATGGCGGAATCCTCCGGTGTACCGACCGCTGGTGGACCTGTCGACAATGGAGGAAAGAAATGTGATTATCACCTACAGGTTTGACCGTGCCACAATCCAGGAACTGTGTACACAGTTGGAGCCTGACCTGATGTCAGCAATCCACCATCCCACAGGAATCCCCCCTCAAGTGCAGGTGCTATCAGTGCTCCATTTCCTTGCAAGTGGGTTTTTTCAAACAACTGTGGCCATGGCATCAGGGATGTCCCAGCCTATGTTTTCCAACGTATTGTCCAGAGTATTGTCTGCCCTGCTAAAACACATGCGGAGCTACATCATTTTCCCTCAGGTGGAGGACTTGCCTACAGTGAAAGGTGACTTCTATGCCCTTGGACATATCCCCAACATCATTGGTGCCATTGATGGGACCCATGTGGCTTTGGTCCCCCCCCCCCACAGGAGTGAACAGGTGTACAGGAACCAGAAGAGTTATCATTCCATGAATGTACAGATGGTATGTTTGGCCGACCAGTACATCTCCCATGTGAATGCCATGTTCCCTGGCTCAGTGCATGACGCCTACATCATGCGGAATAGCAGCATCCCTTATGTGATGGGTCAACTCCAGAAGCACTGTGTGTGGCTATTAGGTGACTCTGGTTACCCCAACCTGTCATGGCTACTGACCCCAGTGAGGAATCCCAGGACAAGGGCAGAGGAACGCTACAATGAGGCCCATGGGTGAACTAGGAGGGTGATCGAGCTGACCTTCGGCCTCCTGAAGGCCAGGTTCCGGTGCCTCCATATGACATGTGGATCCCTATTCTACTCACCAAAGAAGGTGTGCCAGATCATCGTGGCCTGCTGTACGCTTCATAACTTGGCTTTGCGACGACAGGTGCCTTTTCTGCAGGAGGATGGTCCAGATGGCGGTGTTGTGGCAGCTGTGGAGCCTGTGGACAGTGATGAGGAGGAAGCAGAGGAAGAAGACATGGACAACAGGGACTCAGTCATCGAGCAATATTTCCAGTGAAACACAGGTGAGAATACATTCCTGCCTACTATATGTACTTTTACACTTCTACCTCTATCCTGTCTGTCGATTTCACCCAGTGTATGGTCACTGAGTTGTCACTTTCCCTTACGGTTTCACAGGTGTGGGTCCCAACGTGTGTCATCTGCTTAGATTCCTCATGGACTAGGGCTGTGTGACATAGGTATGTTGACATTACTATTTCCTGAAAATTTGGTCACTGTAATTGCAAAAACACTATTTCGGAATCACAGACAGACTCCAGATCTTTTGGTGCTTTAGGTGTGTTTATTTACATACAAAATATTGGAGGGAGAAGTTAAATGGTGAGGGGTGATGGCGGAGGAGTGTCCATGGCAGAGTCCAGTCTATTAGTCTCACAGGTGCATTGCCCATATGGGCATAGAAAGTGGAGATGGGGCAGTTTCAATATGGACAGGGTGACAAAGTGGGACAGTGGGATGACAATCAGGGTGGTCTCATTTCTTGGCGGGGGTCTTAGCATCGTGCTCTGTCTTGTTCCTGGATCTCAGGGACCGTTTGCGGGGTGGTTCTCCGTCTGCAGGGGGTGGGGTGCTGGTGTGGTGGTGCCTCCTGTCCACTAGCGCAGGCGGAGGTGGTGGGCAGCTCATCGTCCATGCTAGTGTCAATGGCCCCTTGTAGTGCCACAGTGTCCCTCCTGGTGTTGAGTATTTCCTTCAGCACCCCTACGATGGTGCCCAGGGTGGAGCTGATGGTTCTGAGTTCCTACCTGAACCCCAAATACTGTTCCTCCTGCATGCGCTGGGTCTCCTGAAACTTGGCCAGTACCGTTGCCATCGTCTCCTGGGAGTGGTGTTATGCTCCCATGATGGAGGAGAGGGCCTTGTGGAGAGTGGGTTCCCTTGGCCTGTCCGCCCCCTGTCGCACAGCAGCCCTCCCAGTTCCCCTGTGTTCCTGGGCCTCCGTCCCCTGGACTGTGTGCCCACTGCCACTGCCCCCAGGTCCCTGTTGTTGTTGGAGTGGTGGGTTATCCTGGGTTCCCTGTAGTGGTGGACACACAGCTGATTGACGTGTCCTGGGGATGGAGGTATGGGCCCGCTGGGTGGGTGCTGTGCTGGTGTTACCAGAGGGGGGAAGGTCTGTGGTGGCCTGTGCATGTGTGAGGGGAACCAACTGTCCCGAGCCCCACGATGGTCCGGTCTGGTCATCTAGATCCAGGTGGACAGAGGTGCTGTCATCACTGTGGGCCTCTTCTGTGGGTGGAGTGGAGATGTCTGGACACTCCTGTCTGGTGATGTTGGGTAGTGGTCCTGCAGGGGTGGAAAGGCATGATTATTGCATCTGTGTGTGTCATGGTGTACAACGGGTGGGTGACCGTGTACCCCAGTGCTTGCATTCCTGTGTGGGACCTTGTGTGATGATGGTTTAGGGGGTGTATGGGTATGTGCAGTGGGCATGCTTTAGTGATGGGTGTCCATGCGTTGGTGTTGCATGCAGGACTTGGTGTTGGGATGGGTGGTTTGTGATATTGGTACATTTGTGAGGAGTTGGAGTGATAGGGGTGGGGGTATGCGATAGCATGCAGGTAGGGTGGGGGATATGGTAGTTAAAGGTTTGACTTACCAGAGTCCATTCCTCCACCGACTCCTGCGAGGCCCTCAGGATGCAGATCCGCCAAGACCTGCTCCTCCCATGTTGTTAGTTGTGGGTGAGGAGGTGGGGGTCCGCCGCCAGTCCGCTGAACCGCCTGGTGGTGTCTTGAGACCATGGAACGCACCTTCCCCCGTAGGTTGTTCCACCTCTTCCTGATATCCTCCCGATTTCTTGGGTGTTGTCCCACTGCGTTGACCCTGTCGACTATTCTTCGCCATAGCTCCATCTTCCTTGCAATTGAGGTGTGCTGCACCTGTGCTCCAAATAGCTGTGGCTCTACCCGGACGATTTCCTCCACCATGACCCTGAGCTCCTCCTCCGAAAACCTGGGGTGTCTTGGCCATGCCATGGGGTGGTGTAGGTGATGTGTGGGGTGGAGTGTGTGGTGATAATTGTGGTGATATGTAGTGGTGTGCGGTGTTTTGTACGTGGAAGTTGTGTGGGTGATGGTGTTGTGTGTCTGTGGATGCTAGTTTGAGGATGGTGGTGTCTCTCTCTGGCCTTCTCTCTGTAATAGTGGTCGTAGGGGTTTGTGAGTGATGTGGGTTTGTGTTTTATATTGTAATGGGTGTGTGGGAGTGGTGTGTGTATGTGTATCAGGTGTGTGTATTTCGAATTGTCCAATGTGGCGGTGTTTTGTAGAAGTGTGTGTATTTTGAGCGCAGCAGTGTGTACCGCCAATGGAATATCGCGGTTGAAAGACTGCCGCGTGGATTCGTGGGTCGTGATATTGTGGGCGTATTTCTGTTGGCGTGACGGTGGAGGTTTTTATTTCGCCAGTTTATCACTGACCTTTGATGTGGCGGACTTCTGTGGGTGTCTGAATTTTGTCAGATTCCGAGATGTGGGTCATAATAGCTGTGGCGGCCGCGGAGGTGTGTTGGTGGTCTTCTGCACGGCGGTAAGCGGCTTTTACCGCTAATGTTGTAATGACCGCCTATGTCCCTAGATATCTAGTTTTTCTCTTTAATAACTCTGAAAATACTGAACAGATTTGTACCAAATCACATAAAGCATGATCTGCGGACCGAGATCTAGCTTTCTGACACATTTGGTGTAATTCCGATCAGTGGTTTGGGCTGTAACCTTTTCTAAAGATTGCAAACCTCCTATAGACATAGAATGGGGAAAAAAAAAATTGGGGCCCCCCACCCCCTATTTCTATGCCCTGGCTTGACGAATCACCCCAAAACTTTTCAGACAGCAAGCCGGTACACTAGTTTTGAAAATTTCTTGAAGATTCATCCAAAGGCCTTCCCCAACGTCGGACCTGCCTACCTCAACCACCACCTCTATTTCTACACCCCTTCCAGACAACTCCGCTCAGTGCAATTGACAGGATCTGGAAGAACTTGGTTGGAGGAAGATCCTTCCCCTACCTCACCACACAGACCTGGAACACAATGCCTCTCCACCTCAGGCAGTCCCCCCTCGCTGGCTCAGTTTAGGAAGGTCATCTAAAACCTGGCTGTTCGACTGACCCACGTCCCCTGCTAGCGCCTTGAGACCCCATGTTTGCTAAGTTGCACTCTATAAATGATGCTGATCGGTTGACAAATCTTCACAAAATTTTCCCCAAAAAATTCACTGCTTACGGCTGCTGTCTGAAAAGTTTCAAGGTCAACCGTCAAGCAGGGCCTGAGAAAATGGGGGGGGGTCCTAAAATGCTTTTTCCCCATTCATTTTTCATAGGGATTTTGAATAGCGATAGCGCCCGAACCACTGGACGGAATTACACAATATGTGGCAGAAAGGTAGCTCTTGGTCCAGAAAGTGACCTTTTTGTTATTTGGTGTAAATCCTTTCAGTAATTAAAAAATAACAAATTTGTACATAGAAAGACGTGAATGCTTTGTGAACTCTCCCAATCTTCTGCTGAGATCTGATTAGCTGCCATCACTTCAACAAGGAAGTGTTGGCAGCCATGTTGGTACTCTGCTTCAGCCAAGTCCAAGTACAAAAATAAGAAAAAAGATCAAGGTAAAGTCACCCTGACCCCTTAGCTTTGGTGCTGGGGTAAGAGGGGGACCACCAGGGCTTAAAAAGCCCTAAGGTAACTATAACTTTTACCCACACCATGCACTGCTAATTACCCGACAAATTACTGCACTCAGAATATCTTTGATAACATAATTGATAATATCAATGTAATATTTGCAGTACATCTTTTTAAGCAAAAACTCCATGGCATCAGTCGCATTCCATACTTTGCAGCAAATAACAGCACGCACAGTGCTTTTAGTGTTAACATCTAAACACTGAAAACTTATTTTATTGTGTACAGTTGGTCATACACAATAAAACTCATTGGCAAGTGGAAGCGCACACTGTTTTTGTTGCAAAGATCACTGAGGGGTTACATGTGTGCATGTATGTAAGTAAGTGTATATATATTTCATTTCTATAGACATAAAGATAGACTGGAATCATTATTATATCCTCTACCAAGGTGACTAGTAGTTTAAACTTAAATCTAAAGCAAAACTAATAAATACCATCAAGATATGTGCAAGTGATCTGCAAAATTTCCTTCTCTGAACTGCAATATCCCAGAGGGTCTTTGATTGATGGAAATACAGGTATTCTATGGGGATTAAATAGTTTATTTATGATGTACACTTGATTCAATAGATCTCATGTTGTTTTGATAGCAGAAGGTGAGAAGTGATGGAGCGTAGCTCTTATAATCAAAATTAACATGAAATGTTTATGAACTAAAGCATAATAATGCCACATAGAAAATGTATTAATTTGTTTTACTAAACATGAGTCTGAAATGTGCCCACGGGGAGTGGCCGTCAATATATACAGGACTAATAAAATTGACTAAAAATGAGTTTTTAATGCACTAATGGATGATTTTGTATTAGTATTAAGAGATATATATTAAGGTTTTGCTAATTAATTCACTAGGCCTTAGTTAGCATGAGTCGGGGCCTAGCTGCCCGGTTTCATATTAAATGTGTTTTTCTAACGTGCAGTGTGCTGACTTGCTGAAGGACATGTAATCGTATTTTTTCCAGAAGCTAGAAGATGAGTGTAACTATAGTAGATCCGTTCTCATGAAATTCGACTTGCTCAAGGAAACATTCTTGCTGAGTGCAACAGTGTAGACTTGTTACAGGTACAAGGTCGCCTAAACCGGTATAGACAATGAACCACTGACTGAAGATGCGAGTGGACCACGAGAAGATGAAATCATACCGGACATTCTACCCGTTGGAGACATCAATCACAAGAACCAATAAACTATGTGAGAACTGTTATGAGGTGACAATTTTGATGGTACCACTGGAAACCCATTGGATGAAGATAGCGGGGTGCCAAACCTACCCAATTAGAAATTAGGGGACTGTACAACAGAAAAGGGATAAAAACCTTTGACATGAGGAGTCATGGGGAGATGCCATTGCGAACTTTTGCTATTACCCAGACACCTTGTCACTCCGCCTAGAAACTTTGCTGTTTGACTCTCTTCAAACCATCCTCACCTTTATCTTGCCCATTCTATACTTCTTCTCCTTATGAGGGAAGTGTCCCTAATCACCCCGTCTTGCTGAACTTTGCTGTGTTCCCTGGCTGATGGCGAATCAACTTATGTCATGAGGAGGAAGACTGACTCTGTATGCTGGCCCATTACGAAGGGTAACTATATGATGATGAAATTGTAATTGTCTGTTTGCCTTTTCTTTCTAGGTACCAACTGCTTCTTTTGTCAGAGACCATAGATAGATGTTTTCTAAATTTGTGTTGCTAAATTATTTTGCATGAAGCCCAACATGCCAATGCTAATTCGAGATTAGTTAAGGGGTTCACCAAAACTGACGGAAATAGACAAATGACTGAATCAATGCTTTGTTGAATAATGCGCTAATGATACTCTGCTAAGGTTAACCTATGTTGACGATGTGTTATGTTCTAATATTCGTGATCTTTGCTTTGATGAAGTCTTATTCGAGTTGCCATATTATGACATGCTGATGTGTTTCATGGTTTTGAGACTAATAAACTTATTAGTAGAATTGTAATCAATAGGGAATAAACATCATAAAATTGTACTAAACCGGTGTGGTTATTCATGACTGAAAGGTCATGGTGGTTTCCGAGTCTTATTAATGTTATTGATTAATCTAATAGATTTGATATGGTGACTATTGATGATGTTATTGACTTATTGATTGACATGTTGATCAGTTATCTCGTCTTAAGGTGTCTTCAATCAGGGTCAAAAGATTCATCGGCCTAAAACGAGTCCCAGAGTGAGTAAATTATCTAGATTGGGACGTGTTAACAGTTTTGGTAGCAGAGCGACGGTTTGGCCATTTGGGGGCCCTAGGACGACGGACCATTGTTTAAAAGTGTTTTTGAGATAATGCAAATTGGAGGTATGATGTGCCTCTAAGTCCCAAATGACTTTCCCGGAATCTAGGAGCTTGCCTAAGTGAGTTGGGTATGTTCTTGGCGTTCTAGTATGTGTGAAATAGAATTTGTGCTTGCTCAGCTTATGCATATTGCAGGTGATTTGTGAAACTTGTGTGAATTTAGGCCAGGTAATGTTTTAATAGGAGTGGGCGTACTGCGCAGTACGAGAGTAGGGAAGTCGGCGAACTTCATGTGAAGGTGGCGCTTGGTGCTCAAAAATTGTCCACATGGTTGTTGGTGATGTACGGACCTGTCGTGGTCTAAGACTCCGGAGTATATTGATAAGTGTATGAGACACTTGGTTTATGTTGTAATTTGTGCGGTTTAATAGGTCAATCAGGCGTGGTTGACGAGTCGCGTTTGAGTCAAATTGTGCGAGTGAAACCTTCGATGTAGATTTGGCAAGTTTTAAAGTGCACTAGAACGAACCACTGACAAGTCGAGAGTAGGATTTGCAGGTCGAATTCTGCTTGTGAGTGCGGGAGCTGAGAAGGAGAGAGTAGCGGCCGAGGCTTCAAGTGAAATCTCTGTAAAGTTCTGAAGCGATTGTTTTACCCTTTCTGTAGTAAACCGGCAAATTTGAGTTTATTGTTGAGATGCTCGCAATATATTGCATTAGTTTCTGTGTGAGGACAAGCCGCAAGACTGTCAGCCGCAGTGTGTGTGAGTGTGATGTCATTGGAGCCGCGCTGAGATAGGTCCGTTGCCGAGAGGGGTCGCACACGGATTGGCAGCCATCCGTGAGAGGCAATTGGTTGAGAAGGTAGGCGAAGAGTGTTCTGGGAATTAAAGTCACTTCCTGATTAGATTCTAAACAAAATAAAAGATGCAAAAATGAAGTTTTTCAAGGCTCTAAAGAGTGCTTTGAGGGGAGATACATACATTACAGCGAGTGTGGGGGAGCCTTCACCACCAGAGGATACTCCAGCTTATACCGTAATGGAGGAGAAGGGAGTCGCGCCATGTCTTTGGCTAAAGCAGTGGTGCAAATTGACAGAAAAGGAGGGATGTTTAGCGTTTCCGGAGTATGGAACGTTTAATATAAGAATTTTGGAAAATGTGCGAAGGGTGTTAAGTGAGCAAAAAGCGCCCCCGAGACCAGCTCAGTATGAGGCATTATCGGTCTGGGATTTAATGGCCATACAAAATAGGCAGCAAAAATTTGTGAGGAGAATAAAAAGAGCAGAAAAGACTCTAGCAGAGGCTAAATGGGATAATGAGACTAAGATGTGGAGAAGGGGAATAGTTGACGGAGTTAGGATGTTTCCGGCAATAACTCAAGAAGACGAGAAACAGGGAAAAAAGGCTGCTTGTAAGACAGAGAAGGGCTCTAGTAAGCCAAAGGAGACTCAGAGGTCTTGGACAGATGCAGATGATTCAGACGATGAGGAGTTTCTTAATCAGTTGTTACATGATCGCCTGCCACCATATCCCATTAATGATAATGGGCAGAGTACTAGTGCTGGTCCTGAAAATCCGACACAAAATAAGGGAATCACGAATACAGTACAGACAAGCGATATAGTTTCGATACAGAATGGTGTCAGTGTACCCACTACACCAGACACGCAGATACGGTTGCAGCCACCACAAATTCAGAGGCTCTATCCTGATGTCCCAGTATTACAGACTACTACGAGTTTGATGGTGCCGCCTGATCCAGGATACACAAGAGCAAAGTTAGTGCAGATTGAGCCAACTCCTCAATTGCTGCCTCAGCCGCAGCAGCAGGTGGTTCCGAGTTACACTTCTGTCACAGGATCGCAGTCAGTGGCTACAGCACCCATGATGAATCAAGCTATGGGAGTTAATGCTCCACAGGGTTTGGGAATTGGACAGTCACCAGCTGCTATATCATTGCCAATTACTGTTGGTCCGCCAGTACTGCTGTATGCGCAAGCTAAGCCTAGCGTAAGTGACCAAGAAGTGATGTCCCAAGAGGCGATAAGAGGAGGGTTCACAGGAAACTTGCAGGGAATGACACAAGGGGAAGAGACAGCTGAAAGGTCTAGATCCTTGTTGGATTTCAGTCCGATTGGGGTGCCTTTGGAGACAATGAGGCAAGTAGGACTGGGTACCCTGACCCCACAGGTGATGAGTGCAAATACGTCACAGACATCAATGATGGAGTCTGGAAATGTCCCGTTGCAAGAATTGACAGCGCAACAGTTGAACGAGTGGTTAGATAAGCTCAACACTCTGCAGACTACTACAGCAGCTGCAGAGAGATCAGAAAGAGAGGAATACCTGAATTTTGTGAGGTTGGGTGTGGAAGACACAGAATTAGTAGAGGGGACAATGGGGGTGAACAGATTAAAGTCATACACGGAAGCAGAATTGAGGTACCTGTTCCCCACAATTACCAAAGAAGTGAGCAGGGTGCATCAGAGGTTGGCAAACCTAGCGGAAAAATACGGCATAGACTTAGACAATACTAAGCATTTTAAGAGGAGCTATAGATTAGACTTTGAACCTAAAGATTTTGATCACATGAGATCCACCGGAATGAATGCACATCTCAAAGAGATATTGCAGAGTGCTCAAATTTGGGGAGCCTTCGAAAAGTGGGAAGGCATGTGGGCAAAGAAGAGAGATAAAGAGAAAGGTGACTGCCCGGAACCAAAGCAGGCGAAAGCTGCACCAGACACAGGGACAATACAAATTTTACCAATGAGAGAAACAGCTGGAGGGGTTCTAGTCCATGTACCGTGGTCTAGGGGTGACATCCTGTCATTTACAAATGACTATCCCAGGTTGAGGAAAAAGCCACTAGAGTGGTACTAGCAGACGGACAGGTTTGTGAAGCTTGCAAAATGTCTTTGGGAAGACTTGAATACCCTGTTTGAGATCATAGTTCCAGTTGACTTATGGCTTGAGTGCAAGAGGGGTGTGGATTGGCCGAAGGAGGAACCGGCAAGGGACAAGATTACTGGAGCACTGTCTTCTGAAGTGATGAGGTATTATCATAAGGTGATTGAGTTTTTGAAGCAGAAAGTGTCGCTGAAGGTGACTGATTGGCAGAAAATTGATCGAACGTCACAGGAGGGCAAAGAGTTGATACATGCTTACTGTGAGAGGTTGTTGAAGGCATTCAAACACTATAGTGGCACTGAGGTCATAGAGCCGAAAGACATGAATCACCTTGTGTTCAGGTTTGTTGAAGGGCTGAGACCAGAGATTAGCCAGATGATTAAGAATCATTTGATCTGTTGGCAAGCGAAGCCAATTGAGGAGGTGTTGCAGTATGCAAAATACTGTAGTGATGAGATTGAGTTGAAGCAGAGAAAGCTGAAAGAAAAGGTGATGACAATGCAAATTAAGGCAGCTCAGGCAGGGATGCAGCTGAATGGAGTACAGCAAGTGGTACAGCAACAGCCACAAGGGAACGGGATGTTCCAACTGCAAACAAGAGGCAGAGGTCGGGGAGGTTTTGTGAACCGTGGTCCAGATTTAACTACCGTTGTGGTTCAAAATGATGTGCAAGGGATGGAAAAGGTGTTAACATGTCACGCGTGCGGGGGCGTGGGACACTGGAAGCGGGAGTGCCCAATGATGGTGCAGGATGGTGTTGTTCAACAAAGCAATGATGTAGGTGCATTTCAAAATGTAAGGGGTTCAAGAATGAGGGGCCAAAATCCGAACTTCCAGAATAACATGGTGCAGATGCAGGGTCTCCAGCCTATGTAACATATGCAAATGCCACGTGTTCAACCAGCACAGATGCAGCCGGTACAACAGCAGATTCCCATGGTACCTAGACAGCAAATGCAGATACCACTAGCTCCAATGGGACAGCAACAGGTGATGCTTCCTCAACAGGTCACAGGTCAAATAATGAGTCAAAATTATACAGTACAACAGTTCCCATTGCGTGGTGAGGATGGAATAAACGGTGAATGGTCAGATGATTGTTCAGATAGTGAGGAGTGCAGGTTTGCAGTGTCCCTAGAAGTAGATCAGAGGGGACCCTATGTTCAGGGAAAGGTGATGGGTCATAAGTTTTCGTTCCTAGTTGATACAGGAGCTACACGCTCTACAGTCAGAAGTGCAGAAGTTCTGAAATTGCCACTTTCGGGGCGTACCATAAGGGTGGTAGGAGTAGCAAATCAGCTCCTGACAAATCCGATTACAGGTCCAGTCCAAGTTGAGATTGGTACCTTCCAGGGATTACATAGATTTGTAGTCTGTGACTCGAGTCCCGTATCCCTACTGGGAAGAGACTTACTGTGTAAGACGAGGTGTTCGATTACCTGCTCTAATCGAGGAATTGAGGTGCAAACAAACCGTGATGATGAAGGGGACGATGGTCAGATCTCAGAGACGGAGACGGCAAATGAAGAGTATCCCTTGATAACCTTCTTCCTGATGTTCACAGTGACTGACTTACCAGCCGAATTACAGGGAACAGTGACAGAGAAAGTGTGGGACTTGACAGGAAAGGAAGTGGGATTAATAGGAGGAGTAGAACTAGTCAAGGTATATGTGAAGCCAAATGCAGTGTTTCCCCAGGTGCCGCAGTACCACATGGCACAAGATGTCCTAATACAGGTGACGCAGATAATTGCAGACTTTGTAAAACAAGGGGTTCGAAAAGAAGAGATGAGCAGCCTGTGTAATTCACCAATAATGGATCTGAAAAAGCCTTGTGGGAAAGTTAGAATTGTTTAAGACCTGAGGAAAATTAATGAGATTGTGGTAAAATGTTGCCCCATAGTGCCAAATCAAGCCAGGATTATGTTTCAGGTTCCATGTGATGTAGAATGGTTCACAGATGTGGACCTATCTCAAACATTCTTTTCGGTGCCTCTTCATGAGGTCAGCCAATTTCTCTTCAGTTTCAAATTCCTGGACAAGGTTTACAGTTGGTGTCGAATTCCTCAAGGGTTTTCGGAATCACCTTCCACCTTCAATCAGATATTGAAGAAGGACTTGGAATCATTAGAATCGCCTTTTAGTTCGACTCTAGTACAGTACATTGATGATTTGTTAATTGCGTCCAAAACAAGAGATGACTTCAGGTACAATACTATTGCCTTACTGGATCATTTGGGAAAGAACAGATATACAGTGTCCCCAAATAAGCTGCAGTACTGTCAGAAAGTGGTGAAGAATTTAGGTCACCTGATTGAAAAAGGGTTGAGGAAAATATCTGAAGAAAGGGTGACAGCTATATTGCAGATGAATCCCCCGACAACCAAGAGGGATGTTAGGATGTTTCTGGGAATGGTGGGCTACTGTCGTCAGTGGATTCCCAACTTCTCGATTATCTCTAAACCATTGGTGAGGTTGACGATCAAAGAAATTCAGGATGGCCCGGGTGCCATAACCATGTCTGAGAAAGAGATGAGGGCATTCATTGAACTGAGGGAAAGCATGTGCAGGGCACCAGCTTTAGGTATGCCTGATTGCACAAAGCCTTTTGAACTGTTTTGTCACGAACGTGATGCTTGTTCTTTGTCTGTCCTGACACAGGTCCCTGGAGGTGCAAACCGCCCAGTAGCATATTTTTCAGCTACTTTGGACCCAGTCGCAGCAGCCTTACTGGGTTGTTTACGTGCAGTTGCAGCAGTTGGTCAAAGCCTCACTCAGTGTGAAGGTATAGTGATGGGACATCCCTTAACAGTAATGGTCCCACATTCAGTTGAAATTCTGTTGACCCGAACAAAGACTCAACATATGGCAAATGCGAGACTCACTAAGTATGAAACAATTATTACGGGGTCACCTAATGTATCCTTAAAAAGATGTACTGTGTTGAACCCGGCAACTTTGCTTCCTATTGAAAATGCAGATATTGATGATGCTGAGGAGATAGAACATGATTGTCTTGAGGTAACAGATCTGTGCACCAAACCGAGACCCGACACTAAAGATGCCCAATTGGAAAAAAATGATTACATTATCTTTGTTGATGGTTCATGCCTGAGAGACTCAGTAGGAGTACTGAGAGCTGGATATGCCGTATGTACAATCTCTGGTATCCTAGAAGCATCCTGACTCGAAAGAGTATACTCTGCTCAAGTGGCTGAATTAATTGTTCTTACTAGGGCATGCCACACTGCTGAGAAACTGAAAGTCACTATCTTTACTGATAGCAGATACGGATTTGGAATTGTCTATGATTTTGGCCAGTTGTGGTCACAGAGGGGTTTCCTGACCTCTTCTGGTTCTCCAGTGAAAAATGGTGAAAGAATTAAGGAATTGTTGCATGCGATTCAGTTACCTCTTGAAATTGCCGTGGTGAAATGCATTGCTCATGTTAAATCACAAGACTTTGTGTCAATGGGAAATGGATATGCAGATCAAGTTGCAAGGTTTTGTGCATTGAACTGTATATCATTCCAGGACCATTGGGAATTGTTACCTGAAAATGAAAATGAAACATGCTCAGGATATGCATTAAGGGTGGTTGACACGCTGGATGAGATGAGGTCGTTGCAGGGACGTGCCAGCAAAGAGGAAAAATGCTCCTGGGTCAAAATGCAATGCGTACAGAGATCTGATGATCTATGGGTTTCAGAAGAAGGGAAAATGGTTTTGCCAAACAGTCTTTTGTCACAGTTTGCGAGGTTTTACCATAGTCAAGCACATGTTGGGAGAGACGCAATGATCAGGTTGTTCAGAGTCGATTGGTTAAATCCAAAATTCAGACAAGCTGCAGAGGTTATCTGTCACAGGTGCATTTTCTGTCAGCAGATGAATGCGGGAAAAGGGACAGTGGTGAATTTGAGCCACATTGGGAGAGCAGGAGGTCCATTTAGCAGAATGAAGATGGATTTTATTGAGATGCCTGTATGTGGAGGTCTGAGGTACGTGTTGGTGGTTGTGTGCATTTTCAGTCACTAGATTGAAGCTTACTCTACACATAGAAATGACAGTCTCACAGTAGCAAAGCTGCTGCTTAGGGAGTTGATACCACGTTTCGGGTTACCGATCTCTTTAGAATCAGATAGGGGAAGTCACTTCAATAATGAGGTGATTAAGCTCTTCTGTGCTGCCCTGAATATTGAACAGAAGTTACACTGTAGTTACCGCCCTGAAGCATCAGCACTAGTGGAGCAGATGAATGGTACCTTGAAATCGAGAATGGCAAAGATGTGTGCAGCTACAAATCTGAAATGGCCAGATGCATGGCCCTTAGTGCTGATGTCAATGAGAAACACACCCGACAAGATAACAGGACTGTCTCCTCATGAGATTCTTATGGGCTGAGCTATGAGATTGCCCGCAGTGCCTGCAAATTCTCTTGTGAATATCACGGATGATATGGTGTTGGACTACTGCAAGGGTCTGGCTGACGTGGTCCGCTCTCTCCCTCACCAGGTGGAAGCTACCACATTGCCACCGATAACTGGTCCAGGTCACACCCTGAAAGCCGGTGACTGGGTGGCTGTCAAGAAACAAGTGAGGAAGTCGTGTTTGGAGCCACTTTGAAAGGGGCCGTATCAAGTAATACTGACAACTACTACTGCTGTGAAATGTGCAGGACTCCCAAACTGGATCCATGCCAGTCACACAAAGAAGGTGACGTGTCCAACTGATGAGGAACTCGAGTTGTCAAAAACAACAGCTGCAGAGAAGGAAGTCTCAGGGCCGGAGAGTAATCAAAGGGGAACTGAGACTGAAGGAGAGCCCGTTGAGGACGGCTTGGTCACTTAAACAGTAAATGAAATCCAGAGGGGTGACGGTGAGCCTTTCTCAACTGAGGTGCCAGGAGGACAGACCCAAAGAGAGGTTCTCCCAGAAGCAGACGGATACAGGTTTGAAGTTGAGCCCTTGACAGACCCTGAAGGCGAAGAAGGTGAGGTAGAAGGAGGTCAAAGTGTTCCGACTCCTCCTGAGCCGCTTGCAGGTCCATCAAGAGAAAACACCATAGCACAAGGGGAGGCTACTGTTCAACATCCTAAAAGGCCGAGCGGCAGGAGAACACTTAAAGGAGATAATTGGCCGGAGCCACAAGCTGCAAAGGAGAAAGTGGTCCCTAATGAAACAATAGAGGAAGAAATCGACACAACAAGTAAAGAAGATCTCAGTGAGGGAGAGCTGCAGGGGGAACTGAAAAGAAAGAGGGTTGCAAACAGGAGGTACGCAGGTCCTGAATGGGCTTATGCGACAACAGCTGAGTGGCAACAAGAATTCTTGGCATTCTGTTTTGATCGAGAAATTCTAGGTCAATATTACAGCACCTGAATTCAACCATAGAAGGAGAGTGTGTTAAATCGAAATTAAAGGGAGAGAAACCTGAGAAAAGAAACTGATAAATTACCGGATGTGACACTGTTAACCTGAATTGACTCTGAAAAACCGATTATGACAAGCTGCTAACCTGATTTGACAAAGGGTCCTGGGAGTGAGTGAAACGCTGTAAATATTTGCTAAGAGAGAGACTTTGCACAAGAAAAAAAAAAAGAGCTTTTAAATCTTCCTCAAGTTGATTGTTTGCTTTATATTATTATGCTCTCTGATTCTTTACAGATCATGAGTAACACTAGAAATAATGATAATAGGGGTAGGATTCGTAGATGGCTGAGTGTTATTTTGGGTATTATGTGTGCAGTAGTAATTATAGGTGTGATTGTGGGAATGCCATTGGTGGAAAAGAGTGCGACTAACAAGGCTCCAACTCCTGAAACTGCTACACTAACACCGTGGGAGAGGTTTGAGCAGGATACAAAGTATTTGCATGAGGGAACTAATACGAAAAAGGAACTATCTACTAATGTCTTCTTTCGCTTGCTGAATGAGTATGTTGAAACAAGGGAATGCGAAGAATTGCTATGTGTGCCAAAGATTCCTTCGTCAGTACAAGAAGGGGTTACCTATCATAGTTTGCCGCTTACGTATGGAATAAGCTGTAGTTTGCTATTAACAAGATTCTATAATCAGGAACATGTTCAATACCTCTATTCTAATCTAGATGCAGTGTTTTCTTTTGTACCTATAATTGAGTTTCTAAATAAAATAGCTAAGGAACATAACATAAAAATAGTTAGGGGTTTCTTTGAGCCAACACTGACATTTGGGACAGCTTATGTGCACTGCCATAATCTAACCTGCTTACTAACGCCTGTAGAGAAGAGCTTCTTAGATCACACTGATGACAGAAGAAAAGCGTTAAAGGAAGAGCTAGAAAATGGATTAGAAAAACGAACGTTTGCAAATGATTATGCTTATAGTGCAATAAAGACACAAGGCAAGCTAGCTATAGATGCATTACATGTAGGAAAGCTTTGTGTATATATAGGCCAACATCTGAGCATGACACTTTATTTGTGGGAACGAGTGAGTGCAGGCATGTGTTTTTGTTTCAGAGTAAGTGGATACTCATGTTAAATGGACAGGATCCAGCGATCCTTGGGATCTATTACATATGTGGACTTAATGCTTATAGCCGTCTTCCAAAGGGATGGTATGGGACATGTTATTTGGGAATAGTTTTCCCAAAGATTTACCAAATTGATGACTTAAAGCAACTTCCTAAAATGTCTGAATTACATCATACTAGACAAAAGAGAGAGACAGCGGCTGTTGTTGTAGGTGATATATTTGGAGCCATAATTCCTTCAGTGGGGGTTATCTTAAACTCCATAAAGATTCGAAAGTTGTCTACTATTGTGGATAACATGCTGACAAACTTCACAGGGGCTATACTCCTGATGGATACTGAACTTGCTGCGGAGAGGGCTATGACTCTTCAAAACTGGCTTGCTTTAGACATTCTTTTAGCGAAGAGTGGCGGAGTCTGCAGGATGCTTAATGAGCGCCACTGTTGTGCATTTATTCCTGACAATAGTAATAAGATTAGGAGTATACTTACTAACCTAACAAGAGATAGTACAGATTTGAAGGAGCTGAAGGAACCTGGAGTTTGGGAAAAGGTTGGAAAGGGAATTGCTAAAGTAGGGAATTGGTTTAGTAGTATTTGGAATGGGATACTTGCAAAAATAATAGGGGGTATATTGATTGTTCTAGCTTGTTTATTCGGACTATGGTTATCATGCAAAATTAGTAAAAGAATTAGAGAAAAATTGGCAAAACGCAATAAAAGAAAAGAAGAAAAGAAAAAGGAGAAAATATCCAAAGAAACTTAAGAAAAACTAAGGAGGGGAGAAGAAATTGAAATGCGTCATTCAAGAAAGTGAAAGGTTTTGAAGGGAAAGGTTTTGTGTGATGACAAGTGTCATCAGAGGAGGGATTGATGGAGCGTAGCTCTTATAATCAAAATTAACATGAAATGTTTTTGAACTAATGCATAATAATGCCGCATAGAAAATGTATTAATGTGTTTTACTAAACGTGAGTCTGAAATGTGCCCACGGGGAGTGGCCGCCAATATATACGGGACTAATAAAATTGACTAAAAATGAGTTATTAATGCACTAATGTATGATTTTGTATTAGTATTAAGAGATATATATTAAGATTTTGCTAATTAATTCACTAGGCCTTAGTTAGCATGAGTCGGGGCCTAGCTGCCCAGTTTCATAATAAATGTGTTTTGCTAACGTGCAGTGTGCTGACTTGCTGAAGGGCATGTAATCGTATTTTTCCAGAAGCTAGAAGATGAGTGTAACTGTATTAGATCAGTTCTCATGAAATTCGACTTGCTCAAGGAAACATTCTTGCTGAGTGCAACAGTGTAGACTTGTTACAGGTACATGGTCGCCTAAACCGGTATAGACAATGGAACCACTGACTGAAGATGCGAGAGGACCACGAGAAGATGAAATCATACCGGACATTCTACCCGTTGGAGACGTCAATCACAAGAATCAATAAACTACGTGAGAACTGTTATGAGGTGACAATTTTGATGGTACCACTGGAAACCCATTGGATGAAGATAGTGGGATGCCAAACCTACCCAATTAGAAATTAGGGGACTGTACAACAGAAAAGGGATAAAAACCTTTGACACGAGGAGTCATGGAGAGATGCCATTGCGAACTTTTGCTATTACCCAGACACTTTGTCACTCTGCCTAGAGACTTTGCTGTTTGACTCTTCAAACCATCCTCACCTTTATCTTGCCCGTTCTATACTTCTTCTCCTTATGAGGGAAGTGTCCCTACTTACCCCGTCTTGCTGAACTTTGCTGTGTTCCCTGGCTGATGGCGAATCACCTTATGTCCTGAGGACGAAGACTGACTCTGTATGCTGACCCATTACGGAGGGTAACTATATGATGATGAAATTGTAATTGTCTGTTTACCTTTTCTTTCTAGGTACCAACTGCTTCTTTTGTCAGAAACCATAGATAGATGTTTTCTAAATTCGTGTTGCTAATTTATTTTGCATGAAGCCCAACATGCCAATGCTAATTCGAGGTTAGTTAAGGGGTTCACCAAAACGGACGCAAATAGACAAATGACTGAATCAATGCTTTGTTGAATAATGTGCTAATGATACTTTGCTAAGGTTGACATTGGTGTTATGTTCTAATAGTCGTGATCTTTGCTTTGATGAAGTCTTATTCGAGTTGCCATATTATGACAATGCTGATGTGTTTCATGGTTTTGAGACTAATAAACTTATTAGTAGAATTGTAATCAATAGGGAATAAACATCATAAAATTGTACTAAACCGGTGTGCTTATTCATGACTGAAAGGTCATGGTGGTTTCCGAGTCTTATTAATGTTATTGATTAATCTAATTGATTTGATATGGTGACTATTGATGACGTTATTGACTTATTGATTGACATGTTGATCAGTTATCTCGTCTTAAGGTGTCTTCAATCAGGGTCAAAAGATTCATCGGCCTAAAACGAGTCCCAGAGTGAGTAAATTATCTAGATTGGGACGCGTTAACAGAAGTCAACTCAGGAGATTGTTTTTGTATGTAACACATAGGCCCTCATTACGACCCTGGCGGTTTGTAACCGCCAGGGCCGCTGGACGCGGAGGCACCGCCGACAGGCCGGCGGTGCCCCGCGGGGCATTCTGACCGCGGCGGCTTAGCCGCGGTCAGAGAAGGGAAACCGGCGGTCTCCCGCCGGTTTCCCGCTGCCCCCAAGGAATCCTCCAAGCCGGCGCAGCTTGCTGCGCCGGCTTGGGGATTCCGACTCCCCCTCCCGCCATCCAGTTCCTGGCGGTTCTTCTGCCGGGAACCGGATGGCGGGAGGGGGAGTCGCGGGGCCCCAAAATGTATTTCACTGTCTGCCTTGCAGACAGTGAAATACGTGACGGGAGCAACAGCACCCGTCGCACCTTCCCATTCCGCCGGCTCTATTACGAGCCGGCATCCTCGTGGGAAGGGAGTTTTTCCCTGGGCTGGCGGGCGGTCTTTTGGAGACCGCCTGCCAGCCCAGGGAAAAACTCATAATACCCTCTGCGGTCTTCTGACCGCGGAGCGGTATTACGGAGGGCGGAATTCTGGCGGGCGGCCTCCGCCGCCCGCCGGAGTCATAATGAGGGCCATAATGAGTAATGTCAATAAAATTACATTTCTGGTATTCGACTGCAAACCTGATCTCTTTCGAAGATATGTGAGGATACTTGCATCACTAAACTTATAATAATTAGCGTCTTCTAATAACCATACAGCCAATAAAATAACTATGAGGCTGATAACAGACGATATCACTTAGGGACTAGACCAGCATGAGTTACTGGTAGCTCTCCAGCTGCCTTTGAGAAGCTAGCCTGTGTGCGGGCCATCCTATAAACTTAGAAACATTTGCTCATTGAAATTAATGTTTATACCAAATATGAAAAGTGTATAGTTGAGGCCGAAATGTGTTTTCTTTCTGAACTCATAAAATGATGTCTGGAGAAAAATAGTCGAATTTCCAAAATAATTTTAAAGCTGATAGTTCAGTGATAAATGGTGTGGCACTGAGTTGAGCACTGCTGGTAATCTTGCAAAAAGAGAACACTAATGTATTCTTGCTTGATGTGGTCACCATTACAACACTAATTACATTAGCAGCTTGATATAATATTGCTTGATCATAAGTGGCTCTTGTTAAGGTAAAGCCTGGAGACCCCTGGACTGGACTAGTCTAATTGAGGAAATAGGGATATTCAATGTAAAATGTTCACAATATTTCTAATGTTCACCTTGTTTTATATTAAGACTGCTGAGATTACCAAATAATCTGCTACACAAGTTTTATTTATAAACAGTGCACAACAAATAACTCCTTATTGTGTAATACCAGCAACAATGTCTACTATTCCTAGGGGCTGGGATGGGATGTGGAGCCATAAATAGTATACAGACTGTGAGAGGGGTACCATCTCATTGCAACTCTGACTGGTGATTGAGGAGGTGGGGCTCCCACTGGTGGACATTCCCGCCTTTCACCAGCACCAGAGAAAACTTTGTTGGGTGGAACGCCTTGTCCTTTCACCACTGACCACTACTGTCAACTCAGGGCATACGTTCACCACCCAAGATCCCATGATCTTTCTGCTGGTCTGATCATGAAGGATGTATGCAAGTTAACCAACATGGCTCCCATGTGTCTTAAGAATCTACCTTCACCTACATCGGAACACGAAAAATCAGAAAAATGTTACAAGACCTCCAGGTCTAGTGACATGGATAATCTCCTCAAACCAACTGTAACGCTTTTGACCCATAAACGAGTCTCAAATTGTGTGATCCTAGGCAAATATTTTATTCCAGCGGATCATCTGTTTGTTCATTGTCGCACACAAGAGCACTTTCAAATATGTGAGTTCAGCATGTCTGCTGTAGTCCACATGTAGGGTACACATAACTGCTGACTTGTCTCTTAGTTCACTAATAGCAGTGTCATCAGGGGGGGGAAGAAATGTTTCTCAGTCCATATTTAAAAACTCTCACTTTGAATAACTTTATTACTAAAGCATGATGTGGCAGCACGTCATTTACAGACATTTTCCATTGACATGGTCACAAAAACTATACCATTGACATGCAGTTTTGCTGATAAAACTACATAGTGTACAAACAATATTGTGAAGAAATCTGGTTTCAGCAAATATTTATTATTAGCACATCACCAATTAAAATATTGTGATTTTCTTAGATCATATTAAAATCTTTGTTTCTATCTCACTTCAGAATTACAAAAAAATGCTTTCTTAACTACTGAAATATATTATATTAATTTATAAACTGTTTAAATGTGTGCCCAGCACGATTGTCATACAATTTACTTTACAAATTACTTTAACTTTGTAGCCTGAGAAAGAAAAGTAAACACCAACCTCCAGGATAAAATAAGCAGTAGTTTTTAAGAAAGCATGAGCTGACATTTTACCTCTGTCTAAAGCCAAGACTCACAGGCATCTATATTGCTCATTCACTCTCTGAATGAACAGAGTACCTGTTCTTTGCCAGATAGTGTTCTCTCACCAGACTGGGCCAGTAGGCAGGCCTAAAAATAGCTTGCCCTGATAAAATCTAACTCGAAATAGCAAGTGATGGGAATAGATTCCTCATTGCCTCTACATGGATGGGGTTACAGAGGTTATCTTCTAAGGTTTGGAGGACTGTTCTTTCTGGTCCATCTTTCTTCTGCTCATCTATCAGGAGAAAAATCCACTCAGATCAACAGCAATGCTTTCCTCCAGCTAACTGATGAGGAACTATATGTTTTATATAAAGACCATTGAAGAATGGTAAATTGTACAAGCAAATTTTGGATTAAACAATATTCAATCTGAACAATTTCTTCATTCAGTGAGACATATTTTGTAAAAGGAACACAACAAGGAAACGAAAATATATTCTAAGGAGAAGAGGAGGCCACCTCACCAATAATACTGCCTGGTGACCACTAACTGAATTTGAGATCCTATCTGCATGTCTCTATTAATTTGATATGCATGTTTGTTATGCTCATTGTGTGTAAGTATCATAACTGGTTTTCTGCCAACTGTCTTTAAAAGAAGATGCCAATCAAAATAATTCATTTCCATCAACCATCTGCACAGGAAGTGACATCACTGGACTTCGTTATCATCAGCTACAGAGACGTTACATCACTCCTCTCCCCTCCCAGGATTTACTTAATGGCAGCTGCAGTTCTGGTGCGCCAAAGGCATGACCATGTGTGCCCGTTGGTGCCTGGGCCACGCCTAGCACCAGCAACCCTAGACCTTCCGCTTCGACCCTCTTTGCCCTCAACCCTGGCCATTGCTTCATGCGCTTCTGCCTTGGCACACCACACATTGAGGGAGCTTTCTCATTTGCTTCATGTAAGCTTTCATGCACGTATCCACACCCAAACATACGCCTCACTGACAGCACCTAACATCCCATTCTCTCTCATTCACAGTCCTGCAACCACCTGCACAACACTCTGCATGTGCCCACCCCCTGGCTACAAGTTTGCAAGGCAAGACAGACTTTGGAAGCCCTGGGGGGGAATACTGTTCTCAACATCAATTTCACCACAGACACATTCGTCCTACAACATGGAACACCCATCGTTCAAGCTCCATGTCACAGCCAATTTCACCCCAATTGGCGCTATCATCTATAGACCGCTGGGTCTTTGCACCAAATTCACCTACACCACTACGGACTTTGTTGCACCACTCGCTCTCAATGCTAACAATCACAGCCTACTTGGAGACCTGAACTTCCAAAAGGAAAACTACACCGACCTGAACTCAAATGCTCTCGAGGACCTTTGAAACTTGGGAATCACCCAACAAGTAAAGGAATGTATCCACATCGCAAGACACTTCCTGGACCCTATTTTCAACACCTTTCACAACATCAGAGTCAACGAACTCACACCCATCTGATGGACAGACCATCCCCTTATCAAACTCAGCATCCCAGGCCAAATCACACATACTATCGCCAGACCAGCCCACTGGAACAACATCACTAATAAGGACTGAAACACCGCTCTCAACACTCATAGACCCAAACACAGCAACAGCCTCCCCAAAGCCATCAAGAATGTTAACAACTGGATCACTGACTCTCTGGCCCCCCTCAAACGCAGCACTACAAGAAAATCAAGACACCAGGCCAATTGGTACATGGAGGAACTCAGGCTGATAAAACACCACTGCAACAAGTGGAGCACAAATGAAGAATGAGCCAGACCAATGCTGATAGGAACATGTTTAAAATGCAGATAGGAGCACATTCAAATCCACCCTGGGATGCTACCACCAAATGATCCAGATTACTAAATGCGCCACTAAAGCCAGCACCAAGATAAGCAAAGGAATCTTCGGCACAGTGAAGGATTTTACCTCGCCAGTGGCCAACTCCAACTCAATCACTGTCTCAGCAGGACCTCTGCAACTAACTCTTTCAATTCTTCAGCAACAAGATCATTGCCATTAACAGCAACTTCAACCTGCAACCAGACCAGAAAGACCTCCCCAAATGCCTCCTGATCTTATCCAAAGAACCGATGCTAACCACGTGGCCCATCATCAGCCCAGTAAATACTGCCTGCACCATAAGGTCCATACACTCTGCAGTCTCACAGGACTCCTTCCCACACCATGCCTACTTCAGAAGACTGCAAACCATCAACATCATACTCACACTCATTCTAAACAACTCCACCTCTTTTGTGACCTTCTCAGATGCTTAGAAACTTACACAACTGTCTTCTATTGCTCAAGAAAAAATCAGCAGACTTTTTAACACTCTGCAACTACATAGTGATTTTCCTGTTACCATTCCCGGCCAAGGTCTTAGAGACTACTGATGTTGGGGAACTATTTTTCTTATTCCATATGTTTGTGGCATTTGAGATTTAGCACTCAAAGGGAAAGTATGTCTTGCACTTTCACCCTCATGAGTTGCTGGGTATTTCTCCCTTACCTGTCTCTCTCTTTCTCCCCAACCCCAGCATCCCCAGTCATTTTCTATATGCACCAGACACTGTCTCCCATATGACTCTCTCCCTCTTCCTTCCTCCTCCCCACCTATGCTTCAGGTACCGTGCACTGCTGCAGCTCTCTGTTTGTACCCAAACACTCTCTGCTGACCCTCTGCTTATATAAGCTTTTCCTATACTCAGGGCTTTACTTGAGATGGGTCTCAGACCCAGTAGTAAATAAAAACAGACATTGTTACCGGTTCCCATTGGGCCCTATATTCACGTCCTTAACTTTAGTGGCAAAATCACTGATCTATCTTTTAAAAATGTATGTAAAAAAGTTACAGTAATCCATGTCAGCAATTTAGTTCTTCTTTACATTTCATGTGTTTTATTTAATCTTGCATGGCCCAAGAGTGTAAGCTATTTCAAGGATGTTGAGTTTCACACAATGTCGATTTCCTGTTTTGGCCATGCCCACAAGTACCTACCCCCTTATGAGACCACCCCTTGCGTGCCACACACACCTTTTTCATCCCACTGAAAGCCCTGCCTATACTTGTTAAAATGTGACACAATCACTGACGATGCCAAGAGCGTTGAAAACCACCTCGGAATACTATCTGGTATACTGCCAAGAGAGCTGCCAAGTTGATTTGAGACACAACATGACGGCCACTGCTTGTTTTTTGCTGAACCACTGCAGGATGTCTGTCATGTTGCGCGTTGTTATGCTTGAAGTTGATGGATAGGTCTTTCCTCTCTATTTGTTGCCCTTTATCTCACTACTACTGTTTGTTTGGAGTTCTTTACATGTCATGTACTTATAATCTTTATTACAACATGGTTATTGCTTTATATAAAAAACAACATACAGGAATTTACTTACTTGTGTTTCAATAGTGTTGATAGCAATAATTGTTTCTCCTTATTTGCTTTCACGGTATGATAGAACTTAAATTATTAAGCAATTTAGATTTATTACTATTCCAACAGTGTTAAATGTGATGCCTCTATTTCTACACGTTTGTGAATCAATTTTATTTATTTAATGTAATAACTTACTATTCTTAAAAGCCTCCAATATTTCCATCTGTCTTTACACCATGCTCAGAGATTTCCAGTGCTTCGAACTCTCTTATTAGAATAGCATCTCAGTGTAATGCAATTTTATTTTTCCATCCCTTTAAACTTCTTTTTTGCCTAATATATCCCTCTACGAAGTTTGACAGTGCCCTTTTAAATTAACATAATTTGTCGTACACTTTTTCAAGTTGGGAGTAGTTTTTGAACATGGGTGTGGGCTGGGCGGTTATGCCTGTTTGTTAACAGTAAAGTCGTATGCTAATTTAAACCTTTTCTAAATGGTAATGGAAGTAATTGTTCAAGTCAATCACATGTGGGAATTTGCCTGTATAAGAAAGAAGGCACAAGTATGCTCAGTTTTTCAACTGTTTGCTGTAGTCAAAGACTTTGGGCCTGCTTTAGAACTCGGAGGAAGGATTACTCTGTCACAACGGTGACTGGCATCCCATGCGCCAAAATCCAACTCCAATTCTATCCTACAGGATTTAGATTTCAGAAGGCGGGATAACAGTCACCACTGTGACGGAGTAACCTGTCTGCCCAGCTTAAAGCATGCCTTTTGTCTCTTTTTCTGCAAGGTACATGCTTTCCAAAACAAGACCACTCTGTAAAAATCCACACACAGTACAGGTGTATATTTGCATCATAAATTTGTGACATTAGGCCCACTTCAAAATTAGTAATATGTTAAATCTCCTATAATTGTAAATGCTTCATTTTAAATATTTTTTTCAGGTAAAAGCTAGTTGGTGATTTGGCAGTTTAACAAAACAATGTAGTTCAATCATTAAATAGACAACACAGCTCCGTTAAGAGGTAGCTGTTGAGGTCCATCTGTGATCTGCCTATCACAAGTTTAAATAACTGCAGGGCCCGCTACGTGTTTTATCCTAGCAGTTTCTCATCTCTCTGGTCCTTAGATAGCTATGTTGGCTTTCAATAGGCTATGGGATAGAATTCAAAACAACATAGTATATGGGTGGTTTTAGGGGAAAAAACTGGTGCTCACAACCGTACAATACTTTTGTTACGTCCTACTATGTAGTCCATCCAAAACTATTTGCAAGGCGGTGCTCTTTACAGGGAACACACCCCAAACCCATACGTTAACAATCGATGACTGTTAAGAACAAAAGTACAAACCAAAGCACACGTCTTGTATTGCTCAACACTGTAATCTAATCTTCGTATTTATTCCATCAGCTCCAACTCCAGCCAACACGTGTTTCATCTGGGATGTAACCCAATGATTTCATCAGGGCTGTGGATAATACATATACATAGCACTGTAATATCAACCTCACATGTTTCTGTCACTACCCAACACCCAATCAGTCTCCAGTGTGCTAAAGGTGGAAACCAATGTGATTCATATAACACTGCCACGGAGGGCAGTCACTGGTAACATCAAAGGAGAGAGTAGTTTGGATTGACCCCCTCTTTTGTTCCATTGAAGTCAGGCACACCAGTCTGCGGGGAACGTGTCAGGAGTAAGTGGGGCATATGGCTATCTATGGTAAGAGTTCAGCGTAAGGTAGTTATAGATGCGCTGCTTGCTTTGGAGAAAGCAGGGAGGGCCAACATCAAGCCGGGGCTGCTGGAGCAGGCATGGGGCCCCAGAAGGGGAGCAGCCCCAGACACATTCAGATGGAGGAGTTGCGGCGGCAATACTGGAAGGTAAGGGGTCACAGAAGTCAGAACACTTTGGGAAGGGGCTCATATTCCAGTTAAAAGGAAGGCCCATTTTTTGACTGGACTTTAGATAAATTGACCCACTGGAGTGGTGTCCAAGAAGCAGGACCGGGAATTGAGGCATATACCGCATCTGAAGTACAGTTCATAAGCTATAAACTACTTTATACTGGTGGAAAATGAGCAGGGTCCATTATGTTACTGTGGATTCCGACATTACTTAGATACACAAGTTTAGGCCAGGAGCCCCAATGGTGAAGTGTGATGTTAAGTCAGCTTTCAAATTATTGCCGGTACATCCCATGGATTTTGAATTGTTGGGGGGGTGTTTCAGTTTTCAGGTTTCTTTTCTGTGGATAAGGCTCAACCTATGGGGTGTGACATATCTTTAATTGTTTGAGGCTTTTTGTACCTTCCTGAAGAGCCTGTCTAAGTTTGTTATGGGCACATACTGCATGACTCACTACTTGGAGAATTTTTTCATTGTTGGTCCCTCATTGTCCTAAGAATGTGCTATCTTGTTGGACAAGTTTGCAAATTTGAGTGCCTTTGGCCCTGGATAAGATGGTGGGGGCACACTAGAGGCTGCCAGGGGAGAAAAAAGAGAAAATGGGGGGCCTGCTGGAAAGAATGCCAACTAAGTAGAAACTGGAGGTGAGGGGCAAACAAGTGCTTCTTGAACATCTGAATTTTGCCTGAAGGAAAGCAAGTGCAGGTCAGACATTTTGTGGGAGGTTGGGTTGTCTTCTTTCGGAACCCATACTTCCCACTCACAGGATGTGGTTGAACGCAGGGGCGAAGGCTGATTTGAGAGTGTGGCAGACATTTCTGAGGGACTTCAACCGTGTTCCATTGGTGGGGTGGGGCATGAGGCAGATTACTCTTTGGAACTGTTCTCAGAAGCTGCAGGTGGTTTGGCTTTTAGTGTTTTTGTGGCAGGGGCACTGGTGCACGGAGTCATGGGCAGAGGAATAGGGGTGGGGTTGTGCAGTATTGCTTTCTGTGAGTTCTCCCTTTGGTAGTTGTGATCTGTTTGTGGGGTAAGCATTTTGAAAATAAGAAGGTTATTTTCAACATGGACAATACCGGCTATGTCTCACTAATGTCAACAGCCAGTCAGAAAAAGACTTGTAAGTTTTCCAGTTCGAGTATTTATATACGGGAATGTTTGCATTACAATTTGGTTTCTAAGGCACAATATATTACAGGAGTGAATGGCGGCATTTTGGATGCTCTATCTCGTTTGCAGTGGCAGAGATTCTACAGCAAGGGTCTCCACACTTTGCTTTTTTTGTTCAATGAAATCATCATGAGCTACTAATACTACTAGTGTGCAAATAGTGAAAATTTCAGACAAGTTTACAAAAGTGGATACCGCATGCACAAATATCAGAAGTGATCATCTAAGTGCACCATGCAGGGTTGCTAGCAGTAATGTGAAGAAGGCTTTATTAATTTGCAATGCCACCTGTAGAAAGCTGGTGTGTGGTGGACACCTATGGTGTTGGCACCTTGTACCAGGTCTAGGCAACCCCTACTAGTGAATGAAGACAGTGTCTAGGAAGCCAGGGCTCTCTAGAGGTAGCGGTGGATGAGCAGCCACGACTTATCTAGAGAGAGTGCAAAACACTTGCAATACCACAGCAGTCACAGGGCAGTGCATCACACCCCAAAGGAACCACACAGTGTTGCAAAAATAAAGGTACTTTATTATAGTAACACTGAACTAGATTACTTGTAGGCAGTCCCCCAACTGGAGGTAAGTACACACTATATATATATATATATATATATATATATATATATATATATATATACACACACAATTTTAATTAGGAATTAGCATAGGAAACAACCAGCATTGGCAAGAATTGTTGAAAATAGCTAGGGCTCTAGGGGAGGGCCAAACCATATACTAAAATAAAGGACTGTGAAGTGAAGTCCCCCACCCAAGGGTATGGAGTAGTAGTGAGAGGGGAGCTGGAAGATCTCGGTCCTCAAAAGGTGAGTACCTTAGTGACCCCCAGCGCCAGGAGAGCAGAGGTAAGTACCTGGTCTTACCGGGGGCTAACAAGAGGACTTAGAAAATGGCTTGTGCAAGAAGAGGACCAGACCAGATTAACCCAAAGGTGGATTCTGGAAGAAAAGGACGTGAAAAAGAAGGGGACAGAGTCCAGTCCACGATGGAGTGTCCAGTCAGGGCAGGAGCCACTACCCACCCTTCTGTGGATAAAGATCCAGATCGATGGGGAAAGATCAGCTGTGGCGCTCAGGAGCTGCAGAGAAGTCCTTGGAACATTGCAGATGATGTCTCACGTCAGTTACCGGGTCACAGATGGTCAGTGGTTAGGAGAACCACAAACAAGGCTTGGCAAATTGAAGAGGGGGGCAAAAGAAGAGTTGCAAGGCTGAAGAAGCCTAGCAGGGTCCAGTGGATTCAACCCTTGGAGGGGAGTCCAGGCTGACCCTTAGCAGTCAGGAGAGCCAGAGTCGCAGCCCCCACATGCAACCCACTGGCAGCAGGCACAGTAAGTTGCAGTAAGGCCCCATCAGAGAGGAGTCCCACATCGCTGGAGCAGCAGAGAGGAGACTGTCCTTGCAAGGATGTAGTGCTGGAGGCCGGGGCTACTTGCAGCCTGACGATCCCTTGGAGTAGGAGACAACAAGCCTTGGTTTCTGCAATAGTTGCAGTGCACAGGGGTACTGTCCTGCAAGGAAAGGCAAAGGCTCACCGTCTCCCAAAATGGACAGAAGGTAGAGTGGACCAAGGGGACCACGCCACGCCACGCCACCACCTGTATTATATGATCCACACAGTTCCAGAGGATCCACGCAGCCCGGCGTCATTGCTGAAGGTGCCTGCAGATGCAGGGGAGTGACTCCTTCACTCCGAGGGAGTTTACTTCTTGCTTCTTGGTGCAGCTGATGTCTTGCCGACCCCAGAGGATGCACAGATGTGGACATTTTGCAGTTGCTGGAAGGGGCCAGGAAAACAATGTTGCAAGGCACGGTCATCTCGGGAGTTGCAGTCTTGTCAAGTAGAAGATGCAGAGGAATGCTGGTGGAGTCTTGCATGCTGAATTTAGGGACCCACCTGCCTGGGAGTCCCTAAATAGCCCTACCAGAGGGATTGGTCATTTTGCAGAGTTACCACCTATCAGAGGGGCTCACTGACATCACCTGCCTGACCTGGCCACTCAGATGCTCCTAGGGGCCTCTGTACATTTTATTTTCAAGATGGCAGAATCCCTGGGGTGGTGATGGGCAGGGGAGTAGTCACTCCCCTTTCCTTTGTCCAGTTTTGCGCCGGAGCAGGGACCGGGGGTCCCAGGAAAGGTGTAAACCAGTTTATGCAAGGAGTGCACCAAATGTGCTCTTCAAAGCAAACCGGTGGCTTGGGCAGCTGAAGTCTTGCCGACCCCAGAGGATGCACAGATGTGGAAATTTTGCAGTTGCTGGAAGGGGCCAGCAAAACAATGTTGCAAGGCCAGGTCATCTCGGGAGTTGAAGTCTTGTCAAGTAGAATATGCAGAGGAATCCTGGTGGAGTCTTGCATGCTGAATCTGGGGACCCACCTGCCTGGGAGTCCCTAAATAGCCCTACCAGAGGGATTGGTCATTTTGCAGAGTTACCACCTATCAGAGGGGCTCACTGACATCACCTGCCTGACCTGGCCACTCAGATGCTCCTAGGGGCCTCTGCACATTTTATTTTCAAGATGGCAGAATCCCTAGGGTGGTGATGGGCAGGGGAGTAGTCACTCCTCTTTCCTTTGTCCAGTTTTGCGCCAGAGCAGGGACCGGGGGTCCCAGGAATGGTGTAAACCAGTTTATGCAAGGAGCACACCAAATGTGCCCTTCAAAGCAAACCAGTGGCTTGGGGAGGCTACACCTCCCACACCTTGTAACGCCTATTTCCAAGGGAGAGGGTGTTGTCTCCCTCTCCCTCAGGAAATCCTTTGTTCTGCCTTCCCCTGCTGGTCAAGCAGCAGGAGGGCAGAACCCTGTCTGAGGGGTGGCATCAGTGTGGGCTGCCCGTAAAACCCTAGAATACTGGTAGGAGCAATACTGGGGATCCTCTAAGGAGCCCCTAGAATGCATGGAATCATGCCACCAATACTGGCATTAGTATTGGGGTATGAGTCTGACATGTTTGATACCAAATATGCCCACGTTCGGGGTTACCATTATGTAGCTGGCAGAGGTAAGTGACCTGTGTCCAGTACACGGGTAAAATGGCTTCCCTGCACTTACGAAGTCCAGTGAAATGGAACTGGAATTTGTAGGGCACCACTGTTCATGCAGGAGTGCCCTCACACACAAGTATCTGCACCCTGCCTGCAGGAACAACCTTAGGGGTAACTTACAGTGACCTGGTGTAGTGACCTGTGGTGAAAGGGTGCATGCACCTTTTCACGCAGGCTGCAATGGCAGGCCTGCAGACACATTTTGCATGGGCTCCCATGGGTGGCATAATACGTACTGAAGCACATGGGGGACCCCTGGTGTCTCAATGCCCTGGTTATCTAAGTACCATATACTAGGGACTTGTAAGTGGACCCCAGTATGCCAATTGTGGAGAGCACAAAAGTCCAAGGTAACCAAATTTGGAGGGAGAGAGCACAATCACTGGGGTCCTGGTTAGCAGGATCCCATTAAAACAGTCTAAGCACACTGATAGCAGGCAAAAAGTGGGGGTAACCATGCCAAAAAGAGAGCACTTTCCTACACCACCTCTGCATAGTTAATACGCAACACCTATAGTTGTGATGTACAGGCATGAAGGTAATATTATTAATAATAGGTTTCCCTAGCGCCTCATGATTTATTACTCGAATATCACCTTTAATTATATTTTTAAAACCCAACCATTTTTCTTCAAACGCCAAGCTTTAGAGTTCTGAAAATACACATATTTTCATCTCAAATACATACTTTACAATTTTGGGATACATATGTTAATTCAGCCAAAAGCTTCTAATTCAGTAGGCTGGGCTACACACAGGAGAGGTATTCACAAGTAGCTAGACAGCCATCAGTAGCTCATGAGGTACTTGTTGGAGAAGCCTGTTCTACAGTTTAGTACCAGGGATGGATGAGTAGATGATGTTGGTTCCGTTGCACCTGTGGACTGTAGGATGTGTCTCTTGACAGAATTTATTAAAGGCTCTTTGTCGGACTCTACCCGACAGGCGTATAGCCAAACATGGTTGAGCTTTAGGGGCTAGAAGGAGTGCAGAAGAGCGTGCTGTGCAGTGAAGGGTTTGAGAGCAGTGACTATCTCAAGTAAGTTAGCAGGTCTGGCCTTCAGGAAGCTTTATTGGAGTTACAAACCATCAGCTGATAAAATGGGTAAAAGTAAATTGGAAAGCTGGGCATGTGAAAGTAGTGATAAAAGAAAGGTGAGGATGCCTGTGACATTGAGCGTTTTAAAAAGACTGATGCTTGTAAGGATTTGCAAGAATATGTTATTTTTTTTGTTATTACTGTATGGCTCTTTTTGGGGGCCTATAGGGTGGCTAAGGTGGTGGGGTAAGGGAAGAAGGTCTGTTTACAGGAGGAAGACCTAATTAATGGAGGTCAGTTTGTGCAAGCAGAGTTAGTGAAGTTGAAAACTGATGAGGGGGCAAGAAAGTTGTGATAAGTTGTGGTCCTATCTAGATGAGCGGGTTTGTCCTTTCATTGGTGGAGGGGAGGGTAGGGGTGGCTTTCAGACATGCTGGTGGGTCCAAGGAAATTATGCTATGGGTATTGGGGGTCATGCAAAAGGCGGTGGCGCTGATCTAGCTTCCTCAAGCTGATTATGGTATGCATTTGCTTCGAAAGAGGATGACAACTGAAGCAGAGCTCAGGGGATGGTCTGGAGAGGAGATACAGAGGTTAAGGCGTTCAAGGTGAAATTGTTACATTTGTTTTGTTTCAGGTTGTGTTGTGGGACTCTGATGAGGGCACATTGAGGTGTGGATTTGTGGGCACTCATTCATAAAGTAGGGGCGCCTCAAAAGGGGACATGGACGTTTGGAAAACAGTTGGCTTTTGATAATATCAGAGTACAAATTAAGTGGTTTGGTAAAGGTGGTATACATTGGCAGGAGTTGTTGCCAAAGTTGGAGTTGTTTGCAGAAGCCTCCCCATGTCTGGGCATTTTAGTCATTCATTTGGGGTAGAACAATTAAGTGAAGTTCCAAGGGTTGGCCATCTTGAAGTATATGAAAGATTTTGAGCATTCTCCCCTCAGGCTTTTCACATATGGGTAGTCAAATCAAATCAAATCAGGATTTATGCAGCACAACTACTCACCCGTAAGGCGCTGAGGGGGTTTGTTCTCTGTGCTTCAGTTGAAAGGCGCTGAGGGGGTTTGTTCTCTGTGCTTCAGTTGAAGAGCCAGGTTTTAAGTTCCTTCCTAAATTGAGGTAATGAAGGTGACTGCCTGAGGTGAAGCATGTTCCAGCTGTTTGCCGCAAGGTAGGAGAAGGATCTTCCTACAGCCAAGGTCTCCGTAAGCGTGTCCTCAGGGGGGGGCATTCATTGGCAGCTGGTCCAACTGGGCGGGTGGCAGGGTCAGGAACTTCAAAGGAGATGGCAGTAAGGGCTGACCCCTTTGAAGTCAGGTACTCCGATCACAAGGGAAAGCGCAAGCTTTTCCTCCCCCCCATGTGATGCTATTGATTTCCCAGGGCTTTTCTTTGAGGTGGTATTTAGTTTATTTGGTCTTTTTGGTGAGAAAGGTTTTGCTGATTCTTGGGTTTCAAGTGGGTTTTGTTGTCCTTGGTGAGCAGGTGGAAAGGAGGGTATTGGATAGGAGTTCAGTTTTTTTCAAGGAAAATTGGTTACTTTGAGACCCAGGTTGAAATGCGTGGCGGGGTGGGTGGGGGCAATTTGGAAGGCCAGAGGGTGTTGACAAGTTCAGAGTATACTTAGCGATGTTTGGATGGATGTAGCTTGGTATGATGAGAGTTTGTGTTCTAGCAGGACATGTTTAAGATTCTTTAGAGGAGGGGGCTGCTTAGGTTGTTCAATGTTTAGTGAGGGTGGGGTTTAACTTAATTTGCTGGCATACTGCCAAGGGTTTGTTTATCTGTAGTACTGCCACTCTGCATCAATATTTGCATGGTATCAATGTGGCAACTAGAATGTTGAGGCACGAATACACATTCTACACACTAGAGAAAACTACAAAAAAGGAAAATATGGAAGGCCAAGAGAAATAGGGCATTTCTATTTACTAGAGGGGCTGGGGAAACGTTAACTTCAAGAAGCAAGAGTGTTATTCCTTAATGTCCATAGTAAAATGCTCCCTAATATTTCACTCTACAAAAAGTCAAGATGTGAATGAAAAGCAAAGAATAAAAAAGCCTTCATCAGCAGCCATATCTTACTTCCTGCAAGGGTTCAAAATAGGCAAAGTTACCCATCACTACCCCTGACCCTGCTGGGCCTCTAAACGGTTTTAGCTCCCCCCATCCAGTGGAAAGCAAGGGATCTCTAGCAGCCCAACACACCCAACTACCACGGCCTCACATTCCTCTCAGTAAATAAAGGTGTCTGGCTGTATTACAAATTAAAATTGGAATCAGACCTATTTCAGTTCTTTTCCCCCATTCACAGCACATCCCCTCTAAGCAGGCATCCTCTGAGAGACAGCTCTGCTGGGTTTCACATTAACTGCCTTCCACACATCTGATGGGATTACCCAACAACACATCATCTGCCTCTATTGATTTAATGCAATCATGCTCAAATATCTGACCACAGACCGACCGGAAGAGACAACAGCTATGTAAACATCAACAAAAAAGCAGCACAGCTGTACGCTGCACCAAGCGCATTCATTCGTAAAAAGAATAAAACATACACCGTAGTGCTAAATTCTGTGTGTCATGTACTTGCACCGTCCTATCAAATGTTTGCTTCTCACAGAGCAAATGGTATGCCAGCAAACTGCATATTTCTCTGTACGTGCTCTGTGGATCTAAAAGCCAAAGGCACGCTCCACAACCACCCAAGAACATACTCTGATATCACACTGCAGCCTGGGCATTGACACCACCTGACTGCAGCAACGTAGAAGTTGAAAGAACACTCGATAATGCATATACGAGGGGAAATGTATCAAATGCAGTCAGCTGTAACACCAGCAAGATGAAAACATAAAGCGGCAAAGTAATCTCAGCAGTGAACAAGCACAGTTCCTGTTTTTAAGAGGAGAAGGGGTGGCTGTGGCAGAGTGTGTGACTCATGCAGGATGCAACTAAATAGCCACTAAAGTTAAAAGTGACTTTAATATGCTACCATTAAAGTTAAGATCTGTGGTATTCCATTCCTTACAGTGCACAGTGTTCTAGCGCTGAGCCATGGTGGAGGTCTACATTTAGTGCTGCTATAAATAATTGCAAAGTAAAGATCAAGTTCTCCATTGATTGAAAATTCGCCAGAATACACTTTAATAACAACACTGCCAGGCACTGTGGACTATAAAAGCAGTTGGGGTAACTTATTCTTTAAACGAATCCAGCCTTGGCTAGGGTTTTGCACTTCGCAATTCAAAACATACCTAACCCTATCCTGGAGTGAGTCTGTACAAAAGCTTTTGTTCCAGATCCAAATGATAATTTCCACGCTTCTGTCACGTCAGCATGCAGTTGCTACTAGGACAGTTCCCACAACTTTTTCTCACTTGGGTTTACACTTAGGCCCTAATTTTGACATTGGTGGTACAAACCGCCTACCGGCGCAGTGACGGCTGCCAAAATATCTCCACCACGGCTACCATCCGTCCGCCATATTATGAGCACTGCCAGACTTCTGCCACAAGAAGGGCAGAAATCCAGCAGTATTCATCGTGGTGGACGGTGGTAAGGGGGTGCTGCTACCACCAGCACCGTCACGCCAGTAGAACGCCGCCAGCCCTATTATGATAAATCAGATGACCTGACGGTGTTCTGCTGGCAGGGTGCTGCTGGCAGTAGCAGTGCCCCTTTCCGTTCCCTGCCGGAAGACCTCCTCCCTCAAGGTAAGTCGGTCTTCCGACAGGAAAGGGGCGGTAGGCAGGCTAATAATGCCGCCGGCAGTACTATGCCGGCCGCCGGGCTGGAGATACACTTGCCGGTCCAGCGGCTCATACCGCCATTACGGTATGAGTGTAGAAGTGGCAGGTTGGCTGCAGTCAACCCGCCAATCTCATAATGTGGCGGTATGTATCGCCAGCCTGCCGCTGGTCATGCAGCCACATTAAACTCATCGCTGGGGTCATAATGACCCCCCCCCCCCCCTTTATGTTGTAATCAACCCTAAAAAAAAATATTTTTTGTTTATCTTCAGAGTGCTGTAATTCACATAACTGTGAACTCTTCTTCAAGGGTCAAGCGACACCTGAGGATAGGGTGTTTCCTAGTGATCATTATTATTATTTTTTTTAAGTCCACATTTGTACACACTCGCACTACGTCCGGGGCTTGGGTGTTATCGTGAAATGCCTGATTTCCTTCCCAAAACCCCATGGGCGTAGGAAGTGTGGGGACGTGGGGATATATCCCACCAGATTTTGGAGTGTGGGGGACACAGGGGATGAGGGTAGGGGGAACAAGGGGACAAAAACATTTCCCCTCTCACTTCAATGATTTGCAGGGCCATTAGCGCAAAGCGCTACTTAAAATGGCTATGCACTTGAACTGTTGACCTGCCCCCAGTTATCAGTGACTGATCTGATGATCATGAAATGAAGAAGTTTCAGGAGGACACATACGCCCTCTGTCCTTTTGATTGTCCTATTTACAGCCATCCCGATTATGCACCTGTGAGAACAAAGGGGGAGAGGAGGAGACAACAGTGTTTGCTGATTGCTGCCATCCTCGACCCTACCCCTACCTGCCGCCTTGAAGACCAGCCCTGCAGGACAATGAGGAAGTAAAGAGGAAGCAGAGTCCCACCCAGCCCGACGCCTGCAGGCTAGAAAAGAGACTCTTTGAAATGCACTATTTGTATTTGCCGAGGATCACACCTATGGCGAAACAGGGAATGTGAGATTGAGGCCAGATTTTACCTTTTTAGACTACACAATTGTTGGAAGGTGGGTCATTTCTTGTGTGGCCTGCACAAGTAACGAGTCCGCACGCGACTGCCACTGGGAACCAAACACCCCATTGTAGCGCCTGACTCTCCTAGGGTAGCGTTGCAGAGCAGTCCAAGGCTTACTCCAGGGAGGTGGTGTGGGCTAGTAATCCCCATTCACAAGCACGCAAGCATGACTCTTAATAAATGACTGTCCAGTCTGTGCTTTTTCTTTTGATAAAGTAAAAGTAAATTTATTATTCACACACACTACTCAATACTATGCAACAATCTACAAATATATACAAAGTGATAGAATCACTCTGGGCAAACAGTATGTAATCTATCAAATCTCCTTAAGGGAGAATATAATCCAACAATCCACATGGCAAAACAAATCCAGGGCCCCCCTTGCAACATTTGAACATTTTGACAGTATTCATTTTGACAATATTCAACACTACAGTGCAATGATGACACCTCCTGTTGGGATTAAATACTTTCATCTTGCCAAGAAATGACTGTCAGTATCATTATTCAAATTAGCATACTCAGGGAACATAAGAGACTAAATTCTAGCATTATAACCATCAAGATTACATTTGGATTACTTTTAGATTACTTTTGGATTATGCCTACTTAACCATGAAATAACAGTGGAATACATGGGGCCATACCAACCTACACCTCCGGGTGCTGCCGCGGGAACCGGCCAGCTGACTTTGAGACTTTGGGATGCTTGCGGCCGCTCGGGCCGCATGGGGGAGTGCAGCGGCACTCCCCCTTCCTCCTCATGTCGTCGGGGCCCCGGGATGGGGTCCGGGGCCCCTCCTCCTGGTAAAGGGGAGCGCGATGGCGCTCCCCGGAGTCCTCCTCTTCTCGGGGCCCCGGGATGGGGTCCGGGGCCCCTCTCCTCCTCAGTAGGGAGCGCGACGGCGCTCCCCCAGGCCCTCTTCTGTTCGGGGCCCCGGGATGGGGTCCGGGGCCCCGATGGCCACATTCACGGGGAGCGCGACGGCGCTCCCCGACTTCTCTTCGGCTGGGGGTGCGCGACGGCGCACACCCACTCCTGTCTCTTCTCGGGGCCCTGGGATGGGGTCCGGGGCCCCATTTGACTATCTTCACGACCTTTCTTCACGGGGAGCGCGACGGCACTTCCCGGCTGGTCTTTGCCGCTGGGGGCCCCGGGATGGGGTCCGGGGTCCCCTTTCCACAGCGGCAGGGGGTGCGTAACGGCGTCCCCCCTTTCAACATCCACACAGGACCAGGCTTCACGGGGCCCCGGGATGGGGTCCAGGGTCCCTTTCTCTTCTGCGAGGGGGAGTGCGGCGGCACCCCCCTTTCTCCTCTTCCTCCTGGGCAGGCCCCAGGCCCTGGCCCACCCTGGGGGCACAGTCTCAAGCAGCTGCGGAGCTCCACGCGCTTCGTAGCTGCTTTCACAAAGGTCAAAGGTCGCCATTCTTTGTCCTGTGATATCTCGGGCCCCCAAGGGCCGATTTTCTTCATTCTTGTGTCGTTCCGCTCCTGGTGACAAGCCCTTGCCACCAGGAGCACTCTCCTTAGGCCTCCTGGCCTGGAAGGGTCCCAGATCATCAGGGAGCCAGTTCCACGGACTCCTGCGCCAATCTTTCCTCTGGGTTCCCTCTTTTCCTTCTGGGCAGCGCGCTCTCCTTGCGCTAGCCCAGTCCTTCCCCCAACTAGTCCTCTGGGGGGGTAAGGGGGCCAGCTTGCCTGGCCCTGGCATTCGCCTCGCTGGCCTGGGATCCTTCAGGGGCAGAGTCCCTGCCCCAAGGGCAGTCAGGAGGTTCTTTCTTCCAGTTGTCCATGACGCCCGTCTGCAGTCCCAGTGTCCAGCAGTGAAACACAGCCAAGAGAGAGAGCTCTCCCCTGTGCAGGACCTTTTAAGTGGGGGCGGAAGTGTCCAGCAGGTCTGCACCTCTGGCCTATCCAGATGTGCCACATCACTTCCTTGCCCCCGTCCCCTCCTCCTTGCACAGTCTTCTGGCATAGCTCAAGATGGCATCCTCCAGGAGTTAGTTGCCACATGTGCTCTGAAAGTCTCAGCCCCTCCTACCTGACATTCCTCGCAGGGCTTCTCCAGCCTGCTCCTGGCACGGAATGACAGCTGGCTGATTGATGCTAGGCCCTGCTCCAGCAACTGGACAGAGCAGTAATTGGCCCTAATCCTGAGCTGAGGCAGAGAAATATGACATCCCTGGATGACCCATAAGTTGTACAACTATGCTCCTGTAACCTACTGCATCATTCTTTTCTTACAGGTTACAGTGTACTTTGGTGTGACTCTGGTCTCGGTGGACCCCAGAGAACTGGAGTTGCACCCTAGGCCCTCCTTTCCCATTGACATTCATGCAATGCAAATATCTTAAGCACCCTGACATTGGCATTGAACTGGGTGTCCCTACAGTGAAAAGATAGTAAGCACACTGACTCTCCCTCACATGTATACACCCCTCTCATGAGACCTACTCCAGGTCACCACCCACTCTGCATAGTTCCTCCTGCACCAGGACTACCTAAGCACAGTTCTAGGGCTGCGCACACTAGGAATCCTCCTCCCACAGCCCTCACATGGGTGCACATCCATGCGCACCCAGGATCACATGTAACCCGCCCGGGGCCTTCTGCCTTGCTGCGCCACAGCAGCCTGTCCTTAGCACGGCTACACCAGCGGTAAACACGAGCAGTCCATTTTACCATGTGTTTATTGTGCGGGAGTCACCTCATAGGAGGCTTCCTCACAGTAAACAGTCAAAAACCAGGTGGTCAAAAATCGAAAAATCAGGGCAGTCCTGATGGTCAGAACCGTCCTCTAATCCACACCGCGCCCAGCTGATTCCTACGGGGAAGACGCAGCCACCATACGTGGGTAGTCTTCACCTGGTCAGCGATAACAAGTGACGAGGAGTTTTGACCAAACACCCTCCTCGCCAATTGTCCGCGACCTCTAACACTTGATGCTGGTCATCGGCCACTAGGACCACCTCCTTGGCCCAACCATGAGATCACCTTACATGGTCAGGGCAACACTAGGCCTACCCTTGCCCGGGGTCATGCAACACTACGCCCCTCTCTCCGTTGGACAAGGGTACAGTGCCTCAGCACTGCGGCCTCCACCTTGAGTAGGTGTAGAGCCTACTCCACGGGCCACTGGCTTGTCCCCCTTCTGGAGTTTACTCCACCCAGTACCCTCCTTCCTTGGGATCCCTGCATCCTGAAAAAAATGCAGACTCATCGGACCCTCTCCCTCAGCATGCAGCTGGGGTCTTTGCTGCCACCACCCTTTCGGGACGACTGCCTTCCCTCGTGGAAGAACAGCCCACTCTGAACTTCTTGGTACGTCTCCCTCACAGAGAAGCACCACCGGCTCGGGTCTGGCTCCCAGAAAAGTCACCAGTCCGGCCTTACTACCGCACGGGTAGCGTTGGAGGAGGAGCACTGTGGGTACCTCGTCAGGCAACCCCCAGGTCCCTCCTCCCCTCTTGGTAGCTCCGCATGGAACCCACCCGAGAACCTAGACCCTACCTTGTTCTCCTCCGTGAGAACAGGGCCCACGCCCCCGCCGTCTCTAGGGAATGAGCTCTACCCCACAGAGCACCCTTGGAGGACCCGTGAGCCCTGGGTCAGCTTCACCCAGGCCCACTTCCTTGGGCCCTCCCACATCTCCCAGCCTCAAGTCAGGAGACCTCCCAGGAACCCTCCAGATTCCTGGCTCGCTAGCGCCACCCTGCACGGGAGCACAGGGTCCCTTCACTTAAGATAGGCCCCACCGGGCTCCAGGTGACAGCTAACAGTACCACGGCAGGCGGACCCGCCCGTGGCACCCGGCTGAGGGGACACCCTCCCCAGCCCTGCCACCTTACGGGACCCCAGGACGCACCCTGGGGCTGGGACACCAACGGTGTACCACGCAGGGGTCCGCTAAGTAAAGGCCTCTACCGCCCGTCACTCATCGACAGCTCAGACACCCCCTAAAAGACGTGGCTCCCTGCCCCCTTTCCTTGCCCCGGGGCCTGACCCCATAGGACCTACCTGACTGGTCAGGCGGTTGGGCATCGCCCCAACCACCACCTCAGGTTTCAACCCTCCTTAGTCCAGGGTGACATCCTTCCGTTTCCTTGGGTAGTCTCCTACCCTACCCTGACACCTCAGGGTCCACTGCTGACTCCCCCTGACTCTTCAGGGTTAGTCACCTAGCCCACCTAGGGAACCTAGGGGCTAACACCGCACTTCCTTCGGGGCCTCCCATTACCATGGGTCACCCCGGGGTCCTCACCCTCCCCACCAGATAACCTAGGGGGATCAAGGGAATCACAACTTCCCTGCACCCTCCACCACTATTGGAACACCTGTCTGGGTTCCCTCCTCCGGGAACTCTTCGGGGGTGTCACTACCTGTGGGTTTGAAACCTTCCGCCTCCACCCTTCCGGTGGATTTAGCCTGCGCCAATGGCGGGTAAACAAAATCTCTTCAGGAAGACTGACTAGCTGGGGACCCCTCCCTTTGGAAACAGGTCTTATCCTCAGCAAGCATAAGAATTTCCTGGGGCTCCCCTAACCTCTTCCTAACCCATGAAGTCAGGCCACCCTACCATCCCAGTCTGTGATGTGGGTATCAGTTGCTGTCCCTACCTTTAGAGAAAACCCCTCCTCGTGCGGGCCCAGTGTGTGTAGTGTTAAGAGTTCAAAAGGCCTATAACACTTTGTGAACATTTCTTGGAAAGCTTCCTCCCGGCACCCGGTCACTTTGTGCAAACAAACTAGTCCTAACAACACAGTTAAAACCCTTACTTTTCATTTTCTCACTTGACATATGTGTGCACAGGGCTTTCCCTTCTCATACCTCTAGTTCACATGACCAAACCTTTGAACCCTTCTTAGAGCCTTACGCTCTCATATTTGCTCATTACTGCATAGACAATGTGTGGTAAAACTGGACTTATCAAGCGCCATAAATGCATACTGGAATGGGATACTATGTTTCCCGCCGCTGAACACCAAATGTTGGAAGGTGGGTCATTTCTTGTGTGGCCTGCACAAGTAACGAGTCCGCACGCGACTGCCACTGGGAACCAAACACCCCATTGTAGCGCCTGACTCTCCTAGGGTAGCGTTGCAGAGCAGTCCAAGGCTTACTCCAGGGAGGTGGAGTGGGCTAGTAATCCCCATTCACAAGCACGCAAGCATGACTCTTAATAAATGACTGTCCAGTCTGTGCTTTTTCTTTTGATAAAGTAAAAGTACATTTATTATTTACACACACTACTCAATACTATGCAACAATCTACAAATATATACAAAGTGATAGAATCACTCTGGGCAAACAGTATGTAATCTATCAAATCTCTTTAAGGGAGAATATAATCCAACAATCCACATGGCAAAACAATCCCAGGGCCCCCCTTGCCACATTTGAACATTTTGACAGTATTAATTTTGACAGTATTCAACACTACAGTGCAATGATGACACCTCCAGTTGGGATTAAATACTTTCATTTTACCAAGAAATGACTGTCAGTATCATTATTCAAATTAGCATACTCAGGGAACATAAGAGACTAAATTGTAGCATTATAACCATCAAGATTACATTTGGATTACTTTAGGATTATTCCTACTTAACCATGAAATAACAGTGGAATACATGGGGCCATACCCACCTACACCTATGGTAGGCACCCTTGCACAACCAGGAACAAAAGTTCACTGAAGCTTGTGCTTCAAAAATCCATCAACCCCTTGAGGGGTTATCTCTCAGGTGTCCCACCCTACCTAGGGTGGGGACACCAACAGATGTTGGGGGGAGGCTGCGCTGCTCCTGCAGCTCCCCCTGTCTCCCAGTTCTCCGTTGGTGGTGGCCCCCATCTTCCTGGGACCATCACAGGCGTTTTAGGGGCTCAATAAGCAGCCCCTGCCCCGCAAAGCATGCTGGGGCGGCTGCATAAATGATTAGTGGCTCTCCCGCTGCGAGGGGAGAGCCGCGATTCCTTTTCTGTTCTTCTTTCCCTTTTGATTTTGGGGGTGCCGGTCCCACACGGACACCCCCCGCACCAAAAAGCTGATCCCTCGTTGGAGGGCGGCTCAGGGAGCCCACCCCTGGCCGCCCCCGCCGGTTCCCCGCACGGCCAGCACCTCCGGGTGCTGCCGCGGGAACCGGCCAGCTGACTTTGAGTCTGCCCGCTCCAGCGGGCAGACTCTGGGATGCTTGCGGCCGCTCGGGCCGCATGGGGGAGTGCAGCGGCACTCCCCCTTCCTCCTCACGTCGTCGGGGCCCCGGGATGGGGTCCTGGGCCCCTCCTCCTGGTAAAGGGGAGCGTGACGGTGCTCCCCGGAGTCCTCCTCTTCTCGGCGCCCCGGGATGGGGTCCGGGCCCCTCTCCTCCTCAGTAGGGAGCGCGACAGCACTCCCCCAGGGCCTCTTCTGTTCGGGGCCCCGGGATGGGGCCCGGGGCCCCGATGGCCACATTCACGGGGAGCGCGACGGCGCTCCCCGACTTCTCTTCGGCTGGGGGTGCGCGACGGCGCACCCCCACTCCTGCCTCTTCTCGGGGCACCGGGATGGGGTCCGGGGCCCCATTTGACCATCTTCACAGGGAGCGCAACGGCGCTCCACGACTTCTCTTCTGCTGGGGGGTGCGCGACGGCACCCCCCCCCCATTACACCTTTCTTCACGGGGAGCGCGACGGCGCTCCCCGGCTGGTCTTCGCCGCTAGGGGCCCCGGGATGGGGTCCGGGGTCCCCTTTCCACAGCGGCAGGGGGTGCGCAACGGCACCCCCCCTTTCAACATCCACACAGGACCAGGCTTCACGGGCCCCGGGATGGGGTCCGGGGTCCCTTTCTCTTCTGCGAGGGGGAGTGCGGCGGCACCCCCCTTTCTCTTCTTCCTCCTGGGCAGCCCCCAGGCCCTGGCCCACCCTGGGGGCACAGTCTCAAGCAGCTGCGGAGCTCCACGCGCTTCGTAGCTGCTTTCACAAAGGTCAAAGGTCGCCATTCTTTGTCCTGTGATATCTCGGGCCACCAAGGGCCGATTTTCTTCATTCTTGTGTCGTTCCGCTCCTGGTGACAAGCCCTTGCCACCAGGAGCACTCTCCTTAGGCCTCCTGGCCTGGAAGGGTCCCAGATCATCAGGGAGCCAGTTCCACGGACTCCTGCGCCAATCTTTCCTCTGGGTTCCCTCTTTTCCTTCTGGGCAGCGCGCTCTCCTTGCGCTAGCCCAGTCCTTCCCCCAACTAGTCCTCTGGGGGGGTAAGGGGGCCAGCTTGCCTGGCCCTGGCATTCGCCTCGCTGGCCTGGGATCCTTCAGGGGCAGAGTCCCTGCCCCAAGGGCAGTCAGGAGGTTCTTTCTTCCAGTTGTCCATGACGCCCGTCTGCAGTCCCAGTGTCCAGCAGTGAAACACAGCCAAGAGAGAGAGCTCTCCCCTGTGCAGGACCTTTTAAGTGGGGGCGGAAGTGTCCAGCAGGTCTGCACCTCTGGCCTATCCAGATGTGCCACATCACTTCCTTGCCCCCGTCCCCTCCTCCTTGCACAGTCTTCTGGGATAGCTCAAGATGGCATCCTCCAGGAGTTAGTTGCCACATGTGCTCTAAAAGTCTCAGCCCCTCCTACCTGACATTCCTCGCAGGGCTTCTCCAGCCTGCTCCTGGCACGGAATGACAGCTGGCTGATTGATGCTAGGCCCTGCTCCAGCAACTGGACAGAGCAGTAATTGGCCCTAATCCTGAGCTGAGGCAGAGAAATACGACATGCCTGGATGACCCATAAGTTGTACAACTATGCTTCTGTAACCTACTGCATCATTCTTTTCTTACAGGTTACAGTGTACTTTGGTGTGACTCTGGTCTCGGTGGACCCCAGAGAACTGGAGTTGCACCCTAGGCCCTCCTTCCCCATTGACATTCAATGGAGTATCCCCCCAATGCAAATATCTTAAGCACCCTGACATTGGCATTGAACTGGGTGTCCCTACAGTGAAAAGACAGTAAGCACACTGACTCTCCCTCACATGTATACACCCCTCTCATGAGACCTACTCCAGGTCACCACCCACTCTGCATAGTTCCTCCTGCACCAGGACTACCTAAACACAGTTCTAGGGCTGCGCACACTAGAAATCCTCCTCCCACAGCCCTCACATGGGTGCACATCCATGCGCACCCAGGATCACATGTAACCCGCCCGGGGCCTCCTGCCTTGCTGCGCCACAGCAGCCTGTCCTTAGCACGGCGACACCAGCGGTAAACACGTGCAGTCCATTTTACCATGTGTTTATTGTGCGGGAGTCACCTCATAGGAGGCTTCCTCACAGTAAACAGTCAAAAACCAGGTGGTCAAAAATCGAAAAATCAGGGCAGTCCTGATGGTCAGAACCGTCCTCTAACAACAATTAAGCTAACATTTACGCTTAGTGTGTTTTTATCGACTTAATGAAGGGATATATTACAAAGTGGGTAACAGGGAGAAGTCATGTTTCATTTTGGGCAGTTTTGCCTAGTGTTATTATTATCTAGGTTGTTATCATTAGAATATTGAAGTATATTTGAGTATATTATCTTTTCTATTTTTAACATTCTTGTTACACTTATATTATATATTTTTAATTAAAAAAATTAATTTCATGAGTACAGACAGAAACAATTGGCAAATAAAGAATAACAATTACATGTGAATACATTGGTAATAGGTCCACTGGAATTATGCGGCAGGAGAGGGCTAAATTATGTGGAAGGGTTGACTAACTTATGCAGCATGTGATAGTATTTTATTATTTTGTCATTTTTGCACTTTTTGCACTGGGCTTAGGCTACACCTTATTAGTACCAGTTTAACACCTAAATATAGCAACAAGCAAAAGAAAGGTTACCAGTCAACTTTTGCAAAGGGGCCTGCCACTGTCCAGCAACTCATGTCACTGTGTTTTAGTAACTTTTGAACCGTTTTAGGATTAGATTTTTTTTTTATCTGCTGATTTTTCAGCAGATAATGGATTTTGTGGCAAATGCAGCAAATCTATAATTATGTGAAAAGCACTGCAGGGCACCAATGCATAATTCCAGTGTCCCTGTAGATAGCCAAACAAGCCATCAGCAATACAGTGTTCGTATCATTGCATTAGCATAAATCTGCACACATTTCACAATGTTACAGGAAAATACAGTGAGTGCAGACCATGCCCATAAAAGCATGTGTAAAAAGACCTAAATAGTACGGTGCAGTTTGACTATTGCACTGGTCAGATGGCAGTTTGTATTCTAGTCTGTCACATATCCGAGAAATGGCAGCATTTCATGGACATAGAATCCCTACTTTGATATGTGGTTTAGGCTAGAAGGGTTTGATGGTTCTATGTCGTCATTTTCAGGAGCGTGGTATAAAAAGGTACTTAGCAGACCTCAAATATCTTTGGGTTTCAAGGAAGGGAGTGGTAGTCCTGCATCTATTTTAATCTGTGTTAAAGAGTGCAAGGTATCTCAGCCAGTCTTCTGACGTGTATCATAAATGATTCATAGTAAATGTTCCATTTCACACAGCGCCCTTCCAAATGATTTAAGGGTCGTGAAAGGTGCACAGGTCCGGGAGATGGGGGTATGGAGGTTCAGTTTGCAGGTTCACCCAGCCTTGCATGAGGTTATAACATTCAGTACACAGTTCTTAATACAAGGGATAAACTACCCCCTGCCGTACATTATAAGGAATTTCATAACCATATAGAGGAATAAGGCCAAAGGCCTAGTTCACTAGGTTGAAGCCTACCAGACCACGCAGCTGTCTGGTTTGCTAAAGATATTTAGGGGACATTTGGAAAGCTTCCCTAGTAATGCATCCCACCAATTGCTTACCATTGGCTTTGTGTTTGTAACTCACATTTGCTTTGTTTCTATTTGCTAGCTGTATTTGTTTTAGACTGTCCGGTTTGAGTTTGCCCCTCCCTTACAGCATTCCTTGTTTACTGTCTCCTTCCAACAGTGTTCGATTTCTGTAAACAGGCCTTTACATCTTATCTTGTCAAATTTGCTGTGCATTCAAAGACCAAGGTCAAATGACAGGCTCTGTCTTCCCATGCAGCTTGGTGTTTATCTGTCTTTCTCTGGCTTGAAAGTGAAAGGATTTATATGATAACCATCCTGGCTACAGGGAGTGTGCTTGAGGAAGGCTGGAAAAAGCTATTTTTTTCTACCACACAACAAAATTTAAATGTCTGTAAATAAAATGTGCAGATATTTAAGAATATGTGTGGTGGAAACAAATATTATAACATGATCAAAACAAATCACTAAACTGGGTAAAGACATTTCCACACATTACCATTTATGCGCTATGTACTTTTAGCAGTAGAATTGCATGTCTGTGCAAATGTAATGGTCATTTCAATTGAAGATGTGTTATCTGTAATGGCAGTGCGCTACCACACCATGCATACTCCACTCTATGCCACTCCATTCCACTCTACACCACTCAATGCCACTGCACTCTACCCTCCACCGGTCCACTATGTGCCACTTCACTCTACTCTGAAACAATCTACTCTAGGCCACTGCACTGTACGTTACTCTTCTCCACTTGATACTATTATATGTCACTGCGCTCCACGCCAATGCAATCTATGCTGAACCACTCCACTCCGCATAACTCTACGCTATGCCACTTCAATCTACACTATTCTACTCTAACCAATGCACTTGATGCCAATGCACTCTTAACCACTTTACTCAAAACCAATTCACTCTATGCCACTGCACTCTATGGCAATCTACTCTGCACCAATGCACTCTTCGCCACTCTACTCTGCGACTCTCTAATCTGCAACTCTGAACTCTTCACCACTGAACTCTACGCTACTCTACTCTGCACCACTGCACTCCATGCCACTCTAATCTACTCTACACCACTCCATTCTAGGGCACTTCACTCTACTCTGAAACCATCTACTGTACACTGCTGCACTCTACCAACTCCACTCTATGCTACTCCACTCCAGTCTACCCTGCAGCACTCCAATCTACCCTGCGACACTCCAATGTAATTTGCGACACTCTACGCTGCACCACTCTATGCCACTGCACTCTACATCACTATACTCTACTCTGCACCACTCTACTCTTCACCAGTATACTCTACTCTGCAGCACTCTACTGTACACCACTGCACTCTATGCCACTTTATTCCACTCTGCACCATGGGCTTCTATCCCACTGCTGTCTACCTCACTCTACAACACTTCACTCTACGATCCTCTACTCTGCAACACTGCACACTACACCACTCTATTCTGCTCTGCACCAATGCATTCTATGCCACTCCACTGTACACCACTGTTCTTTACGGCACTCTACCCTGTAACATTGTACTCTTTGCCACTGAACTCTACACCACTTTACCATGCACCACTGCACTCTACTCTGCACTACTCAACTCTATGCCACTCTACAGCACTCTGCACCAGTGCACTTTATGCTACTACACTTTACTCTGCATCACTGTATTCTTTCCCACTGTACTCTACGTTACTCTACCTTCCACTACTTCACTCTACCATGCACCACATCACTCTACACTCTGTGCCATTGAAATCTATGCAGTGCCACTCCACTCTGTGCCCCTCTACACTTCACCACTCCAACTGCACTCTACTCTAAAAAGTGCACTCTGCACCAATGCACTCTACACCACTTTACTCAAAAACAATGCACTCTACGCCACTGCACTCTATGCCATCTACTCTGTACCACTGTACTCTATGCCACTTCACTCTAGACCACTCTATGGCATTCCACTCCTTGATACTACACTCTAACACTCTACTCCACTCTCTGCACTGTAGGACACTTTACTCCAATCTGTGACTCTCTACCCAACTCTAAGCCACTTCATGCTACTTTACTCTGCTCTATTCTATGAGCCACTTATCCGCTCTGTGCCACTCCACTATATGCCACTTCAGTCTACAATAGTCTACTCCACTCTACAACACTTTATGCCACTCCACTATACAACAATGTCCTACGCTCAACAACACTCATCTCTCTCTATGCCACTCCTTGTTACTTTACTCCACTCTTCTTTATGCCTCTCCACTCTACAACACTCTGCCACTCTACTCCACTCTATGACACTACTTCACTCTACAACACCCTACTCACTCTGTGAAACCCAACCCCATACCAATCGATGACACTCCATGGCACACCATTCTCCTTTACACCATTAATGTTTAGCCATGCTGAACAGTAGCCACACTAGTGTGCACATGGCTAAAACACATTGGCAAAGCCAATAGCTCTTGCATAGGTGAGACCTATTGGCTTTGCCAATGCCTGTTTATAAGGTATGGAACTCAGAGGTGAATATCCTTATTATGAATGCCATGAGGGTACTTTATTCCATATAATACATGGTCACACCATCGACTTTCCCACAAATCACTTAAAACCTTAGTGCATAGCTTTTGTAATTGAAAGCTACTAAAATAGAACAGAAGAAAGAAAAGCAACATTCCATGTGTTGCTTTAAACAGCTGTGTTCATTATGCTCCGTGACCTGACCTGCCTTTCACCTTGGCTGCTGGCTCTGGCAGAAGGCATTGTGACATCAGAGCTCAACTGTAATAACATTATAATAGTCGAGTTCTGGGGTCTTTTCATTATAATTGGTGACTTGGTGCATCACAAGTAGCCGATTATAAAAAAATTACTGACTGCTGTCAGGGATTACAGAATCTCGTGTATTGTACAGCTTGTAACATCAAGAGCTTCTTTAGTGTAAATGTTCCTAGTTTTGATTGATGTGGAGCTGACCTGCCCAAGATCACTCAAAGACTGTATTATTAGAACTACCGTTTCAGAGCACAGTTTACAATTGTTGTACCTGATCACTTTTGATATCTCCAGTGCGGTTTCAGTTTGCATGAGGCAAGGGGCATGATTGGTGCGGGCACAAAGGATTTGTTCTTCCTTTTTTCCCTCTTACCTTCATTTGCTTCGTGCATGAAGATGCAAGGTTAATCAACATGTTTGTTTCACATTTGGTCTAATTACTTTGTGAATGCAATTAACAATAAAACATATTTTCAAACTGTGATAACGTGCCTTCCTGTTTCCCTATTTCAAGTCCAAACTATAGGATTGTATACCTTTATAGGAGCCTGCAGTTCGTAAACAAAGTCCCCAAGGCTGTTCCTGTCCCCGCCAGAAATGTATTGTCTCCTACGCCCCTGCAAACCCCCCACTAGACTCTGTGTTTATGTGACTGTACTTAGGGTGACCACCCGTCCGTAATTTTCATAGACTGCCTGTAATTTTGTCTTGCTGTCTGTTGTCCATGATGAAAGGCTTAACGGACAGCATTTGTCTGTAATTTTAGGCTTTTCCCTAAAGGACAAATGTAACTAGGACAGATCAGTTTCCCCAGCCGGACTGAAAGGCGAGAGTCTTGTGTGCTATCAGGGAGGGGCAGACAGAAAGAAAAGGCCTTCTTGCCAAGGTGTCTCCTTCACTAAAGAAATGCAAATGTGCACAATTGTTAAATCTGCAAATGTAAAGGGGCTTGGAAACATGCTTTGACTTTAATCAAAGGAGACACTTGAAGCTTTCTGATGACAAAGACATTTTCTTTTAGAGAGGTACTGTAAGGGTGTTCCAAGTTGGGCTGTGGAGAACCCGACTTACCTGCTTCTCCGGCAGGAGATGGGACTCGGCGCTGCTGCCAGCAGGAACGTCTGCCAGCAAATCACCGCCAGGCTGTATCATGGATCATGATATGGTAGGTGGTTTAGCTGGCGTGGCGCTGCTGCTGGTAGCAGCACCACCTTCCTGCCGTCCGCTGCAATGACCGTCGCTGGAATTCCGCCAGCCTCCTGGCGGAATTCCGGCTACGGTCATAATGACATGGAGGGTCGGTAGCCACGGCGATGGTATGTTGGCGGCCGTCGCTGTGGGGGTAGGGGGCATTTGCCGCCAATGTCATAATGAGGGCCTAAGTTCCCACCGAAGACAGAGCCTGAGATTTGACCTTGTTCTTTGAATGCACAGCAAATGTGATGAGATAAGAACAAGATTTACAGGCCTGTTTAGAGAAAGGGAGCACGTTGAAGGATACTGTAAATAAGGTTTGGGCAAGGGAAGGGGCGAACTCAGGCTGCATAGCCTAAAACAAATAAAGCCAGCAAATTGAAAGCAATGAAAACCAATGGCATGCAACAGGCGGAATGCATTCCCAAGGAAGTTCTATGAATGTACTTAAAGTGACAGCCATGGGATACTTTATTGGGAAAGTCCAGTATTTTAGTCCAGTCCGTATCTTGCAGAGGTTTGGCCACATCAATAACCCAGGTAGTATGACGAGAAGACCTGGAGCGGTCTCGATGTTGCAGGAAAGGTTTGTGCACCCATTCTATCAGTTTGCCACCAGTCCCTTTGGGGTAGAGCTTCTGGCACACCTCATGTAGAGTTAGTGCTAGGTGGCAGACTGAAAGTAGGGCACCTAATGATTGTTTAAGGTGGTTGTAAGTAAGGAGTTGACTAGGATGAAGATGGTAGTCTGCCACAAGGATTTGGAAATTTAGTAGCTCGACGTCCAGAAACAAATCCCCCAATTTTAAGACACCTGCAGCATGCCACTGATGGAGTTGTTCTGAGCACAGCCGTCCAATGCAAGTGGGAAGGCTTAGCAATGGTAGTGCAGGAGCACAGGGTTTTTCCTTGTCAATGAGTTTACAGGTTCTAGCAAGGCAAAAGAATGCTGTGCATGATAGCCGGTGAAATTGATCGTAGAATGGTCAGTAGGAAACAATGAGCAGTGAAGTAAGCCCTCCTTAAAAGTCTTTACAGATAAACCCCATCTCATGTAGGGGGTGGATAGAAAGCCAGAAAGCCACCCATTAGACCTGTGCAGCTGAATAATAGCCTTCCAAGTCCAGAAGGCCTAATCCACCCACAATCACAGGTAGCTTCAGAGTGGAAAGGGCTACCCGATGGCGCCCCAGCAACCAAATCAGAGGTGTGGCATGTCTAAAGAAGGAAACAAGGATGAGCAGGGGAAGGTTTGCAAAAATAATTCTATCATTGGGGTAGCACACCTACTTCACTAGTGCCACGTGGCCCACTACAGAAAGCAGAAGAGAAGACCAAAAAGCAAACTGGGCTTGGAGGGACCATGATGCTCTGCTGAGATTACCATCCTGCAAATCAGTGGGAGAATGGTAGATATTAGTCACTAGGTATCGAAAGGTAAATGATTACAATTCAATTTGAGGGCTCATTGTATATAAAGTGGAAAACAGTGCCATATGTTAAATAAACACTAATTACATTTTACATTTTTTACATTTTGTTTGTGCAATTTACATCCCAAAAATGTTGAAGATTCTATGTGTACTTGACACTTAGAGATAATCCAAATCACTAGTTCGTCTTTTGCTCAATTTGAAAACCATTTTAAGACATGGACAAAGCAGGCAATTGCCTTGCAAGGGGTCTGGCCCTGCTCACCCTTCACAAGCATGAACAGCAGACCATTGCACCAGAAGAGTTTGCCAAGGTGGGTGGGCGCTGCTTGTTCAACAACTTGACAGGGCCTCTTCGGTTTTTCTCCTGTCTGCAGAGACAACTCCCTAGGTACCCAATACCTTCCAATAGTCTTGGTGGACCCACCTTGTATGATTTTAGGAATTGTCCCACCTTGTTATTCTCTTCCTTATTTATCAGGTTCTTAGCAACAACCTCCCATTTGATCTCGCTTTCATCCTCCTCTTTTATTATCTTTGATTGGTAGTCCGGGCTCCCAGTTCTGAGATAAATGTAAAGTCCCAGACATACACTCTAGTGCTGTGAGACTACAGACAAGTTGTGGGTACCTCACATCATGACATTAGGTGTGAGACTGTCGCCCACACCATCTGCCCTGCCTCATTAAATATTTTTAGGTTGAAAATTCATGGGCGGTGGGGTGAACCAGATGTTTTTGTTCAATTTGTTTAATCTAGCATAAGGTTGAATACCTTAATGTTTCCCAAACTGTTTGTCAGGGGTTTTAAAATGTTCAGAAACATAATCAAAATGTTGTTGTTACTTTCCCTTTATGAAAGATTGGGTAGATTTGGGTAGAGGTGATGGCTTTGACACAGTGAAGGGCATTAATTTACTACTGAAAAAGGACGTAATGTGACACCCAAATGTAGCATACCAGGAGGCAATCACAAAAAAACACATTGAAATAAATAGTGCTATGTTAAAAAAAAAAGAGCAAATAAATGCACTGATAACATAGTGAGGCATGGTCTCTCTTGGGTGTGTGTTGTAGTCACAACGCGCTTCTGTGATGATAATTTATAAGTTTTATTGAAGACAAACGGCACAGCACAAACCTCTTCCAAGACTTCCTCACACAGAATAACTTCTCTTCCCTTGACATCACATTCTTAACATTCTACATTCTACAGTACGTTCCATAAAAGGAACTTGCATAGCTATAATAATAATAATATAACAAAATGCAACACATTTCCCCCCATAAAATAAAGAAACAAAATAAGTGTAAGAACTGTTTGGCAAACAAAATCATACAAAATCCCTGAATTTTAAAGGAACTTGTCTTGTACGAGCTCTAGATTTAACTCTCAATGCTATAGAATCCTGTCCTAATGTTCCACCCTGGCTACTCACAGGATTACTCCGAACCGCTCCTGTAAGTGACAAGGTATCATCATCACCAACTTCACATCTCTCGAAGTCCAAATCATCATCACGCCTCTCACACTCTAACTCTACATCTTCATGCACTCTCTCTTTCCCTTTACCCAACAACAAAAATTCAGCTCCCTCCACAACCTGATCACCACAATGTGAATTCTGACATTTCGCTAATCTTTTCACATTCCAAACTTTCCCATCCTGTGTAACCACAGACTTATTAAATACTTTCACAACTCTCAATGCTTTCCCAAAACCTTGACATCCCTTTCCTAACGAACCCAGGCTTCTTCACTCTGGCCCAATCCCCTACCTCAAATTATGCTTCTTTTACTTTCCATTTATTGTCATAACATTCTTTATCATTTTCCTGTTTTATCATCACGTTATTCCTACTCTCGTCCAAATTTTTTTTTTCAAACTCTTTCTTGTGTTTCCTTTTAAACCACTATGGACATAACCTAGAAACCAGATCTCTACCTCTTAGCAACTTGAAAGGACTTACCCCAGTGGTACTTTGAGGAGTAATACCACAATTTCTCCCTTAACTTTTCCTTCCATAGCCCATCGAAATTTCTTACCCAACCAACACTTTCTTTCAAGACACGATTAAATCTCTCAACTTGTCCATTCTCTCAAAGTTCATACAAAGACGTAGTCACATGTTTAATGTTATTGTACTTGAAAAATCCCTGCATTTCATTAGAGTCTAATTGAACACCATTGTCAAATTTCACTGTTTCAGGATACCATTCTTTAGAAAAATGTCCTTGAAAAATTCTATAATAACATTAGATGTAACTTGGGACACTAGTTTCACTTCAGGCCACTTAGAATGGTAATTGACCAACACTAACGCATTCCGAGCTTCCACAGGCAAGAAATAGAAAGGACCTGAAATATCAAAGCCCAATTTCTGCCATGGAGAATCTGGCCATAATACAGGACGTAATGGAGCGGGACCGTCTTTAGAATCTTTTCTGCATTAACACACACATCACACTCCCTGACTTTTCTTTCTGACATCTTATCCATACCTGACCACCAAAAACAAGTCTGTATGAATCTTTTCATTGACGATATTCCCAGATGACTTTCACGAGCTAAATCCAAGATAACAGCTTACATACTGCTAGGCGGAACACACTTGCCCCTCTTAAACAATAGAGTATTTTCTATTTCTAATTCATCTTTCACATTAAAGAAAGGTGCAATTTCTTCCAAAAATGTTCCCTTCCCGGGCCAACCACTTTTCACATATTCCTTTACTTTCTGTAGAATTGAATCCTCTTGATCACTTTCAACCCATTTCTTTCATCAATCACCTTTAATTCATCAGATATAAGATCCGACACTACAGCTACAAAATCCATATCCACCATATCACACTTGTCTCCTTTTCCAGATTCGTGCTGGGGAAGACGAGATAAACAATGAGCCACTCTATTATTCCTTCCAGGCACATATTCTACACGGAAAGAATACTCTTGCAATCTAGAGAGTAACCTTGCTTTATGAGTAGTGACATTCCAACCCATGCACGGAGATAGAATTCCAACTAAAGTCTTGTGATCTGTTTGAAGGACAAAATATGAGCCCCAAATGTAATTCCTAAAATGTTCAATTGCCCACACACAAGCCAATAATTCCTTCTCAATAACGACATAGCTCATTTCTGCATCAGATAACAACCGCGAAGCAAACTTAACTTTCCACAAATCCTTGCCGTACGTCTGAGACAACACTCCCCCAACTCCATACATACTCGCATCCACAGTGACAATACATTGTGCTTTCACATTGAAAAGCTTAAGTGTAGGAGCATCAGCAATTTCCCCTCTTAATAACTTCAAATGCATCCCTTTGTTTTTCCGACCACACAAAATCAACACCTTTCCTTGTTAGTTCCCTTAATGGTTCCATTTTAGTAGCGAAATTTTCTATAAACTTGCTTCAGTAATCACATAAACTTGCAAAAGATAAAAGTTTTTCTTGATTATCTGGAGCAGGTGCATTTATAATAGCATCAACAAGCGATTGCTTGGGAATCACACTGTCCCCCACACAGTGTGTCCAAGGTAATCTACAGATTTGGCACAGAAATGACACTTTTCCATTTTTAATGTTAACACATTCACTCTGAACATGTTGCATACTTTTAACATGTGCTCTTTTTGTTCCTCCTCATCCTTTGAAAAAACCAACACATCGTCCTGGAAGCACTTCACAAAATCCTCCAGACCTTTAAACAAATTAAACATGGCCCTCTGAAACACAGATGCCGCAGAGGCCAACCCAAAAGGCATGCGCTTAAATTGATACAACCCCTGTGGTGTAATAAAAGCTGTAAAGTGCCTGGAATCTTCTGTAAGCTCTATCTGATGGTATGTTAACCTTAAATCTAGTGTGGAGAAAATGTTTGCTCCATCTAACATGCTGACCTCTCATTAATATTTGGCAAGGGATGACAATTTATGATAATGTTGGAATTCAAAGCTCTCAAATCCACACATAATCTTAGAGACTTAACAGGCTTACAATACAATACTATTGGAGAAACCCACTCAAAAGACACTATCTCCTCGATGACACCATCTTTAACCATCTCTGCCAAAGCTTCCTTCAAATCTTCACGCACCCCAATCAGAACATTCCTCAATTTCTGAGTTACAGGCTTAGCATTTTCTTTCAACCTGATCTTGACTGTAATTTAGTAGTTTACCCAACTTATCAGTAAAGACTTGTGGAAATCTGGATATGATCCAATCTCCTTCATAACTATTCCCAATTGTCAACACTAGTTCAGAAGATCTAGGGTTTGAAATTATCCCTAACTTGGCCTGATCTCTCCATCCCAGTACATTCACTCCCTTCTCAGCCACATACAACTTAATGTATGCAGACCTCCCTTTAAATTGAATAACAGTCTCCACAAAACCTTTCATATCCAGCACTGACCCGTCAAACTCTCTGCAACAATATCAGGGGTCCTTAAATTAACCATTTTCCATATACCCTCAATTTTTTCCTTAAAATGATCACTAATGATAATAGTCCAAGGCAACCCCGAATCAGCCATAACTTCAAGATCCCTTCCTTCAATACAAACATTGCATTTGGGTTGTTTCACAATTTTGTCAGCATTGTCATCTTCTCCGCTTTCCCTACCTTCCCCATTGGTTAGGGACAATACTACCCCTCTTTCTCCTTCACAGAGATACGAAACCTTATTCTTATTAAAACTGTTACTTTTCTTAAGTTCCTTGCATACCCTGGCAAAATGTCCCATTCTACCACATGTTTTGCATTCTTTTCCCAACGCAGGACATTATAAAGAATTAGCAAAATGATTCCAACTCCCACATCGATAACAACTTGAATGTTCATTCTTCCCATTTCTGTGCTCCTTCTTGTTGATTGTAGAGTTCTTGGTGCTGGTAACATTACCCGGAACATTTTGTCCTACAGCTGCAACTACCTCAAACTCTGAATTCTTGTTCCTCTCAGTGTCTTGTACAGTTTTGATCCATTTTTCCAATTGCTCTAAAGCTTTTGCTGTATTGATGACGTCTTGCAATTTTGGATCTGCTATAACCCACAATTGTTCCTGAATAAGTTTACTTTTGACATGGACAATTGTTTGATCACAAATCATTTCATCAGAAATATGTCCAAAATTGCAATGCATCGACAAACCCCTTAAGACCGTGAGAAACTAATCAAAAGTTTCACCAGACTGTTGTGATCTTGTATAAAATTTGAATCTGTTTAATGCAATACTTGCTGTTGGTCTGAACCTATTCTCCAATGTATTCAATGCATCATTAAACACATCAATTTCATCATCCTGAACTGTAACCTGAGATAATGTCTTAAAAATAATTTGTCCTTCTGAACCAAGACAATGTAACAGTATATTTTTCTTCCTTCCTGTGACATTCCTTCTTCATCAATTGTTTCCAAATATGTTAAAAATGCCCCCTTCCATCTAGCCCAAGGTTAAGATGGACCCCCTTTGTGCTGGGGAAATTTTGCAGGAGGCTCAAATTGCATTTTCTTCTTTTTTTCCTTAATATGACTTTAAATTTGTTGACTTTATAATTAATAAACACACAAACAGGAGTATAGTCTTTCCTCCAAACAGTACAGTTGAAGTGTAGTCTTTTTTTCTTGGTTTCTCTCTTTGCACTTTCAGACCAGGAAATGATGCAGTACCCCTAAATCCTTGCGAGGTTCCTTGCTAACAGGAGATACTCAGCATAAGGTGAGTGCCAGACACGGGAAATATGTATATGTTACAAACTGGTCAATGTATAAATTTACCCACAATGTGCTACATATGCACTAAACGCGCAATGCAAGATTAAAGTATTAAATTAGCTTCCTCGCACTTCCATGCATTTTAAAGTATGCGCAATCCAATTCACCACCGGGAATGGCGTTGCTGCGTTGCTTAGTAACCTCAAACACCAACTAGCAGCATGCGCGGTTACGGAGAATAGAGCTGACACATTGCTTAGCAACTCTTAATCCTTCAATCGCTGCACGCGCGAAGCAGGTTTATCATCCGTTGCAAAGTAAATAGCCTTCACACCACAGAACGATCACAGAAAAGCGACCATTAAAATAATCTTAACATGAGCAGCACAATGTTGAAATACTGGCCTGAAATAAACGATCTTGCCGACCATGAATTCCTGAAAGCCGTGGGTTGTCAAGGAAGTTACACTACACCTGTGCCGTCAGGTCATTGTATGGCTGGTGAATTTACCTGTAACTCGTCCCCAAACTTGTTGTAGTCACAACACGCTTCTGTGATGATAGTTTATAAGTTTTATTGAAGACAAGCAGCACAGCACAACCTCTTCCAAGACTTCCTCCTACAGAATAACTTCTTTTCCCTTGACATCACATTCTTAACATTCTACAGTACCTTCCACAAAAGGAACTTGCATAACTATTATAATAATATAACAAAATACAACAGTGTGTCTGTGAAACTGACGTTTGTTCTTGAACTTTTGACGCTTTGTCCTGAATTTTTCACAGTACAGTCCAGAATTTGCCTCAATGCCAGGTGGTCACCCTAACTGTACTTTGAGGGGGTGAGTCCCTCTGAAGTGCTGGAAGATGGCGCTGCCCCACTTCTCACCCCCGCGAGCCAGGTGGCCCTTCGGTCTGCAGGGCCCTCTCCTTAGGGCTTCGAGCATAGGACAGCACCGTCATGGCGCCCTTGCAGACCTCCTCCACCTGCTCCACCTGGCGCCTGCTCAGTCCCTCCTTCCAAGCGCCGATGGCCTCTCGCGCATCACGAGCAGAGGTGCGGAAAGGATTGTCGGATGGGTACCCGGACCCTCGGGTCAAATTGAGTGCCAACGTCTGCAGCTCCGGCATGGGGGTTAGACCCGCAAAATGCAGGAGGCGTGCCAGCTGCTGGCCAGGTTCGCGCACGAGGTCTTCGTAGCGCAGGCTGGTGTAGCGGCGGCGCAGGGCCTCGGACAGGGGCGGGCGCGGGCCCGAGGAAGAGAAGAGCAGAAGGTCCCGCACCCAGGCCTCGCAGATGACCTCCAGCGCCCGGTCGACGAAGTCCTCAGAGGGCGGCTGAGTGGCTCCTTGGCCCCCGGGCGGCGGCGGGAGCAGGTGGCGCAGCGGCTCCTCCCGGTGGTGGCTTCGCAGCACCTGCACGCTCTCCCGCAGCAGCGCGTGCTTGGACTTGAGGCGGGAGTTGTGCACCGCGCGGGGGTCGCGGAAGAGCTGGATGATGCGCAGGTTGAGCGCCGGGTCCCGCAGCAGCGGGAGCAGCACCCCGGCGTCCATGAGCCGCACGTCCTTGATGACCACGGCCGGGTAGCGGCGGCACTCGGCCTCCAGCTCCCGCAGGGGGCGCGGCGGGCAGGCGCTCCGGCACTCCGCGCCGTCCAGCAGCCCCAGCCGCGCCCGCGGATGGCTGGCGTTGGGGCAGAGAGGCTGCGAGCAGATGACCTTGTTAGTGTGCCAGCCGAAGAGGCTGCTGGTGGTGAGGTTGGTCTGTTGGCTCCGCGGGCCGAAGTAAAGGCGCAGCACGGAGAAGTCGCATAGGAAAAGCGAGCGCAGCATATCCCGCAGGGCGCCCTGCAAGCTCTCCGCGTCCCCCGGGTACAGCGCCTGCCACAGGTGCCACATGGGCTCGTACAGGTAAAACACGTCGGGATGCTGGTTAAAGAGTTCGCCCAGGAAGGAGGAGCCCGTCCTCCAGGTGGCGTGCAGGTAAATGTGCTGCTTCGGAAGCTCCTCGGGCCCCCGGCTTGGGTCCCCTGTAACGCCCTCTTGCCTGTGTTCTCCTGGGGGCACTGTCCCCTCTCCATCCTTAATTTTCTGGAGAGGCAGGCTGCCCTCGATGATGGTTGGGCAGCGGTGGACAGGGGGCTCCTCCTGCTGCCCACCGCGCCACCAGCCGCCGTACCCCAGCAGGCAGGGCAGCAGCAATAGAAACAGGCTGCCGAGGGTCAGAATCAGCAGGTACTTGTGCTGCCTTTTCTTCTTCATAGGTGCTTCCCTCGCAGCCTGCTTTGGGCAGGGATAGTGGTGCCGATGACGGGCGCTTAGCTGGTGGCAACTAAGAAACAAAGTCCTGCACCCTGCTACACCTGAAAACGCAGCACAAAATAAAACATAATCGCAGATGTACACTCTCCGTATATAGAAAGGAGAACCCCTCTTCGTAAATCAAAAAAATGTGGAGACTCCTTGCCTGTATTCCGCATGGTCCCTCACAAAACGTTACATACTCCACAACAACCCTAAAGACAAACGCGTTTCTCGCGTTCTGGGACAAAATCTTTCTCTGGAGTGTTCTCAAATGTTGGCATGCGTGGTATAAATATCGTCATTCCTAGGGCAGCGCCCTCCTGCGCAGACTTGTGAGTGTTGTGCCCTCCCACAAAGGGCCGTTTTGCGCCTCTTCCGAGCCGTGTTCTCCTCTGCTTTTGGGAGTACATTCCAGCCTCCTCCAGAGTCTTTGCGACGCATCAGAATGTGCTCATCTTCTCTGGAGCCTGAGTTCCCCACCCTGTCCCCGGGCTGCGCGCCCCACATCCCCAGCTGTGCGCTCCTTCCCTCTTTCGGAAGTTATTGCTCGCTGCCCCCTCCAGGGTCTGCGTCCATTTGGGCAGGTGTTAAGAATGAGCTCCTTGTCTGGCGTGATGTTGCTGTCGGCGAACAATGTGCCAGCCTCTGCCCCATGTCGCTGCTTCAGCGGTTCCAGTTCCTGCCATCGTCTTACACGAAGCTCACAGGAGGGGCAGCTTAAACTGAATAACTTCCAGCCAAGTCCACATTTGATAAGAATAAGCGGTTTTCGCTTCAGAATACATAGGGCTGTGGGTGGGTTTTAGAAAGAACCGAATCTGCGTCACTCAGCAGCGTGTTCACGGGATTAGCTAATTCTAGGAAATGTGCACTTTTGAACTGTGCTCCCTCCCTCAGAAAGGGAGAGTACCGACACTTCTCAGGAGGTTTTCTAAATAGTGTGTACTTGCACTTTATATTTCCATTTAAAACTCTAGGAGGGAGCATTTGCCAGCAAAACGTCTCTGTATATATTGTCGCCCAACCATCCTTTTAAAGATACCGCGTATTTTGAAAAAAAAAATGCAGTGACTTAATCCTAACAATTATATCCAGTTCCTTTCCTTTTTGATTCGTGCCTGTGTTCGCTTACTGCCTTTGAAGTAATTGTCAATGCAGTTACATTTTATTGTTATTGGTTAGTCACTCTTTCGCATTCATGTACATTGCTAGTAAAATTTGTGCAACGTCAGTAATTTCCTCTTGGGTAACAATAATGCGTTATTTAAGAAGAAGTAACTAGAAGTGGATTTGAAGTTCTTTCTCCTCACTTACACACACACACCTTGACGTTGCATGACAAAAGGAATAACGAGAGTGTGCAGATCATGTCAGTGCCCATACGACATGAAACACGTCCCACAAAGGAATAAAACAAAGACAAGCCCTACAGAGTGTAGTGTGCTACCAATGTAGGGAAGTGTTCCCGAGCCCCATATTGGAGGGATGGGCGCTATATATTTGACAGTACAATGTATGTACAGCACAGTAATAGCTTCTCTGGTTATCACCTGACCAAAGCTGATACTGTTACAAGCCAAGAGGGAGCCCATGCGTAGACATTCTGTCACTTACAACCTGTAATCAGATGTCATCTGCACTCCTCATTATTCATATCCACTGGCACTGAAGGTGCTGAGTGTGCAGAATGAAAAGTGAGTTTTATGACCCTACTCCCCATTTCTGCCTGGAACACAAACCTCAAGGCACTTTTAAGCGAGTAGCGGATCGTGTGACAGATGGCCAAGATGGAGGGAGTCGCTCAGGCCGATCCAGATGTAAAGGTATCACTGCTCATACACTATGCTGGGGAGGCGATTCAGAAACTATTCCAGGGAGTGATGACTTTGATGAGGCGGTGGTCAAACTTAACACTTTGTGATGCATCTAGTTAATTAAAAAGGGGGTGAAGCATATGACTATTTCATTGGAAGGGCTAAGGAAAGCATCAGCACTTGTACAGAAGACAATCTAGACAAGAAGAGAGCTCAAATTGTAAACGGATGCTAATCCTCCACCCTTCACCAGTTGTTGGAAATGGCCCTTTGGCAGGGTTATCCCAAACTTTTTGCCTTCCTCCTCTTTTTCTGACCTTGTTTTTGTTGACTTTAAGACTCTGCACACTTTACCACTGCTGGCCAATGCTAAAGTGCATGTGCTTCTCCATAAAACATGGTAGCATTGATGTATACACAAATGGCCTATTTAATTTACCTGTAAGTCCCATGTAAAGTGCTATACCATGTACCCAGGACCTGTAAATTAAATGCTACCAGTGGACCTGCATTACTGATTGTGTCAGCCACCTAAGTAGCTCTGGAAACATTTCTTAGGCCTGCCACTGCAGAGCCTGTGTGTGTAGTTTCACTGCCACTTCGACTTGGCATTTAAAACCCCTCGACAAGCCTTAAACTCCCCCTTTATTACATATGTCACCCCTAAGGTAGGCCCTGGGGCATGGTGCTATGTAAGTAAAAGGCAGGACACATACTTTTAACTTTTACACGTATCAATAGTGTGAAACTCCTGCAGTGTTTTTGCACTATTGTGAGGCTTACTACTCTCATAGACCAGCATTGGGAATTTCTTAATATACTTTTACACTGTAATCCTGGACCAACAGGGGTAGCTACTTCTTGTTTCATATCATTAGAACGGTAATGATAAATCTTCTTTACTTCTGAAGTTGGATTTAACATTACTATTTTAGAAATGCCACTTTTAGAAAGTGGGTATTTTTCTCCTCTTAATGACCTGCGTGCCTTGCAGCCTGTCTCTAATACATGCATGGGCTAGGTGGCAGCTACACTTTATGCTTTCACTCTAGACAGTTACAAACAAAGGAAGGGTGGGTGTGACAGAGGAATCATCTGCATTCTGACTGGCCTTCCTGGGTTGGAATGGTGGTGCGGAACTCACACTTACACTTTAATAGGGAAGTGCCTGTCCCCACACAAAGGTCTCTTTACCTACTACTGATAGTCTGGAGCCAGGGCAGGGATGAAAGGCAGATATGTGCACTTCAAGGAACTGCTTTGAAGTTACCCCTGCCGCAAAGACACTTTTTGGTATAAGTACTGGGGCTCTGACACTAGCAAATCAGTACTCTTCTGGACTTGAGAAGAACTCTGCTGTAGTAAAGACTGATGTGCTGTAAGGATTGCCACTTTGCCTAGATTGACTGTTCCAAGGAACTGCTTCTCTGCTTTGCTGAGATGCCCTGCTGCCTGCTGATCTCTGCCCTGCTGAGGACACAGACTGGATCCATCCTGCTGAACCCAGAGTGACTTGAAGGGCTTGCTGGCTTGCCCCCTGTTCTTCTGCAATCTCAGGGACATCAAAGACTGCCTGAAACTATCCTGGTGCTACTGGACTCTGCCATATGTGAGTCTTACCCTTGCCTGAGGTGACCCCTTCAGTCCTGGGCCTGAGAAGTGTGTTCTGGAGCTGATTTCTGCATAAAACAATGTATCGCCTCAAGTGCATGAACATTTTTGCTGCATCGCTCCTTCCATGCAGATGCAGAGGCTATTCAACAGTGGATTCACAGCCCACATGACCTGACGATGGAGCCTGCGTGGCTCCACGACATCGCATCACATTCACTTCAGCGGAGCTTATCTTCGCTTTAGTGACCAGACTGGGAAATACCGCCACATCGAGCCCTCAGTGTCGATGCTTTGCTCCGTCAAAGGTACTGTTTCAGCGGACCCTGCATGGGTTTTGTAGCTAGCCTACACTCCATTGCATTTGGCCTGAACTTTGGATGTGCACTGGTACCTCGTGACCTTAATGAACCTTTTCACCGCTTGTGACTTCTGAGAACTATTTTACATTTAGGCCCTCATTACAACGCATTACAACAGTGGCGTTTGGTGTTAAAGCGGCAGTAATACCGCCAACAGGCCGGCGGTAAAAAAAATGGGATCACAATCACGATGAAAACCGCCAACACAGCCAGCCACTTTAACACTCGGACCGCCACGGCGGTAGGAACAAACACCGCGCCGGTCACCGCCAAGTGCCAGGCAGAGGACAATGTACCGCCCACCACATCACAACCCGCCAATCTGCCAGCTTTTCCGGGGCGGTACCAACGCCATCAAACGCACGGCAGAAACAGGACTTGGAAGGGAAACCACTCACCTCTCAACACACAACGAAGAACCAGCTTGCCATGGAGCCCGAGCTACAGGTCCTGCACATGCTGGTCTCCCTCCTCATCTACCAGGAATACAAAAAGTGGCGACGACAACCACAATGAGTGCTGCACCTAGAACATAGGGGAGTGGGGGGGGATGAAAAAGAGAGTGACACACACATGCAACATCCCCACCCGCACCCTCACCCACAACACCATACACACAAACACATGCATCAACATTACATATACACCCCCTGGAAGTATGCAAGGACAAAAAGAATTAAATTTGAGAAACAGTATTTATAAAAATACACAATATGTACATAAGGTTGTACAATGTCGATGCAAAATGTCTGTGGGCCACTGGGCCAAAAATCATGGGCCAAGCCCACACTTGCCTCCTGCCACAATACGGAGAGAAACCTGCAGGGGCATCAGTTAGAAAACACACAGGCACCTCAGGGGGATGGGGAAGGGAGGGCACCTCAGCCAGAAGATGGAATAACGCCACTGCTCCTTGAGGGGGCTCCATGCCCACTGCTTGGTCCTGGGGAATAAAAAGCCACAGTCTCTCAAGTGGGTGGTTTGCCCACTGGTTAGTCCTGGAGAGTGCAAATCCACAGTCTCTCAAGTCTCTCTAGTGGGTGGTTTCCCCACTGCTTGGTCCTGGGGAGTGCAAAGCCACAGTCTCTCAAGTCTCTCTAGTGGGTGGTTTGCCCACTGCTTGGTCCTGAGGAGTGCAAAGCCACGGTCTCTCAAGTCTCTCTAGTTGGTGGTTTGCCCACTGCTTGGTCCTGGGGAGTGCAAAGCCACAGTCTCTCTAGTAGATGCCTTCTTCCACTGGTTCTGGAGGGGGTTTTGTGCCCAGTGTGCTGCATCCTGCCAAGGATTAGGTGAGTGGATGCATATCTCCACTGGTTCTGGAGGGGGCATTGTGCCCAGTGTGCTTCATCCTGCCAAGGATTGGGTGAGTGGATGCATATCTCCACTGGTTCTGGAGGGGGCTTTGTGCCCAGTGTGCTTCATCCTGCCAAGGATTGGGTGAGTGGATGCATATCTCCACTGGTTCTGGAGGGGGCTTTGTGCCCAGTGTGCTTCATCCTGCCAAGGATTGGGTGAGTGGATGCATATCTCCACTGGTTCTGGAGGGGGCATTGTGCCCAGTGTGCTTCATCCTGGAAAGGATTGGGTGAGTGGATGCATATCTCCACTGCTTCTAGAGGGGGCATTGTGCCCAGTGAAGAAACACTTGGGGTGTGGCAGTTCACATTTCCTCACCTGGGTGTCTGAGGCACGAGATTTGCACGGAACAGTTGGCATGATAGTCCTTAGAGGCAGGGCTAGACTCCATCCTGCTGCGGCTAAGGCTGCAAACTGGTGGTAGTGCCAGTGCTGGTAGGGGCGCTGCCAGTGGTGGTGGGAGGCTCCAGTCTTTCTCCTGCAGCCTCGAATGGCTGCCCACTGGGGCTGCTGCTGCTGGTAGTGGTCCTACTGTCAGCTGGTCAGGTGGCGGTGCTTGCGGCGGGGCCTGCGGCGGTACATTTGGCGGTGCTGGCTGTGGTGCAGGTGCTGCCAGTGGTGGAGGAAGGCTCCAGCCCTTCTCCTGCAGCCGCGGATGGCTGCCCACTGGGGCTGCTGCTACTGACAGTCGTGGTGCTAGTGGCGGTGCTTGCGGCGGGGCTGCCGGCGGTGCTGGCCGCGGTGCAGGTGGCAGGGCTGGCGGTTGTGCTGGTAGCCACCAGGCTTTCACTTGCGCCCTCTGACTGCTGAAGTGCCTTTCCTGGTGTTTTCTGCCCCTTCCTCACCTTGGCAAATGGTGGTGTGGCCTTGGCTCTGGCAGCTGGAGTTTTTGAGGAGCCCTTGCTGGGTGGTTCGAGCTCCTTGCCCTTTCTGCATGCTGGCCCCTTCTTCACCTTGGCAGGTGGCGGAATGCTTTTGTCCTTTGCAGGGGTTGGTAGCACACTGGCTGGGCTGAGGGGTGCCCCTTTGAGCCTCTGTGAGTTGTTGGTACCACAGCGGATGGCGACTTGGTGGCTGAGGTTCTGACCTGGGTTCTGGACACCCTGGCCCGAGGGGAAGGCGGGGGGCTGGAGGGATAGGGAAGAGGTCAGTGTTTGCCAGGAAAAGCTTTTTAGACACACTAGGGCGGGAAGAGAGAGAGTGTTTGGGAGTGGAGGAAGAGGGAGTGGTTGTAGGAGGTGTTTGTCTGCTGAATGTTTGTGCCGGTGCATGGGTTGGATGCTGTTGTGAGGTGGATGGCTGTTGGGTCGGTGGGTGCTTGCGTTTGTGTACCTTGGGAGGAGGGTTCACAGACACACTGGGAGAGGACACAGGGGACGTGTGCATGGTTGTGGGGGTGGGGACTGCTCATGAGGGGTGTGTTGTGATGGGCGTGCTGGTGATGGAGGTTTTGGCTGAGGATGTAGTGCATGCAGGTGGGAGTGTAGACACTACTGGGAGGGAGGTGGACGAAGAGGAGGAGGGGGACACAGTGGAGTCAGTGGATGTTGCTGTGTCTGCATGGGTATGGTGTTTGTGTGAGTGACTGTGAGATGAAGTGTGGTGCTTGTGTTTGCCTGAGCCACTTTTGGGTATTGATTTGGGTGAAAGCTGGTCTGAAGGTGTGCTTGGGATAGGCTGGGGTTGAGGGGACTGGTACTGGGTAGAGGAAGTTGTAGGCGGGAGGCTAGAGACAGGGACAATGGCTGCCATCAGTGAGGAGGCCAGAGCCTGAAATGCTCTCTGTTGGGCTGCCACGCCAGAGTGAATGCCCTCCAGGTATGCATTTGTTTGTTGCAAATACCACTCGACACCCTGGATGGCATTCAGAATGGTTGACTGCCCAACAGTGAGGGATCTCAGGAGGTCAATAGCCTCTGAGGGCAGCAGGGCTGACTGGGGCAGGGCCTGAGGTGCCTGGGGCGAAGGAGATACCCACCCTCCTGGGTGAGCGGGCACAGGAAACACGCTGAGGGGCTGCTGGGAGGGCGGTGCTGGTAGGGGGGGTGGGAGCTGTACCTGTTATTGGGGTGGGCACAGGGGTGTCCGCCTCCGCCAGGGAGCTTGCATCGGAGGAGGAGTTGCTGTCTGTGGTCTCCCCTTCTGTCCCCGTCGTGGTGCTCCCCTCGTCCTCCGTCCCTCTGGTGCCCTCACCCTCTGTGGATTCTGCCTCCAGGCCCATGTGGGATGCAGCTCCCTCCGTCGCCAGTGCCTCTGTTCCTCTTCCAGATGATGATAATGCACACAAGGACAGGGTGACAAAACAAAAAGGGGTGGAACATCAGGGGAGTCATGGTGCGATGGGCACCCCTTCCTCGTTGGGAGGCCAGCCGCAGCTGGGCCTCCGCCGTCTTCTTTGCCCAGCGGCGCAGGTCCTCCCATCTTTTGAGGCAGTGGGTGCTCCGCATGTCGAAGACCCCCAGGGTCCGCACCTCCTTGGCGATGGCACACCAAATACCCTTTTTCTGATGGGCGCTGATGGGCGCTGACCTGCATGGAAAAGATAGCAGAAAAGTGAATTAGTCAAAAGTCCAGACCGTCAGACTCATGACCCACCGATCCCTCCCATCCCCTGATGCACATACATTGACCATCTTACATGCTGCAGTCTGGCCAGGACGCCAATCCCCCCCCCCCCCAACATGTGGCATATACACACAGCACTCCATACATTCATGGCCCACGCATCATGCTCGCTTGTTTGTCTGGAGGACCATAGAGTAACGTGTACTGGGGTAGGACCCCATCCACCAGTTTCTCCAACTCCTCCGCAGTGAAGGCAGGGGCCCTTTCCCCAAACACATGAGCCATTGTCGCTTCCAGACACAGGTCACAGCAGCACTTGCAGTGTAGGTCCTCTCCTGTTGAAGGTCACGTAGCAGGTGAGTGAACAGAGAGAAAATGGCGGTGACGTCCGCGGCGGTGCGTACCGTCACCGCCGGCGTACATCACCATTGGCTCCTGGAACCCATAGGGCCCAATGATAAAGAAAGCTAAGTTGCACGGCGGTCATCGACCGCCTACCATGACGGCGCACAACGCCAGCGGAATTACCTCATTTCTACTTGTCCTTCCTCACAGGTCAGGCAGCTGCCATTTCAGGGGGGGGCACAGGCCATTGCATCTAACTAACCTACAGACTTGATCATGCCACAATCCAAGAACTGTGTGCCCAATTGGAGCCAGACCTGATGTCAGCTATCCGCCAGCCCACAGGTCCCCTTTAGTGCAGGTCCTGTCAGTGCTCCATTTCCTGGCAAGTGGTTCCTTCCAAACAACAGTGGCCATGGCATCAGGGATGTCTCAGCCAATGTTCTCCAACGTGTTGACCACAGTGTTGTCTGCCCTGCTGAAACACATGTGCAGCTACATCGTATTCCCTCGGGTGGAGGATTTGGCCACAGTGAAAGCTGAGTTTTATGCCCTGGGACATATCCCCAACATCATTGGTGCCATTGATAGTACACAAGTGGCCTTTGTCCCTCCTCCCCCCGGAGAAATGAACAAGTTTTCAGGAATAGAAAAAGCTATCACTCTATGAATGTGCAGATGGTGTGTTTGGCTGACCAGTACATCTCCCATGTAAATGCCAAATACCCTGGCTCTGTGCATGACATCTTTCTCTTGAGGAATAGCAGCATCCCATATGTGATGGGCCAACTCCAGAGGCACAGGGCGTGGCTAATAGGAGAGCCCAAGGTCCCCACACAGTATAATTTGGTGTCTGGGTATGGGGTTGTCCCTAAGTGTTAGTATGTGTCTAACAGTTGTCCCTAGATATTTTCAAGTGACTCTGGTTACCCCAACCTCTCATGGCTACTGATCCCAGTGAGGAATGCCAGGAAAAGGACAGAGGAACGTTACAGTGAGGCACATGGGTTCCGGTGCCTCCATCTGACAGGTGGATCCCTGTACTACTCACCCAAGAAGGTGTGCCAGATCATCGTTCCATGTTGCACAACCTGGCCTTGAGATGCTAGGGGCCTTTTCTGCAGGAGGATGTGCCTGGAGATGGTCTTGTGGCTGCGGTGGAGCCTGTGGACAATGAGGAAGAGGAGGTAGAGGAAGAAGATGTTGATAACGGAAGCAACATAATACAGCAGTACTTCCAGTGACACACAGGTAAGACACTGTAACTTAACTTATCAGTTATCTGTTGAACATTGTAAATGGCAGCCTGATTTCCCTATGTCTATGGCCACTTACTGTACCCTTTGGCATCTCTATTTTCAGATCTCTGTGGCCCACTCTGGCTCCTGCTATGTGTACTGCTGCCCACCAAAGGTCATTTCAAATCATATTTGACTGTACATTTGACTTGCAATGCTTTGATTATGTTGACCTAATACATATTTGAATCATTTGACAGACTCCAGATTTGTATTTTGTTCCAAGGGTGTTTATTTACGTGGATGTGCAATGGGCTGGGCTGATGGTGGAGGAAAGTCCAGGGTAGAGTCCAGTCTCTTGGTATCAAAGGTGCATTGTCCAATGGGGCATAGGAAGGGGGGCAATGGCAGTTCAAGGTGGACAGGGTGACAGAGTGGTGACAATCAGGAGAGTCTTATTTCCTGGCGGGGGTCTTGGCAGTATTCTCTGGCTTCTGCCTGTATCGCAGGGACTGTTTGCGCGGTGATTCTCCTTCTGCAGGGGGTGGGGTGCTGGTGGCCTGTTGTTCCTGTGATGGGGCCTCCTGTCCACTAGCGCCGATAGAGGTGGAAGGCTGTTCATTGGTGTGGCTAGTGTCAGGGGTCCGTTGTTGTGCCACTGCCTCCCTCATGGTGTTGGCCATGTCGCCCAGTACCCCTGCAACGGTGACCAGGATGGTGTAGATGCGTTTGAGGTCCTCCCTGATCCCCAGGTTAATGCTTCCATAGTGATTTATTGAGAAAAAACGAAAAAGAAAGAGGTAATCAGTTCCAGAAGTTATTAGTCCAGAGAATTTTTGACAATCTGGAAGCTGGAGTTCAAATCAAAAGATCCACGAAATGACAGTCCAGTCTGTTGATATCACGGTTTGGAACAAATAGCAACATTCAGTAGAGGAACAGCCAGTCTGTTGATATCACGGTTTGGAACAAATAGCAACAATCAGTAGAGGAACAGCCGTAATTATCGATTATGTTATTGAGAATGGCATAGTTCTTAGTTGTGATGTCACCCCAATTGGCCTCATCGATTTGTTGGGTGAGCTGATCAACTTCTTGTTTATGGCGCTCATATTGTTCCTGGGAGATATCAATTAGTTGTTGAATCATGTTCATCGAAGCCATTTTGAGATTAGCTTCCCACTTCTGAAGGCTCTCTTGGGAGGTGGTATCGGTGGGAGGAAAAATCAATATGCGTAATCCCCGGGGGATACGGTCATTATCTAAGTATATTTTAAGGGAAGCCACCTCCCACCATTTGGCTGTTTCCTTTTTAAGAGATCTTTCCAAAGCCAAGAAAGTGCTTTTTGCCGAGGTCAAATTGGTGATACCCGAATTCGGAGTGCCAGCATCGGATGTGTTGAACACTTGATCCAGTTTAGCATTGCGTTGCTGTCTTCTGTTGAGTGTGAAAGACATCATAAGGTAAGGCTTAAGCAGGAAGTCTATACGTTTGCAAGTGATTGCTACAGAGAAAGAAAGGGGGAGTCCAGCCAGTAGACTTCCTTGGAATGCCGAATTTATAAAATGGTTGTGGGAACTCAAAACCGGAAGGCCTGGACCCTAAGCCTCCCAAAGAGTTATAATGCTAAATCAATAGGAGGTGAGTTTCCACTTCAAAAATTAAAACTGCTCAGCTTAATGCTGCCATAGTGATTTATTGAGAAAAAACGAAAAAGAAAGAGGTAATCAGTTCCAGAAGTTATTAGTCCAGAGAATTTTTGACAATCTGGAAGCTGGAGTTCAAATCAAAAGATCCACGAAATGACAGTCCAGTCTGTTGATATCACGGTTTGGAACAAATAGCAACATTCAGTAGAGGAACAGCCAGTCTGTTGATATCACGGTTTGGAACAAATAGCAACAATCAGTAGAGGAACAGCCGTAATTATCGATTATGTTATTGAGAATGGCATAGTTCTTAGTTGTGATGTCACCCCAATTGGCCTCATCGATTTGTTGGGTGAGCTGATCAACTTTAAAATATACTTAGATAATGACCGTATCCCCCGGGGATTACGCATATTGATTTTTCCTCCCATCGATACCACCTCCCAAGAGAGCCTTCAGAAGTGGGAAGCTAATCTCAAAATGGCTTCGATGAACATGATTCAACAACTAATTGATATCTCCCAGGAACAATATGAGCGCCATAAACAAGAAGTTGATCAGCTCACCCAACAAATCGATGAGGCCAATTGGGGTGACATCACAACTAAGAACTATGCCATTCTCAATAACATAATCGATAATTACGGCTGTTCCTCTACTGATTGTTGCTATTTGTTCCAAACCGTGATATCAACAGACTGGCTGTTCCTCTACTGAATGTTGCTATTTGTTCCAAACCGTGATATCAACAGACTGGACTGTCATTTCGTGGATCTTTTGATTTGAACTCCAGCTTCCAGATTGTCAAAAATTCTCTGGACTAATAACTTCTGGAACTGATTACCTCTTTCTTTTTCGTTTTTTCTCAATAAATCACTATGGAAGCATTAAGCTGAGTAGTTTTAATTTTTGAAGTGGAAACTCACCTCCTATTGATTTAGCATTATAACTCTTTGGGAGGCTTAGGGTCCAGGCCTTCCGGTTTTGAGTTCCCACAACCATTTTATAAATTCGGCATTCCAAGGAAGTCTACTGGCTGGACTCCCCCTTTCTTTCTCTGTAGCAATCACTTGCAAACGTATAGACTTCCTGCTTAAGCCTTACCTTATGATGTCTTTCACACTCAACAGAAGACAGCAACGCAATGCTAAACTGGATCAAGTGTTCAACACATCCAATGCTGGCACTCCGAATTCGGGTATCACCAATTTGACCTCTGCAAAAAGCACTTTCTTGGCTTTGGAAAGATCTCTTAAAAAGGAAACAGCCAAATGGTGGGAGGTGGCTTCCCTTAAAATATACTTAGATAATGACCGTATCCCCCGGGGATTACGCATATTGATTTTTCCTCCCACCGATACCACCTCCCAAGAGAGCCTTCAGAAGTGAGAAGCTAATCTCAAAATGGCTTCGATGAACATGATTCAACAACTAATTGATATCTCCCAGGAACAATATGAGCGCCATAAACAAGAAGTTGATCAGCTCACCCAACAAATCGAAGAGGCCAATTGGGGTGACATCACAACTAAGAACTATGCCATTCTCAATAACATAATCGATAATTACGGCTGTTCCTCTACTGATTGTTGCTATTTGTTCCAAACCGTGATATCAACAGACTTGCTGTTCCTCTACTGAATGTTGCTATTTGTTCCAAACCGTGATATCAACAGACTGGACTGTCATTTCGTGGATCTTTTGATTTGAACTCCAGCTTCCAGATTGTCAAAAATTCTCTGGACTAATAACTTCTGGAACTGATTACCTCTTTCTTTTTCGTTTTTTCTCAATAAATCACTATGGAAGCATTAAGCTGAGTAGTTTTAATTTTTGAAGTGGAAACTCACCTCCTATTGATTTAGCATTATAACTCTTTGGGAGGCTTAGGGTCCAGGCCTTCCGGTTTTTAGTTCCCACAACCATTTTATAAATTCGGCATTCCAAGGAAGTCTACTGGCTGGACTCCCCCTTTCTTTCTCTGTAGCAATCACTTGCAAACGTATAGACTTCCTGCTTAAGCCTTACCTTATGATGTCTTTCACACTCAACAGAAGACAGCAACGCAATGCTAAACTGGATCAAGTGTTCAACACATCCGATGCTGGCACTCCGAATTCGGGTATCACCAATTTGATCTCTGCAAAAAGCACTTTCTTGGCTTTGGAAAGATCTCTTAAAAAGGAAACAGCCAAATGGTGGGAGGTGGCTTCCCTTAAAATATACTTAGATAATGACCGTATCCCCCGGGGATTACGCATATTGATTTTTCCTCCCACCGATACCACCTCCCAAGAGAGCCTTCAGAAGTGGGAAGCTAATCTCAAAATGGCTTCGATGAACATGATTCAACAACTAATTGATATCTCCCAGGAACAATATGAGCGCCATAAACAAGTAGTTGATCAGCTCACCCAACAAATCGATGAGGCCAATTGGGGTGACATCACAACTAAGAACTATGCCATTCTCAATAACATAATCGATAATTACGGCTGTTCCTCTACTGAATGTTGCTATTTGTTCCAAACCGTGATATCAACAGACTGGACTGTCATTTCGTGGATCTTTTGATTTGAACTCCAGCTTCCAGATTGTCAAAAATTCTCTGGACTAATAACAACTTCTGGAACTGATTACCTCTTTCTTTTTCGTTTTTTCTCAATAAATCACTATGGAAGCATTAAGCTGAGTAGTTTTAATTTTTGAAGTGGAAACTCACCTCCTATTGATTTAGCATTATAACTCTTTGGGAGGCTTAGGGTCCAGGCCTTCCGGTTTTGAGTTCCCACAACCATTTTATAAATTCGGCATTCCAAGGAAGTCTACTGGCTGGACTCCCCCTTTCTTTCTCCCTGATCCCCAGGTACTATCCCTGCTGCAGCCGCTGGGTCTCCTGCCACTTGGCCAGTATCTGGCCCATCGTCTCCTGGGAATGGTGGTATGCTCCTAGGATGTTGGTGAGTGCCTCCTGGAGAGTGGGTTCCCTGGCCCTGTCCCCCCCGCCGTACAACAGTCCTCCCAGCTTCCCTGTTGCCCTGTGCCTCTGTCCCCTGAACCATGTGCCCACTGCCACTGAGCCCAGGTCCCTGATCATCCTGTGTTTGTGGGGTTGCATGGGGTCCATGTAGTGGTGGACACACTGCTGATTGATGTGTCCTGGGGACAGAGGTATGGGCCCGCTGGGTGGGTGCTGTGCTGGTGTTTCCTGAGGAGGGAGGCTCTGTGGTGGGTTGGGACTGTGGCAGGGTAACCGACTGTCCAGAGGTCCCTGATGGGCCAGGTTGGTCATCCTGATCCAGGCGTGCAGAGCTGCTGTCATCGCTGTGGGCCTCTTCTGGGACCTCCTCTCCGGTGACATTGAGTAGGGGTCCTGTGCGGATGCAAATGCAGTGTTAGTGTATCTGCATGTGACATCTTGTGCATGGGTGTGTTTCCCTGTATGTTTGTGATTGCCCTGTCAGCTTTGCCTTGTGTGCGTGGTGATTTTGTGGGCTAGGTGATTCTCTCTACTGGGCATGCTGTGGTGATGGGTGTCCATTGAGGTCTGTGATGGGGGTCCATGCATTGGTGTTACATGCAGGGTTTGATATTGGGATGGGTGGGTTGTGATAGTGTGGTATGTGTGAGGTGGTGGTGTGATGGGGGTGAGGGTAGGGGTAGGAGTTCGTGATGGCATGCAGGTAGGGTGGGGGATATAGTATTGAAGATTTGACTTACCAGAGTTTAGTTCTCTTGCTACTTCTGCGAGGCCCTCTGGATGCATGATCGCCAAAACTTGCTCATCCCATGTTGTTAGTTGTGGGGGAGGAAGTGGGGGTCCACCACCAGTCCTCTGTACAGCTACCTGGTGTCTTACAACCACGGAACACACCTTCCCCGTAGGACTTTCCACCTCTTCCTGATGTCATCCCTAGTTCTTGGATGCTGTCCCACGGCGTTGACCCTGTCTAGGATCTACGAATAGCTGTGCCTCTACCAGGATGATTTCCTCCACCGTGACCCTTAGCTCCTCCTCTGAAAACCTTGGGTGTCTTTGGGGTGCCATGGATGTGGTGTGAGTGGTATGTGTGGGGTGATGTGTAGGGGTGTTGTGTTGTGGGGTGCGTGGATGGTGTATGGCTGATGATGTATTGTGCCTCTGATTGAGTGGGTGCTCCTGGCTTATGTCTCTCCCTCTTATCAATCTTTTTTCTTGTTGAAAGGGTTGTGGGTAATGTGTGTGTGTGTTTTATAGTGTTATGGGTGTGGTGTGTGTATGTGTGTCAGGTATGTGTATTTTGAATTGTCCAATGTGGTGTAGTTTTGTTTGTGTGTATTTTGAGCGCGGCGGTGTGTACCGCCAATGGTTTACCGTGGTTGGAAGACCGCTGCAGTGATTCGTGGGTCCTGATACTGTGGCCGTATTCATGTTGGTGTAACGGTGTGGGTTTTGGTACTACTATTTATTACTGACCTTTGGTCTGGTGGACTTGTGTGGGTGTCTGTATAGTGGCGGATTTCCCTGTGTGGGTCATAATACCCGTAATAGATTACCACCACAGTCACGGTATGTTGGCGGCCGTCAGCACAGCGGTAGGCGGCATTTACCTCCATGGTTGTAATGAGGGCCTTAATCTTAAAAAATTCATATCTCGACTTTTTGATTCAATTTTTGTCGTTTTTGTCTTGTTTTACTCAGATCAATATTCTCTATTTTTCTAAACCTATGGGGAGTCTTTTTGTGGTGTTTGTCATTGTGTTACTGTGGGTGTGTGTTGCATCAATACTTTACACATTGCCTCTGAAGTTAAGCCTGACTGCTCTGTGCCAGGCTACCAGAGGGGGAGCACTGGTTAATTTGGCTAGTGTAACTGATTTACCCTGACTAGGATTATGGCCCTTACTTGGACAGGATGCATACCTCTGCCAACAAAAGACCCAATTTCTAATACCTGTTAATACTAAGAAAACCGCGAATAGGTTTGAATATTACCACGTCCATGAGAGATTGCACAAACTGTCATGCTTGAGCCTCCAAAATGGAAGTGGTTTTCCTTACATGGTTATTAACGATGAGCCTCCTGCAACTCCCATCAATTATGTAGATATGAATGACCAGATCAGCCTTATTGAGCATCTCAAAGTGACTCCATTCTCAATTGGTCAGAGAGAATGTGTATGCTTTGAATCAGATGCTGCTAATCTTGGTTTTCCTTCTGCCTAGGGGTGGACATGAGGCTGATTGGGTGCAACAGCAACTGCCCTTTCATCTAAATAAATAGGATGAGGAAACTTCCTAAGGGTTTTCATAGACTAGAATGCAAAATCAGGGTGCTCTCAATCCAGATGATGGGAAAAGGTGCAAACTATACATACTACAACCTAACACAGATCACTAGGTAACATCTTGGACCAGAAGTAATCCCACCATCTATGACCGAACCAAAAGTGTCATAAGCATACACCAAGATGTAGGTGCATGAAGGTACCAAACCACTATATTTGGGAGGAAATTTTGAAACATATTAAAAATGATCTGAGGTCGGTGACTGCCGCATTCTGGCACTTTGATGAGGTGCAATATAGCTGAGACTCCTCAGTTAATACAGTTCACACTCATGGTGTGGGCTGAAAGACACCCTGGCGGCAATATACACAGGTATGGAAGGCATCAGAATGAATAGTGTTTATTTATACATTGACTATTATGCAACCCTTGGTATTGCAGCATAAGATACTTCCATCACATATTAGTTGGCAGGTGGATGGGGAAGACCTACTCAGCATTCTACTCCCAGTAATCACCCTCAAAACCACACAACTAGGTGCCATGAAAATCTACATTCATGTGAGGCCCCCAAACAAGGCTATCAAGAGGGAAAGATGCCCAAAGTCGATGACATGCCAGTGAATCTGAGCAGAGCAAGGTGGTTCTCCAAGCTGGATCTAAACTCTGTGTACTCTCAGTAACTCCTGGCCTAGGAAAGGTACTACATCACATTTTCCATGGACATTGGTCTAAGAAAATACAAATGTCTCAGTTTTAGCATATCATTGATGGCTGAGATGTTCTAAATTGCAATCACTGCACTACTAGTTGATCTAACAGGCCGCAAATGAAATCCTCTTAATCTGTGCCATCAACATCAGTAATCATCTTCAGTGACTGAGAGCAGAGCAGTTCTACAGAGGCTGCTGAAATGATAGGACTAATGCTTTAGAGTGATTATTGTACCTTCCAAATAAAAAATGTAAGCTTTTTTTGCACAGCGTTTTCCTTATTTGAAGGTGTTTGTGCTGACCTTCACAAGCTGCTAGATACTTTCACAGACAGACAAACGCATGTTCTTGTATGTGGAGATGTTGCTACCTTTACAGAAACTACGTGATCTCACCAAAAGTATAAACTGTCTTTTCAGACTTTGAAAGATGTCTTGAATTTGCTATCTTGGAAAATCCAAGGAAGCGGTCTGGCAGGGAGTTAGGGAAGGGGCCCTAAGGGGATGGGAAGTGATGTGGCATCTTTGGGTTCGGCACAGGCGTTTACCTTCTAGAACTCTCATCTTTCAAACTCCTGAATAAGGCAAACTGTGCACCACACAGGAAGTAGGAACAGTGCATCGGGGAACTAGCCTGGTTTCCCGGTGCCATTGTGCCATCACCTGGTATCTCCTGGGATAGTTCTGTCACAATGGAACAGCCAGTGCCGGGGATTGCCCTACAAGGGGGGGAGGGTGTGTGGAGCTCCCCATTTCCGTCGTCTTTTTCCCCTGTGGAGGACCAGAGACCCAGGGGCATTGCTGTGTGCCTCTCCCTGTGCCCATGTCTGGGAAGAGTGAGGAGCATGCAGTGCAGTACACCCATGCATGCTCAAAAGAGCAGGAAAGAGAAGGACGAGCTGGCATCTTTGCCAACTTTTACTAAGGTGTGCCAGCTGGGAATTGGAGCCGGCTTGGTTATGGGCGTCTGGGCTCCCATGGTGCCTCAAGCAAAAAGAACCTGGCTTTCCCCAGAGTTGGATGGAAGCACCCACCATAGGAAAAATGTGTTCACCAGAGGGCAGTTTGATTTTTTTTAAACCAATAAAAAAGAAAAAAGTAACAATTTCCCAGCCCACAGTGGCTGAAGTGAATGAGACCACAGCAGGACAAATATAATGGCCTTAAACCACCCGGGGCGTCGAGAAAATTATGCATGATTTGAGGAAATGTTGTCCCAAGAGGAGCCGGGGCAAAACCAATGTGACAGGCTCCAACAAGAGCCTCAAATTAATTTTCAAAACTGCCAACCCTAAGTATCTAAGATAACCTGTAAGAGTGACATGGGGAGAGTTTTATGTCAATATTAAGCACTTTTGGTGCTGTGATGAATGGGCCTTAGTGATGAGTTTTTATGATTGCTTTGGTTACAGGTTAAAGATAGAGAAAAGGCTTTTACACTACATTGATACTGGACATTGAAAACTTTATTTACATTTAGAGTGTTGATAGCTAAATGCTGCATATATACAGGTTAAGGTGAGGTTTTCAGTATTGATTTGCAGTGTGCTTTACTTTGTGCACTTGAAGGCACTGGCAAGGCTGACTTCTTAGTGAGACCCTGATACTGACAGAGAAATGTGCAGTAGCAATATTTATGCACGGCATTCTGAGAGAACTCCTAGGGGGGGGGTGGTCATTCTTGTTTGTGTTTTCAGAAAGAAACTCCTGCTCTGAGGTTTTGTATCTGAAAAACAAAAAAGTATAAAAGTTGGGTGGCTGGCTGGCTGTCAAAACCGAAGGCAGCTGTCCACCAAACCTTTTATACCTTGAACGCAACTACCAGAGAAAGTGATTCTTTTCAAGGTACAGAGATGACCGCTGGGTTGGCAGTCATCTCTGAATTTGGCTGACGGTAGTCTATCAGGTTGGTGGAGATAAAGTCACTCATGGTGATGGAGGTAATTTAATCTACTACTCTGTTGGACGGATTACCTAAATTTGGCCCCAAGTTATCAAAATTACTCCTTTGTCTATGTCTCCTGTGAGCCCCAGCAGGGCATACGCAGACACCTTACATTCTAGAGGCGGTGAGTTCCTGAAGAGCTGCAGAATGAAATGAGGATAGTATGTGTAGTAATCCATTGCTTGTAGTCTGCTCTCATTATGGTGTGTAAAGTAGTACCTAATTGCCCATGCTGCTGTCTGACTGTCCTAAAAACTATAAAATGTAACAAAAAAAGTTAAAATAACAAGCTCCATATTTACTGATAGAGGAGGTGATCGCCATCAAATTATGCTGTTGGCGATGTCATTTATGTCGTTATGGAAAATAATTCAGGTTAATAACTTATCACACACAACTGATAACATTGTTCCATGGATCCAACATTTATCTGCGTCTTTGGATTGAAAACTGGGCATTTCAGCTACCACAATACAGCTTTGAGAAGTCCTGTTGAGGGAGGGCTAACAACCCCAATGACAACCTGTCCATAGGCTACACGCGTAAAAGGGAGAAGCTCCAGGCTAATGATATGGAGAAACACATGAGGCTAATAGTGACATGGGCATGCCCTAAAGCAAGATCCATAAAAAAAAGCAATAATGTCTTGAAGACAGATGAACATTTACAGACCGCAGTCATGCCTCTGTATCTAACCAATGGAAAACATTCCTAGGAGACAGCAAAGCCGAGAAGTAGCTGCCAGAACCACCTTGCAGGCCTCAATGCGAGTGAGACATGAACTGTTTGTGCCTGAAGGTGGTCTAACACCAAGAGGCGAGAGGTTTGTATAACTGACCATGGTGATAATGAAAGCACTGGCACGACTCATGTGAGCCACCAGGGAATTGTACACACCAATGTGCACCTACATGAAAAAAAATCTTGTTTCCCAATTGGGGCAATGTAGCAGAAGTGTTTGTATCACAGTGTCATCTTTATCACACAGCAGGGAATGCAGGACCTCTAGCACCAATTATAGGTGAAGAGAATTGAAATCCATGATAATGCCTTCGTCATTGTTTTGCACAATCCCTTATGGCAGGCAGCTGTTCAAAACTGTTAATGCATCCACTGAGTATCCTTAGGTAGAGTCTGTGCCAATAACATCTTTTAAAAAGGTAGTGTCCTGATTGGAGTAAATATTGGTTACCGGATAAATAACTGAGGAGTTCACAACAGACAGTGAACTCCTGTTTAAAAGCATAAAATTCCAAGACTACCAACAATATTCAAACATCAAGCACAGCCCCCAATTGGCTTCTAACCAGTGGCTAGGTGGAGCGGTTTATGGAAATACTGAAGAAGTCAATGCAAATATGCAAGGAACAAAGCATCGGTCTTGAGTGGGCTATGCTTAAATTACTGATTAAATATCCTCCGTTACTCCGCTTAACCCACCATCTATATCGAGGCGGTTAGTTTTGGCTGGTAAATAAGGAACACTTCGCCTGCTGTTCCATAGTGGACACCTAGCACGTCTATGCATGAAGAAATGGAACCCCCCAAAAATGTTAGCAAGTAGAAAACCTCCGTCTGCCAAACAGTGAAATATGAGATGGCGTTCTGGTCTAAAAAATAACACCCCGGAGGGACATTTTGCTAGTCAAGCATAGCAGGTGGTGTCACAAAAGGAAACAAAGATCATTGTTGAGAGGAATGATGAGTGAGTCAAGTGGTATGCACCACTATTTTGGATCCACAAGTTCGTCCTGCCATTATTTCGGATCCATTAATTTGGAATGACACTCATTTCAGATTACCATGATTTTGCATCCCTTCAAATCGGAAAGGTAAATATGTATGTATGGATATATTTGTGGGTGTATATACATTAATAAATACATTTAGAATGTTTCCTAACGTTTTTTGTTGGTTTTGTTCTGTTTAGCTTTGTGCTACAGTTTGCATTCTCCATTATTTTAATATGGAACACAAACCTTGTTGCATTCTCTTTTATAACAGTTTATGCTAGTCATATTATCTCCTTGTGCGATTACTGTTAGTTTCCTGACTATATCTGTGATTTCACACTACTTAAAACTTTATAACAAATAAAAAGACAATAGGATGAAAAAGGAAAACAAACCATTAGGGGCAGCAACCATCCACAAATATACTGTACAGATGCACAGAGTGTACTATGCCATTCATTACCATTGTTCATTGTGGGGAGGGATCATAACTCACAAGAGACACGATATCACTCCTATCTTTCAACAAGGGTAATAAATACTTTATTATACTCTGAGCATCTAGATGTATGGTTTATTTTGTCATTTTTCATTTTTACTTGTTTTAAAAAATATATTTAACCTAAACCAGGATTCATGAGGTGAAAACTGTGAAGTAGGGAAAAATCACACTGAAGAGAGGCTGTGGCAATTAGGAGAGTTGTTTCATGTGTTCAATAATTGTAATATGGAAACTCTGAGACAGTAAACCGAGTTTTTCAAATGTTGAGTGCGGTCTTGTGTGGTTATGCTCTGCAGTTTAACATTTGCACTTTCATAACTACGTGCTAAGATGTTTTTTTAATAGAGTTCTAGTAAATGACATTTTTCATTGATCCACATTTAACTGCCACCTCATAAGACACTGCACTGTGTAGCTATGGTGGGAACAGTGTTTACATTGAAAATACAGTTTTGTATTTACCTATAACTTTTGACCCCATATACAGATTTGCATAAAACCTGACAGTTTACTTACTCAGTCACCTAAGAGTGAAGATCTGTCCGCAGGAAACACACCAGGGGGAAGTGGGGGTGAAAAGTGATTTCCCATCTTAGCTTGTATTGGAAAGTTTGCTCACATCTGCAGCCCGAACAGATGAATAGATGTATACAAAGCTTGGCATGAAAGTAAAACTTAAATCAGATCGCAATCCTTTTTTGATTTGGTGTAAAGCCGTGCTTTGAGAAGTTCCTCAGCAGGAACACTTTTATATGTCTCTGTCATTTTAACTCGCAAGTTAAAACTTTTGAATCCTGTCATTTCCAGTTAGAATTTTTTTTTCAAAACGTGACTGGATAAGGGGTGAAACTGTCCTTTTTACCACCTGGTAACTCATTAGTCGGCTCTAACGTCTAAGTTTTGCCTAACCACAATGGCCTTATGGCCAGTCTTGCTGAGCAGTGCTCGCCAGTGCGCAGCAGAGGTTAGGCGCCCATGGGCTTTGCTGCTTTGGCCGTGTGCACAGGGGTTTGACGGCCTGGCGGAAGGGTGCTGGCATCAGGGCCTGCGTCCCACCCCCAGTGTGTATGGCTTTTGGCCGTAGACGCTGGAAATTAGGTACATCATGCAACAAACATTGGCAAAGCCAAGAGTTCTCTCCTATGACAGCTTTTGGCTTTGGCAATGATTTTTAACGATGCTGTACAGCAGTACAAATGCTGTGCAGCGTTGCTAAAAAAATAATTTTTCAAAAAACTGCTATGATGCAGCAAGCATTATTTTTTTTTTATAAAAAAACAAACAAACGGGGTCGGGGGAAGAGGCAAAACGATGGGAGGGTAAGAGATAAAGAGACATTTTCAATGCAACGGGTCTCACAGTTGTTCGAGTTAGAGCTATTAGCATTGTAAAGCAAAAAAAAAAGGCAGCGCGATCGCGCTATGTACAATGCAGCGTGATCGCACTGTGTGGAAAATAAACAGATAAAGTAGTCCAGACTCCAGGCTGAAAAAACCGAGCCTCGTATGTTTTTGGTGCTTTACCGGTGCTGTGTAGGTGGGCCAAATACCAGAAAAGGCATGACGTATGCATGCCTTTCACAAATTAAAGCAAGCAGATTTTAAAAGGCAAGCCCACAAACCAATGTAAGTGACTGACGTGGCATGGGCGTGGTTTGAAGCCCAAAGAGAGATTACAAAATGGATGGAGCACTTTGTGCTCGCCCATAAAAAGTAGGTGGGGGTAGGACATGGTAGAGACAATGTCAAAGCACAAGGACAACAGATGGTGAGAGGGAGGGGATGGAGTCAAACTGACAACAGGATATGCATGAGGGGCTGAGGAAGCAAACACAATGGAGGGTGGGTAGGAGGTGCTTGAGCTGCAAGCTAACAATGTAGGGTGGGTAGGAGGGACTGGGGTAGCAAACTGACAATGGAGGGTGGGTGGACAGAGCTTTCGAAGCACAGGGAAAATGGAGGGAGAAGGGTTTGGGGAAGCACACAGACAACGCCGGGCAAGAGGGGATGGGGAAACGCATAGCAGATGATGTGTGGGACAGGCTGAGAAAGAAAACAGACAATGGAAGATGGGCAGGTGGATATAGAGGTGTGGGTAGGGAGGAAGCAAGAACAGCAACTGAGGGAGGGCAAGAAAGAGAACAAGAAGCAGGGAGAAGCACCAGAGAGAGACAGCTGGCAAACACAAGCCCTCTTTTAGAGTGCTTAAACAAAAAGAAACAAGTATTTCCTAAAAAGAGTAGGGACCAACCCAAGAAGGGGAAGGAAAGCCTTTAGAATCTGGCAAATAATAAGTGAGCTAATACGAGTGACAGTGAAGCCAACCAATGGTAAGCAATTAGTGGACTCTAAGCCCAACAGTAACATTAAGGGGGTGATTCTGAGTCTGGCGGGCGGCAGAGGCCGCCCGCCAGACTTCCCCCACCAAAATACCGCTCCGCGGTCGAAAGACCGCTGAGGTTATTTTGGGATTTGCCCTGGGCTGGCGGGCGACCGCCAAAAGGCCGCCCGCCAGCCCAGGGCAAATCATCCTTCCCACGAGGACGCCGGCTCAGAATTGAGCCGGCGGAGTGGGAAGGTGCGACGGGTGCAGTGGCACGTGTCGCGTATTTCAGTGTCTGCTACAAAGTGGGGCCCCCAGGGGCCCCGCGGCACCCCCTACCGCCATCCTGTTCCTGGCGGGAGACCCGCCAGGAACAGGATGGCGGTAGGGGGTGTCAGAATCCCCATGGCGGCAGAGCGCGCTCCGCCGCCATGGAGGATTCACAAGGGCAGCGGAAAACCAGCGGGAGACCGCCGGTTTTCCGCATCTGACCGCGGCCGAACCGCCGCGGTCAGAATGCCCTGCGGGGCACCGCCGGCCTGTCGGCGGTGCTCCCGCCGACCCTGGCCCCGGCGGTCATTCTGACCGCCGGGGTCAGAATGACCCCCTAAGTCTTGCTACAGACAGCGCATATGCTGCCTTAGGCAAAACCTACAATACAATGAAACTCACTGGATAAAAAAAAATGAAACTGAGTTATGGTTCTGGCTTAAGGACATAAAAACAAGTTATAGTTATGAGAACACACACAACACATGCCTTAACTCATATCCTTAACCTGCTTTGTAATCCTTTTTTTTGTGTATCCCGTGGGAAATTGTACACTCGAGGTTTGGGCCAACTGTGCCTCTTTAGATAGCCAAGTTAATTGACAAAATGTACAGTGTATTTTACCCAAGAATTCATAAAAATGGGGAAATACTAATTGGATTAAATTAAATGTTTTGCTGTTGCCCGGTACAACACTTCTTGTAAAATCAATCAACGTATGAAATTTGAAAACGTTACGATTTTTCTTAAAATTCTTGTTAATATCCTTCATTATATCCTGTGTTATGAGGCCGCCTAACAAAGGAAAAGACAAGACTGCAAATACAAAACAGTGTTAGGAATTTTATGGTGGATTTTGTTTCATTTGAAAGACCGATTTATATGAAAATACAAGCCTTGAAAAAGACCCTGGCTTGAAAGCCATATAGGGCGAACTCTTGTTGGCTGGTTCCCAAATAAATGGAAGACTGTAAACCTACCTCTGTGATAACTAATTGGAATTATCATGAGGCTGCAAAGGAACCTCTGTTAAAATATTTAGGAAACAAATATATTTTAAATCATCTTGGATACACTATGTGAAGAATGTTAATAACAAAAAACTGAAGAGTACAGTATGATGTAATTCATGATTGATATTGGAAAATAATCAAGGATAATAGGATTTTTCAGAAAAATGGTAAAACCTGTCAATTTCATACGCTGAACGATTTTGAAACAAGCGCTTTATTGTGCAATTGCATATTATTGAATTGAATTAAATGTGTATTAAATCATTTGTTATGAATTCTTGGGAAAATACACTCAACACTTTTTCAATGAACACAGAAACATTTAACAGGAGAGTAACATGGCAGATACTGTGAGTTATGACATGTGTTGTGTGTGTTTATAACCATGACTGACACATTTCTATGGTTTTACTTGTTTGGGGACAGCATAGATCAGTTTTAACTGTTTTTTTAATGATTAAATAAATATATTACATGTTTAAGCCTACTTATTGAATCATTGCCAGTAGCATCATAGGTCCTATTTTACGGAAGGGGGGGTATAACTGAATTATTTTGTACAAAAGAGAAGAGTTATACACATCATTTCCTTTTCTTTCAGTGCTTGCAAAAATGACTCCAGAGTAGGAGTGCTGATCTTACAACACTAATCAGCACACCGGACAAGCTCACCCTTGCCGGCCAGCCTTGGTGCAAGCATCTACTAATGATCCCTCCATAGTATTTGAAAATAGAATAGATATTGTAAATGAAGAAGCCTGTCAACAATAATGTTCACTGCCACACGGTGCACATTATTTTCCCATTTTTTAGATAGGTCTTTTTTAACACTATTCTATAGTGTCAATGTAATTAAAAAAAGGAAAAACGCATTTTGGAAAGCATATTTTAAAATTTGCTTGAAATGCACTTTACTTTCAAACATTTTAACTTTGTAATAATACACATTGTGCATAAAACACATTTTCAAATATTAGCGCATTATCCACAATAATGTAACACCTTGCACTTTGAATGTTGGAAATGAAAATAAATCCTTTTTTAAAAAAAGCAAATGGCTTGTACCGGCTTGTGTTGTCTACTGGATATGCCCGGGTGAATTAATTGTTGCCTGGGGTAGGCATTCTCAGGAAAGAGGATCATATATATATATATATATATATATATATATATATATATATATTTAGGATAGCTGAAACATGTGTTCTGACAAACTAAACTGCTTTGGGGAGAATTGGTGTGCTGCGTCTCTTGTCTATATATATATATATATATATATATATATATATATATATATATATATATGTATATATGTATATATATTTTTTTTGACAGTAGTAAGCAGCAAAAGCAAAACATTCACTTCAGATCCACGTGCTGTGTAATTTAATAAAGTAACAAAAACTAATGTTGTTCAGCTGCAACTGGCGGATATCCGTTCACCATATTATGACACACACACCAATCCGACAGAATTAAGCCACATACACAAATCCGCCAGTCCAAAGGTCAGTGATAAAGTGGTGGTATCAAAACCCACACCGTTACGCCAACAGAACAAGGCCTACGACATTATGACCCACGAATCACCACAGCAGATATTCAGTGGTGGTAAACCATTGGCGGTACATACTGCCGTACTCACAATGGACACTCACTTACAAAACAACACCACATCGGACAATTTGGTTTCTCATTGGTTAAAATTGGGCCCTATGGGTTACAATGGGCAATGGTGATCTATGCCGGTGGGAGGCTCATGCACAGCCCCTTCACCCTCGGATGGCTGCACTGTGGTTGTGCTGGAGGTGGTGGTGGGAGGCTCCTGCACAGCCCCTGCACCCTCGGATGGCTGGACTCTGGTGGTGCTGGTGGTGGTGGTGGGAGGCTCCAGCACAGCCCCTGCACCCTCGGATGGCTGCACTGTGGTTGTGCTGGAGGTGGTGGTGGGAGGCTCCTGCACAGCCCCTGCACCCTCGGATGGCTGGACTCTTGTGGTGCTGGTAGTGTTGGTGGGAGGCTCCTGCACAGCCCCTGCACCCTTGGATGGCTGCACTGTGGTGGTGGTGGGAGGCTCCGGCACAGCCCCTGCACCCTGCGGTGGCTGCACATCCATGGTTGGTGGTGGGGGCGATGTGACAGCTGCTGGTGCAGGCTCCTTGCCCTTCTTGCCTGCTGGTACAGGCTCCTTGCCCTTCTTGCCTACTGGTGCAGGCTCCTTCACCTTTCGGATGGCAGGTGCAGGCTCCTTTCCATTCGGCTGGCTGGTGCAGGCTCCTTCCCCTGCAGTATATGTGGCCTGGAATCCTTTCCACCACAAGTAGGTGCGGATGGAACTGGGCCCGTGGACTGTGTGGCTGAGGTGCTTGGCTGGGTTCGTGATACCCTGACCATACATGCAGGACGGGAGAGGAGGGGTAGGGAAGAGGTCAATGGTGGAAAGGAAAAGCTTTTTAGGGACATAGGGGCGGGAAGTGGGAGAAGTAATGGGAGTGGTTGTTGGAGGTGTCTGCTTATTTTGGGTGCAGGTGCATGAGCTGGATGCTGTTGTGAGGTAGATGGCTGTTGAGTGTCTGAGTGCTCACGTTTGTGTACCTTAGGAGGGGGGACAGTGGGAGAGGACACAGGGGACGGGTGCATGGCTGTTGTGGAGGTGTCTGCCAGTGAGGTGTGTGTTCTGCTTGGTGTGGTGGTGATGCCGACAGTGGATGATGATGTAGTGCATGCAGGTGTGAGTGTGGACAGAACTGGGAGGGAGGTGGAGGAGGAGGCGGAGGGGGAGACAGTGGAAATAATGGATGTTGGTATGTCTGCATCTGGATGGTGTTTGTGTGAGTGCCTGTGGGATGACGTTTGGTGCTTGTGTTTGCCTGTGACACTCTTGGGTGTTGTCCTTTGTGCATGCTCGTCTGGCTGTGTGCTTGGGATGGGTTTGGGTTGAGGAGAATGGGACTGGGAAGTGGTAGTTGTAGAGGGGAACTGTAGAAACCGGGACAATGGCTGCCATTAGAGAGGAGGCCAGAGCCTGGATCGATCTCTGTTGGGCCGCCAATCCAGTGTGAAAGCCCTCCAGGAATGCATTAGTCTGTTGCATCTGGGCTGGCAGCCCCTGGATGGCATTCACAATGGTTGACTGCCCTACAGAGATGGATCTCAGGAGGTCCATAGCCTCCTCAGTCAGGGCAGCAGGGCTCACTGGGGCAGGGCCTGAGGTGCCTGGGGCAAAGAAGATGCCACCCTTCTGGGTGAGAAGGCACGAGAAATTCAATGAAGGGCTGCAGGGAGGGCAATGCTGGTATGGGGGGTGGTGGCTGTACCTGTAGCTGGGGTGGTCACACAGGTGTCCGCCACCACCAGGGATCTTCCATCGGAGGACGTATCTGTGTCAAAACTGTCCCCTCCAGTCTCCACCATTGTGCTCCACTCGCCCTCCGTCCCACTGGTGCCCCCAGCGTCGGTGGACTCTGCCTCCTGGGTCCTGTGGGATGCAGCTCCCTCCGTTGCCTCTGCTCCTCCGCCAGATGATGCTAATGCACATAAGGACAGGATGAGAAAACAAAAAGGGGGGGAGAGACAAAGGATACACAGTTGGCATACACAGCACCTTCACACACAGGGAACAGGCCTCCGCACTCTGCATTGCACCATCACTGATATTGATAGCCACCAAGGCATGAGGATGGGCACACACTGCCAACTGAAGCACACCTTGGACCCACGCAGCCCTGACCAGTAGTGGATGCTTACAAGCTAGGTAGGCAGGATTATCCCTTCAGAACCCTAGCCATCAGGGGGGTCCTACTCTGCTATGTCAGGCCTGGTAGAGGGGCACCCACTAACACACATCTACCACCAGCCGTAACTTGAAATGATAGCCATGGTACTCACCCCCTTGTGGCTGCTGTGATGCCCTCAAGAGCCCATCCAGCTCTGGATAGGCCACCGCAAGTATGCGGGACATCAGGGGGGTCAGGGTCCGATGGGCACCCCTTCCTCGTTGGGAGGCCATCCTCAGCTGGGCCTCCGCCGTCTTCCGTGCCTAGTGTCTCAGGTTCTCCCACCGTTTGCAACAGTGGGTGGCCCGCCTTCCATAGACCCCCAGGGTCCACACCTCCTTGGCGATGGCACGCTATATACCCTTCTTTTGATGGGCGCTGGACTGCAGAGGCAATACACAGGAAAACACCATGAGACAAACAGTCCAGCCAGTTACACTTATGGCCCACCATACCCCTTCACATCACCATTTGCACACACATGGCCCAGCACACAACCAATACGCCGCCCAGAGGATATCCACCTACCCCCCTTACCCGGGCCTTCACACACAACTCCATGGATTCATGGCACATGCATTGTGCCCACAGTGTACTCACCTGTTCATCTGGAGGCCCATACAGCAGTCCATACTGGGGTAGGACCCCATCCACCAGTCTCTCCAACTCCACGAAGTGAAGGCAGGGGCCCTTTCCCCAGTCACACGGGCCATGGTAGTTTTCAGACACAGGTCACAGCAGCACATGTTGTGTAGGTCCTCTCCTGTGGATGATCTGGTAGCAAGTGAGGAATATGATAGAAAATGGCGGTCACGTCCGCAGCAGTGCATACCATCACCGCCGGAGTAGATTGCCATTGGCCACTGTACCCCATAGGGCCCAATGTTAGCCAATGAGGAGTTGCACGGCGGTTCCCGACCGCCTCCCGCAACGGCACACAATGTCAGCGGAATTACCTCACTTCCACCTGTCCTTCCACACAGGACAGGCGGACGCCATTTCAGGGGGGGTGCATGCCCTGGATATTTGCTGCATCACTGGTGAAATGTGGACGTACTATACATATCACACTTACCCATTACAAGTTAACAGCATGCAAAATTCTGTTGTGGCCCCATTGTTCAGTTTGTGACCTGCTCCTCACTCTTTTGCCCCATAGATTGCTACCGCTGCGGATGAATAGGAGATGGAGACATACCCCAGTGTACCCCTGGTGGACTTGGCAACAATGGAAGACAGGCACATCATCCTCACCTATAGACTTGACAGGGCCACAATCGCAGAGCTGTGTGCCCAATTGGAGCCTGACCTGATATCTCCTATCCGTCACCCCACTGGGATCCCCCCTCTTGTGCAAGTTCTATCAGTGCTCCATTTCCTGGCAACTGGTTCTTTCCAAGTGACAGTGGGGTTGGCAGCAGGAATTTCACAACCAATGTTCTCAATAGTGATGACCAGAGTGTTGTCTGCCCTGATTAAACACGTGCAGCTACATTGTTTTTCCCCAGGATGAAGATTTGGCCACAGTGAAGGCAGAGTTCTATGTAATGGGACATATCCCCAACATAATTGGGACAATTGATGGAACAGATATTGCATTTGTCCCCCCCATCAAAATGAACAGGTGTTCAGAAATCATAAGAGTTTCCACTCTATGAATGGTCAGATGGTGTGCTTGGCGAACCAGTACATCTCCCACATCAATGCTAAGTATCATGGGCCGGTGCATGATGCCTTTGTCCTGAGGAATAGCAGCTTCCCAAATGTGATGGCCCAACTACAGAGTCAAAGGGTGTGGCTAATAGGTGAGCCCTGGTGCCCATCCAGTTTATGTTGGTGTATGGGTATGGTGTGGGCCATAAATGATAGTGTGTGGCTAAATGTTGTCTCTCAATATTGCAGGTGACTCTGGTTACCCCAACCTCTCATGGCTGCTGACCCCTGTGAGGAATGCCAGGACAAGGGCAGAAGAATGTTATAATGAGGCACATTGGTGAACCCGAAGGATAATAGAAAGGACCTTTCGTCTCTTGAAGTCCAGGTTCAGGTGCCTCCATCTAAGGTGGATCCCTGTGCTATTCACCCAAGAAGGTCTGCCAGATAATAGTGACATGCTGCATGTTGCAAAACTTTGCCCTGAGACGCCATATGCCTTTTCTGCAGAAGGAGGTTGGAGATGCCCGTGTGGCAGCAGTGGACCCTGTGGACAGTGAGGATGAGGAGGCAGAGGATGAGATGAGGACAACAGAACATCAGTCATCAGACAACACTTCCAAAGACACACAGGTAGGACAGTGTTACTTCACATTTCAATGACATTTGTTTGCATTTCTGTGGCACTGGCATTTCCCAATTGTGTGCCCACTTACTGTTCCATCTGGCAAATCTTTATGCAGATGCTGGTGACCTCACATACACTCCTGGTGTGAGCACTGCAGTCAGCTACAGGTGATTAATCTATGCTCATTTTCTGTACAGTTCAATTGCAATGTCTGTACCTGTTTGAATGAATGCATAATTGAAAAACCTGACATACTCTAAACGTTTTTACCAAGGGTGTTTATTGAAGTGCTAAAATATAGAGGAGCAAGTGCAATGGGCTGGGGTGATGATGGAGGAAAGTCCAGGGTATTGTTCCAGTCTATTAGTAGCACATGTGCATTGTCCAAGGGGACATAGGAAGAGGAGCAATGGCAGTTCGAGGTGGACCGGGTGACAGGGTGGGACACAAGGGTGGGCAATCAGGAGAGTCTCATTTCCTGGCGGAGGTCTTGACAAGTGTCTCTGGCTTCTGTCTGGTTTGCAGAGAATTGTGGGGTGGTTCACCTTCTGCAGGGGGAGGGGTGCTGGTGGCCTGTTGGTTCTGTGGCGGGGCCTCCTGGCCACTGGCGGCAGCGGAGGTGGATGGCTGCTCAGATGACTGGCTAGTGGCAGGGGACCGCTTTTGTGTGACTGCCTCCCTCATAATGTTGGCCATGTCTGCCAGCACCCCTGCTAAGGAGACCCAGGTGTTGTTGATGGCCTGCAAGTCCTCCCTGATCCCCTTGTACTGTCCCTCCTGCAGCCGCCTGTTCTACTGCATATTGTCCAGGATCTGGCCCATCTTGTCCTGGGAATGTTGATATGCTCCCAAAAACTCTGCAAGTGCCTCCTGGAGAGTCGGTTCCCTGGGCTTGTCCTCCCCCTGGCGCACAGCAGTCCTCCCAGTATCCCTGTTGGCCTGTGCCTCTGTCCCCTGAATCGTGTGCCCACTGCCACTGACCCCAGGTCCCTGATTGTCTTAGGTATGAGTTTGTGGCCTGGGGTCCCTGTAGGGGTGGACACACTGCTGATTGACATGTCCTGGTGACAGAGATGTTGGTACACTGGGTGGGTGTTGTGGTGGTGTTTCCTGATGGGGGAGGCTTAGTGGTGGTGAGTGACTTGGCCTGGGTAACCTGCTGTCCAGAGGTCCCTGATGTGCGAGGTTGGTCATCCAGATCCAGAAGACCACAGTTTCTGTCATCACTGTGGGCCTCTTCTGTTGGGGAACTGGATATTGCTGGCACCTCCTCTCCGGTGACATTGGCTGGGGTACCTGTGGGGATGTAAATGATGTGTTATTGTTTCTGTGTCTGACATATTGTGCATCCGTGGCTTGCCCTCTTTGTTTGTATTTGCCCTGGCAGCTTTCACTTGTGTAAGTTTGTATATGGTGGGATAGCTGATCCTCTCTAGTGTGCATGCTTTAGTGATAGGTGTCCATGCAGGGCTGTGAGTGGTGTCCATGCATTGGTATGGCATGCAGGGCTTAGGATTGGGATGAGTGGGATGTGATGGTGGGGTGTGTGGGAGGTGGTGGAGTGATGGGAGTGAGGGTGGGGTGGGGGTATGTGATGGCATGCAGGTAGGGGGGGATAGTTGTAGAGAGTTGACTTACGAGAGTCCAGTCCTCCTCCTACTCCAGCCAGGCCCTCAGGATGCATGGTTGCCAAGACTTGCTCCTCCCATGTTGTTAGTTGTGGGGGAGGAGGTGGGGGTCCATCGCCAGTCCTCTATACAGCGAGTTGGTGTTTTGCTGCAATGGAACGTACCTTCCCCCGTAGGTCGTTCCACTTCTTCCTGATGCCATCTCTAGTTCTGGGGTGCTGTCCCACGGTGTTGACCCTGTCCATGATTCTCCGCCATAGATCCATTTTCCTTGCAATGGATATCTGCTGCACCTATGCTCCAAATAGCTGTGGCTCTACCTTGATGATTTCCTCCTCCATGACCCTTGGCTCCTCCTCTGTGAATCGGGGGTGTCTTTGTCGTGCCATGGTTGTTGTATGAGGTATGTAGGTGAGGATGTGTTGAGTAATGTGCTGGAGTGTGTGATGTGGGGTGCATGGGTGGTGTATAGGTGTAAGTGGTGTCTGGCTCTGGTTTTGTCTGTGGTCTTGGTGTCTGTCTCTTGGATTTTGTTTCGTGTTCGTAAAGGGTTGTGGGTACTGTGGATGTGCGTTTTATAGTGGTGTGGGTGTAGTGTGTGTGTGGGTGTCAGATGTGTGTTATTTAAATTGTTCAATATGGTGTTGTTTTGTTTGTGTGTGTGTATTTTGAGCGCAGCGGTATGTACTGCCAATGGTTTACCGCCGTTAAATGTCCGCTGTGGTGACTCGTGGGTCATAATGTGGTGGACGTTGTTCTGTTGGCGTAACAGTGTAAGTTTTGATACCGCCAGTTTATCACTGGCCTTTGAGCTGGTGGAATCGTGTTTGTGGCTGAATAGTGACGGATTGGTGTGTGTGTGTCATAATATGGTGAATGGATATCTGCTGCAGCAGCAGTAAGTTGGCGGCAGCAGGCTCGGCGGTTAGTGGGATTTACCACCAATGTCATAATGAGGACTTAGTGTTTGTTATACAACATGTAGATTCTAATTGGTTATGTTTCACATTTCTGTTCTTTCTTTCAATATTATGAGGCACTACCTCAATGACACTGACTGGTAGTATTTCTTTCATATTCATTGCATTTGAGTAAAATATCACTTTTGAGTTCAACCCGTTGTTAGTTATCTATGTAATTTGCATTTTGATTTCTACTTTTTATTTTTATTGGGTTACAAATTTTGCAATTACTAGACAATATTGGATGAACGTTGATATGCACTATTGTGTTTATGCCACAGGAGCGATATCATTGTGCTCTGACTACATCAAACAAGTCCATCACATTAATGTTATTGCATTATCACAAGTATTATAAAAAATCATTGGTGATGTACTAACATCATTCAGCCCATGGAGGCAACCACAGGTCATTAGACTCATATATAAACATCTCCTTGAGGCCCATACCGTCATTACAACTCCTTCCAGCCTGCTGCAGTATTGTTTACTGTATAAGACATTAAAACCACATGTGTACCGTAAAACAGTTCATTATAGCAGCACAGGGAAGGGATTTCAAGGTTTAGAAGCAGCATAACAATTACACAGCATCATATAAATTTCATTATATGGTAGGCGATAGCCTAACATCATTAAGCCCTCATCTGCTATGATAATTCACCTCATAGACAATAAACTTTCATATGAGAAGTTCCATAAAGTACAGCCCAAGTCTTCAGCACTCAGGAGATGTCTGATATCCTCCCAGGTAGTGAACAAAACTTTATACTGCCCTAGTGGGCAAAGAGATTGCATCTGACTTGATAAATATCACATATACTAGCAAAAAGACTGTTAACTTTAGTCAATATAAGACCTAGCCATTGGCTGTAAAGTGAGCAGTATTTTAACAAAGGTTTAACATGTGTTCTTTTTTTTCACACAGGTGGGTGCTGGGGAACACGTTGAAGACATCAGGAGTTTCCTGAGAGCTAAGCATTTTAGTTCATTTTGTTGTATTTCCCATTCCCACTGTACTTTGTGAATGCTTGTACATGTTGTATTTATTTTCAAATGGGATTAAAAATTAGAGTGAGTGACCAACCACCTCAAGGACTATCACAGTTCTTGTCAGGGTAAACACTTAAAGTCACTAAATTAACCTGAGCTGAACCACCATTGTGAATTGAGTAGAGTATTTATGCAGTACCAATTCAGATATAAAGTCAAAATACAACACTGAAACATCCCAAACCACATTAGAAAAATAGGTTAAAATTTAATTAAAATAAGACACCAACATTACAAAAATCCAACAAGGGGAACTGGAGATATGAATTTTTAAAGTTTTAAGTAGGAAGCACAAAGTGCCAGTAATAGTCAGTTGTTGAGGTAGACTGGAACCGAGGTGCTTTTTGACACTGAGTGCGATAGAGCGCGGGTCAACTACACCAACCAGGTTCGTTCTAGTCCAAAATTTTACCTTCTGACTTTAGTCCTTCAGGACCCAATCCACCACAGAAGTACATTTTTTAAGCCCACCCCAGGACCTCAGTGGGGGTACTTAGAGACTCACAGGGTGTCTGTCAAGAAGCCTCTGTGCCACAAGCCAAGACCAGTAGTTTCCATAGTAGTCGAGGGTGGAAAGCCATTAATTTCAGGACTGCACCTGTCTTGGAAACATCTAGGGGCATATTTATACTCTGTCTGCGCCGAATGTGCGTCAAACTTTTTGACGCATATTCGGCCCAAAACTTGCACCATATTTATACAATGATGGCCGAGCCCGCGAACGCCAAAAGTCCACCGTGTGCGTCATTTTCTGGATGCGGGAAACTGCCTTGCATTAATGACATGCAAGGTAGGCGTTCCTGTCTAAAAAATGACTTAAACACCTGTGCGCCATATTTATGCTACCGCGCAAATATCCCGCACGGCCGGTAGGCGGAGTCGGAAAATGACGCAGAGCCCGATTTGCGTAAAAAAATAACACCTGGGTCAGGGAAGGCGTTAAAATGGGGAAAACACACCAGTACTTAAGGAAAACACACAGAAGCAACAGCAGAGCTCCAAAAGGAAGACATGGATGTGCTTTTCATCCAGCATGCACGGAGACGCAGAGCACAGGACCAACAACAGCAGCTTCCACAACACCAGCAGGGATCCCAAAGGCCACGCAGAAGGCAGGAGAGGATATTCCGCACCAGGACAACCCTTCTGGGACTCCGGCAACAAGACATCATCCAGAGGTACAGACTCAACTGGCAAGCCATTCCACAGCTGCTGTGCAACATTGAGCCACAATTGGCACCCAGCTTGCAGACACCCCACACCATTCCACCAGAAACCAAGCTGCTAGCTGTCCTCTACATGTTGCCAAGTGGCTCCTTTCAAACCACTGGTGCCCTGGTTACCGGGATCTCACAGCCCTCATTCTCTGCCTTCCTACCTAAGGTATTGGATGCCATCATCTCCCTCACACCCCACCACATCAGCTTCCCCAACACACAGCAGAAGCAGCAGGAGACCAAACAGAGCTTCTACCAAATCATTAGCTTCCCACACATGCTTTGTGCCATTGACTGCACACATGTATGCATTGTGCCACCTGCTGCAACCGAGCATCTATACCGCAACAGGAAGCACACACACTCCATCAATGTGCAGGCCATTGTCGATCACCGGGGATTGATCACCAACATCGTGGCAAAGTATCCTGGGAGTGTACATGACTCATTCATCTTCCGTCACTGCACCATCAATCAACACTTCCAGGATGGACGATATGGAAATGGCCTACTTGTTGGTAAGTACAGAAACCTAGTTATATACACACCATGCAAAGCAATCCTGTAGGACACACAACACATACCCCACTACATTGACACGTGGCCAGGAAGACACTGAGGTTGTGACACCGCTAGGCATGTTTGATATCCTCACCCAATGGGGTACACACCTAGGGACAAATGACAGTTCAAATAAAACAGATGCAACTCAACAGACACAAGGGAACAATTTAAAAACAACATAATGACAATGAAATAGCCTTAACTGGCGGTACAACTTGGAAGAGTAATCTTTCAATATCACATCAATAACACTCAATCAAACACCCTTCCAACCAATAAGTACTGTGTAAGGTGTGTGCAATGTGTTTTGCTGCAGATCAAACACCATGAGACACATAGCATGATGATGATGACTACAATGAAGGTGACATGGAATCAATGAGGCTGTACCAATATCTCACATAACTCCTGCTCTGACATTGCCCACTACCAATAAGCAAGTGGACTGTACAAAGAACACATATTGATGTGACAATATTGAAAGTGCACATTCCTACACATACGGTTTGAGACAATTACACATATACACAACAGATGTACAGGCATATGGACCTTCTGACACTCTTAACGACAACCTCACAACAAAGTTAGCCAGCTGAACTGGTACAGGTTCAGTAGTTTAGGTACACATTTGAACATGAGTCGACTCGGCAAGGGCAGAGAAATAGGTCTGCAGAGAAATTGTCACACATGGGATATTTGTGCTTTGTCAATTGTCAACACGTCAGTGCTGACAACATATGGAGATGTGTTGTACATTGTCACCTTGCCAAATCAAAGGGCATCACTGATGTTCAACAAATTCTATTGCATATGTTAAATTGGATGGGATGTCCAGGCCCTATAGATGCAACCGTGTTACCAACACTGCGGAATTGATTCTGTGTATGGAAGTATCATGTCACCCCCAGTTAAGACACATGGACACCTCTTTTACATGACATAATGCAAGGGAGTACACAATGTACTGCAACTCTACAAAAATACTGCAGACATCCGGTCAAACAACTAAACACCAGTTCAGATAATGAAACAACCCAATGCTGATGGTACATCCTGGAAGCCTAGGATTCCACACAATAACACAAACACAGATGAGTCACAGACAACACAATAGAACAACTGCCATGCAAAGTGATAATCATGGTGCAAGCAACATCAAAATGTTCTCACTCATTTTCTTTTTCAGCTGATCAGGGGTATGGGATACAGCCATGGATCATGACCCCATTTGCAAACCCAAGCACAGCATCAGAGCGTGCCTATAATGAGGCACATCGGAGGACACGCAGCATGGTCGAGAGGACCGTTGGCATCCTGAAGTCAAGATTCTGGTGCCTCGACATCACCGGAGGCAGCCTCCTATACTCACCAGAAATCGTCTGCAAGATCATTTTGATCTGTGCCATCCTGCACAACATTTGTGAAAGGAGGAACATCCCCCTCTATGAACAGGACCCACAAATGCCTGAAGAGGAGGAAGAGGAGGACGTTATACATCAACATGAGGGGGACCATCCAAACACAGCTGCAGGATTGCGTCAGAGACAACACATTGTCCAAAACTTCTATTAACTCTACTCACCATCACCACTGTCTTACCATATGTCATTTAACACCTATTCTAATCACTATATCATGGTCTGGGTAATCATTTTTGCATCACATTATCCCAAAGAATCATAATCAGAGTGTAGCCTCATGGAGCATTGCAGGATTACATTTTAGGATACTGAAAAACCCACATCACATTTGATGGGTATGAATGTACACCCAACTTTACACACACTGTAAATGACATATATCCGATCCATTTCACATTGGAAGGGCAATAGAAGAGGACCACAGTTATTTCACACATACATGTTGGCAACATGGTTCATTGCAACATATGGCACACAACTAAAACGCCATCATTCAATATGGAAAAAAAATGCCTCATGCATGAGGCAGTGGATGTGCTATAGCATTGGTAACAAGAAGGTATGACCAGACCCTTGACAGCAGTAAGTGTGACATCAGCTATCTTTGCAAGGAGTATGTGTGACAAGAAATCCATGTAAGCAGCAAATGGATAGCACGAGTGCCCCAGGCATGACTAGCATTGCCCACAAGACATCCCCTGCACATGCCATCGCAGGTCATAAGTTCTGTCACTGCCATGTTCACTGTCTCACCCCACCCTTCTTGAGGAGGCCTTGGAAATGGACTATTTGTACCCAGATAATCCCTCATCTACACACACCCAGACTCACATTCTGACTCCTGTGTGCTTCCCTCTTTTGTATGGTATGCCATAGTCATTATTCTTCTGTCTGCATGGACGTCTGGTCGAATAATGCACTGCCTTGTAGTCTGTAGGACCTGTAATCACCTGTCCATTGCTTCCCATGTGAAAGGTACTGTTGGCCCTTTGAACTTGATTCTCACCTACAGGACTTGTGAGAGACTGAAGCTGCACACACCTGTGTGCACCTCCATGCAGACCAGCCATTTGAACATGCACTGCCTTTGCAGCTGCCTGGAACGGCAGAGAAACTGCCATCATATGTATATCACTGTTATGCATTGCTGTATAAATCATTTGGGTAACACAGGCCTTGGGTTATTGTGTAACGTTGCAGCACACAGGACAAATACAGTTTTCATTTTCCACAGTGTTGTTCCAGCTTTGACAAGTCTCAGTCTGCTCACTGTGTATTTGCCTTGTTAAATTTTGTTCCTGATTGACCCTGCATCCTGATGGCCTGACTGGTTCCTGTCTTTGCGTTATCATAAAGGTTCCCTGTGGCTGCATTTGCCTCATAGTTGCTTTCCATGCCCTCACTCTCTTCCTGGGGTATTGTCAGGGAGGTCTACAATGAATAATCAAATACATTGTATAGCGTAATCAGTTTACTTATCGTATCATGGGGTGGAACTTGTCTTCAAATAGCCTAATCATGGCCCATCCCTTGTCTGGGTTTCATGTATGCATGAGTGAGAAATAATGACAGTGTACCATGGCTGTACGCGTGGATTGGGTATGGTGCCTCCAGCACAACAAACAACTTTAGATAATATGCATAAAATGTAAACACATCTTTGTACCCTGACAGTCCACACACTGATTCACATTGCCCCCATCATATTGATATGGCTTGCGTGGTGAATAGCTGTGAGATTAATTAGCACAGAGGCCCTGATGTTCCCGGATGCAGTGGGAATTTTAGAGGCCACCCTGTGTACAAATGTTGTAAGGAAATCTGCTGGTTTAAAATGACTGATTCATTAACTTTGTGAGGACACCAAGGTTGCCCTGTTGTAAGTCTCATAAAACATCTGCTGCGCCATAGCTAGACTATCCCCATGTGTGTTTTCTATGCCTCCTTGCCTTTCGTTCAATTCAGCTGTGAAGGATACTTTGTTAATGCGGGGAATGGCTCCACAGACTCATGACTAGACCTGCACGTAACTGTGACAACATGGACCCCAATAATGATACAGGCTAAACATTGGCCCACACAATTGAACTGGACACCTTTGTGCAATTAACCACTGGAAATATGTGAACACGTGCTGCTTGGTCTGCTGGTCCTCTAATGCCACAGGAGAAACATAGGTAATTTATATGACTCAAACTGTGGCGTGACATTACATTTGTGGATTGGTTTTGGGACTTGGTGTCACAAACACCGTACCCACATAGCATTTTCCAATGCCTGACTCATGGGTTGTATACAAACAAGTGCCCAGGAAGTGGTATACAACATTCCAAGACATGTGATGGCCTAGTCTTGGAACTTTGCCATGATCAACCGTCTTCTATCTATCCTGTGCATGGTTTGTCATTGGAGATGCTTATGTCCCAAAAAATCTGGGAAGTTCACACATCATTTGTTGGTACATGTATGACAAACACATTTCCTTTCTCATTTCCACACTGAATAGCATCTGATGGTTGGCCACATTGACAAAACATGCATACAAGCACATTTAAGAAAACACGTCTTGTGATGTTCACACAGTGGGACAACTACATTTGTAAGAGCCAATTTATGCACATTGGCACAAAGGCAATAAGTTACTGTATTGAGTTGCATAGCCTTGCTATCCTCTATTGACGCACAACCTGCTCAAACTGGGCAATAGCAATTTGTATTCCACACGTTTGGGCATCTATTGCGTCAATGAAGAGTGCAAATCCGGTACAACAACTAGAGGATCATGGTCCGCAGTAGTATGATCTGCCACATGTGCCCATACACCGGAATGCACAATGTAGGTGCAAACAGCGTATCTCTGTATAATCACACCTGTCATGTACTAATAAAATTGAGAAATGACCAAAACCCAGTAAAAGACAGAAAGTTAGACACATACGTGTAAAAAAAGACGCATGTACGTTAAAAAAAATGCTGCATATGTATCACACAGAGACAAGGAGGCTCCGGTGGGCAAAGGTCTTGTAACATCTTAAAAGAATATACAACACACCACGCAACGACCACCAGCTAAAACACCGTTGGGCTGACCTGGTTGCCAGGGAGCAAGACCTGCTGGACCACCTGGGGATTGTGATTGGTGGCCCTGTTGGTGAGTACAATTCAGAGTAATGTGCACATTTAAATGCTCTGTAGTGACAGTAACAGATTTGTTCATATGCTGCAGGCAATATTTTTGGACATGTGGAATGCAAGTTAAACATACAGTTGCCATGAGTTACACAATAATTCCTACACATAATCGTCATTTGTTGATGCAACAGCTGCAATAACTTACAAAACACAACTGGAGCCTGTAAATTAGTGCTGCCTTCACGTCAATCGATAATGCAAATGTGGCTCTAACATATGTTTTATGCATGGTCTGTGAGTGTACCAGGAAAGACATGTTTTTAATCCAGATATTTTCAAGAATTAATGTGTCCCTCAATTATTTCTGGTACATTGCGAAACTGGATTCTGACACATACGTAACAAGTTATCTCTAGCCTCAGGTAACATCTTAGGCTGATAGTTTGACTTGGTTTTGCCGCAATTAAATTAGGGATGGATGCCAAAAGTAATGCACACGGGTTCATAGCAAAATGTTTGGTGCTACTTACCATAGCTGTGGCACATTAAATGAAGCAAATGATAGAAATTGAGGGGTAACAACTATCCATTGTCCTCTGTTCACTGTACCTGTGTGTTTTACATTGGTCTTAGTCACAATAGCTGGCCCGAGCTAATGCATTTGCCATCTGTGTTACTCTATTGCCATGTACTTCTCATAAGTTATGGGATCATCATGGGATACCTGACGTTGGGGAATGCATGATCACACTGGATTAAGTGCATGATGTTGTGCAAGGGACCCCTGACCAATTCCATCATACATATAAAGTTGACTAATACTTAGCTAGTTTAGTTCAAGTGCAGCATATGTTTAATAACTAACCTCCCAGTATGGAGGCTATCACTAACATGGGTGTATGCTAAGATCAGAAGACCAGCATTCCTGTGACTGCTGTCACTTCGAAGGTACATACAAATTGAAACCTACATCATCATGATTGACACAGTGGTACATTTGCTAAACCATGTATTAATAACATCACAGTGTTAGTTTGCTGTATAGCCACTGATCAACCAAATTGGCAAATGTAAGATGATGAATGTGGCTCATCTGTGATTTCCGAAACCCATATTGGGTAAACAGGGCAATGAGAGACACATTTCAGGTGCAATGACTACACCTGTGCCCATGCAGTCTGTCATGGATGACTACAATATACACTGTCAACATATATCTCCTTGTTGTATCCAAATATGAAAACTGGTCAATCCATGGCTAGCCTCAAACTGTCACCAAATAATGCACAGGATCCCTGCCATTATGGTGTCATAGGAGGATGATGTTGGGTTTTGGTGTTTAAAAAAAAAACAAAAGAAAATATAAAATATAAAAAGCCCCAAAAATATATATTTGTTTAGTATAAGATTAATTAGGTTAATATATGTTGTCAGTATATGTTGTCCTCCATGTATCTCGTCTTATAAGGAGGGTGGGGGGTTGATGTTTAGATTGTTTAGTTAACTGTGATAAGTAAGCTTAGCTTAGGTTAGTTAGGGCCTGTTGTGGGTAATGTGTAGTTAGGATAGGTAAGGTGTTTCCCCAGGTTTTATCTTCCTTTTTTACTGTTAAGTAAATATTTAGGTAATCCTTTACAGTATGTGTCACATGCTTTGGGATCAGGGTCTTGGCATGGGTGAACAGTGTCTCTTTAGTATTTGCATTTGTGTCCCATCCTGCAACCAAATCCCAATTGAGCTTTTACATTGGCAGATACCCCAGAGCTACTTTGCTAAGAATCTGCCATCCATTGCACCCACCAGTCAAGGTTACAATGGATCCCAATGTGTTGTTAATTTTTGATGTATGTTTTCAATCTCACATACTTTGGGACCAGATTTGGTATTGAGGACACTGTGTTTAGTCTGCCTGCAGCCTGATGTTCAAGTGAAGCCTTATAAGGTGATTGGTAGTATGATCTCATGTAGTATGGTATACATAACTCACACCTATCGTACACTCATACACATCCATTCATGCTGTATGGTGTGTGTTAGGAAAATGTTGGGTCAAATTTCACATACGTAAAGATTGGCTTGAAGAAAAAGTTGAAGGCACTAATTTTTGGCTTAGACATCCCTGGAGGAAGAGTTATTCTGTCCAACACATCATTATACTGTATAGTCTCTATTTTCCTCAGAATTAACCCCCAGGAAGGGAAGATGATGGTACATAGAGACCACAGTGCATAGTTATCAGCCCACATTCTTTCAGGTCAGTTGTATTGACATTCTGTAATCATTGACATGAGGTAAATATCACTGATCTCCATCACGGTTGATGTGGCACATTACACAGAGACAAAGTTGTTGTGTAAGTGATATTTGTTGTAAAGTGCTGTAGTGCTATATGTACATTGTCCATGATTGTAAGTCCATTAGTGTGACACCTTCCATTGTGATCCTACACAAGTGCAAAAGGACATGTAATTGGACATGCTGGGGTGAAGTGTCAGGCAGTGCAGAGGGACAGGATTTGCCAATGAGTTAGTGAGAGACAATCACCGGGCAGGGTGACAAGATAAACAGTGGGCAGGAGAACAGTGCTTGTGAGCAGCTGTTGCAAGACTGGCATATTACAAAGCACAGGACCTTGGTTATAAGTGGCCAGGTGGCAGAGTCTAGTGCTACCGGGTACTGTTACGGGTGAAGGTGATCTGTTCTACGTCTTCATCTTCTGATGTGTGTGTTGTCTCCTCTGCCTTTGGTGGTGGTGGCTGTGAAGGGGCAACACACACCTCAGTGTTTGAAGACGTGGAGTCAGACATCCCGGTAGCTGCCAACTTTGGGGCTATTAAGGGCAGTACTGCAGCAAAGAGGAGCTGCTGGTTCTTAAGAATGGCAGCCACATCACTGTGGTAGGCAGCCAGGTCAGCCCTGAGGGGGTCAATATTGCATTCATGCACGCATTGAGAAGTTTGTTGTTGGAGGTGTTGTGTCAACTCTCTTACAGCTGTGCTGAGTTCCTTCACACTTTTTTCAAGTTCCTGCAAGATTGATGTTCGCCCTTGCATGGCTGCTGCCTGTTCTGCAGTTGACATCATGCACAAACGCACCCCCTTTAGGCTGGCTGCCATATTTTCCATCCCGACCCGCACCTCCTTGGCTAGCTCCCGCTGTACTCCAACTACAGTTTTCTCAAAGCTGGTGCCAGTGTCGTCAGAGTCCTCAGCTGGGTTGGAGCTGGCAGGTCGTACAATTGGTGTGGTGGGTGGGTCCTATGTGATGGTTGCTGTATCTGTGCTCCTCCTTGCGATTGAAGCTGGAGTCTGGAGGGTCCCAAGGACATCTTGGAGGGTCTGCTGGCTTATGTTTGTCAGCTCGTCATCCATGTCATCAGGGAAGTCCAGGACAGGCATATCCCCAGGAGAGCCATCGTCCTCTGCAATGAGATCTTGTACAATTAGTATGTCTGTGTTGTGGGATTTGTAATGTGACGTGCCTGCCTTCCTATTTGTTGCACATTGTGATCTTGGATCCTGTTCATTACTCCTGTCTTTCATATATGCATTCTCCCATGGCCTATGCCCCACCTACATGTCACATATATTGTGGTCAGTTTGCAGACTTGTCAGCACCATATCCTCTAGGTGTTGGTTCTGGCCAAATTGTGAATTGCCACCTTCTTGTCCTACTCAAACCCTCCGTCTACTTCCATTCTCATGGTGAGGCCTTGCACTGGCTGTGGTTGTTCTGATGGCACTTGCACCACACTTCACAATCTGGAACTGAGGCAGTCTCAGATATATCACATCCAGCTATATGTTGCTGATACCTAGCAAATACTATGTATAGCATTGGCACGGCACACTACATGTGTCAGCATTGGTAGTGTGTAATGTTGATGTTGGGGAATGTGTGCTACATTGGATTGCACTGATGGTCCTAGCAGTGTTCCATTCCCTCTTCTGACTGTTAGGGTGAATTTCACTAGCCGGTGACATATGTCCTTCTCCTCAATGCTGTTGTCTGACCAGTATGACATTTGGGATGTTGCACGGTGTCATTGGAGCTATTGTGACCCAGGCACAGGGTGGACCCTGACATATGCAGCATGGGTATGACATTAGTGCTGTGTACCTCATAATGTTTATGACAGTGGCTGATGTTTGTAGCAACTATGGACAATCACATTTGACGGGATTAGAACATTTTTATTGATTACAGGGGATTGATAAAGTTGTCATCCTGAACCCTCTAATTTGGTTGTGTTTGATCCATGGGGACGTTACAGCCATTAGCTACTTGACCTGCACACACAGCAGAGGTGGTAGTGGCAACTGTTGTCAATGTTAAATTCTACATGCAGATATGGCCTGAGACTGTTAATTGAGCCCTTGTTCATGTAGGGAGAATACCAGCTGACATGTGACAGCAGGCCAGTTTTACGTTGTACCCTACCCTCCTAGACTGGCTTTACCTTTCCATCATCCTTGGCAAGGCAGCATACCCCCATGCAAAGGTTGTTGGTGTAGTGTAGTACTGTGCCCCAGGTTTCCTCTAAATGGGCCATGCCCCCGTGCTGTGCCCTTTTACCCATGCCACTCCCTGATTATCATGACTTACATGCATTGTGTAGTAGGTATGCCCCCCCTGCTTGCAGTTAACATTTGTGCATTTTAATTCCCCATGTGACTTACCCTGCATCTGTGTTGTCTCTTGGTAGTCTGCGCTGTCCTGGAATCCCTGTGACGATCTCCTCAGGGATGACGGCTGCCACCATCTCCTCCATGTTGTCCAGGGCCTCCTGCGGTGCTGGACTCCCACCTCCAGTCTGCAGTGCTGTCTTCCTGTTCCTGGCTATCTTTTCCTTGGTCCTCCGCTTGCAGTCATGCCAGCGTTTCTTGCACTTGATGACTGTTCTCCGTACTTCTGCCACACTGTTTATCTTGTCAACAATTTGTTGCCATATTGCCTCTCTCCTACTGATTGGCAACTTTGAGGTGACAAACAGTTGGTGCTGGTGTTCCGTCACCTCTTTCACCAGAATTTCCTGCTCCTCTGCACTGAAGCAACACTTTCTTTTCTTCTTCTCCCTGTCCTGGGTCTTGTGTGGGTCCTCCTGGCTGGTTCCTGGTCTGTTGTCATCTTCCTGGGGTCTGTGCAAGCATCTGGGATCCATTTTGGCTCTCCTTAGCACATTTTGCAGTGTTTGCGCTGCTTTTTGATGCTATTGTGTCAAACAAAGGTGCATATCCGGTTCGCCACGCCGTAAGCAGGCTCACAGTCATTTTCGCCACGTTAACGTCGTTTTTGTTCACAATGCGACACATTGGTTTGAGTAAAAAAAGAATGACACACCAGTGGTTTGCGCCGCCGTGCGTCAAAGTATAAATTTTACGCCCTAACGGCACAAAGAAATGGCATTAGCCGCCGGTAAAATGTTTAAAGCAAAACTACGTCGGCACAGTTTTGAATCAAAAAGTATAAATAAGGGCCCGAGTGTGTCATAAACTACTTCAGGGGTTCTCAAATATTGCTCATTAAATATTCATTCCCTTTTATTTATGTTAAAGTATTGTGTCCTAAACATCTTTGACTACCATAAACATGTTCCTTGATTACATATTTACAGGGAATGCCGTCTGACACTAGCCCGGAGCTATGAGAAAACACCTGATGTCATCATCATCAGCTTTGCAAATCACTTGCACCATTCAGGCCTCCAAAATGCAGCTGTCGCGACAGGGGACGCTTTCGTGAAATTGTAAAATCTCAGCAGCCACTGTGGCTCCCGCAACTATAAAAATCCCCTCCCTCAGATCCCCAATGCATCACTTTCAGGATCTGACAAGAGAGGTCGAAAAGAAGCAAAGTCCCAGTGTTCAAGACTTCAAGCTCTCGTCTCCTGATATAAGTAACCAAATCTGTACTATTTTGTAAGCACTAATCAAGAAAGGGCATTTCATGGTATAAACCAGTGTGTTGTAAGCACTTAGATTTGGGTGCACAGTTATAATTATGTGCACAACGAGGCTTGTGAGTGTACAATTATAACTGTGCACAACCAAACCCTGTGACTAGAGAACTTACTGTGCAAGAGACTCTGCAGATTTAAGGAATACAAAGAGGTTTAAGCGATAAACACTTCTAAAACTCGACCTCTGTGACTAAACAGAGCAGTTGGCAGCCCTTAATAGAAGACCAAGACTCATAGAATATTGTACTAGAGGAACACAAAAGGATGATGAATGGAGAACTCAACAATGCAAACACTCACCCCCAGTCACAGATCTGGGTTTAATCATTCGTTCTTTTGCTCACAATGCCACCCCAGTTTGGATCCCACCATATGCAAATCCCTCTTGACCCTGTTCCTTGTGGGAACAGTCTAGCCTGAACTGCCAAGCCAGGTCCTCCATGGACCTCAAACAAGCATCCTGGGACCGGTTTAGGGGTATCACCCTTCATCTGCCAAGCTAGCTTGAATCCAGTGGCACAGTGAGCAAGGGACCCACGTCTGGGCATACCCTTCCCACTTAGGGCAACTTTAGCAACACAAAAGGATGATGGACGGAGTGCTGAACAATGCAAACACTCACCCCCAGTCACAGATCTGGGTTTAATCCATCGTTCTTTTGCTTAACATGCCACCCCAGTTTGGACCCAGCCATATGCAAATCAGTCTTGACCCTGTTCCTTGTGGGAACAGTCCAGCCCAAACTGCCAAGCCAGGTCCTCCCTGGACCGGAAACAAGCATCCTGGGACCAGTTTCAGGGTATCGCCCTTCATCAGCCAGGCTAGCTTGAATCCAGTAAACCCAGATCTGTGATTGGGGGTGAGTGTTTGAAAAGTTTCAACACTCCGTCCATCATTGTATTTTGTTTTGTGATGTTGCTTGGTGCAACCACTATTTGCAGTTGAAAGGGACCAAGGTGCAGTTACAGGCTGACTGCAAGATCTTATACGCCAAGAAGATCAACACGGACAACTTCTTACTTTCTGACAAAGTCTTGTTTATGGAAGTCAGAATCCACCAACGGGGCAAGGTTGAAGGCTGTACATGGTGAAGTTCTCTAAAAGTCAGATTGTGGTTGGATGAGGTCCTGCTGAAGCTGCAGGTCTTGTTGAGAAACGTCTAGGGAGGTTAATTCTCATTGGTCGGATACTTTCTGTGCATTCGGCAAGCCAAGATTTCTACCTTTGGATTTAGGGTCTGATTTAGATCTTCGTTGATGAGCTACTCCGTCACAACAGTGACAGATTTCCCATCCGCCAAAATATAAATTCCATAGGACATAGTGGGATTTATAGTTCAGCGGACGGGAAATCTGTGACCATTGTGACTTAGTAACTCGTCCACCAAGATCTAAATCAGGCCCCTAGTCTTTATTTATGGAGCTGAAAATCCTCCTGAGGCAATGTTATCTCAAAATCTAATTAATACCTTTGCTGTGAGGTTCCACTGAAGTTCAGAGTTCTTGGAAATCCAAATGTTGTTTTAACTCCCATGTTTTCAGACTTTCTGGAGAAGTTCCACTTAGCCATTCTGAGCCCAGTGGTAACTAGTTGCCCCAGGAAACAAACATTGAGAAAGCCAATAGGTCTCGCCTGTGCAAAGCTGTTGGCTTTGCCAATGTGTTTTAGCCATGTTATTCGCCAGTGTGGCTGCACTAAAAGCTAGTGGAATAGAGGAGAGTGGTGTGGAGTCTCATAGACTGGAATGGTGAAGAGTGGAGTAGAGTGTTGTGGAGTGGATTAGAGAGTTGTGTATTTGAGTGGTGTAGTATGAAGTTGCTTAGACTGGCATACACTGGCGTGGCATAGAGTCAAATAGACTGGTGTAGGATGCATTAGCGTAGAGTGTTGCAGAGTATAGTGGCGAAGAATGCAGTGGCATGGAATTCAGGCATATACAATGTAGCATTTAAGAATGCACTTGTGTAGAGTAGAGTGGTACATAGTAGAGGGGAGTGGCGCAGAGCAGAGTGACGAAGAGTAGAGTGGTGCAGAGTAGAGTGGCGTAGAGTAGAGTGCAGTCACGTAGAGTGGCATAGTGGTGTGGCATAGATTTGAGTGATGCAGAGGGCAGTAGCTCAGAGTAGAGTCAAGTGGCATAGAGTACAGTGGTGTAGAGTAGCATAGAGTGATGCAGAGTAGGGTAACATAAAGTGCAGGTATGTAGAGTTGAGCATAGTACCATAGAGTGCAGTGGCATAGGACTGAGTAGTGAAGAGTAGAGTGGCAGAGAGTTCAGTGGCGGAGAGTGCAATTTTGCAGAGTAGAGTGCCAGAGTGCAGTGGTGTAGAGTGAAGTAAAGTGGCGCAAAGAGCAGTGGCACGGAGTACAGTGATGCAGAGTAGAGTGCAGTGACAAAGTGCAGTTTTGTAGAATGCATTGGCGTAGAGTATAGTGGTTAAGAGTAGAGTGCAGTGGCATAGAGTAGATTGTTTCAGAGTAGAGTGCAGTTGTGTAAAGTGGAGTGGTGCAGGGTAGAGTGCAGTTGAATACAGTGGCATAGATTGTAATGGCATAGAGCAAAGTGGCATAAAGTGCAGTGGCATAGAGTACAGTGGTGCAGAGTAGATAAGAGTGGCGTACAGTGGATTGGCATAGAGTTGAGTGTTAGAATAAAGTGCATTGGCATGGAGTGGAGTTGTGCAGAGTAAATTGGTGTGGCTTAGATTGGAGAGGTGTAGAGTGCAGTGTCGAAGAGTGCAGTGGTGTAAAGTAGGGTGGCAAAGAGTGCATTGGCATAGAGTAGAGTGGTACAGGGTAGAGTACAGAGGCAAAGCATGAAGTGGCATACAGTGCAGTGGCATAGAGTGAAGGTGTGCAGAGTGCATTTGTTTGGGGTGGTGCAGAGGGGAGTTGAGTCGTGTAGAGTCAAGTATTCATGGTGTGGAAGCACACTGCTATTACAGACAACACATTTTCAATTGAAAAGACCATTACATTTGCACAGCCAGACCATTTTACTAATAAAACTATACAGTGCACAGACAAAAATGTGTGGAAATTGTATCACCTAGCTTAATGATTAATTTTGATCATATTAAAGAATTTGTTTCCAACACACTTCAGGAATAACTAAAAATATGTTTCATTTGTGCGTTCATAATTATGATATATTCTCAAATACTTCCACAGTTCATTTAAATTCCGTGTCCTAGAAAAAAGCTCTTTCCACCCATGAACCCAGCAAGTTTCGTACATAAATCCTCTCACTTTGTTAACATAAAGCGAGTTTGGGGAGGAATACAGGAAACAGTTTAGCCAATGGGAGGGGTGAACTGAACCTGGATAGCCTAAAGCAAGTAAAGCCAGCAAATGGAAAGGAAGAACGTGTCAGTTACAAACCACAAAGCCAATGGTAATCAACGAGCGGAATGCATTCCCAGGCCACCTTTCTGAAAGTACCAAGATGTCTTTAGCAAACCATACAGCTGCACTGTCTGGTAGGTTGTGACCTAAAAAAGTCTCTTGCAGCTTTTGATGTTTCTGTCGTTACAAAGGAGGTCAACCAACTGACCCTTCGAGTCCAATTCTTAGTGAGTATAAGTAGGAGCAAGTCTAGCCCTTCATGTCTCCACACAAGTTGTAGCCAGCAGGACCAGTCCTGTAACGCTCTACTACAGGTCCAGAAAGAATTCTGATGAGCTAAATGTGAGGTAGCCAGTGGGTTGTGGGTACTTCTAGACAGTCCATGGCCAATGGTCAAAACGTTCTCAAGGGCACATTCTGTTTCTTTCATTGCAAACTATCCTGCGGTGTACCATTCTTAGTAAAAGTCAACATGGTAAAACCTTTCTGCCCCAGGAAGGAGCCTGTGGCACACCTAGGGGTGTGTCCAAGGTAATGAATAGTGCCCTTCCACTCAACCACTTCAAACTATTTCTGTGGCCAGCTGCCTCCTCCACTGAGACTAAAGCCAAGAGGCTAAAGTGTACTTTGGGATAAAAGAACCCCTCTTCTCCAGACAAAGGGCCAGATGTACCAAAAAAGCAATTTGCGACTTGCAAATTGCGAGTCCCTGCGACTCGCAATTTGCAAGTCGCAAATTGCTATGCAGTACGGTGTCTCAGACACCGACTGCAACTCGCAATGGGGTCGCAATGACCCACCTCATGAATATTCATGAGGTGGGTCGCAATTGGGGCCCCATTGCGAGTATGGGCACTCGCTAACATGGAGGCCTGCTGACGTCAGCAGGCCTCCATGTTAGCGACCTGCTTGTCAATAAAGCAGGTTTTTTTTTTTTTAAGTGTAGCCCGTTTTCCCTAAGGGAAAACGAGCTGCACTACAAAAAAAAACGAAACCTTTAGTTTCGGATTTTTCAGGGCAGGGAGTGGTCCCTTGGACCACTCCCTGCCCTGAAAAAATATTTTGGGGTGCAATCACAAACTGGAAGGGGTCCCATGGGGACCCCTTCCAATTTGCGATTGGGTTACCATCCACTTGAAGTGGATGGTAACTGCGATGCCATTTGCGACCGCATATGCGGTCGCAAATGGTATTGCATCCCAATGCGACTCGCAAATAGGAAGGGAACACCCCTTCCTATTTGCGAGTCTGAAATGCATTTTGCGAGTCGGTAACGACGCGCAAAATGCATTTCTGCATTGGGATACGCGTTTTGCTACTCGCAAACGGCAAATTTTGCCATTTGCGAGTCGCAAAACGTTTGCTACATCTGGCCCAAAATTTTCAAAGTTATAGGTCTCCCCTTGGGGCCTTTCAAGTTAGGAAAGTTCCTGGAACCTCTTTAACTACCCTTCTTGGGTTCAGCTGTATCATATTCCTCACCCAAGCCACCCTTCCTGCCCCAAGACATTGTCCCTGCTCTGACAGCAGTATTACACATCATATTAAAGGCAGCACTGACAGGCCAGCAGCAGGCAGGATAATGCTAATTACCATGATGGAGCTCCAGGTGGATGAGCTTCTCCTTTAAAATGTGGCAGATATCCTATATGCCAACTTTGCGGACCCCCTGCTCATATTAGAGTAGAAGAAAGTACAGTGTTTCTGATGTCTAAGGTTACGCTGGCTACAGTGGTGGAAGCCTTTAAGCAAAAGCCTGTCAGGCATTGTGCCATTGGGCAAAGTATCTCAGACTGTCTGCTGTATTTGAGGTGAGTGTTTCAACATACTTCTTTTTTGAGACCACCAGAGAAAGCCTTGTGGTCCCAAACAGGAAACCAAAAACAATGGAAGAAAGCCCCAAGAGCATCAGGGACATTTCTTTTTTATTTTCCAACAGCAAACTCTTATATTGGGAGTTTGCTTTTAAAAAACACCCTTTGCTGACGGTGTGCTTTAAACTAAGTGCCTGCTCATCAGAGTTTCAGTACTTTGAACGGTTCCTCCATAACAGAGATACTGAAGGCAAAGAGATCTCCACCTGCCTGACAGACATCCTGGAGTGCAAAGGTTGATTTCCCACCAGGCACGCAGAGTACATCCCTCCGCTGCCCTGGCGGACTGACAGGCCTGTTGCTGTACTCTGAATTGGACCTAGAGTATTTACATTTATACCTTTTCCCTTTTACAGTGGCATTCTCCCATGTGTACTGCCCTAAAATAATTTAATTGTTGAACCTTGAAAACAGAAGTTTCTAACATCTATGATACACAGCTCCTCATTCAGAGAATTAATGTGACATAGTTTTGATAATAAAAAATGGAGTTTCGTGCCAAATCAGGATTACGAGATGTGCAGGAAAATCACAAGTCCAAGTCTCTTTTATGCACATTTCACAAGGAAAAACCTGGCAAAATGTGCATGAGGAAGAAGCAGCAGAATAAATGACTGTTCCTAATGGTATGAATAATTTCAGGTGCAATATGTCCACTGACGTTTTCCCATACATCTCATAATGCAGCCCCCAGATTCCTAGGGAATATCCTACACAAGAACTCAGTGTCCCCTTTGCATAGTCTTTCTATAAGTCTTGAATTACCCATAAGTCAAGGGCTAGTCACTCAAGAAATAAATGTAAATGTGCTTGTTGGGAATGGCCCTTTTTTCAAGGTTAGCCCCACATGTTTTGCCTCTGACCTCCTGTTTTAACTGTGTGCTACATTTAGTTTTTACTAGTTTTAGGACTCTGGGCCCCTTACCACTGCTGACGAGTGCTAAAGTGTAAGTGCTCCCTGTCTAAATTTTATTGGTGATTGGTTTATCCATGATTGGTATATTTGATTTACTAGTAAGTCCCTAGTATGGTGCACCATGGCTGCCCAGGGCCTTTGAATCAAATGTTAATAGTGGGCCTGATTGTGCCATCCGCGTGAGTAGTCCTGTAAACATGTCTCAGACCTGCCATCTCAATATATGTGTGCATTTTCAAACTTTCATTTTTACTTGGCAAGTGCACCCATTTGCCAGGCCCAAACCTTCCCTTTTACTCCATATTAATCACCCCTAAAGTAGCCCCAAAGCAACCCCATGGACAGGGTGCAGCGTATTTAAAAGGTGGGGCACATACTGGTGTGTTGTACATGTCCTGATAGTGAAAAACTGCTAAATTTGTTTTTCACTATTGAGATGCCTATGTCTCCCATAGGGTAACATAGGGATTGCCTCGACAAATCTTTTAAGTGCATTTTCCCATTGGGAGCTGATAGAGAAATGGAGTTTGGGTTCTGAACTCACAATTTAAAAATACATCTTTTGGTGAAGTTGTTTTTTTAACTGTAATTTTGAAAATGCTACTTTTAGAAAGTGGGCATTTTCTTGTTTAATCATTTTGTGCCTCTGCCTACCTGTGGAATACACGTCTGGGTCAGGATGACAGTTGGACTGTTTGTGAATTCACTCCAGACAGTCACACAAAGTGTCCTGCATATCCTGATGGGTCTTCCTGAGCTACAATGGTGGGAAGTGCTGATGCTTTCACCTGAATAGAGCTGTGCCTGTCCCTACACAAAGCAGACTCCAACCCCTCTGAATGTGTCTGGGGCCAGGGCAGAAAAGGCAGTGTCTTGTGCACTACAAATACTTTCCTGCCTGTTGCTTTGCCATGCTGGCCTGCTGCTTGCTTCTTCTGTCCTGGGAGTCAAAGGACTGGACTTTGCTCTCTACATCCTGCTTCCAAAGATTCTCCAAGGGCTTAGACCAAGCTTGCTTCCTGTTAGAAGTCTCAGGGACATCAAAGACTTTGCCAGCTTCTGGGCTGTCTAGCTGACAGTCTTGACTTGCCAAGTGGTTCCAGATCCAGTCCCTGGGCCGTTGTGAGTCAGTTCTGGTGCAACCAAGAAGAAACCAAGGGCCATATTTATACTTTTTGACGCTAAACTGCACAGACGCAGTTTTGCGTCAAAAATATTACCGCCGGCTAACGCCATTTCTGTGCGCCGTGCGGGCGTCAAATTTATACTTTGACGCACGGCGGCGCAAACCACAGGTGTGAGTCATTTTTTTTTACGCACACCGCAGCGTCACGTCGTAAAGGAAAATGACGTTAACGCAGCGGAAATGACTGTGAGCCAATTTATGACACTGCAAACCGGATATGCAGCGTTTTGTTACGCAATAGCGTCAAAAATCACCGCAAACACAGCCATTTCAGCAGAGGAGAGCCAAAATGGATCCCATATGCCTGTACAGACCCCAAGAAGATGACAGCAGACCAGGAACCAGCCAGGAGGACCCACACAAGACCCAGTACAGTGAGAAGAAGAAAAGAAAGTGTCACTTCAGTGCAAAGGAGCAGGAAATTCTGGTGAAAGAGTTGACGGAACACCAGCACCAACTGTTTGTCACCTCAAAGTTGCCAATCAGTAGGAAAGAAGCAATATGGCAACAAATTGTTGACAAGATCAACAGTGTGGCAGAAGTATGAAGAACAGTCATCGAGTGCAAGAAACGCTGGCATGACTGCAAACGCAGCACCAAGAAAAAGATGGCCAGGAACAGGAAGGCAGCACTGCAGACTGGAGGTGGGAGTCTAGCACACCAGGAGCCCCTGGACCACATGGAGGAGATGGTCGCAGCCGTCATCCCTGAGGAGATCGTCACAGGGATTCAAGGACAGGACAGCGCAGACTACCAGGAGACAATGCACATGCAGGGTAAGTCACATGGGAAACTAAAATGCACTAATGTTAACTGCAACCGGGGGGGGAATACCTACTACACAGTGCATGTCAGTCATCATATACATGGAGTGGCATGGGTAAAGGGGTACGGCACGGGGGCATGGCCCGTTCAGAGAAAAGCTGGGGCACACCATAACACAACACCAACAACCTTTCCATGGGGGTATGCTGCCATGCCAACGATGTTGCAAAGGTAAAGCCATGCCTAGAGGGAAGGGCACAATGTCAAACTGACATCCCTTCACACGTCAGTCACTATACCCCCTACATTAACTAGGGCCCAATTAACAACCTCTAACCATACCAACAACTGGAATGGAACATTGACAACAGTTGCCACTACCACCTCCGCTGTGTGTGCTGGTCAAGTAGCCAATGGCAGTAACGTCCCATGGATCATACACACCTAAATTGGAGGGTTTAGGATGACAACGTTAACAATCCCCTGAAACAGGACAAATGTTCCAGTCCTGTCAAATGTGAATGCCCATAGTTGCCTCAAACATCAGCCAATGTCATCAACATTAGGAGGTACACAGCACTAATGTCATACCAATGCTGCATATGTCAGGGTCCACCCTGTGCCTAGGTCACAACGCTACATCCCAAATGTCATACTGCTCAGACAACAGCATTGAGTGGGAAGACACGTGTAACTGGTCACTGAAATACACCTGCACAGTCAGAGGAGGAAATAGGACACTGCTACGACTATCAGGGCAATCCAATGTACCACACATTCCCCAACATCAGCTGTACACATTCCAATGCTGACATCCATATCGTGCCATAACAATGCTATGCATAGTATATGCTACATTTCAACTACATATAGGTGGATGTGAAAGATCAGAGACTGGGGCAGGTCCAGATTGTTGAGTGTGCTGCTAGTGCCATCAGAGCACCCACAGCCAGTGAAAGGTCTCACCATGAGAATGGAAGTAGGGGGAGGGTTGAGTAGGACAAGAAGGTGGCAATTCACTATTTGGCCAAAACCAACCCCTAGAGGATGTGATGCTGACAAGTCCACTAACTGACCACAATGCATGTGACATGCAGGTGGGGTATAGGCCTGGGAGAATGACCATCTGAAAGACTGGATCAATGAACAGGAACCAAGATCACAATGTGAAATCATCACAAGGCAGGCATGTCACATCACAAATGCCACAACACAGACACACTAATTGTACCCTATTTCATTGCAGAGGACGATGGATCTCCTGCAGATATGCCTGTCCAGGACTACCCTGATGACGTGGATGATGAGCTGACAAACATCAGTCAGCAGACTCTCCAAGATGTCCTTGGAACCCTCCAGACCCCACCTTCAGTCACAAGGAGGAGCACAGAACAAGCAGCCATCGCAGAGGATCCATCCACCACCCCTATTGTACAACCTGCCAGCTCCAATACAGCTGAGGACTCTGATGACACAGGCACCAGCTTTGAGAGAACTGTAGTGGGAGTACAGAGGGAGCTGGCCAAGGAGGTGCGGGTGGGGATGCAAAATATGGCAACCAGCCTTGAGGGGATGCGTTCATGCATGATGTCATCTGCAGATCAGGCAGCAGCCATGCAAGTGCTACCATCCATCCTGCAAGGACTACAACAAACTGTAAAGGAATTCACCACTGCAATGAGGGAGTTGCCACAACACCTCGCACCCCAAACCTTCCACTGCATGCACAAATGCAACCATGACGCCCTCAGGGCCGACCTGGCTGCTTACCATCGTGATGTGGCTGCTATTCTAAAGAACCAGCAGATCCTCCTTGCAGCAGTACTGCCCTTAAGACCCCCACAGGTAGCAGCTACCGGGATGTCTGACTCCACATCTACACACACTGAGGTGTGTGTTGCCCCTTCACAACCACCACCAACAAGGGCAGAGGAGGCAACACACACATCAGAAGATGAAGACCAGGAACGTAAAAGTACCCGGAAGCACTAGTCCTTGCCACATGGCCACCTAAACCAAGGTCCTGCGCTTCGTAAAATGCCAGCCTTGCAACTACTGTACTCAAGCACTGTTCTGCAAACCACTGTATATCTTATCAGCCTACCCTGTGATTGTCTCTCACTAACTCATTGGCAAATCCTGTCCCTCTGCACCGTCTGACACTTCACCCCAGCATGTCCAATGAAATGTCCTTTTGCACTTGTGTAGGATCACAATGGAAGATGTCACTATAATGGACTCACAATCATGGACAATGTACGTATAGCACTACAGCACTTTTAAATAAATAGCACTTACACAACCACTTTGTCTCTGTGTAATGTGACACATCAACCGTGCAGTAGCTCACTGAATTTTGCCTCCTGTCAAATATCATAGCTTGTCAATACAACTGTCCTGAAATAATGTAGGCTGAGAACTATGCACAGTGGCCTGGATTCTACCATACTCTGCCCTTCCTGAGGGTAATATCTGAGGAAAAGATAAACTATACACCATAATGCTGTGTTGGACAGATCAACCCTTCCACAAGGGATATCTAAACCATAAAATGGTGCCTAAAAAATGTTGCTTCAATGCAAAACTAACACCTGTAACATTGCCCACAAATATAAGCGAACAGTCACCAAACTGCATGAATGGAGGTGTAAGAGTTTACATCCAAATAAGTAATAATGCTGAACAGTGTAACAAATGATCTATGTGAGTTATGTAAACTATACTACAAGAGAGCTTACTACCACTCACCTTATAAGGGTTTCCTTGGACATGAGACTGCAGTCAGACATAACACAGTGTCCCCAATCATAAATCTGGAAGCACTGTATGTGACATTGAAAACATACATTATGAAAAAAAAACACTTTGGGTTCCATAGTAACTGTAATTGGTGGTTGCAATGAATGGCCTAATCTTTGCAAGGTAGCTTTGGGGTAGCTGCCAATGTTACAGCTCAGTTGGGATTTGTTAGCAGCATAGGACACAAAATGTAATACAAAAGAAACACTGTACCCTCATACCAAGGCCCTGATCTACAAGCATGTCACACATACTGTAAAGGGTTACCTACATATTTATTAAACAGTAAAAACAGAAGTGTAAACTCAGGGAAAAGCCTTACCTACCCTAATCTACTCTAACTACTCATTACCCACAACTGTCCCTAACTAACCTAAGCTAAACTTACTTATCACATTTAACGAAACGTTCTAAACATCAGCCCCCCACCCCCCTCATGAGAGGGGACACATGGAGGACAACATATACTAACCTAAACACATACTATCCTATAATAAACAAATATATATATATATATATATATATATATATATATATATATTTTTTTTTTTTTATTTTTTTTTTTAAACACACAAGAACCCCAGTATTTCCCCCCACCCACCCACCCACCCACACACTTAAAAATAAACAGTAGAAATATTCAGGACCCCCCACCCACTAACACTAACTAAACTAACATCCTATACTAACATTGCGGGCCCTACAGGACTGACCTAGAATCCCTAAATAAGACAATAGGATAAGGAATGGCCAACTCAAAGACGGTGATAAAATGATATTCCATTCATGGAACAAAACAAAAGATTGGCCAGCGCATCACACCTTGCTATGTGTCCAACACACAGGAGTCCATCACACATCACCAGCAAACACAACACATAACAGACATATCAACACTTACTGGAGTTGTCTTGGTCCTCGAATTGAGCCACCTCACCAACAGTGTAGGGTGCCGGTTCACCTGTAAAGCAAGGAAGGGAGAAATGTGCTCAATGTCTTTGCACTGTACAACAATTCCAAAGACAAATACAATGTGTAAGATTACATAAGAAAGTAAAGCCTCTCAGACATGATGATACTGCATCCGATATAGCACAGCTAACATGTACATACCATGGGTCTCCAGTGAGTGTTACACACATATCTGCACACATGCAGTGGCCCTAACTATCATGTGGTGGCAAACATGCTCCTTCATTAGTGAGCAGACATAATAATGGGGTGTATTCGTCTCATCATGTGTATCCAAGAGAGACATCCAAAGCCACTTTCCATGAGGACTGCATTACCAGTCAACCAGCCATTGTGACCATGACAAATTTATGACACACAGGTACAATGTACAGAGGGCCAGGGACAGTTGTTAGCCCTCATATTGTTACAGTGTCTTCATTTGATGTGGCCGAGCTATGATGAGTTGCACCAACCAAAGAGATATGAACCCATGTGCATACCTTTGGCCAGCCATCCCTAAACGAAATGTGGCACTACAAACTCCAAATACCAGTCTAAGATGTTAGCTGAGCGCAGCTAGAACTTGTTCCCTATGTGTCCAAATCCAGATCAGACATGTATCCGAAATGAAGGAGGGGCACAATAATCCCTAAGATTTTTGGATTTTCCGTAATCGGTTTCCTTACACACTCACTAGACACACATGAGACATATGTTCGGGACACATTGCTATCATCAATTGACGTGAAGCCTACACTCATTTTCAGCCTCATGCAATGTTTCAAAAGCCAGACTAGCTGTTGCGTCAACAAATGTTGGTAATTATTTGGAAATTTCTATACCTCACAGGCAACTGTGGCCTATATCTATACATAATTGGCTCCTGATTTGTGTTGCTGTTTGACACAAAGGCGGCACTAACTTACATAATGCAAAAGTATTCAGTAAATTTGCGGAGCTCTTGCTTCCTAACAGCTAGCAATTGTGGTCCTTAACAAAGTAGATATATGACCCTGTATGATAAAAGTAGCATTCCACGCACTCAACACATTGCCGGCAGATTTTGTAAAAATCATCTGATGTCACTATAGAGCATTTAAACGTGCACATTTACATGATTTATACTCACCTGCAGGGACACCAATCACAATCCCCAGGTGGTCCAGCAGATCTTGCTCCCTGGAGATAAGGTCAGCCCAGCGGTGCTTCAGCTGGTGGTCATTCCTTGGTGTCCGATAAATCAGTTGCAGATGATGCAACACCTTTGCCCATCTGAGCCTCCGTGCCTCAGTGTGATACCCATGTATCACCCGCCCACCTGCCTCAATCATTAGGGGTAGAAATGGCACACCATCCATATAAATCCACCCAGCTCCTTCTCACCCATGTTGCCAAGACGAGGCCTACCCAACATCTTTGCAGCAACAGAGAAATAGGGGATAAAGGGGAACAAAGGAGAATAGGGGGAAAGTATAACAGGAAATACTTAAACTAAACAACTAACACAGCCCAACTATACCCAAACTAACACTACCCACAACAGACTCCCAACAAAACAAAGATAATACTTTACTACACAAATGTACACAAAAAACACTCAGACAGGATACAACAAGAAGTTTTTATTCACAAAAAGACAATAAATAGACCACACAGGAGACAAAAGCACAATTTGACCAGACAAACCCCTCAACACAGCCACACAGTCAGGAAGTATCACAGACTGCAAAGTGAAAGTACACCTACTGTATATAATCTGTTAACAGGATATCCTATTACATCACTTCCTGCCTAAAATGGCGGGCGTTTTTATCATTTGCGTCAAAATATTTTGACGCATACAGTCTGCACGTCATTTTTTTTGACGCACAGGAGTAGAATTGGGCCCGCATCCATATGTTTGGAAATAGTTTTACACTTAACCAATTTTCTGAGGTACAGTGTGGAAGATACAGCTTAGGGGCAATGTTTATTTCAGGGCATTATGTGTCATTTTTGGGCATAAGCGTCATTTTTTGACGCTTGCGCGTCATTTTTTGACGCGTGTGCATCAAATTTTCAGGCATTAATTGGGTTTGGGTCATTTTACCATTTTAATGTTATATTACATTTGTGACAAAACTGAGATAGGCTGATTGCACCCACTTTGGTCATGACAGTGTATGGGCACATGTGAGACATCATACTACTGCGGACCATGATCCGCTACTTCATGTACAGGATTTTCACTCTTGACTGACGCACTAGATGGCCAAACGTGTGGCCTACATATCTGTATTGCACAAATTGGGCATGTTTGGCGTCAGGAGATGATAGCAAGGTAACGCACATAAGTACTATACCTCAATGCCTATGGCTCAATGTGTGTGCATTGGCTACTAATGTAGTTGTTGACCAACCGTGTGAGTATCACAAGATGCATAATTGCAAATATGCTTGTATGAATGTGAGGTCAATGTGTCCAAACCCTCAGATGCAAGTCATTGTGGAAATGAGAGAGGACGTGTTAGTCATACATGTAGCAACATCTGTTGTTTGCACTTCCTAGTTTATGGGTAATGTAAACACCACAAATGACAAAGCATGCACCGGATAGATACCAAACGCTTGTTCATGTCAATGATCCAAAATTTGCCCATCACATGTCCTGGAAATTTGGATACTGCTTCCTAGGCACTTGTTGGTGAACCCACCATGAGTCAGGCACATGTACAGACTAAGTGGGTACCATGTTATTGACACGGAAAGCCAAAGTGAACCACAAATGTAATATCACGCCACAGTTGTGGTCATATGACTGAGCCACAACTCTCCTGTGGCAGTGGTGGACCAGCAGACGAAGCAGCACATGGCCACATATTTCCAATGATCAATTGCACAGAGGTGTATGGTTCATGTGTGTGATCCAATGTTGATCCTGTATATTTTTAGGGGTCTATGTTGTCACAGTTACGTCCAGGTCTCATCATGAGTCAGTGGCGGCTATTCCTGTATCTACTGAGTATCCTTCGGTGATCAATGGAAGTTAAGCCAATGAGGATATAAGAACCTACATGGGGATGGTCCCACCCTGTCACTGCAGACGTGTTATGAGACTGTCAACAGGGCAACCTTGGTGTGCTGAGTGAGATCATATCTCAGGAGTCTTGTTCCGGCAGGTGTCATTACAACATTGGTACACAGGTTGGCCTGTAAAGTTCCCACTGCATGTTGGAATATCATAGCCTCTGTGTTGATTAATCTTGCAGCTATTCAGCATGCACCAATATGCATCAATATGTTGTGAGCAATGTGATTCAGCCTGTAAACTGTCAGGGTCCTAGCATGTGTGTTGCATTATCTGACATTGCTGGTTCTGCTGGAGGCACCATACCCAATCCCTGCATACGGCCATGGTACACTGTCACACTTTGTCGCTCATGCATACATGAGACCCAGACAAGGGATAGGCCATGATTTGGATATTTGGAGACAAGTTACCAATTATGATGCGATAAATAAGCAGATTATGCTATACAATGTATTTGAGTATGCATTGAAGAATCACCTGACAAAATACCCCCGGAGGAATGTGAGGGTTGGGAAAGCAAGTATGATACATATGTAGCCGCAAGGAACCTTTAGGGTAATGCACAGACAGGTGCCAGTCAGGCTGACAGGATGCAGGGTCAATTATGATCCAGCAATTTCACAAGGTACATACTCAGTGGTCTGACTGAGACTGGTCGGAGGAAGGACAAGACAGTTGACATGGAAAACTGTGTTTGTCCTGTGTTTTGGAAGGTGACACATAAACCCAAGGGCTGTGTTACACAGCTTATTTTTCTAGCAATGCATAACAGTGTAATCAATAAAAAGGCAGCTTCTATGCTGTTCCAAGCATCTGCAAGGGCAGTGCTTGTTCAAATGGCTGGTCTGCATGGAGGTGCTCACAGGTGTGTGCTACATCTGTTTCTCACAAGTCCTGTAGGTGAGATTCTAGTTCAAATGGCCAACAGTACCTTTCACATGGGAATCAAACTACAGGTGAGAACAGGGCTTAGAGACTACAAGCCAGTGCATAATTTAACCTGAAGTCCATGCAGACAGATGTCTAATGACTATGACATACCATACTAAAGGGTGAAGCACACTGTTTTACTATTGTTAGTCTGTGTGTGTGTAGAGGAGGGAATATCTGGGTACACATATTACCATTCCAGGAACCTCTTAAGACAGGTGGGGTGAGACCAGGAGTATGGGTGTGACAGGACTTAGGACATGGGCTGACATGTACATGGAATGTCATGTGTGCAATGCTTGTCATAGGTGTGGCACTTGTGCTGTCTATGTTCTGCTTAGATGGAATTCTAGTCACAGTTAGTCCTTGCAAAGATAGGTGCTGTACGACTTACTGCTGACAAGGGTCTGGTCATACATTCCTGTTACCAATGCAATAGCACATCCACTGCCTCATGTATGAGGCTTTTTTTCCCTTATTGACTAATGGTGTCTTAGTTGTGTGCCATATTCTGCGATGAACCATGTTGCCAACATGTATGTGTGAAATAGGTGTGGTCCTCTGCTATTGCCCTTCAAAGGTGAAATGTACAGGATATATGTCATTTACAGTGTGTGTGAATGTGACTGTTGTATAATACGCATCACAATTGCTTTGGAAGTTTCTGTGTCTTGATCGGTATGTCAGCAATGCTCCATGAGGCTACACTCTTATTCTGATAGTTAGAGATAAAGGTGAGCAAAAATGATTACCCAGACCATGATATGGTGATTATTATAGGTGTTTATTAACATATGTTGACACAGTGGTGATGGTGAGTTGTTTATAAAAGAAATTGTTCACAATATGTTGGCGCCTACGCAAGCCAGCAGATGTGTTTTGTTGGTCCCTCTCATGTTGCAAGCCAGCATCCTCCTCTTCTTCCTCTTCAGGCATTTGTGGCTCTGGTTCTAATGGGGGAATGTTCCTTCGTACACAAATGTTGTGCAGGATGGCATATGTTAAAATGTTCTTGCAGACCATCTCTGGTGAGTATAGGAGGCTGTCACCAGTGATGTCGAGGCACCTGAATCTCGACTTGAGGATGCTAAAGGCCCTCGACTATGGTGCATGTCCTCCTATTTGCCTAATCGTAGGCATGGTCTGCTGCAGTGCTTGAGTTTCCAAATGGTGTCATAATCCATGGCTGGATCCCATACCCCTGATGAGCTGAAAGAGAAAATGATTGAGATCACATTGATGTAGCTTGCCCCATTAATATCACCTTGCATGGCAGTAGTTGTCTTGTGTTGTCTGTGACTCTTTTGTGTTATTGTGTTGATTTCTAGGCTTCTAGGATGTACCATCTGCATTGGGTTGTTTCCTTGGCTGAACGAGTGTTTGCCTGCTGACCGGTTGTCAGCAGTATGTTTTGGGATCTGCAGTACAGTGTGTACTCTCTAGCATTGTGACTTGTGATACAGGTGTTCCTGTGTCTTCACTGATGTGAGATGATAGTTCCATACACAAATTCAATTTGACAGTGGTGGTAACACGTTAGCATCTATGTACCCTGGACATCTCGTACTTTTAGACATATGCCATGGATTAATTTAAACATCAGTGAGACGCTTACATTTTGCAAGGTGACAATTAGCCAAACCTCTCCATACATTGTGATCATTGATGTCTTAACATTTGACTGTACACTAATTTCAGATGTGTGACAGGTTCACTGCAGACCTATCAAACATGCCTATCGGTGTCACGACCTCAGTGTGTTCCTGTTCACATGTGGCTGTTGTGGTGTCTGTGTTGTTTGTCCTAGAGGGTTGCTATGCAGTGTGTATATGAGTAGATTTCTGTACTTACCAACAAGTAGTCCATTGCCATATCATCCATCCTGGAAGTGTTGATTGATGGTACAGTGACGGAAGATGAATGAGTCATGTACACTCCCAGGATACTTTGCCACGATGTTGGTGATCAATCCTTGGTGATCGACAATGGCCTGCACATTGATGGAGTGTGTGTGCTTCCTGTTGCGGTATAGATGTTTAGTTGCAGCAGGTGGCACAAGGCGTACATGTGTGCAGTCAATGGCACCAAGGACGTGTGGGAATCCATTAATGAGGTAAAGCCCCTGTTTTGTCTCCTGCTGCTTCTGCTGTGTGTTTGGGAAGCAGATGTGGCGGGGTGTGAGTCTGATGATGGCATCCAGTACCTTGGGCAGGAAGGCGGAGAATGATGGCTGTGAGATCCCAGCAACCAGTGCGCCAGTGGTTTGAAAAGAGCCACTTGCCAACATGTGTAGTACAGCTAGCAGCTTGGTTTCTGTTGGGATGGTGCAGCAAGCTGGGTGCCAACTGTGGTTCAATGTTTCGCAGCAGCTGCTGAATGGCTTGCCAGGTTCAACCTGTAACTCTGGATGATTTCATGTTCCCTGAGGCCATTAGGGATTGTCCTGGTGCGGAATATCCTCTCCTGCCTTCTGCGTTGCCTTTCGGGTCCCTGCTGGTGTTGTGGAAGCTGCTGTTGTTGTTGCTGTGCTCTGCGTCTGCGTGCACGCTGGATGAGAAGCACCTCCATGCCTTCCTTTTTCTGCTCTGCTGTTGCTTCTGTGTGTTCTGATTAAATACAGGTGTGTGTGTGCCCCATTTTAACGCCTGCCCTGACCCAGGCGTTAATTTTTTATGCAAATCGGCCTGTGCGTCATTTTCCGCCTCCGCCTCCCAGCCGTGCAGGATTTTTGCCCGGTAGCATAAATACGACGCACGGGCGTTTAAGTCATTTTTTGGACGGGAACGCCTACCTTGCATATCATTAACACAAGGCGGTTTCCAACATCCAGAAAATGACGCACACAGTGGGATTTTGACGTCCGCGGGCGTCAAAGTTTAAATATGGGGCAAGGTTTGCGCCGAATGTGCGTCAAACTTTTTGACCGACATTCGGCGCAGACGGAGTATAAATATGCCCTCAAATTAATTGACTCCAGAGTGACTTCGGAACCAGCGCCACTGTCTGACTGCACCGCTGCCTGCACCGGAGCCGTGGTTTCTGCTGAGTGCAATGACTGCAACCAACACGGCAGACCGGACGCAGCTGCAGTGCCTCCGACGTCCCACCATGTCACTGATTTCCGTAAAGCCTGAGTTCGCAGCAGCACCAGTGGCCCCGTGATGTGAGTGCAACACCGTGAAGTCGACCTCTCGCATCTTGACCTGCCAGATTCATCGACCCTGCCAGATCTTAAGGAACCGATGCCTCACCACCAATGCGGCATCACCTTCCCTGCAGCCATAAGGAACTGGTGCCTCACCTCCCCTGAGTAGCAGTAAAGGAACTGACGCCTCACCTCCGATTGTAGCAGGATGGAGAAGATGCACACCGGCTCCAGCAATGCCTCACCTATCCAACTGTGCAAAATCTTTGTTTCCTCATTTTCCAAAGGTACTGTACCTGGGGTTCATGCGATTCCTTGACCAGCCCGTCCTCCCTCCCGAATGGCGTCAGACTATTGGGAACAAATCCATCAAGACGTTGTGATAGCCCCAGTTGTTGCTATTGTGTTTCCAAGTGCTTTACTGAGATTTAATCTTTAACATTTTGGGGGTTATTCCAACTTTGGAGGAGGTGGTAATCCGTCCCAAATGTGACGGATTTACCACCAGCCGTATTACGAGTTCCATAGAATATAATGGACTCGTAATACGGCTGGTGGTATATCCGTCACTTTACCGTCACTTTTGGGACGGATTACCACTTCCTCCAAAGTTGGAATAACCCCCTTTGTGTCTTTGCTTGTGTATGTTGGATTTTTGTTGTTTTGGTCTTCTTTTACTTAGATAAGTATTGGCTAATTTTTCTAAACTGGTGTAGAGTACTTTAGTGGTGTTTTCACTGTGTTACTGTGTGTGTACAAATACTTTACACAGTTACTCTGAGATAAGCCTGACTGCTCAAGCTACCAAGAGGGTAAGCAGAAGTTATCTTAGCTGTGTGACTCCCTTACCATGACTATGGTGAGGGTCCCTGCTCCGACAGGGTGCAAACCACCGCCAACTAGAGACCCCATTTCTAAAAGTGCTCAATAAAAAAAGTAATTGACAGCGTTGACCTCTGCATTGTTATCCTATTCACAGCTTTGTACACTTCTAGTACTTGAAAGTAAATTGCTACCTTTCTTTGTATTAAAGACAATGTATCCCCTTTTTATTATAAAGTAAATCATTCACTTAAGCTTTCAGTTGCAGTAGTTTGATTCTTTGATACATTGACAACATATCCATTGTATCTTTCTCATAAATTATCCCAAGTTAGATGACAATTTATTCTCGATATATTTCGAATGCCAAGCATTCATCTTCAGGAGGTCTATGGATATTGGTTTGAAATATATGACTAGTCATAAATGATATTATCATTCCTATAGGCTTTCACCAAGGGAATCCATCTAACCACAGTGAGTACGGGGCCTCAAAAGAGAATGTGGTATTCCGTATTGAATATCCCTGGGTAAAAGACCAGATCCAGAAGTTACCGATAAGAAAGTCTCACTCATGTAAACTGGCATGATTCATCAGGCTCCCTCACCTTACTCCAGGAAGACTGTACTACCAGTGCAAACTCAACCAGTGAGTTCTTGATAAATTATAAATGTCTGGCAAATGTCAAGGATCCATCTAAAAATACTTTATGGTAACCATATTGGGTACCCCTTTATTATTAAGTTCCTTAGGTATGGTTAAAAAAACAGCAGATGGTGTTTCTGGGCACCCAAACCCTCACATTTATTAGTCTGTTAAAGGTACTATGCCCCTCAGAACTATTTTCCTGCCAACCTGTTTCTCCCTATAAACTAGCCTAACTAAAGGTCTCAGGTCTTCATGAGGGCCAATAAAAGTAAAGATAAAAAAAATCCCTTCTATAGTAGAATAACACCTCTACATGCAAGTGAAACGAAGACTTCTTACTGTACTTGCATGGAGATGATCACTTACGGGATAACATCATAGTATGTATGGTTGACAAAGTTGATATAGTGATATAAAGTCAGCACATGTGGTCCTTAAAGTGACACTGCAAGCAAAACATGCTTAACGTGTGAAACTGGTTCTGTGGAGGTAACAAAATGTACTCAATCATGCATCCTAACTTATCCAACTTGGCAAGTACTTTACAACATGGTCAGATGCCAGGGGGTGACAGCTCCTCTAGTCACACACTAATATTGTTATTAATTAGTTACAATTTGAATCAAATTTGAGAGTATTTTCAAAAGTGATGGTTGGTCAAAAAGGCCAGGCCTGATAGTAAAAGTACGGCAATCAAGTCCCTAAAATAATACATCTAGACATTTCTGCGGGACTTCATTTCATGTATTTTAAGTTATCAAATATATCCTGAACCCCAGAAAAACAGAAACATCATGCTCTTGTCGGCCCAACGGGGGCTGCTCAGCACACTTACTTCATCAAGGAGTAGAGTAGGGCAGTGTACCTACAGTGTTCTCTCTGGTCTGCCGAATGCTAGGCAGAGACCCTAGGAGACACCATAAAAAGTGGTGATGAGTGCCATATTGGGGTGTGGCACCACCTGTGTGGTCCTCCAGGGGCGGCTGCCACTATAAATAGGGTGGCAAACTATTGGATGTCATTGCCTGGAATATTACAGGAACCATGGGGGATGCTGCCCCACTTGTCATCTCATGATTGAATGAAGGAATTTAATTGGTTGTCAAAGGTTTCTAGACCCAGTAGAAGGTATGGAAACTGTTAGTTATGTTTCAAATGTTACACTGGAGAGTGCACATTTTCTTTCCACATTTGGAATACAAAAACGAAAAAAGGAGGGGAAAAAGGGTGTCAGAATAACAGAAAGACCCATATCGTGTATGTTTTTTTTATTTATAACAACAGCCAACATATTTAGTTGCAGTCAAATGGTTCTAAAGTGTTGTTGGGTCTGCAAATCAAAGTATGTTCATGATTTATCATGTATGTATAATCGGTACAGAAAAATGAATTCAGGCTACAGCTCTGTTCAGTTGACCCCATGGAATACCCTCATTCATGCCGTTTCTATAAGTTTCCAATCTGTAAATCCTATGTTGTTCATATTGTAACAGTTGTGTGGTCACATCAGGGTGATGTGACTGTAGTTTCTCAATGATAGACTATCCAATGTCATTTGCAGAGTGCTTCTTTTCTTTGTGTTGCTTTTCTTACATCGGAAGGTTCTGTGATGTTCACTAATCCTAGCTCTTATTTTGCTGGTCATCATCCCGATATAAAGAGGTTACATGGACATTTTATGACATTGATGACATTAGTGGAGTTACAGTTAGAGAACCCTTTCGATTTCCAGGATGTTGTAAGACTTAGCTCCAGTTTATCTTGTGAATGGACACACTTTAATTTCTACACTGGAAATGGCCATTAATGGAGGTTTCATTCCATGGGATTGATGGTGTTTTTATTCTGTAATGTTGCTCCTGGCATGTGCGCACCAAAATGTTGCAAAGATATTTACCTTTTCGAAAAAAGAACATAGATTTGTCATACTCCAAGGTACATGAATTAAGTATTCTCCAGTGTTTATTAACTTTTTAATTCAAGTGAAGTCAGGCAGAAAGTTGTAACGCAGATTTTTTTCCATGTTCTTTTTGATCTGAGGAGTACGGATCTGTTCCCTGTTATTGTTAACTGCCAATTTCCTAGCTTTTCTTATGATTGAGGATGGATATATCTTTTCAGTCAGAAGCTTAGTGAGTTTCTCAGCAGGTTTTTCAAAAGTTCTCTTGTCTGTGCAGTTCCTTCTCAAGCGTAGGAACTGGCCTACTGGGTGATTTGTCTCAAAGAGTGAGGATGGAAAGTATTGGATTTCAATAGACTGTTCCTATCAGTGGCTTAGTAGAAAACCTCTGTTGTCAGTGTTCCATTTTCTGGGTAAATTCTTAGCCCCAGAAAAGCTAATCCAGTTGACCCATTGTCACAGTGGACTTCTGATATCTTTCTAGGGCAGTTATCCATTCTCCAAACACTCTTGTTTCCTCAGCTGAGTCCAGGTCATCAAAATATTGTCAATATATCTTTTGCATAAAACAATGGTGGTCATTACAACCCTGGCGGACAGTGTTAAAGTGGTGGTAAGACCGCTAACAGGCAGGCGAAAAAAAAAATGGAATTACGACCGTAGCGGAAACCGCCAACAAAGACAGCCACTTTAACACTCTGACCGCCACAGCGGTACAAACAAACAGCATGGCGGTCACCGCCAACAGACAGGCGGTACAAACAAACAGCATGGCGGTCACCGCCAACAGACAGGCGGAGGACAATGTACCGCCCACAGTAGCACAACCTACCAATCCGCCACCTTTTCCGGGGCGGATTCACCAGGAACAAAAACACGGCAGAAACAGGACTTCGAAGGGAAAACGCTCACCTCTACACACCCCACGAGGAACCAGGACGCCATGGAACCAGAGCTGCACATTTTCCCTGCCCTTATCTTCTTGCTCCTCTACCAGGAGCATGAACGCCGTCGGCGAAGACCACGGTGAGTACTGCACCTACGACACAGGGGAGGGAAAAAACAGACACACACACAGACTCACACACACGCAACACGCAACACCCCCACCCTCCCACACTACAACTCACACACCAATACAGCATGATACATTACAGTCACACCCCCCAAACTCCCCGGAAGAATGCAAAGACAAAAGGAAATGAGTGTAACCATTGTAATATATTAAAATCCAGTACGCAAAAATATGTATACACTATTAACAAATATATACACCAAGAATAGTAGCCCAGGTATTGCTCCATTGAAGTCCGTGGAACACTGGGCCCACACGGCATGGGCGAGGCCCACACTCAATATCCGAACATGACGGAGAGAACACTGCAGGGGCATCAGATAGCAATAAAACAGGCACCTCAGGGGGAAGGGAAAGGGGGGGACACCTCAGCCGGTTGAATGCACAACACCAAATCCACAAGGGGGCCACATGCCCACTGTTCAATCCTGGGGAGTGCAAAGCCACAGTCTCTCAAGTCTATACAGTGGGTGGTTTGCCCACTGTTCAATCCTGGGGAGTGCAAAGCCACAGTCTCTCAAGTCTATAAAGTGGGTGGTTTGCCCACTGTTCAATCCTGGGGAGTGCAAGGCCACAGTCTCTCAAGTCTCTACAGTGGGTGGGTTGCCCACTGTTCAATCCTGGGGAGTGCAAAGCCACAGTCTCTCAAGTCTATACAGTGGGTGGTTTGCCCACTGTTCAATCCTGGGGAGTGCAAAGCCACAGTCTCTCAAGTCTCTACAGTGGGTGGTTTGCCCATTGTTCAATCCTGGGGAGTGCAGTCACAGTCTCTCAAGTCTCTACAGTGGGTGGTTTGCCTACTGTTCAATCCTGGGGAGTGCAAAGCCACAGTCTCTACAGTGGATAACAGTCTCCACTGGTTTTGGAGGGGGCTTTGTGCCCAGAGTGCTTCATCCTGCCAAGGACTGAGGTAGTGGATGCCTTTTTCCACTGGTTCTGGAGGGGGCTTTGTGCACAGAGTGCTTCATCCTGCCAAGGACAGAGGTAGTGGATGCCTTTTTCCACTGGTTCTGGAAGGGGCTTTCTGCCCAGAGTGCTTCATCCTGCCAAGGACAGAGGTAGTGGGTGCCTTTCTCCACTGGTTCTGGAGGTTGCTTTGTGCCCAGAGTGCTTCATCCTGCCAAGGACTGAGGTAGTGGATGTAAATCTCCACTGGTTCTGGAGGGGGCTTTGTGCCCAGAGTGCTTCATCCTGCCAAGGACTGAGGTAGTGGATGCCTTTCTCCACTGGTTCTGGAGGGGGCTTTGTGCCCAGAGTGCTTCATCCTGCTAAGGACAGAGTTAGTGGATGCTTTTCTCCACTGGTTCTGGAGGGGGCTTTGTGCCCAGAGGGCTTCATCCTGCCAAGGACTGAGGTAGTGGATGTAAATTTCCACTGGTTCTGGAGGAGGCTTTGTGCCCAGAGTGCTTCATCCTGCCAAGGACTGAGGTAGTGGATGCCTTTCTCCACTGGTTCTGGAGGGGGCTTTTTGCCCATAGTGCTTCATCCTGCCAAGGACAGAGGTGGTGGATGTCTTTCTCCACTGATTCTGGAGGGGGATATGTGCCCAGAGTGCTTCATCCTGCCAAGGACTGAGGTAGCGGATGTAAATCTCCACTAGTTCTGGAGGGGGCTTTGAGCCCAGAGTGCTTCATCCTGCTCGTGGCGGACACAGTAGCGTCTGTGCCCTTGGCGCTCATGGGCCAGCGGTGCTTGTGGCGGCGGTGTCCTGTTCAGCGGTGCTTGTTGTGGTGGGGTCCTTGGCAGCGACTCAGCTGCTGGCGGTCCTGTCTGGCCCAGCAGGCCTGGTGCTGGCAGTCCTGTCTGGCCCAGTGGGGCTGGTGCTGGCGGTCTTTTCTGGCCCAGCGGGGTTGGTACTGGCGGTCCTGTCTGGCCCAGCGGGGCTGGTTCTGGCGGTCCTTTCTGGCCCAGTGGGGCTGGTGCTGGTGGTCCTGTCTGGCCCAGCGGGGCTGGTGCTGGCGGTCCTGTCTGGCCCAGCGGGGCTGGTGCTGGCGGTCCTTTCTGGCCCAGCGGGGCTGATGGCGGTGGCCTCCTGGGCAGCGGGGCTGATGGCGGTGGCCTCCTGGGCAGCGGGGATGATGGCGGTGGCCTCCTGGGCAGCGGGGCTGATGGCGGTGGCCTTCTGGGCAGCGGGGATGATGGTGGTGGCCTCCTGGACAGCGGGGATGATGGCTGTTGCCTCCTGGGCAGCGGGGCTGATGGCGGTCTTCTCCGACCGTGCTGCTCTTCCCAGACTTGCTGAGTTTCTTGTGCCCCTTCCCCACCTTTAAAGGTGTCGCAGCTTACTCCACACTCCCACCTGTACCCCTGGGAGCGGCTTTGGTGGCTGGAGTCTTCCCCCTCTCCCGCCGGGCACTGGCCAACTTTTGATGCTTGACAGGTGGGGGACTGTTGTTGCTGTGGCTCCTTGCCACACTGGCTGCCCTGCTGCCTGGTGCACTCCAGAATCCGGTGACTACTGGCACCACTGGTCCCGGAGATGTTGTGGCTGAGGTGCGAAGTTGGGACCTGGAGAGTCGGGCCCTAGGAGACTGACGGGGTGGGGGAGGTGAGGAAAAGAGGTCAAGGGTGGACAGGAAAAGTTTCTTGGGAACACTGGGACGGGTAGCTGGAGGGGGTTTGGGAGTGGAGGAAGAGATTGTGGTTGTAGGAGGTGTTCGTTTGGTGACTTTGGGTGAAGGTGCATGGGCTGGAGGCTGTTGTGAGGTGGATGGCTGTTGGGTGGGTGTGTGTCTGCGTTTGTGTATCTTAGGAGGTGGCATCACAGACACACTGGGAGAGGACACAGGGGACGTGTGAATGGTAGTGGGGGTGGTGACTGCACGTGAGCGGGTGTGGTGGTGTGTGTGCTGGTGATGGAAGTAGTGGCTGTAGATGTAGTGCATGCAGGTGTGAGTGGAGACAAGACTGGGAGGGAAGAGGGAGACAAGGAGGAGGGGGACAAAGTGGAGGCAGTGGATGTTGGTGTGTCTGCATGTGTGTGATGCTTGCGTGAGTGACTGTGGGATGTGTGGTGCTCATGTTTGCCAGAGCTTCCCTTGTGTGTTGACGTGTGTGCATGCTGGTCTGATGGTGTGCTTGGGGTAGGCTCAGGTACAGGGGTGTGGGTCTGGGTGGAGGAAGTTGGAGGGGGGAGGCTAGAGACAGGGACCATAGCTGCCATCAGTGCTGAGGCCAGAGTCTGAAAAGCTTGTTGAAGGGCTGCCTGACCAGAATGAATGCCCTCCAGGAATGCATTTGTTGCAACTGCCTCTCTACACCCTGGATGGCATTCAAAATGGTAGACTGCCCAACAGTGAGGGACCTGAGGAGGTCAATGGCCTCCTCACTGAGGGCAGCAGGGGTGACTGGGGCAGGGCCTGAGGTGCCTGGGGCAAAGGTGATGCCCACCCTCCTGGTTGAGCAGGCAAGGGGCAAAGGCTGAGGGGCTGCTGGGAGGGCAGTACTGGTAGGGGGGGTGGCGGCTGTACCTGTACATGCGGGGGGCACAGATGTGGCCACCACAAGGGAGCTCCCATCAGAGGACGAGTCCGTATCACTGGTTTCAGCTCCTGTCCCAGCCATGGAGCTCCCCTCGCCCTCTGTCCCACTGGTGAATTCCGAGTCCGTAGTCTCGACCTCCAGGGCCATGTGGGATGCAGCTCCCTCCTGCTCCGGTGCCACTGCTCCTCCGCCTGATGATGCTAATGCACACAAGAACAGGGAGACCACAAAAAGGGGGGGGCGACAGAAGAAAGACATGTTGAGTGCATGCATTACCGCTACTGTTGACGGACTCGACAGACACAGAAGCCCCCTGCACTACGCCGCGCACTTGCGGTCCACTGTTCAATCCCTGGGACATGGCCTACAAGGCTATGGCCGACATCTGCACACATGGATGTCACAGGAGCCTGACTAGGTGTAGTTGGCACTGTACACAGGTGAGGTGGGGTGGCACAGGGTCTGCCAGAAGAAGGGGACCTAACTAGCACACTCGCCCTGGCCTAGGGAAACCCACAGCCCACCTCCCCCACCCAGACACCTCCACTGCGCGCTGAATCAGCTGAATGAGAGTGTACTCACCCCCTTGTGGCTGCTGTGATGCCCTCAAGCGCCCATCCAACTCCGGGTACACCACCGCCAGGATCCTGAACATCAGGGGGGTCATGGTGCGACGGGCACCCCTCCCACGTTGGGAGGCCATCCCCAGCTGGGCCTCCACAATCTTCTTGCTCCAGCGGTGAATGTCCTCCCATCTCTTATGGCAGTGGGTGCTCCGTCTGCGATAGACCCCCAGGGTCCAGACGTCCTTGGCGATGGCACGCCAAACATCCTTCTTCTGGTGGGTGCTGACCTACAGGAATTGTACAGGGGAAATTGTAAAGTTATTACCAACTGCACCGTCACAGTCATTGGCCCCCATCCCTACCCTTGCCATGTGGCACATGCACTCACCGTCATTTCATGCATGCCTCAATCTCCACCCCCCCCCCCCAATCTTTCATCCACCCCACTCCACACAGGCATAGCCCATACAGCATGCTCCCAGTGTACTTACCTGTTTGTCTGGAGGACCGTAGAGTAGCGTGTACTGGGGGAGGACCCCATCCACAAGTTTCTCCAACTCCTCCGATGTGAAGGCAGGGGCCCTTTCCCCAGACGCACGACCCATTGTCTCTTCCAGACTTAGGTCACAGCAGCACTTGCAGTGTAGGTCCTCTCCTGTCGAAGATCAGGTATCGAGTGATTGAACAGATAGAAAATGGCGCTCACGTCTGCGGCGGTGCGTACCGTCACCGCCAGCGTACATTGTCATTGGCTCCTGGGACCCATAGGGTCCAATGTTAACCAATGCAGAATTGCACTGCGGTCTTCGACCGCCTACCGCGACGGTGTACAACGCCAGCGCAGTTACCTCACATCCCATTGTCCCACTTTACAGGTTAGGCAGCCGCCATTTCAGGGGCCCACATGGCTTATTTTTTAACTGTGTCACACATACCTAGGCCTTGCCTCAACACTCATACATGCAAATTTCGGATTATGAATCGTGTTCTGTGTAAGCTGTGGGTACGTACCTCTGAGTTGGTTGACTCTGTGCTTGCTGTTGTCCTTCATATCCCGTGTACAGGCTGCTGGTGGACCTGTCGACAATGGAGGAAAGACATGTGATCATCACCTACAGGCTTGATCGTGCCACAATCCTGGAACTGTGTGCCCAGTTGGAGCCAGACCTGATATCAGCTACCCGCCATCCCACAGGAATCCCCCTTCTAGTGCAGGTGCTGTCAGTACTCCATTTCCTTGCAAGTGGGTCATTTCAAACAACAGTGCCCATAGCATCAGGGATGTCCCAGCCTATGTTTTCCAACGTGTTGCCCAGAGTGTTGTCTGCCCTGCTGAAACACAAGCGGAGCTACATTGTTTTCCCTCATGTGTAGGATTTGCCTACAGTGAAAGGTGATTTCTATGCCCTGGGACATATCCCCAACATCATAGGTGCCCTTGATGGGACACATGTGGCTTTGGTACCCCCCGCAGGAGTGAACAGGTGTACAGAAACTGGAAGAGTTATCATTCGATGAATGTGCAGATGGTGTGTTTGGCCGACCAGTATATCTCCCATGTGAATGCCAAATTCCCTGGCTCAGTGCATGACGCTTACATCCTGCGGAATAGCAGCATCCCTTATGTGATGGGGCAACTCCAGAGGCACCGTGTGTGGCTATTAGGTGAGCACCTTGAAGCAAGTCAGTGGGAATGGTTGTCTGGGTCTGGGGATATCCCTACAGGTTAGTGTGTGTCTAAAAGTTGTCCCTCACTATTTGCAGGTGACTCTGGTTACCCCAACCTGTCATGGCTACTGACCCCAGTGAGGAATCCCAGGACAAGGGCAGAGGAACGCTACAATGAGGCCCATGGGCGAACTTGGAGGATTATAGAGCGGACCTTCGGCCTTCTGAAGGCCAGGTTCAGGTGCCTCCATATGACAGGTGGATTCCTATTCTACTCACGAAAGAAGGTGTGCCAGATCATCATGGCCTGCTGTATGCTTCACAACTTAGCTTTGCGACGACAGGTGCCTTTTCTGCAGGAGGATGGTCCAGATGGAGGTGTTGTGGCAGCTGTGGAGCCTGTGGACAGTGAAGACGAGGAAGCAAAAGAAGAGGACAAAGACAACAGGAACTTGGTGATCCTGCAGTACTTCCAGTGAGACACAGGTAAGAATACAAACCTGCCTACTACATGTACTTTAACACTACTACCTCTCTACTGTCTGTCGTCTTCACCCAGTGTATGGTCACTGAGTTGTCACTTTCCCTTACGATTTCACAGATGTGGGTACCACTGTGTGATATCTGCTTTGTTTCCTCATGGACTAGAGCTGTGTGACATAGGTATGTTGACATTACAATTGAAAGAGCATTTTGACACTGTAATTGCTAATACACTATTTTGAAATCACAGACAGACTCCAGATTGTTTTGTGCTTTAAGGGTGTTTATTTAAGTGCTCAATATTGGGGGGTGCTGTAAAATGGTGAGGGGTGATGGTGGAGGAATGTCCATGGCAGAGTCCAGTCTATTAGTCTCACAGGTGCATTGCCCAAATGGGCATAGGAAGCGGAGCTGGGGCAGTTTGAGGATGGACAGGGTGACAAGGTGGGACAGAAGGATGACAATCAGGGTGGTCTCATTTCTTGGCGGGGGTCTTGGCATCGTTCTCTGTCTTTGTCCTGGATCTCAGGGACCGTTTGCAGGTGGTTCTCCCTCTTCAGGGGGTGGGGTGCTGGTGTGGTGGTCCTGTGGCGGTGCCTCCTGTCCACTAGCGCTGGTGGAGGTGGTGGGCAGTTCATCGTCCAGGCTAGTGTCAGGGGCCCCTTGTTGTGCCACAGTGTCCCTCCTGGTGTTGAGGACTTCTTTCAGCACCCCTACGATGGTGCCCAGGGTGGAATTGATGGATCTGAGTTCCTCCCTGAAGCCCAAATACTGTTCCTCCTGCAGTCGATGGGTCTTCTGAAACTTGGCCAGTACCGTTGCCATCGTCTCCTGGGAATGGTGGTAGGCACCCATGATGTTGGAGAGGGCCTCGTGGAGAGTGGGTTCCCTGGGCCTGTCCTCCCCCTGTCGCACAGTAGCCCTTCCAGTTCCCCTGTGTTCCTGGGCCTCTGTCCCTTGGACCGTGTGCCCACTGCCACTGCCCCCAGGTCCCTGTTGTTGTTGGGGTGGTGGGTTAACCTCGGTTCCCTGTAGTGGTGGACACACTGATGATTGACGTGTCCTGGGGACAGAGGTATGGGCCCGCTGGGTAGGTGCTGTGCTGGTGTTTCCAGAGGGGGGAAGCTCTGTGGTGGCATGTGCCAGTATGAGGGGACTGACTGTCCCGAGGTCCCAGATGGGCCGGGCTGGTCATCTAGATCCAGTTGGACAAAGCTGCTGTCATCACTGTGGGCCTTTTCTGTTGGTGGACCCTCCTGTCCAGTGACGTTGGGTAGGGGTCCTGCAGGGGTATAAAAGGATGTTTATTGCATCTGTGTGTGCCATGGTGTGCAATGGGTGGGTGACCGTGTGCCCCAGTGCTTGCATTCCTGTTTTGGACCTTGTGTGATGGTAGTTTAGGAGGGTGTATGGGTATGTGCAGTGGCCATGCTTTGGTGATGGGTGTCCATGCTTTGTTGTTGCATGCAGGGCTTGGTGTTGGGATGTGTGGTTGGTGATATTGGGACATTTGTGAGGAGTTGGAGTGATGGGGGTGAGGGCGAGGGTGGGGGTATGTGATGGCATGCAGGTAGGGTGGGGGACATAGTAGTAACGCATTGCCTTTCCAGAGTCTATTCCTCCATCTACTCCTGCGAGGCCCTCAGGATGCAGAATCGCCAAGACTTGCTCCTCCCATGTTCTTAGTTGTGGGGGAGGGGGCGGGGGTCCGCCGTCAGTCCGCTGAACCGCAATGTGGTGTCTTGAGACCACGGAACGCACCTTCCCCCGTAGGTCGTTCCACCTCTTCCTGATGTCATCCCTATTTCTTAGGAGCTGCCCCACTGCGTTAACCCTGTCCACTATTCTTCGTCATAGCTCCATCTTCCTAGCTATGGAGGTGTGCTGCACCTGTGATCTGAATAGCTGTGGCTCTACCCGGACAATTTCCTCCACCATGACCCTGATCTCCTCCTCAGAGAACCTGGGGTGTCTTTGCCGTGCCATGGGGTGGTGTGGGTGATGTGTGGGGTGGTGTGTGTAGTGATACGTGGGGTGATATTTAGCGGTGTGTTGTGTGAGGAGCGTGGAAGTTATGTGGGTGATGGTATTGTGTGTCTGTGGATGCTTGGTAGTAGTTTGTAGTATCTCTCTCTGGCCTTCTTTCGGTATTTTGGTCGTAGGGGTTTGTGGGTGATGTGGGTGTGAGTTTTATATTGTAATGGGTGTATGGGAGTGGTGTGTGTATGTGTATCAGGTGTGTGTATTTTGAATTGTCCAATGTGGCAGTGTTTTGTCAATGTGTGTGTATTTTGAGCGCAGTGGTGTGTACCTCCAATGGAATACCACAGTTGAAAGACCGCCGTATGGATTCGTGGGTCATGATAGTGTGGGCATATTTCTGTTGGCGTGACAGTGGAGGTTTTGTTTTCGCCAGTTTATCACTGACCTTTGGTGTGGCGGACTTGTGTGGTTGTCTCAATTTTGGCGGATTCCGAGCAGTGGGTCGTAATAGCTGTGGCGGAATGCCACGGCGGTGTGTTGGCGGTCTTCTGCGCGGCTGTAAGCGGCTTTTACCGCCAATGTTGTAATGAGGGCCAATGTGTTCTTTGACGTGTTTCATAGTACTGTAAATGAATTAGACTTCTGAGTCTGTAATAAGTATTCCCCTTTAAATTCGAAATGGTTCCTGGTTAGACCCAGGTGTGCACAATCTAGTATAAATTCCAGTGGAGTAATTAGATTCCATTCAATATTATGCAGAAGCCTCTCAATCATGTGCAAGGTAGATTCCTGGGGGATATTGGAATACTGTGATTCAACATCCAAACTTATCAACATATCTTTTTCAGGGTCAAAGTCAAGGGGAGGGCAAGGCCACAGTCTCTCAAGTGGGTGACTTGCCCACTGGTTCTGGAGAGGGCAACATGCCCTGTGCTTTGGTCCTGGGGAGTGCAAGGCCAAAATCTCTCAAGTGGGTGACTTGCCCACTGGTTCTAGAGGGGGCAACATGCCCTGTGCTTGGTCCTGGGAAGTGAAAGGCCACAGTCTCTCAAGTGGGTGACTTGCCCACTGTTCTGGAGGGGACAGGCCACACAGCAGCCAATGGAGGCTGGATCACATTGCGTCCCGCCGGCAGTGACGACTGTGCTTTGTTGTTGGTGGTGGTAGTGGGAGGCTCCTGCTCAGCCCTGGGATGCCTGCACTGTGGTGGTGGAGGAGGTAGTGGGATGCTCCTGCTCAGCCCCTGCACCATGCGATGCCTGCACTGTGGTGGTGGTGGAGGTAGTGGGAGGCTCCTGCTCAGCCCCTGCACTAACTGATGGCTGAACAACCACGGTTGGTGGTGGGGGCTCTGTGACAGCTGCTGGTGCAGGCTCCTTCCCCTTCTTGCTTGCTGGTGCAGGCTCCTTCCCCTTTCTGTTGGCTGTTGCAGCCTCCTTCCCCTTCAGGATTTATGGCCTGGAATCCTTTCCACCACGAGTAGGTGCAGATGGAAGTGTGCCCGTGGACTGTGTGGCTGAGGTGCTTGACTGGGTTCTTGAAACCTTGGCCATACGTGCAGGACGGGGGCGAGGGGTAGGGAAGAGGTCAATGGTGGAAGGGAAAAGCTTTTTAGGGACATTGGGGCGGGAAGAGGGAGAAGTAATGGGAGTGAAGGATGAGGGAGTGGTTGTTGGAGGTGTTTGTCTACTGGATTTGGGTGCAGGTGCATGGGCTGTATGCTGTTGTGAGGTGGATGGCTGTTAGGTATCTGAGTGCTTGTGTTTGTGTACCTTAGGAGGGGGGGCACAGACACAGTGGGAGAGGACATAGGGGACGTGTGCATGGCTGTTGTGGCGGTGTCTGCCAGTGAGGTGTGTGTTCTGCTTGGTGTGGTGATGATGCTGGTAGTGTATGATGATGTAGTGCATGCAGGTGTGAGTGGGAACATAACTGGGTGAGAGGCAGAGGAGAAGGAGGAGGGAGAGACAGCGGAAATAGTGGATGTTGGTGTGTCTGAAACTGTCTGTTGTTTGCGTGAGTGCTTGTGTGATGAAGTGTGGTGCTTGTGTTTGCCTGTGCCAGTCTTGTGTGTTGCCTTGTGTGCATACTCGTCTGTCTGTGTGCTTGGGATGGGTTGGGGGTTAAGGAGAATGGGACTGGGAAGTGGAAGTTGGAGGGGGGACGGTCGAAACAGGGACAATGGTCGGGGCGTAGGAGATGCCCACCCTCCTGGGTGAGCGGGCACGGGAAACTTGCTGAGGTGTGGCTGGGAGGGCGGTGCTGGTACAGGGGGTGGCAGCTGTACCTGTATCTGGGATGGTCACAGAAGTGTCCGCCACCACCAGGGAGCTCCCATTGGAGGAGGTATCTGAGTCTGTTTTGTCCCCTCCAGTCTCTGCCGTGGTGCTCCACTTGCCCTCTGTCCCACTGGTGTCCTCAGAGTCGGTGGACTCTGCCTCCTGGGTCCTGTGGGATGCAGCTCCCACATAAGGACAGGATGACAAAATAAGAAAGAGGGGAGAGAGACAAAGGATACACTGGGTCAATGACTGCACCAACACCACAGTTGGGGTACACAGCACCCTCACACACAGGAAACAGGCCTACGCACAATGCATTGTACTACCAGTGATGTTGCTAGCCACCAAGGCATGAGGAGGAACACACACTGCCAACTGCAGCACACCTGGGAGTAGTGGATTCTAACAAGCTAGGTAGCCATCATTTTCCATTCAGACCCCTAGCCACCAGAGGACCTACGCTGCTATGTCTGGCCTGGCCCAGGGGCATCCATGGACACACACCCACCACCCGGATATCACCCCACCAGGCGTAAGCTGTAATGATAGCCACTGTACTCCCGCCTTGTTGCTGCTGTGTTGCCCTCAAGCACCCATCCAGCTCTGGATAGGTCACCGCCAGTATGTAGGCCATCAGGGGGGTCAGGTTTTGACGGGCACCCCTTCCTCGTTGGGAGGCCATCCCCAGCTGGGCCTCCACTGTCTTCCATGCCCAGCGTCTCAGGTCCTGCCACCGTTTGCGACAGTGGGTGCTCTGCCTGCCATGGACCCCCCCAGGGTCCGCACCTCCTTGGTGCTGGCACACCATATACCCTTCTTTTGATGGGCGCTGACCTGCAGAGGCAATACAGACAGGAGAACACCATTAGACAAACAGTCCAGCCTGTCACATACATGGCCCACCATACCCCTTTCCATCACCACTGGCATATACATAGCCAGGCTCACAACATGTACACCGCTAACAGATAATCCCCCCTTACACAATGCCTTCACACACATCTCCATGCACCCAGGCCACATGCATTGTGCCCACAGTGTACTTACCTGTTGGTTTGGAGGCCCATACAGCTGTCCGTACTGGGGTAGGACCCAATCCACCAGTCGCTTGAACTCCTCCGAAGTGAAGGCTGGGGCCCTTTCCCCGGTCACACAGGCCATTTAGGGTCCAGACGCAGGTCACAGCAGCACATGCAGTGTAGGTCCTCTCCTATGAAAGGTCAGGTAACAAGTGAGAAATATGATAGGAAATGGCGGTCACGTCTGCGGCAGTGCATACCGTCACCACCGGCGTAGATCACCATTGGCCACTATAACCTAGAGGGCCCAATATTAACCAATGAGGAGTTGCATGGCGGTTCCCGACCGCCTCCCGCCACGGCGCACAACGTCAGTGCAATTACCTTACTTCCACCTGTCCCTCCACACAGGACAGGCAGATGCCAATTCAGGGGGGAGTCCTATGGAATAATGCTGCTTCACAGGAGAAATAGGCACATACTGGACAAATCACACTGACCCATTACATGATCACAGAATGCAAACTCCTGTTGTGGCTCCATGGTTCAGTTTACAACAGTCTCCTCACTTTTTTGTCCCGTAGATTCTTACCGCTGCGGATCAATTGGAGATGGGGACATACCCTTGTGTACAGACCCCTGGTGGACTTGGCTACAGTGGAGGACAGGCACATAATACTCACCTATAGACTGGACAGGGCCACAATCACAGAGCTGTGTGCCCAATTGGAGCCTGACCTGATATTTGCTATCCATCACCTCACTGGGATCCCCCCTCTTGTGCAAGTACTATCATTACTCCATTTCCTGGTAACTGGTTCTTTCCAAGTGACAGTGGGATTGGCAGCAGGAATGTCACAGCCAATTTTCTCAATAGTGCTTACAAGAGTGTTGTCTGCCCTGATAAAACACATGTGCAGCTACATTGCATTCCACCAGGTTGAGGATTTGGCCACTGTAAAGGCCGAGTTTTATGCAATGGGACATATCCCCAATATAATTGGGGCGACTGATGGAACACATATTGCATTTGTCCCCCCCGCCAGAATGAACAGGTGTTCAGGAATCGTAAGAGTTTTCACTCCATGAATGTGCAGAAGGTGTGCTTGGCAGATCAGTACATCCCCCACGTCAATGCTAAGTATCCTGGGTCGGTGCATGATGCCTTTGTCCTAAGGAATAGCAGTGTCCCAAATGTGATGGCCTAACTACAGAGGCACAGGGTATGGCTTATAGCTGAGCTCTGGTTCCAACCCCGTATATGTTGGTGTATGGGTATGGTGTGGGCGATATAGGATAATTTGTAGCTAAATGTTGTCCCTCAATAATTGCAGGTGACTCTGGTTACCCAAACCTATCATGGATGTTGACCCCTGTGAGGAATGCCAGGACAAGGGCAGAAGAATGTTATAATGAGGCACATGGGCGAACCAGAAGGATAATTGAGAAAACCTTTGGCCTCCTGAAGGCTAGGGTTCGGTGCCTCCATCTAACAGGTGGATCCCTGTGTTACTCACCCAAGAAGGTCTGCCATATAGTGGTGGCATGCTGCATGTTGCACAACCTGACCCTCAGATGTCATGTCCCTTTTCTGCAGGAGGAGGAGACTGGAGATGCCCTTGTGGTAGCAGCAGACCCTGGGGACAATAAGATGAGAAGGCAGAGGATGAAGATGAGGACAACAGTGCATCTGTGATCCTTCAATACTTCCAATGATACACAGGTAAGACAGTGTAACTTTACATTTCAATTACGTTGGTTGTATTCTGTGTGGCATTGGCATGCTGGTAATTCCCACTTCTTTGCCCACTTACTGTTCCCTCTGGATATTCATTTTACAGATGTTGGTGATACAACAAATACTCCTGGTGTGATCACTACAGCCAGCTACAGGTCATTAATCTATGCTCATTCTATGTACAGTTCATTTGCAATGGTTGTACCTGTTTCAAACAATACATATTTGATATACATGACATACTCGAAATTGATTTTTGTCAAAGGGTGTTTATTGAAGTGCCAACATATAGGGGAAAAGTGCAATGGGATGGGGTGATGATGGAGGAAAGTCAAGGGTATTGTTCCAGTCTGTTTGTAGCACAGGCTCATTGTCCAAGGGGACATAGGAAGGGGAGCAATGGCAGTTCAAGGTGGACAGGGTGACTGAGTGGGACACAAGGGGGACAATCAGGAGAGTCTCATTTCCTGGCAGGGGTCTTGGCAAGTGCCTCTGGCTTCTGTCTGGATCACAGGGAACGTTTGCAGGGTATTTCACCTTCTGCAGGGGTAGTGCTGGTGGCCTGTGAATCCTGTGGCGGGGCCTCCTGGCCACTAGCGGCCGCAGAAGTGGATGGCTGTTCAGATGACCGGCTAGTGGCAGGGGCCCGCTGGTGTGAGACTGCCTCCTTCATAATGTTGGCCATGTCTGCCAGCACCCCTGCTATGGAAATCAGGGTGTTGTTGATGGCCTGCAAGTCCTCCCTGATCCCCTGGTTCTGTCCCTCCTGCAGCCGCATGTTCTCCTGCACGTTGTCCAGGATCTGGCCCATTGTGTCCTGGGAATGTTGGTAGGCTCCCAGGATCTCGGAGCGTGCCTCCTGGAGAGTAGGTTCCTGGGCCTGTCCTCCCCCTGACGTACAGCAGTTCTCTCAGTTTCCATGTTGGCCTGTGCCTCTGTCCCAGGTCCCTGATTGTCTTGTGTGCGAGGTGTGGCCGGGGGTCCCTGTGCAGGTGGACGCACTGCTGATTGACGTGTCCTGGGGACAGAGGTGTGTTATGCTGGGTTGGTGCTATGGTGGTGTTTCCTGAAAGGGGAGGCTCTGTGGGGGTGTGTGACTGGGCTTGGGTAACTGGCTGTCCAGTGGTCCCTGATGGGCCAGGTAGGTCGTCCAGATCCCGAAATCCAGAGTTACTGTCATCACTGTGGTCCTCTTCAGTTGGGGGACTGGATAGTGCTGGCACCTCCTCTCTGGTGACATTGGCTGGGGTACCTGTGGGGATGTAAATGATGTGTTATGGTTGATCTGTATGACATATTGTACATCCCTGGTTTCCCCTCTATAGTTGGATTTGCCCTGCCAGCTTTCACTTTTGATTGTTAAGGTATGGTGGGAATTTTAGTTCTCTATACAGTGCATGCTTTAGTGATGGGTATCCATGCAGGGCTGTGAGGGGTGTCCATGCATTGGTATAGCATGCAGGGCTTGGCATTGGGATTAGTGAGATGTGATGGTGGAGTGTGTGGGATGGAGTGGAGTGATGGGAGTGAGGTTGAGGGTATGTGATGGCATGCAGGTAGGGAGGGTGATAATTGTAGAGAGTTGACTTACCAGAGTCCAGTCCTCCTCCGACTCCGGCCAGGCTCTCAGGATGCAGTATTGCCAAGACTTGTTCCTCCCATGCTGTGAGTTGTGGGGGAGGAGGCGGGGGTCCACCGCTAGTCCTCTGTATAGCGAGCTGGGGTCTTGCTGCTATGGAACGTACCTTCCCCCGTAGGTCGTTCCACCTCTTCCTGATGTCGTCCCTTGTTCTGGGGTGCTGTCCCATGGCGTTCACCCTGTCCACAATTCTCCGCCATAGCTCCATCTTCCTAGCTATAGAGATTTTCTGCACCTGTGCTCCAAATAGCTGTGGCTCTACCCTGACAATTTCCTACATCATGACCCTTAGCTCCTCCTCGGTGAAACAAGGGTGTCTTTGTGGTGCCACGGGTGTTTTGTGAGGTGTGTTGGGTAATGTGTTGGGGTGTGTGATGTGGAGTGCGTGAGTGATTTATGGCTGTGAGTGGTGTGTTTATGTAGTTGTCTCAGTGATCTTGGTGTCTCTCTGGTGGCAATGAATTGTAATCGTAAAGGGTTGTGGGTGATGTGGGGGTGTGTTTTATAGTGGTGTAGGTGTGTGGGTGTGGTGTGTGTATGAGTGTCAGGTGTGTGTTATTTGAGTTGTCCAATGTGGTGTTGATTTGTTTGTGGGTGTCACATGTGAGTGCAGCGGTATGTACCGCCAATGCTTTACCGCCGTTGAATGTCCACCGTGGTGATTTGTGGGTCATAATGTGATGAGTGTTGTTCTGTTGGTGTAACGGTGTGGGTTTTGATACCGCCACTTTATCACTGACCTTTGGACTGGCGGATTTGTGTGTGTGGCTGAATTGTGTCGGACTGATGTGTGTGTGTCATGATATGGTGAACGGATATCCGCCGCGGTAGGTTGGCGGCCATCAGTGTGGCGGTAAACGGGATTTACCGCCAATGTCATAATGAGGGTCTAACTCTTCATGAGAAAAAGGACGGGTTCTGTTGACTAATCTGTCTAAAATAACAGCTAAGAAACATTTTCCATTCAATTTGTTCTAGCATTGCAACTAAATTATGTACTGGATGTCCATTCCCAGCCTCTCAAGAAATAGAAAAGAAAAAGTTCCTGGTTAGTGTAATACATTTTTCAAAACATCATCTCATCTCATCTCTCACACGCTCTTTTCTATCCATTTTGGTCATGTAGAATAGTTTTTGTGACGCTGTTAGCATGTCTATTCATTAGATGAACTTATGAGCGTGTGAAGGTCAAATGAACTATACAAATCATAGCATGGTTCATTGTTAATGTTGCTACACAAATTCTTACAGTTATCCATAACACATTTTTGACTTAGATTAATAATGACAAATCATGTAAAGTATGTGCTCGATGGAGCATTCTTTTAGTTAAAGACTACAATTACTGCTACTTCATATTTTCAGCTACTGGACTGTGCAGAAACAAAGAAAAAATATGTTTTTGGTTCTTGTTTTCAGGCCAACAAAAAAGGATGACGGACAGAGTGCTGAACAATGCAAACACTCACCCCCAGTCACAGATCTGGGTTTAATCCACCGTTCTTTCGCTCACCATGCCACCCCAGTTTGGACCCAGCCATATGCAAATCAGTCTCGACCCAGTTCCTCATGGGAACAGTCCAGCCCGAACTGCCAAGTCAGGCCCACCCTGGACCAGAAACAAGCATCCTGGGACCGGTTTCAGGGTTTCACCCTTCATCAGCCAGGCTAGCTTGAATCCAGTGGCACAGTGAGCAAGGGACCCACGTCTGGGCATACCCTGCCCACTTAGGGCAACTGTAGCAACACAAAAGGATGGTGGACGGAGTGCTGAACAATGCAAACACTCACCCCCAGTCACAGATCTGGGTTTAATCCATTGTTCTTTTGCTCTCCATGCCACCCCAATTTGGACCCAGCCATATGCAAATCAGACTTGACCCTGTTCCTCATGGGAACAGTCCAGCCTGAACTGCCAAGCCAGGCCCTCCCTGGACCAGAAACAAGCATCCTGGGACCGGTTTCAGGGTTTCACCCTTCATCAGCCAGGCTAGCTTAAATCCAGCGGCACAGTGAGCAAGTTGTTTTCAGGCCTACATGAATTTCTACACACTTAGGTGGTCATTATTACCCTGGTGGTCTTCTGACTGCCAGGGTTAACATGGCAGTATCAACGCCAACAGGCTGGCAGTAATGATCGCCAAATAATGACCATGACGATGAACCCTCCCGCAGACAGCCAATGTATCACACCAACCGCCAGCAGGGTACGAACACTGAACACCGCAGTAGCCACCTACAGGCAGCCGGAAGACAAGGAACCACCCACTATATTATGACATAGCACACTGCCAGGATTTCCGGGGCAGTAGCAACGACACTAAAAGCCTAGCGGAAACACATCATATAGAAGGAGACACTCACCTGCAGGGATACACAGGAGTGGGCGGGCGCCATGGAACCCGAACTGCAAGTCTTCCTGATGCTGTACCATGCCATGGCTGTCCTGGAGCACTAACGCCGACAAAGATGACGACGGTGAGTACAGCCGCCTAGCACACAAAGGAGGGAGAGAGGTTGGGGAGAGTGACACACACATGCACAACACACCATACACACACCATACACACACACCACACACCCAGAACCATCTGCAGAGTAAAACAACAGTAACAGAACCCCGGAGCAAAGAAAGCCAGGACACATACACTGTTCCAACTACTGTATTCTTGTTGGATGAATATTCAAAATGCAAAAACATACACAACTGCATAAATACATACATGCCAGCACAAATGCCAGTCCAAACTCACAGATGCCCGCTGGGCAAACTCCATGCCCCAACTTGACTCCTGACAACATCAGGACTCCACTGTTCCGGGGCATCATGTTGAAAATGGGCAGGCACCTCGGGGGGTGTTGGGGCATATCATTGGGAGGGGGCTCTGCCCACTGGTTCTGGAGGGGGCTCCTTGCCCACTGGTCCTGATGGGGGCTCCTTGCCCACTGGTCACTAAGGGGGCACCTTGCCCAATGGTTCTGGAGGGGACTCCTTGCCCACTGGTCCTGGAGGGGGCTCCTTGCCTACTGGTCACTGAGGGGGCTCCCTGTCCACTGGTTCTGGAGGGAGCTCCTTGCCCACTGGTTCTGGAGGAGGCTCCCTGATGACTTGTTCTGGAGGGGGCTCCTTGCCCACTGGTTCTAGATGGGGCTCCTTGGCCTCTGGTTTGGGATGGGGCTCCTTGGGCACAGTTTTGTGAGGGGCCTCCTTGGCCTTGGATTTGGGTGCCTCCTCCTTGGGCTTGGATTTGGGTAGGGCCTCCTTGGAATCGGGTGGGGCCTCCTTGGCCTTGGATTTCAGTCAAGCCTCCTTGGCTTTGGATTTGGGTGAGGCCTCATTGGCCCTAGGTTTTGGAGGTGGCTCCATGGTCTTGGTAGTCTGTTTGGGAGGGGGTGGCACTTTAGCCCTACGTTTTGGGGGGGAGGAGTGTCCTTGGTGCGGTTAGGCCGGCCTGCTTAGTGGCAGCTGGAGACTTTGGTGGTGGAGCAGTGTCAGACTGGGAGCTTGAGGTACTGGGCAGGGAGCGTGGGACCTTCCTCTTATGGGCAGGAGGGTGGGGGAGGGGGAGAAAAGAGTCAAGTGGTGGTATCTGCAAGTGAGGTGGGTGTGCTGCATGAGGTGGTGATGGTGGTGTGGTGACTGCGCGTGTGGTGTGTGGGGTGCATGTCTGCTGCTGTGGTGACTGTGGGCATGGCTGTAAAGGTTGCAGGTTCTTGGATTGTTGATGCAGTGCATGCAGGTGTGAGTGAGGATGGGACTGTGAGGGAGGAGAAGGGGGAGACAGTGGAGTCAGTGGATGATGTTGTGCGTGCATCTGGGTGTTGGCTGTGTGAGTGCTTGTTGACTACGGTGCGCTGCCTGTGTTTGTTTGTGCGAGTCTTGTGTGTTGTTTTAGGTGCATGCTTGTCAGAATATGTGCGTGGGATGGGTTGGGGTGAGGAGACTGGGACTGTGAAGTGGTAGGTGGAGGGGGGGATAGATGAAGCAGGGACACTGGCTGCCGTCAGTGGAGTCAGAGCCTGAAACAATCTCTGTAGGACCACCAATCCACTGTGAAGGCCCTCCAGGAAGCATTGCATTACTGCATCTGGGATGCCAGCCCATGGATGACATTCACTATTGTTGACTACCCTACAGAGAGAGAACTCAGGAGGTCAATAGCCTCCTCACTGAGGGCAGCAGGGCTGACTGGGGCAGGGCCTGAGGTGCCTGGGGCGATGGAGATGCCCACCCTCCTAGGTGAGCGGGCACGGGCAACTCGGTGGGGGACTACTGGGAGAGCGGTGCTAGTACAGGGGTTGAGGGCGGTGCTGGTACTGGGTGGCAGTAGAACCTGTAGCTTGGGGGGTCCCGAGGGGTCCGCCAACACCAGGGCGCTCCCATCGGAGGACGAATCCGAGTCAGTGGTATCAGCTCCTGTCCCCGCAGTGGTGCTCTCTTCGCCCTCCGTCTTACTGGTCCCCTCGGCGTCTGTGAACTCTGCCTCCTGGGTCCCTTGGGCTGCAGCTCCCTCACTCACAGGTGCCCTTGGTCCTTCGCAGATGATGCTAATGTACACATGGACAGGATGACAAAAGGAGAGGTGGGAAAGAAAGGGAGCCCAGTGTCAATCACAGCACCAAGAGCACAAATGGCATACACATCACTGTCACACACTGAGAATGGGCAGTATGGACCACAATGGCATACCATTGGCTGAGTACCACAGCAGGTAGGAGCCACACACTGCCAGCTACACACCAAATGGGACCAGCTAAGCCCTGTCTGACATAGGAAGCCAGTTAACTATCTATCAAAAACATGCATTTCAGCCTATTAACCTAAGCTGGACCACGCAGCAATGTCTAAATTGGAATATTGTGGCATCCACTGACTAGTACCCTGCACCCAAATCCCATGCCAGGCAACAGAGATGGTTGTCAAACACACTGCACTTACCCCCTTGTGGCTGCTGTGAAGCCCTCAATCGCCCATCCAGCTCTGAGTAGGACACCGCCAGTATGCGGGCCATCAGGGGGGTCAGGTTCCAATGGGCACCCCTGCCTCATTTGGAGGCCATCCCCAGCCCAGCATCTCAGGTCCTCCCACGTGTCCTGCAGTGGGTGCTCCACTGCTGTAAACCCCCAGGGTCCGCACATCCTTGGCGATGGCACGCCACAACCCCTTCTTCTGATGGGTGCTGACCTGCAGAAGAAACACAAATAGTGGGAAAACATTGACCAGACAATCCAGCCTGTCACACATATGGCCTACAAAATGCATTATCCCCTCATCAGGCACACACATGAACCATATTCCTGGATTAGCACTGCCACCAGCCATACCCCTCCATATGACACACTGTGAGCTCACACACAGATGTCCATGCAGCCATGTCGCATGCAACATGCCTATGGTGGGCTCACCTGTTGGTCTGGAGGCCCATGTAACTGCCCATACATGGGTAGGACACCATCCACGAGCCTCTCCAACTCCTCCGACGTGAAGGCTGGGGCTCTTTCCCCTGTTGCACGAGCAATGGCAGGTTCCAGACATAGGTCACAGCAGTACATGGAGTGGCGATGTCGTCCTGTGGAAAGTCAGGAATCAAGTGAAGTGGTAGAAATAAAATGGCGTTCACATCCACGGCAGTGAACACTGTCACCGCAGGTGTTGATCATCATTGGTTCCCATACTCCATAGAGGGCTATGTTAGCCAGTGAGGAATTGCACAGCAGTGCAGACCGCCTCCCACCATGACACGAACGCCAGCGGAGGTAGGTCACTTCCACCTGTCCCTGAATACAGGACAGGCGGTGGCATTTTCTAATATTGGTACACATGTACAGATTGATAAGTGCGCCATTGTAGTCGAATCTACTCACCCATACAATTCCAGTGTGCAACATACAAGCATGCGCTGTGTACACTGTTGTAGAGTATTCATGGTTCCTGTAGTCACTCCCTTCTTACTTTTGGGTCCCTTAGGTACCATCCACTGTGGAGGAATAGGAGGAGGAGGAGGAGGAGGAGGTGGCAAGCACCCGTGTACAGACCCCTTGTGAACTTGGCTACACTGGAAGACAGACACATCATACTCACCTATCGTCTGGACATGGCCATAATCACAGAGCTGTGTGCACAATTGGAGCCTGATCTGCTACCTGCTATCCGTTGCACCACAGTAATACCACCTCTAGTGCAGGTACTCTCAGTGCTCCATTTCCTGGCAACTGGCTCTTTCCAGGTGACAGTGGGCTTGGCTGCAGGAATGTCACAGCAATGATCTCTATTGTACTTGCAAGGGTTTTGGCAGCCTTTCTCAAACACATGTGCAGCTACATCGCATTCCCCCAGGTAGATGATTTACCCACTGTGAAGGCTGGATTCTATGCAATGGGACATATACCACATGCAACTGGGCCCATTGACGGGACCCATATTGCCTTATTCCCCCCCAGGGCCAATGAACAGGAATCGGAAGAGTTTCCACTCACTCAATGTCTTGATGGTATGCCTTGGTGACCAGTACATCTCTCACGTCACTGCCAAGTATCCAGGGTCGGTGCATGATGCCTTTATCCGGAGGAATAGCAGTGTCCCACAGCTGATGGCACAACTACAGAGGTGTAGCGCGTGGCTAATAGGTGAGCCTGAGTCCCCACTCAATGGATGTCAGTGTATGCCTTCAGGAGTCTTAGCCCATGCGATTGTGCAGGGCTAATGTGTGTCCCTGACTTCTTGCAGGTGATTCCGGCTACCCAAACCTGTCCTGGCTCCTGACCCCTGTTAGAAATCCAAGAACGGGGGCTGAAAATAGGCTGAAAAATTATGCTCATGGGCGTACCAGGAGGATTGTTGAAAGGACCTTCGGGCTCCTGAACGCTAGGTTCAGGTGCCTCCATCTAACAGGTGGATCCCTGTGCTACTCCCCTGAGAAGGTCTGCAGAATTGTTGTTGTGTGCTGCATGTTGCACAATTTGGCCCTCAGACGGCATGTGTCTTTCTGCAGGAGAAGAGGGGTGACAATGCAGCTGTGGCAGCAGTGGACACTGAGGACAATGAGGAGGAGGAAGAGGCCTTCCCTTATTGTAGATGTTGGTGTTGTTCCAACAGTGTACTGGTACGATGTGTACAGACTGCTGAGACACATTTGTAGGATGGGTCAATATGTTACTGGACATTTACACAGGATCATGCAGTTCATTACAGTTCTATACATTGTACATTACTTGTAGATAAAGCACTATTACTCACGTTGTGTCCAAGGGTGTTTTTAGAAAATTGGTATACAATGGGAAGTGCAATAGAGTGGGGTGATGGTTGGGAATAGTCCAGTGTAGTGGGCCAGTCTCTTTGTAGCACAAGCCCAGTGTCCAAGGGGCCATAGGAAAGGGAGCAATGGCAGTTCAAAGCGGACAAGGTGACACAGTGGAACACAAGGGGGGCATTTAGGAGGGCCTCATTTCCTGGCTGTGGTCTTTGTCTTGGCAAGTGTCTCTGGTGTCTGTCTGGGTTGGAGGGACTGCGGGGTGGTTCACCTTCTGCAGGGGAGGGGTGCTGGTGGCCTGTGGGTCCTGTGGCAGGGCTTTGTGTCCACTAACTGCAGCAGATGTGGAGGGCTGGTCAGTACTCTGTCTAGTGGAAGGGGCCCGCTGGTATGCTGTGTAGTCCCTCATGATGTTGGGCGTCATCCAGCACCCCTGCAATGGAGATCAACGTGGTGTTCAGGGCCTGCAATACTTGCTTGATCTTCTGGAGGTGTTCCCCCTGCAGCTGCTGGTTCTCCTGCATGATGTTTATCACCTAACCCTACTTGTCCTGGGATTGTTGACATGCCCCCTGGACATTAGTGAGTGCCTCCTGGGCAGTCGGTTCCCTGGGACTGTCCTCCCCTGGCACACAGCTGTCCTCCGACCATCCCTGGCCTCCTGTGCTTGCTGTCCCCTCGACGGTATGCCCACTGCCAATCACCCCTGGACCCTCATTGTCTTGCCTGTGAGGTGTGGACTGGGGTCCCTGTACAGGTGGGCACACTGCTGATTGATGTGTCCCGGGGACAGAGGTCTGGGTATGTTGGGTGGCTGCTATGGTGTTGGATACTGAGGGGGAGGCTCTGTGGTGGACTGGGTGTTGGCTGGGGTAGCTGACTGACCAGTGGTCCCTGATAGACCAGTGAATTCATCCAGATCTAGAACTCCAAAGATGCTGTCATCACTGGGGGCATCTTCTGGTGGGGGACCAGGTCATCGCGGCACCTCCTTGCCACTGAAAGTGGCTGGGGGACCTGTGGGGATGTAAGCAATGTATTATGTGAAATGTCTGTGAAATATTCTGCATCCCTAGCTTCCCCTACATTATTGCTGTTGCACCGCCACCTTTTTTTGTGTATGGTGCTGGATTGTCAATCGGGGATTTGTAAAGCACACTACTCACCCATGAGGGTCTCAAGGTGCAGAGGAGGGGACGGGGAGAAGGCGGGGGGAGGTGCTGCTACTGCTCGAACAGCCAGGTCTTGAGAAGCTTCCTGAAGGGAAGGAGGTCTTTGGTCTGGCGCAGGTGGGTGGGAAGAGTGTTCCACATTTTGGCGGCGAGGTGCGAGAATGATCTACCGCCGGTTATAGTTCTGCGTATGCGTGGGATGATTGTGAGGTCGAGGTCGGCGGAGCAGAGGTGCCAGGTCGGGGTGTAAAAGGAGAGTCGTCTGTTGAGGTATTCTGGTCCGGTGTTGTGCAGTGCTTTGTAAGCATGGGTGAGGAGTTTGAAGGTGATTCTCTTGTTGACTGGGAGCCAGTGCAGATTTTTCAGGTGGTCGGTGATGTGGCAGTTGCGGGGGGTGTCCAGGTTGAGGCATGCAGAGGCGTTCTGGATGCATTGCAGCCTCTTCTGGAGTTTGCCCGTAGTTCCTGCTTAGAGGGCATTGCCGTAGTCCAGCTTGCTGCTTACGAGGGCTTGGATGACTGTTCTTCTGGTTTTGGTGGGTATCCATTTGTAGATCTTTCGGAGCATGCGAAGGGTGTTGAAGCAGGAGGAGGAGATGGAGTTGACTTGCTGGGTCATGGATCGGGAGGGATCCAAGAGGAATCCTAGGTTGCGTGTGTGGTCGGTGGGAGTTGGAGCAGTTCCGAGAGTGGCAGGCCACCCGGAGTCATCCCATGCAGAGGGGGTGGAGCCGAAGATGAGGACTTCCGTCTTGTCGGAATTGAGTTTGAGGCAGCTGTTCTTCATTCATTCGGCAATGGCCTTCATTTCTTCGTGGAGGTAGGTCTTGGCGGAGTCCTTGGTGAGGGAGAGGATCAGCTGGGTGTCGTTGGTGTATGAGATGATGTTGAGGATGCGGTATCGGGCGATGTTAGCGAGCGGGGCCATGTAGACGTTGAAGAGGGTCGGGCTGAGGGACGAGCCCTGGGGTACGCCGCAGATTATTTTGGTGGCCTCTGAGCAGAATGGGGGGAGGTGGACTCTCTGGGTTCTGCAGGTGAGAAAGGAGGTGACCCAGCCCTGGGCTCTGTCGCAGATTCCAGCATTGCTGAGGCATGAGCGTAGGGTGTGGTTGCAGACGGTGTTGAACGCGGCCGAGAAGTCCAGGAGGATGAGAGCTGCGGTTTTGCCGCTGTCCAGTATGGTTCTGATGTTGTCAGAGGCGGCGATGAGGGCTGTTTCGGTGCTGTGGTTGCTGTGGGATCTGGATTGGTAAGGATCTAGGGTGTGGTTCTCCTCTAGAGGGAGCGGGTTAGTTGTCTGTTGATGGCCTTCTCAATGACTTTTGCTGGGAAGGGCAGCAGGGAGATAGACTAAAAGTTCTTGAGGTCATTTGGGTCCGCCTTGGTTTTTTTGAGGAGGGCGTTGATCTCATCGTGTTTCCAGCTTTCCAGGAAGGTGACGGACTCAAAGGAGCTAATGATGATCTTCCGTAGTTGGGGTGCGCTGATAGAGCTTGCTTTGTTGAGAATGCGTTGAAGGCAGCGGTCAGATGGAGAGCCAGAGTGGATGGTGTTCATGATTTCGATGGTGTGGTTGTCATTGAAGGGGCTCCAGGAGAGCAGAAGGTTGGTCGGAGGTGAATCTGTGATGTTGGTGGTTGCCGGGGGGGTTTGTCTGCTGAAGCTGTTGTGGATGTCTGCAATCTTGCGGTGGAAGATTGTGGGATGGTTAGTTCTCCATGCTGTGCATGCAGTGGTGGTGGGTGTACATGCAGGGCTGGAAGGGAGGTGCATTCAGTGGGTATGGCATGCAGGGCTTGGCATTTAGGTTTCTTGATTGTGGTGGTGCACTGTGTGGGATGAAGGATGAAGTGGGGTGATGGGAGTCAGGGTGGGGGTCGAGATGGCATGCAGATATGGGGGGGTGATAGGTAGTAAATGTTGACTCACCAGTGTCCAGTCCTCCGGCAACTCCAGTGAGTTCTTCAGGATGCAGGATTGACAAGTCTTGTTCCTCCCATGCTGTCAGCTGGTGGGGAGGAGGTGGGGGATACCGAGCTGGTGCCTTGCTGCAATGGAATGCACCTTCCCCCGTAGGTGGTTCCACCTCTTCCTTATGTCGTCCCTTGTGCGTGGATGTAGTCCCACGGCATTCACCCTATCCACGATCCTCCGCCATAGCTCCATCTTCCTGGCAATGGATATCTGCTGTACTTGTGTTCCAGACAGCTGTGGCTCTACTGTGACTGTTTCTTCAACTATGACCCGCAACTCCTCATCAGTGAAACGGGGGTGCCTTTTTGGGGACATGGTTGTTGTGTGTAGGTTTTGCAGGGGTGATGTGTGATGTGGTGTGGTGTGTGGTGCGTGTCAGCTAAATTGGTAGTTGTGATGTATGTGCAGTTCTCTCTTGGATTGTGCTCGCAAAGTGTAGCCATCTTGTTGCGTTTGCAGAGGTTTGTGGGTGATGTGGGTGTGTGTTTTATAGTGTTGTTGGTGGGTGTGTGTATTTGTGTCTGGTTTGGATTTTTTGTTCTGGACAATGTTGTCTTGTTTTGTATTTGTGTGGCCATATCCGCTGCGGCGGTGTTCACCGCCAATGTTTACCGACGTTGAATGTCCACTGTGGTGAATCATGGTTCATTATTTGGAGGGTGTTGTTTTGGTGGTGTAACGGTATGGGTGGTGGTTCCGTCAGTTTATCACGTTCAGTGGGTCTGGCAGATTTGTGGTTGTGGCTGTTTTCGATCTGCTTTATGTGTATGTTTCATAATCTGGCAGACGGATGTTCGCCTCCGTGGCAGTATGTTGGTGGCAGTCACCGCAGCAGAATTCAGAATTTACCGCCAATGTGACAATGAGGGCTTTAATTTTCTATATATAATTTATGTTAATTAGAAAACGCTATTCCATGCGCAAGGCAGTAAAATACTTATTACCCCCTCATCTCATTCGCCTCGTCCCAGTCCTGATGTAAAGAGGCATCCTACTTGCAGACTTAGGACCTCATTAAGATTCTGGTGGTCCAAGGACAATCAGACTCATAGTGATGGTTGGACTGCCACGCTCCAGGCAGTCCAACTGCCACATTACGACCCTGGCTGTTGGACCCCCAGGGGACCGCCATCATCACCGGGAACATGGTTACTGATGGTCTGACGGCAGTCGCACTCGTGGTCAGCTGCGGCGGCGCTGAAGTCAGCACCACCATGATGATCACGACTCCAGTTTCCGAGAACCTTTCCATAGCGGGGACCCCGCCATGGAAAGGCAGGCAATAACACAGTGCTTAGGGCCACAGGTGAGGCCGTGCACTACCCATGCCCATAGGAGGTTTAACTGGGATGGTTTCGGCAACGTGGACTGATGTGGGGGTGCATCCTTACAGGACATTTGTAGGGACGCAACTTCAGAGCAGACATTTATATGGCATTTCAAGTTGAAGTTAGTCGGTTCAGATGATGGTTCTACTGGAACTTTGTTTCTACTGTTTTGAAGACGGCAGTGACGTAATTGTCAATTAATAAAACAGGTGTCTGCATCATTGATTGTTGTTGCATATGTTATTGAACCTTGCTAAATCTTCAGTACATTAGGAGTGAGATGAGAAGGATGAGATGAGGGGGTAATGTCTCAGTTACTTACCGGTAATCATCATTACCCAGATTCGTAGTCTTCCTCATTCATATCCACAGCCTTTGCTCCTTCCAGTGTTTTGCCCCTCTAATCTGTGTATCGTGTAACATACAGGAGGAGGGGTGGTGGAAGGTCAGTCTTCTATCTAGTTGAAGAAAGGGAGAAAAGACTTAGATAGCTGGAATTACATCCCACAGCATGTAAATCTCTGTCTGAAGGCAGGACACCTCAGGACTGGGATGAGAAAGACTATGATTTGGGGTAATGAAGATTACTGGAAACTAACTGAAACATTACTGTGAAACTGGAGTCAAACTTAAAGCTGCAATGCGTCTGAGGCAGATGTATCAAGAACAAAGATCTCTTCAGAGATGTCTCCTTGTACCCAACATAGTAGTCATTTTTAGGTTGCCCTAGAGGATATGTTTTCTATTGACAAATTAAAAAGGGGAAGATGAGCCTTTATGCAAAATCTATGTATTGCTGAACTGGGCTCTCCTTGACTGGTGGCAGCTTGTAAATATGGGCTCTGGCCAATTGATTTTTCTGCCCTCTTTTTGTTTGGTAATATAACAGCAAACAGTGGTCTCACCGGGGGAACGTGTAGTCCTCAACTTCCACTGCAGTGGTTGCACCACTAAAGCCCTCTGACTCAATAAGGTTCATTCAGTATTACATCCAATTTATTAGGAAAAAACGCTATATTATTCTGCTTTAGTTGTTCAATTTAAGTATAATTTTTCCTAATAAATTGGATGTAATACTGAATTAACCTTATTGAGTCAGAGGGCTTAAGTGGTACAACTACTGCAGTGGAAGTTCAAGACTACACTGTCGCCCGGTGGGACCATTGTTTGCTGTTACATTATTAGCTTACCCAGGTACCAGGGTTACTGGTCCTATTTTGTTGAGACATTCTCTTTTTTTGGTAACCTGTTAAAAAAAAAAAGCTAATACACCATGCTTAATTTGTGCTTGTTGTTTTCGGTGTGGGGCACCAGCTCTTATTTTTGAGGGCCGCCACTTATTTTTCTGCCTCAAGCATTTACTGCGAGAAAAAGCCACATATGGGAAAGACAGATGAAGAAAAAAACGAAAAAAGTGTCAAAGGGAGAAAGCAGAAAGCTGCAAGAGTGAGCTGAAGAGGCGGGGAGAGGCTGTAACTGTATGAAAAATGGCCTGAGATGCCTTCAGGATTATGCAGCCTGAGTATTCCGCGTTCGCACATTTAATTGCAGCAGTCACGTGTTAAGAGGAGGGCTTTGGGCACCGGCACGTTTTTATTCACAAGCACTGCTAATCCATCAGCATAGCAGACTGTCTCACACTAAGTCCAATGTCAGGCAAGTCAGTGGCCCCTTTTACACTGACTTGCATGCTCCAGCTAGCTGCCAGTCAACATTTGCCTGGCTGAAGTTTTCTTAGTCATGAGTTTTGGAAACATCATAAACCCAGCAGATGCCCTTAAAGAATCACCCCTCGATGCCCCGCTGCAGCACAACGCCATGACAGCACCCAGAGGTGCATTGCGACTCATCAAAAATCCTAATGTTTGTAGACTAAACAAAGTCCAAAACCAAAGCAAATCATCCGTAGGAGATAAGCAAAAACGTAAAATGATGCATATTCGATATAAACTACTTTATCCTGCAAAATGTAAAGTCCCGTTTCAGAGGATTTTTTTTTTAAAACCTGGATTCAGCATGGAAATAGGTAGAAGAAAGGAGGGTGATCCCTAAATTAACAGCCCAACCCATCAAGATGTCAAGCAGGGAAACAGTGGACCTTGGTCTCCCACATTGCGACTGTCCACATAAGTACAGGAACAGACGACGACAGGACATCAGGAAATGAGCAACTGACATGAGGGAAAGCACCCTCCACTGTGAGCTCCAGCAATGAGGAATCACATCAGCCGTTTCAGTGAAAGGATCACACTTTGCTAGGCAGAAAGCTGACTGTTGCAAGTTAAACTACTCTTCTTGGCTCGGAACACAGTGGACTAGAGGGGCTAGACTCGGAACAGAGCATACACAATTTCAGGAGGGGGGAGCTGCAATATCTGCAGGAGTGGTAGGTGTGGGACTGGAACGTACCCCCTTTATACTAGACTTTAACAAGTAACTATAGACATGTGTAACAGTTAAACTAATTTATTGAGGGTGATATTACTTTGTATGTGGAAGTGTGAGGACAGGTAGAGTTGGGTTCTGGGGATGAGTTCACTTACAAAACAGCAACCCACACGAGGTTCTCTCTATGGGGGTATCAATGATCTCCCTTAAACCACTGTGATGCAGGATGGTAAGGCTCTCTCTCTCTCACTGCTCTCTCGGAATGTAAAAAGTCAAAAGGGGAGACAATTTTGCGCTGGAGGCACACAATGGTACCAATAGTACTACTATTACAGGAGACCAGCTGTTGAAGAATAAATGTGACTTTCTTGTTAACCATGGTTTTAACAGGGCCTGTCACGTAGGTTTTACACTTCGGTCCTGGGGGTGGCTATCCTCCTCCAGAAATCATTTCCCTTAGCTGTTGCCAGCGTGGTTGTGGATCCACTGGGATGATACAATCAGGTCACTGGGTCAATGGAGGGTAGAATTTGGAGAATCATCAATATGTATGTTTCACCCACCTTGGTGGAATCCACTACTCAGGAACCGCCCTAAATAATAACAGCTGCAGGTAAAGTTGTAGAGGGCGTTGTGACTTTAATAACTTAATTAATATACTAAAGCATACCAAAGGCACAAGCAATCATCACAGAGTGGTGACACTAAAACATTGGGCTGATGCACTGGAGCTTAGCGACTTCTGGACGGTCAGGAAACGTAAAAAATGCAGCTATATAAATTAGTCTCACTCACATAAATCTCATTCACGATTAGATATTTTTTTTTTCTATTGACGGGTGATCTAGCAAGCGTCGTAGGGGGCAATATACTGTCAAGATCACATTCAGAGCATGCTCCAATTGAGTTCACCCTGGGAAAATGGGGGGAAACCACTGTAGACAATTGCGGCTTCACCCTGGGTGGTTTCAAGATATTAAATCCCTTGAGCTGAAGTACAAGACTACATGAAATTGAATACCACACAGGGGATATTCCATATTATTTTATCTGAAGCCAAGAAGATGATTACCAGAGGCAAAGTATTACCCTATCTGGTATCAAAAGGGGAGACAATTTTGCGCTGGAGACACACAATGGTACAAATAGTACTACTATAACAGGAGACCAGCTGTTGAGGAATAAGTGTGACTTTCTTGTTAACCATGGTTTTAACAGGGCCTGTCACGTAGGTTTTACACTTCGGTCCTGGGGGTGGCTATCCTCCTCCAGAAATCATTTCCCTTAGCTGTTGCCAGCGTGGTTGTGGATCCACAGGGGTGATACAATCAGCTCACTGGGTCAATGGACGGTAGAGTTTGGAGAATCGTCAGTATGTATGTTTCCCCCGCCTTTGCGGAATCCACTATGCAGAAACCGCCCTAAATAACTAAATAATCACAGCTGCCGCTGTGGGCAAAATTATAGAGGGCGGTGCAACTTTAATAACTTAATGAATATACTAAAGGATCCAAAGACACAAGTAATCATCACAGAGTGGTGACACTAGAACATTGGGCTGATGCACTGGGGCTTAAGGACTTCTGGAGGGTCAGGAAACTACAAATATGCAGGTATACTAATATACTGTCAAGATCAGAATCAGAGCATGCTCCAATTGAGTTCACCGTGGGAAAAATCGAGGGAAGCCGCTGTGGACAATCGCGCCTTCACCCTGGGTGGTTTCAAAATGTTAAATTCCTAGAGCTGAAGTACAAGACTACATGAAATTTAATACCACACAGGGGATATCCCATATTATTTTATCGGAAGACAATTACCCAAGGCAAAATATTATCCTATCTGGTAGGCAGCATAAGGGACATGGAAAGGCAGCAGGCCTCATGCAAGACCAGATACAATTGTTAGAACAACGTCAGTAGCGTCCCCAGATGCGGAAGTGAGACGTTTCTCTAATAGCCCAAGCTATTAGAGAAACAACTCCCAATAAACAATGACCTGATAATGCTGTCTCTTTCTTGGGTAGACGGGATGTTCCACTCACGGAGGAGCAACTGATGCAGGCTGTACAGGGTATTCTTCGGGAAAGGCCTTTGTCCCAATTGTGTTCCCCACAGAATGTGTCAAAAATAGTACTAACCATTGACGTCATTTAGACGTCACCTGTGATCTCAGCTGTGACCCCTGGCTTGCCCTCTGCGACCCCATGACACTGCCTTTGCGACCCCTGACCTCAGAGGTGGCAAAATCAGTGCCAGGAACACAGGGGCAGCTCAGTTGGTGCTCCACTCTCCTTGTTTTCAGGTAGTTTTTGTAATACAATAATAGGGACTAATATTACGTTATTTACTATTAGTGTAATAAAAAATGAACTTCAATTAGCTGAAATATGACCTAACCTAGTAGCTGAGGTAAGTAAATAAATGCTTTTAAATGTATGTTCTGTGTGTGCTTGCAAGTGAGAATGTGTTTATGTGAGCGAGATTCTATGTATGTGTGAACATGTGTTTATGTGTAAGCTTGTATGTGTGTATGTGATTAAAAGCAAAGGGAAGATCAAAAGGCATGTGATGTCACTTTCCACTACCCCTGGCATATAGGTGAATTGATGTCTATGGTTCCACCCCTGGTGGCGAAGTTCGAAGAGGCAATACCAAAACTGAATCTACCTCTGGACATCCGTGGAACCACAATGATAGTAATCCATGAGCCCATAAACCATCGGAGAATTGTGCCTCTTACAGGACAATTACCCTGATAAACATAGAAGCTAAAATATTGGGGAAGGCTCTTGTGAATAGACTAGTGAAAAAAGGTACAAAACCTTGGTTAAAAATGACCAAAAATGGGAGGACGAGGACTGGCGAGATGCCCTAATGGCCCCAAGAACCTTGACTATGACCACCCGCCTTTGGGTGGTGCAAACTTACTATCTACACACAGCCTATCTCACACCCGACAACATGCATAAAGCAGGTCTCCTGCCCCGCGCAGACTGCCCCCACTGTGCAGGTCCCAACGCTGACTTCTATCATATGGTATGTGGCTGCCCACACATATCAACATACTGGCGAGCGGTTACAGCCAAAATCTCTAAAATCCTGCAGGTGGAGGCTGCCGCTTTTGTTGGGTGTCCTGGAGGGCGTGGGGTCCAGTAAAGCGGATCGGACCTTTTTGGGAGTGGCATATCTGGTGGCAAAAAGAGATATTGCTGCTTGATGGAAGGTGGAGACGGCACCGGCACTTGCGAAATGGCGACGTGGGGTGGATTGGTGTGCCCAACAAGAAAAAATTGTATATGAAGCAAGAGGGTGCCCTGCTAAGTCTGACAGAGTGTGGGGAAAGTGGACATGGACATCCGTTCAACTACTACACCATAGACGCATTGACTATTGCGTGGCCTGTCCCTGACAAGTACGATCAGTATCGATCATGTGTTCAAGTTAACTACGTGGGATTTGTATAATGCTATGCCTATGTGGTGTGGATGTGACCTTTTGGTTTTTATGTTGTTATGCAAAACTAATAAAGTTGTTTAACAAAAAGAAAAAAAGACCAAAAATAGATTTATGCCAGCAGCAGAAACAAAACACTGTGTCCGGAGGCTTAACACTGTGCTGACCAATATAGAGGAGACAAAGGAACAGGCTGCCCTGAAACAATTAGATTTCTAAAAAGCTTTTGCCTCAGTGAACTGGCCTTTTCTTCACTGGGTGTTTGAGATCATGAAATTTGGCACAAACTTCCAAAAATGTGGACAATTAATCTATGAATTCCTGTGGACAAGAGTACAGGTCAATGGTACAATGTCAAAGCATTTTCCTATGTTGTGGGTAACTCATAAGGGGTGTGCTCTTTCTCCCCTACTTTTTGCTATACCAGCATGTTACAAATGAGGTCTTTGGTTGGCAGTCAGGTTACCCCCTGTCCAAGCAAGGACACTCACTCCAGTCAGGGCAAAGGAGAAACACACCTGGTTAACCCTCCCTGACCCCCTTGGTAGCTTGGCATGAGCAGGCAGTCTTATCCCAGAAGCAACGTGTAAATTATTTGTACCACCACACACAGTAATACAGTGAAAACACTACACAATGGACACCACACCAGTTTAGAAAAATAGATAATATTTATCTAAATCAAACAAAATCAAAACAACAAAAATCCAACATACACAAGTTAAAATATGAATTTTCAAAAGAATAAGAGTCTTACTCCATAGGAAACAATGGAAACGATGATTTTGAACAAAGTACCTGGTTTACGTAACAAATAAAGATGCACAGGCGAGCGTGCCTCGGAAAGTCAGTGATGCGTCGATTCCTTCCTCACAAGGAAGGCCATGCATCGTTTCTTCTCTGGTCAGTTCGGCAAAGCGTCGTTTTTCTCCCTCGCAAGAGAGCGATGCATCGATTTCCGGGTGGGGTACATCGAATCCGTACAGAGTCGAGATGATGCTTGGAAGTTCCAGTCGCAAGGTGTTAGAAAACCACACTGCGTGGGTTTTGTGTCGTTATCAGCAGCCGCAAGCGGGTGTTGCATGTCGTGTCTCCAGTCGCAACGCGTCGATCTCCCAGTCGTGATGCAGGTACAGCGTCGATTTCAGCCGCAAAGCCGGCGGCGTATCGTTTATCAACTGCATTGCAGATGGTGCATCAAAAATGTCCCCACACGGCGTTCTGTGCATGGATTTTCAGCTCTTGTTCTGCTAACTTCACCTTTCCAGGGCCCAGGGACTGAATAGGGCACCACTTGGCAGGGCAGTAGTCTCAGCAGAGAGTCCAGGTGCTGGCAGAGGAAGTTTTTGATGGCCCTGACACTTCAAAACAGGAGGCAAGCTCAGTTCAAGCCCTTGGAGATTCTTCTTTAATCAGTAATACACAAAAAAAGTCCAGTCTTTGTCCCCTTTCACAGGTAGAAGCAGCAACTGCAGGATGCCGAACAAAGCACATTCACAGACATGGGCAGCACTTCTCCTCAGCTCTTCTCCTTGGCAGAGGTTCCTCTTGGTTCCAGAAGTGATCTAAATTTCAGGGATTTGGGGTCCAATATTTATATCCCTTTCTGCCTTTGAAGTTAGTAAACTTCAACAGGAAGTTTCTCTTGTTTGCAAGATCCTGCCTTACCCAGGCCAGACCCCAAACACACATCAAGGGGGTTGGAGACTGCATTGTGAGAGGGCAGGCACAGCCCATTCAGGTGTAAGTGACCACTCCTTCCTCCACTCTAGCACAAATGGCTCATCGGGATATGCATGCTACACCCCAGCTCCCTTTGTCTCACCGTCTAAAGGCGATTCACAAACAGTCCAACTGTCAAACTGACCCAAACAGGGAATCCATAAACAGGCAGAGTCACAGAATAATTTAAGCAAGAAAATGCCCACTTTCTAAAAGTGTAATTTTCAAACTGACAATCTAAAAACCAACTTACCAAAATATGTATTTTTGAATTGTGGGTTCAGGGACACCAAACACATCATTTCTATCTGCTCTCAAAGGGAATCTGTACTTTAAGAATATTTAAAGGCAGTCCCATTGTTAACCTATGAGAGAGATAGGCCTTACAACAGTGAAAACCAGATTTAGCAGTATTTCATTGTTAGGACATGTAAAACACACCAGTACATGTCCCACCTTTAACATACACTGCACCCTGCCCATGGGGCTACCTAGGGCCTACCTTAGGGTTGCCTTACATGTATAAAAGGGAAGGTTTGGGCCTGGCAAGTTAGTACACTTGCCAAGTTGAATTGGCAGTTTAAACCTGCACCTACAGACACTGCACTCGCAGGTCTGAGCCTTGTTTACAAGGCTACTCATGTGGGTGGCACAACCAATGCTGCAGGCCCGCTAGTAGCATTTGATTTACAGGCCCTGGGCACCTCTAGTACACTTTGCTAGGGACCTACTAGTAAATCAAATATGCCAATCATGGATAGCCAATTACATATACATTTTACACAGGAACACCTGCACCTTAGTACTGGTTAGCAGTGGTAAAGTGCCCAGAGTATCAAAAACAACAAAAACAGAGTCCAGCACACATCAGCAACCTGGGAAGCAGAGGGAAAAAGTTAGGGAAAACCATGCCAAGGATGCCAGGTCTAACACATGTCCTCCCCAGCTGAAAGTAAGTGGGAAGAAAGTACCCAACCTCATGGGAGTTTTCATCACTAAGTCAGAAGAATCTGGACACACCATCAGCACTGGCGTGTTCTGTGTCAGGGCAGATTTCCACCATAAAGTCCTCCCCTGTAGGGAAATGGACCACCTCAACAGTTTTGGATTTACATCCCTCATCTGCATTAACCTTGTTAGGGGCCTGTGGTCTGTCTGAACCCAGAAGTGAGTCCCAAACAAGTAGGGTCTTAGCTTCTTCAGTGCCCAGACCATAGCAAAAACTTTACGCTCAATTCCATTCCACCTACATACCCAGAGAAGTATCCTCCTGCTAATGAAGGCTATTGGTTTATCTGGGCCCTCTTCATTTAGCTGTGACAACACTGCTCCTATACCATGCTCTGAAGCATCAGTTTGCACAACAAACTCCTTGTAGAAATCAGGTGCCCTTAGCACAGATGTTGTGCACATGGCAGCCATCAGGGCATCAAAAGCTGTCTGGCAAGACTCAGTCCAGATCACCATCTTTGGTTGCTTCTTGGAAGTCAACTCATTCAAGGGAGCAACTATGGTGCTGTCACCTCCATATAGGTCTTGGGAGGCTCCCAAGCCAGAATGGTGTCAATTTTTGGTTGTAGAGGTGCCACCTGGCCACTCCCCACATGCTGTTCCAATTACACCTCAGAACCCTGCCCTATTTGGCACGTATTGGCCTTAATAGTGAGGCCTGCCTGTTGCAGGGCCTCTGACACTTTACAGAGGTGTTGCAGGTGCTCACCTCAAGTGGAGCTGAACACAACAATGTCTTCCAGGTAGGCTGCACTGAAATCATCCAGCCCAGGCCAACACCTGGTTATCCAACATCTGAAAGGTGGCAAGGACATTTTACATCCCAAAAGGCATCACTTTAAACTTATAGTGCCCATCTGGGGTAGAAAATGCTGACTTCTCCTTGTCCCCCTCAGTTAAGGCAATCTGTCAATACCCAGACATCATTCAAAGGTGCTAAGGTATTTGGCAGCTCCCAACTGAGCAATGAGCTCATCAGCTCAGGGGATGGGGTGAGCGTCAGTCTTAGTGAGCACATTGAGACCCTGGTAATCCACACAGAGCCGGAGTTCTGGTGTGGCACCAGGAGCAGCAGCCTTTGGGACCAAGACTACTGGGCTGGCCCAAGGACTACGCGAAAACTCAATTAACCCTAGAGTTAGCATCTTTGATACCTCATCTTTGATGCTAGCCCTGACCTTGTCAGTAACTCTGTAAACCTGTTTAACAGGTGGACTGTCCCTAGTGTCCACATCACGTGTACACAAGTGTGTGACCCCTGGGATCAAGGGGAACAAGGAGGCAAACTCACCCAACACCTGGCGATAGTCCCTCTGGTGTTCTGAGGTCAGGGAGGGGGAGAAGTTTACACCCTCCACAGACCCCTCCTTGTCCCTAGCAGACAGGAGGTCAGGAAGAGGCTCAGTCTCTTCCTCCACCCTATCATCTGTTGCTAGGAGCATTGTCGATTCAGTTTGCTCAAAGTGCGGCTTGAGGCGGTTGACATCCAGGACCCTCAAGGGGTTTCTGGGAGTCTGCAAGTTCACCAGATAGGTGACTTTGCTCTTGCTCTCCACCACCTCAAATGGCCCAGACCAATTGTCCTGGAGCACCCTAGGCTCCACTGGCACCATCACCCCCACTTTCTGGCCAGGCTGAAACTCAACCAGAGTGGCATTCTGGTCATACCAACCTTTCATGTCTTCCTGTCTTGCATCTAGGTTCTTTTGTGTGAGAGCCCTGAAGCAGGCAATCTGGTTCCTAAAAGCCAGCATGTAACTGAATATATCCTGGGGTGGGACTACTAGGGGTTTTCTACAAGCCCTCCTTCACCAGGCTCAAAGGTCCCCAGACAGGGTGGCCATACAGTAGCTCAAAAGGACTAAATCCAAGCCCTTTTTGAGGCACCTCCCTGTAGGCGAACAGAAGGCATGGCAAGAGAATGTTCTACTTATGCCTCAAGGGCTCTGACAGGCCAATGATCATACCTTTCAAGTTGCAGTTGAACCTTTGAACTTGACCATTGCTTTGGGGGTGGTAAGGAGTGGTGAACTTATATGATATCCCACACTCCTTCCTCAGAGACTTCATATAAGTAGATATGAAGGTGGTACCCCTATCAGATACCACTTCCTTGGGGAACCCCATGCGAGTAAAAACCCCCATCAAAGCAAGTCCTAGCACAGGGGAGGTCATTGACCTCAGATCAATGGCTTCTGGGTACCAGGTGGCATGGTCCACCAAGATCAGGATAAACTTGTTGCCCATGGCTATCTTGGGATCCAGAGGCCCCACAATGTCAATACCAACCCTTTCAAAGGGGTACTAACCACAGGAAAAGGTTGGAGGGGAGCCTTGCATTTCCCCCCACTCTTGCCACTTGCCTGACAAGTTTGGCAAGACCTACAGTGTGCATCTGAGTGCCTGCGCATTTGGGGCCAGTAAAAGTGGATGACAAGCCTGTCAAAGGTCTTGGCTTGTCCCAAATGTCCACCTAAAGGCACATCATGAGCCAGATCCAGTAGGAAGGCTCTGAAGCACTGGGGTTCCACCAGCACACGGGCTGACCCAGGCTCAGCAAACTTAGGCTCACTATACAGGAGGCCGTCCTCCTAATAGCTCAGGTGTGATCCTGGCTCCTTGCCAGTCACCTGGTCTGCAGCCTGCTGCCGCAAGCCCTCCAGAGTATGGCATACTTTCTGTGCCTCACAGAATGCCTCCCTGGTGGGCCCCCCTTCCTGCTGCCAGTGTTACAGCTCAGGGACTTCCCCCATTTCAGCCACCTCTTCCCCCGTAGGCTCCGGAGCCTCAGGTTCAGTCTCCTCCCAAACTCTGGGAACTTCTGAGGCCTGTTTCCCACACCCTTTGCTCTTCTTCCTGCGCGTGGACCCCTGGGCCACTGTGTCAGGCTCAAGGGGCATCTGACCACCCGACGGGCTGCCATTGACCAGGTCGACACAAATACCCACCCAGGCAGTCCCAACATCTCCGAGTGTGACCTGTGTTCCACCTTCTTCCAAGGGTAATCTTCCAGGTCATTGCCAAGCAAACATTCTACTGGCATGGTTGGACTCACAACTACCTTCAAGGAACCTGAGACCCACCCCCCATTTAAAGGGAACCTAAGCCACTCTGCACAGGTGCTCTGAGTTGTCTACTGCAACTACTTGGAGAAGTACCTGGGGATCTATCTGCTCTTCGGACACCAGGTGACTCCTCACTGTAGTCACACTGGCTCCTGTGTCTCTCAGAGCCTCCATCCTCTGTCCATTGATAGTTACCCACTGCCTGTACTTCCTAGTGTTTTCAGGCACAATGGTTCTCTGGACCATCTCACTGTCCCCTAGTGAGACAAGGGTTATTTCAGCTGACTCCCACCCACCTGGAACCAACTCCTCCCCAAGCACTACACTGGCTAAACTCTGTGACCGAGCACCAGTGGGTGCTGGTGTCCCCTTGGGACATTTGGGATCCCCTCTCACATGACCCACGTGGTCACATGCATAACACTTGCAGGAACTTCCCTCCACAGGTTTCCCTTTGGAGAACCAAGGCTTCTTCTCACTGGGGGGCTGGGAATCCTTACCCTGGAAACTAGGTTGGGATCCTTTAGAGAACTCCCCCTGTTTACCCTTACCCCCCTTTTCATCTGAGAGGGACCCTGCCCACCCTTGGCAAGGTCTCCCCCACACCTCTTCTGGACCCTGGTGATCTCCCAACAGTCCGCTTCTTGTGCGAGCTTCCTGGGGGTCAGTCAGCTTGCTGTCAATTAGGTCATGGCACAGCTCTGGAAAAAACAAAGACTGTACAAGTGCTCCAAAGCAATCACATTGTAAAGCCCCTCATACATTCTTACCTTACTGTCCTTCACCCAACCATCCAGTGACCTGCAAAAGGAATCTACATAGTCCAACCAAGTTTGGGACTCTTTCTTTTTGTAGGACCTAAACTTGTCCTTATATAGCTCAGGGGTCAGACCATATCTTGTGAGTAGGGCGTACTTCAATATGGAGTAGGTGAGCCCCTGAGGATCCCCTAAGGATGTCAGAGGGTCCCTTTCCTCGACCTCAAAGTGCTTCCGCAGACCCGCCCTCCAATGTGCCTCAAGGACCAGGTTCATATGGAGAGCAGACTCATACCTCTTGAACCACAAGTATATGTCATCCTCCCTCTTATAGTCCTTCACTAAGAGGGTCATTCTGACCCTGGCGGCCGGTGGCCGCCAGGGCCACCGACCACGGGAGCACCGCCAACAGGCTGGCGGTGCTCCAACGAGCATTCTGACCGCGGCGGTTCAGCCGCGGTCAGAAGCGGAAAGTCAGCGGTCTCCCGCTGACTTTCCGCTGCTCGTGTGAATCCTCCATGGCTGCGGAGCGCGCTCCGCAGCCATGAGGATTCTGACCCCCCCTACCGCCATCCTGTTCATGGCGGGAAAGCCGCCATGAACAGGATGGCGGTAGGGGGGGTCGCGGGGCCCCTGGGGGCCCCTGCCGTGCCCATGCCAATGTCATGGGCACGGCAGGGGCCCCCGTAAGAGGGCCCCGCAAAGTATTTCAGTGTCTGCCTTGCAGACACTGAAATACGCGACGGGTGCCACTGCACCCGTCGCACCTTCCCACTCCGCCGGCTCGATTACGAGCCGGCACCCTCGTGGGAAGGTCGTTTTCCCCTGGGCTGGCGGGCGGTTTTTCAGCAACCGCCCGCCAGCCCAGGGGAAAACTTGTAATACCCGCCGCGGTCTTTTGACCGCGGCGCGGTATTTTGGAGGGCGGCATCCTGGCGGGCGGCCTCCGCCGCCCGCCAGGGTCATAATGAGGCCCTAAGTCTTTAGGAATGGGTACAATTGTCTCAGGCTGCACTGAGGTACTGCTGCCACCATCCCTACTGTACTGGCTCCTCTGATCCAGCTCCCTCAAGCTGAGCTCATGAGCCAGCAGTAACGATTTCTCTTCAATGGACAGTCTCCTCTCTTCCACTTCTCTTTGCATCCTAAACTTCTTCTACTCCAACTGGTGAGCCCTCTCTGCCTGTCTGTCCTGCAAACCCTTGGATGACACACTGCTAACTGCCCTGGAGACCATGCCCCCAGGCATAACAGGTACATCCACTACACTACTGTAAATACTCTGCACCTCCCCATCCTCCTCCTCCTCCTCCTCTGGGGGCCCCCCAGCCTCCTTGACTATCGCCCAGGCCCTGAGTGCCTTTTGCAGCTCCTGCTTCCTGATGGAGCTCTTAATAAAACATGCAAGATCTTTACAGAACTGTTTCAGTTGAGAGACTGTGTAACTTTCCAGTTTTCCTAACTCAAAGACAGCTCCAGATGGTGCATCTCCAGACTGAGACATGATGGCAAATCAAAAGTGCAAAGTTCCAAGGCAAAAAAAGAGTTCCCAATGAGAAGTTCAACAATCAATAAAAAGATCACCAAAAATAAGGAAGCAGGAAAAAAGTTGAAAAAGAGCAAAAAGCAAAAACAAGTAGTATGTGGTTGCATAATGGTCTGATCTGAAAACAGTAATGTACACTTAATCACTGTATGTCAGGTACAAATACAAGTCCAATACTCACTGCTCATCATCAATGTTAGAAATGGGGTCTTTGGTTGACAGTCAGGTTACCCCCCTGTCCAAGCAAGGACCCTCACTCTAGTCAGGGTGAAGGAGAAACAAACCTGGTTAACCCCCGCTCACCCCCTTGGTAGCTTGGCACGAGCAGGCAGGCTTATCCCAGAAGCAATGTGTAAAGTATTTGTACCACCACACACAGTAATACAGTGAAAACACTACAAAATGGACACCATCCCAGTTTAGAAAAATAAGTAATATTTATATAAATGAAGCAAGACCAAAACAACAAAAATCCAACATAAACAAGTAAAAATATGGATTTTCAAAAGATTTTGGCCCTCGTTACAACCCTGGTGGTCGGTGATAAAGCGGTGGTAATGCCACCAACAGGCCGGCGGTAAAAAAAATGGGATCACGACCACGGCGGAAACCGCCAAGACAGACAGCCACTTTAACACTCTGACCGTCACGGCAGTAGCAACAAACACCGCGGCGGTCACCGCCAACAGACAGGCGGAAGACAATGTACCGCCCACCCTATCACAACCAACCAATCTGCCAGCTTTTCCGGGGCGGTACCAATGCCATCAAAAGCACGGCAGAAACAGTACCCAGAAGGGGAACCACTCACCTTTCAACACACAACGAAGAACCAGGACGCCATGGAGCCCGAACTACAGGTCCTGCCGATGCTGGTGTATCTGCTAATACACCAGGAACACCAAAAAAGGTGGCGGCGACGACCACGGTGAATACTGCACCTAGCACGCAGGGGAGGGGAGGAGGAAAAACAGAGTGACACACACACACGCCACACCCCCACCCTCACCCACACCATACACACAAGCACATGCATCTACAGTACATTTACACCCCGTAATCCCCTGGAAGAACGTAAGGACAAAAAAAATTGAGTGCAAATAGTGATATTTAGAAATATGCAGATAAAGTTACAGATTGTAAACAACAGTATATACACAAATATTTACAATATGTACAGAAGGCCGTACACTGTCCTTTGCAAATGTTCATGGCCCAGTGGGCAAAAAAACATGGGCAACGCCAACACTTGACTCCTGGCTCAAAACCGAGAGAACACTGCAGGGGCATCAGGTCGAAAACACACAGGCACCTCAGGGGGAAGGGGAGGGGGCACCTCAGCCGGAAGATGGTACTACACCACCGCTCCTGGAGGGGGCAACATGCCCACAGCGATGTCCTGGGGAGTGCAAAGCCACAGTCTCTCAAGTGGGTAGTTTGCCCACTGCTTGCTCCTGGGGAGTGCAAAGCCACAGTCTCTCAAGTGGGTGATTTGCCCACTGCTTGCTCCCGGAGAGTGCAAAGCCACAGTCTCTCAAGTGGGTGGTATGCCCACTGCTTGCTCCTGGGGAGTGCAAAGCCACAGTCTCTGAAGTCTCTCAAGTGGGTGGTTTGCCTACTGCTTGCTCCTGGGGACTGCAAATCCACAGTCTCTCAGGTGGGTGGTTTGCCCACTGCTTGCTCCTCTGGAGTTCAAAGCCACAGTCTCTCAAATGTATGCCTTCTTCCACTGGTTCTGGAGGGGGCCTTGTGCCCAGTGTGCTTCATCCTGCCAAGGAAAGTGATAGTGGATGCATATCTCCACTGGTTCTGGAGGGGGCCTTGTGGCCAGTCTGCTTCATCCTGCCAAGGAAAGTGATAGTGGATGCATATCTCCACTGGTTCTAGAGGGGGCCTGGTTATCGTGATGGACGTAGTGGATGAGGATGTAGTGCATGCAGGTTTGAGTGGAGACGATACTGGGAGGGGGTTGGACGATGAGGAGGAGGGGGACACATTGGAGGCAGTGGATGTTGGTGTGTCTGCATGGGGATGGTGCTTGTGTGAGTGCCAGTGTGATGAAGTGTGGTGCTTGTGTTTGCCTGAGCCACTTCTGTGTGTTGATTTGGGTGATTGTTGGTCTGGAGGTGTGCTTGGTATAGGCAGGGGTTGAGGGGATTGGGACTGGTTAGAGGATGTTGGAGGGAGGAGGCTAGACACAGGGACAATGGCTGCCATCAGTGCTGAGGCCAGAGCCTGAAATGCTCTCTGTTAGGCCGCCACGCCAGAATGAATGCCCTCCGGGTATGCATTTGTTTGTTGCAAATGGCTCTCGACACCCTGAATGGCATTCAGAATGGTTGACTGCCCAACAGTGAGGGATCTCAGGAGGTCAATAGGCTCCTCAATGAGGGCAGCAGGGCTGACTGGGGCAGGGCCAGAGGTGCCTGGGGCGAAGGAGATGCCCACCCTCCTGGGTGAGCGGGCACGGGAAACACACTGAGGGGCTGCTGGGAGGGCAGTGCTGGTAGGGGGGGTGGCGGCTGTACCTGTTGTTGGGGTGGGCACAGAGATGTCTGCCACTGCCAGGGAGCTTCCATCGGAGGAGGAGTCGCTGTCACTGGTCTTCCCTCCTGTCCCCGTCGAAGTGCTCCCCTCGCCCTCCGTCCCACTGGTGCCTTCACCCTCAGTGGATACCGTCTCATGGGCCATGTGGAATGCAGCTCCCTCCGTCACCGGTGCCTCTGCTCCTCCGCCAGATGATGCTAATGCACACAAGGACAGGGTGACAAAACAAAAAGGGGGGGGGAAGAGACAGAGGATACACTTGGTCAATGCCAGCAACAACACTACCGTTGGTGTACACAACACACAGGGAGCTGCCCTATGCACTAGGCCATGCACAACCAGTCACTAAGGTAGTCACAAGCCCATGGGGTACAATGCCTAATGCCAGCATCTGCACACCTGACACCCACATGGCCCTGCCCAGTAGTAGATGCCCATTAACACCATTGGGTTTGGAGTGCTTCAGAGCCTGCACACAAGGGACCTACCCTGTCATGATCGCCCCAGCCTAGGGGCACCCACAGCCCACACCCTCCACCCAGCTATCTCCTAAAGTGAGCAAAGTCAGTATTCTGAATCTGTACTCACCCCCATGCGGCTGCTGTGATGCCCTCAAGTGCCTATCCAACTCCGGATAGGCAACCGCCAGGATGCGGAACATCAGGGGCGTCATGGTGCGACGGGCACCCCTTCTACGTTGGGAGGCCAGCCTCAGCTGGGCCTCCGCCATTTTCTTGGTCCAGCGGCGCAGGTCCTCCCATCTCTTGCGGCAGTGGGTGCTCCGCCTGTGATAGACCCCAGGACCCGCACCTCCTTGGCGATGGCATGCCAAATACACTTTTTCTGGTGGGCGCTGACCTAGAGGGAAAATACAGCAGCAAAGGAAATTACTCACCCATCCGGACCGGCATATTCATTGCCCCCTAGTTCCCACCCATGCCCTGATGCACATACACTGACCACATCTCATGCAGCACTCATGCCAAGACGCATCAGCAACCCCCAACATGTGGCTTACATCCACACCACTCCAAACATGCATTGACCACACATCATGCTCACAGTGTACTCACCTGTTTGTATGGAGGACCGTAGAGTAACGTGTACTGGGGTAGGACCCCATCCACCAGTTTCTCCAACTCCTCCGCAGTGAAGGCAGGTGCCCTTTCCCCAGACACGGTAGCCATTGTCGCTTCCAGACTCAGGACAAAGAAGCACTTGCAGTGTAGGTCCCCTCCTGTTGAAGGTCAGGTATGAAGTGAGGGAACTGATAGAAAATGGCGGTCACGTCCGCGGCAGTGCGCACCATCACCGCCAGCGTACATCGCCATTGGCTCCTGGAACCCATGGGGACCAATGATAACCAATGCTGAATTGCGCTGCGGTCTTCGACCGCCTACCGCTATGGTGTACAATGCCAGCGCAGTTACCTAATTTCCCCTTGTCCCACCTTACAGGTCAGGCAGCCGCCATTTCAGGGGGCCACATGGCAGGCCAACTAGCTGTGTCACACCTATTCAGGCCAGGAATATGGACAGACAAAGGCACATAGAGAAAATTTAAGGATTGTGCTAAACAGCCTTGTGAAACATATGTGGTGTATGACCCTCTGCTCACCGTTCTCCTCCACAGGGCACGTCCGCAGGGGCAGGTGATGAGATGGCGTCATCCTCCAGTGTACAGACCACTGGTGGACCTCTCGACAATGGAAGACAGACACATCATTATCACTTACAGACTTGATCGTGCAACAATCCAGGAACTGTGTGCCCATTTGGAGCCAGACCTGATGTCAGCTATCCGCCATCCCACAGGAATCCCCCCTCTAGTGCAGGTCCTGTCAGTACCCCATTTTCTGGCAAGTGGGACCTTTCAAACAACAGTGGCCATGGCATCAGGGATGTCACAGCCAATGTTCTCTAACGTGTTGTCCAGAATCTTATCTACCCTGCTGAAACACATCGCAGCTACATTGTTTTCCCTCAGGTGGAGGATCTGCCCACAGTGAAAGGTAACTTGTATGCCCTGGGACATATCCCCAACATCATTGGTGCCATTGATGGTACACATGTGGCATTTGTCCCCCCCGCAGGAATGAACAGGTGTACAGAACCCGCAAAAGCTACCATTCTATGAATGTGCAGATGGTGTGTTTGGCAGACCAGTACATCTCCCATGTGAATGCCAAGTATCCTGGCTCAGTGCATGACGCTTACATTTTCAGGAATAGCAGCATCCCTTATGTGATGGGGCAACTCCAGAGGCACCATGTGTGGCTAATAGAGGTGCCTAAACTCCCCACACAGTTTTATTTGCTGTCTGGGTACGGTAGATTCCCTAATGTTTGGAGGATGTCTAACAGTTGTCCCTCGATATTTGCAGGTGACTGGTTACCCCAACCTGTCATGGCTACTGACCCCAGTGAGGAATCCCAGGACAAGGGCAGAGGAACGCTACAATGAGGCACATGGGTGAACTAGAAGGATAATAGAGCGCACCTTCGGCCTCCTGAAGGCCAGGTTCCGGTGCCTCCATCTGACAGGTGGCTCCCTATACTACTCACCGAGGAAGGTGTGCCAGATCATCGTGGCCTGCAGTATGTTGCACAACCTGGCTTTCCAATGCCAGGTGCCTTTTCTGCAGGAGGATGGGCCTGATGATGGTCTTGTGGCAGCTGTGGAGCTTGTGGACAGTGAAGAAGAGAAGGCAGAAGAAGAAGATGTAGACAACCAAAACAACATCATCATGCAATACTTCCAGTGAGACACAGGCAAGAGGATGGAACTGCTTCCCACATCTCATACTATTGTAGGACCTAGCATAAATCTGCCTTTTTACCTCTGTGAATGGTCCCTGACTTGTCACTTTGGCTTTCCATTTCACAGATCTGGGTCCCACTTTGTGCCCTCTGCTATGTTTACTGCTGGCCTACAACTGTGTAACATTGGTATGTGAACAAGTACATTGATATTGCTATATTTCAGAGAGGTTGCAATTACACATTTGTGAAAGCACAGACTGACTCCAGGTTGTTTGGTGATTCAAGCGTGTTTATTTCTGTGCCAATAAGTGAAGGGGGGTGTGCAATGGACTGGTCTGATGGTGCAGGAATGTCCATGGTAGAGTCCAGTCTCTTGGTCTCACAGTGCATTGTCCAATGGGGCATAGGAAGGGGAGCAATGGCAGTTTAAGGTGGAAAGGGTGACAAAGTGGGGCAGAAGGGTGATATTTAGGAGGGTCTTATTTCCTGGTGGGGTCTTGGCAATGTTCTGTGTCTTGTTCCTGGATCTCAGGGACCGCTTGAGGGCTGGTTCTCCTTCTGCAGGGGGTGGGGTGCTGGTGGCCTGTTGGTCCTGTGGTGGTGCCTCCTGTCCACTAGCACCGGCGGAGGTGGAGAGCTGTTCATCGTCCAGGCTAGTGTCAGGGGCCCGTTTGTGTGACACTGTGTCCCTCATGGTGTTGACAAGGTCTGCCAGCACCCCTGCAATGGTGACCAGGGTGTTGTTGATTGACTTCAAGTCCTCCCTGATCCCAAGGTAGTGTTCCTCCTTCAGCCGCTGAGTCTCCTGAAACTTGGCCAGTACTGTGCCCATGGTCTCCTGGGAAGGGTGGTATGCTCCCATGATGTTGGAGAGTGCCCCATGGAGAGTGGGTTCCCTGGGCCTGTCCTCCCCCTGTCGCACAGCTGTCCTTCCAGCTTCCCTGTTATCCTGTGCCTCTGTCCCCTGAACCGTGTGTCCACTGCCACTGACCCCAGGTCCCTGATTTTCTTGGGTTGGTGGGTTTGCCTGGGTTCCCTGTAGTGGTGGACACACTGCTGATTGACGTGTCCTGGGGACAGAGGGATGGGCCCTCTGGGTGGGTGCTGTGGTGGTGTTTCCTGAGGGGGGGAGTTTCTGTGGTGGCTTGTGGCAGGGAAACCGACTGTCCAGAGGTCCCTGATTGGCCGGGCTGGTCATCTTGATCCAGGTGTGCAGATTTGTGTCATCACTGTGGGCCTCTTCTGTGGGGGGGCTGGATATGTCTGGCACCTCCTCTCCGGTGACGTTGAGTATGGGTCCTGTTGGGGTGTAAATGCATAGTTTTAGTATCTGTGTGTGCCATCTTGTGCATTGGGTGAGGTACCCTCTACTTCTGTGCTTGCATCGTGGTATTGGGATGTGTGGGTTGTGATAGTGGGACATATGTGAGATGATGGAGTGATGGGAGTGAGGGTAAGGGTGGGGGAATGTGATGGCATGTAGGTGGGGTGGGAGGGATATAGTAGTAAAGATATGACTTACCAGAGTCCAGTCCGCCTGCTATTCCTCTGAGGCCCTCAGGATGCAGTATTGCCAAGACTTGCTCCTCCCATGGTGTTAGTTGTGGGGGAAGCGGTGGGGGTCCCCCGCCAGTCCTCTGTATAGTAATCTGGTGTCTGGATACCACTGAACGCACCTTCCCCCACAGGTCGTTCCATCTCTTCCTGATGTCATCCTGTGTTCTTGGATGCTGTCCCACTGCGTGATCCTGTCCACGACTCTCCGCCATACCTCCATCTTCCTAGCAATGGAGGTGGGCTGCACCTGTGATCCGAAAAGCTGTGGCTCTACCCGGATGATTTCCTCCACCATGACCCTGAGCTCCTCCTCTGAAAACCTGGGGTGTCTTTGAGGTGCCATGATGTTCGTATGGGTGATGTGTGAGGTGCTGTTTATTGTGCTGTGTGAAGTGTTGTGTTGGTGTGTGTTGTTTGAAGTCCAGGAATGTTGTATGAGTGATGATGTTGTGTGCCTGTGGATGCTAGTGTTGTGTTTGCTATTCTCTCTCTCTCTGTTTTTTCAAAAAATGTCGTTCTAAGGGGTTGTGGGTAATGTGGGTGGGTGTTTTATAGTGTTGTGGGTGTGTGGGTGTGGTGTGTGTATGTGTATCAGGTGTGTGTATTTTAAATTGTCCAATGTGGCTGTGTTTTTTAAATGTGTGTGTACTTTGAGCGCAGCGGTGGGTACCGCCAATAGATTACCGTGGTTGTAAGACCGCTGCGTTGATTCGTGGGTCGTGATAGTGTGGGCGTATTTTTGTTGGTGTGATGGTGTAGGTTTTGGTATCGCCAGTTTATCACTGGCCATTGGTGTGGCGGACTTGTGTGGGTGTATGTATTGTGGCGGATTCCGAAATGTGGGTCGTAATACCTGTAGCAGAATTCCGCCGCCGCAACGGTATTTTGGCGGTCTTCAGCACAGCGGAAAGCGGGATTTTGCCGCCAGGGTTGTAATTAGGGCCTAAATCCCTAGAGCTGAAATACAAGACTACATGAAATTGAATACCACACAGGGGGTATCCCATATTATTTTATCGGAAGCCAAGAAGACGATTACCAGAGGCAAAGTATTACCCTATCTGGTAGGCAGGAATAGGGACGTGGAAAGGGACCACGCCTCCTTGAAGACCTGAGAATTGAAGTTAGAACAACGTCAGTAGCGTCCCCGAAGGCGGACGTTTCCTGACCACTTAAACAGCGCCTGCTGGAGATGCTAAAGCGGCTCTTAATTCGATGCAACATAGAATTTTACGATTTAGGATGTAAAACAGGGAAAGCGATGTACTGACTTGCAAACAAAGTAGTGGAATCTAGATTTATGTCCAAGATTAGGTGATCTAAGGTGAGAGAACTCTTTAGGGCGTAGGAAATTGCAGAAGAACTTGCAAGTTATTACAGGTTGCTTTGCCAACTACACCAGCCCAGGCTATTAGAGAAACAACTCCCAATAAATTATGACCTGATAATCCTGTCTCTTTCTTTGGCAGACGGGATGTTCAACTAATGGAGGAGGAACTGATGCAGGCTGTACATGGTATTCCGTTGGAAAGGGCTTTGGCCTGATTGCTCCCCATAGAATGTGTCAAAAATAGTTCCACCCATGGACGTCATTTAGAAGTCGCCTGTGATCGCAGCTGTGGCCCCTGGCACTGCCTTTGCGACCCCTGACATCAGAGGTGGCCAAATCAGTGCCAGGAATACAGGGGCAGCTCAGTTGGTGCTCCACTCTCTTTGTTTGCAGGCAAATTTTATATTACAATAATAGTAATATTACATCATTCACTATTAGTGTAATAAAAAATGAAGTTCAATTAGCTGGAATATGACCTAACCTAGTAGTTGAGGTAAGTAAATAAATACTTTAAAATGTATGTTCTGTGCGTGCTTGCAGGTGAGAGTGTGTTTATGTGAGTGAGATTGTGTGTATGTGTGAACGTGTGCTTATGGGTAAGCATGTATGTGAGTATGTGAATAAAAAGGAAGGTCAAAAGGCGTGTGATGTCACTTTCCGCTTCCCCTGGCATATAGGTGAATTAACGTCCATGGTTCCACCCCTGGTGGAGAAGTTCAAAGAGGCAATACCAAAATTGAATCTACCTCTGGACATCCGTGGCACCACAATGATAGTAATCCATGGGCCCACAAACCATCGGAGAATTGTGCCTCTTACAGGACAATTACCCTGATAAACATAGAGGCTAAAATATTGGGGAAGGCTCTTGTGAATAGACTAGTGAAAACAAGATACAAAACCTTGGTTAAAAATGACCAAAAATTGATTCATGCCAGCAGCATGTACGAAACACTGTGTCCGAAGGCTTAACACCGTGTTGGCCAATATAGAAGAGATAAAGAAACAGGCTGCCCTGAAACAATTAGATTTCTAAAAAGCTTTCGACTCAGTGTACTGGCCCTTTCTTCACTGGGTGTTTGAGATCATAAACTTTGGACCAAACTCTCAAAACCTTGCACAGTTATTCTATCAATTCCCGTGTAATAGAGTACAGGTCGACAATACAATGTCAAGGCATTTTCCTATCTTGCAGGTAACTCAGAAGTGGTGCCTTCTTTTCCGTCTACCTTTTGCTTTAGCAGTAGAATCCTTTCAGGGTGGATAAGGAAGGATGCACAGTTGTGGGGATTGGAGTGGGAGGATGGACAGAGGACGGTATTTCTTTGTATGCAGATGATGTTCTTTTATGTATACAACAGCCCGGCCTCCCGGTCCACAGACTGATTACACTTTACTGGAGAGCTTCAGGCCTCATAGTGAACTGGAGTAAATTAGCCATTGTCCCTTTGGTCGGAGGTCTTTCAGCACTGTTGTCTTCTACTCCCACTCTTAGATATGTATGTGGACCCTTTCAGTACTGTGGTATGTGGATCTCCTCAGACCCTGATTGTTGTGTGGTGAATATTGTATACGTGACACAGAAAATTAGGGACTATAAATTACACTGGAGTAAAATACCATTAAACATGTTGGGTAGGAGGGCACTGTTCAAGATGGTGGCGTTAACCCTGATACTTTACATACTTTACAACTACCCATTCAGAATTCTCCCAGAGTGTTTCTCTAGATTGCAAGCCAGCATAAACAGTTTTTTTTGGGAATGGGCCCCTCCTTAAGTTGCACATAATTTTTGTATTTAACTCCCATACTATGGCAGAATCTGAACCATGGAGATAAGACTGTACCACTGGGCCGCTCAGATGCTTTTAATAAATGAGGGGATCTTTGGGGAAAGGGATAACCCAGTAAAATGGCTGGTGAGGGGCGCATTTGACGAAAAGGCATCCTGATCATGGCAGGATCGGAGTCGCATCCAGGTGAACACTCCTCAAATAATTAAGGTACAAATAGAAATTTTACGTGGCTTTAAAAAGGATGGGATGGAATGGGAAGTTAACTAAGGAAACACTCCTGCGGCAGGGATCGTGGCTTAAAGAAACATCCAGACTGAAAGGCCTTAGATACTGTGAGAAATAGGGATTTGGATTTCGAAGCTGGGGTACGCATAGATATGCAGCCACATGCTTTCATTTGAACATCTAACAGTTGAGTTTGAGCTTCACAGAGCCCTCTTTTTTCTCTACCCAGAACTAAGACACACCCTGGACTCCTACAAGGATCTAAATCCAGATTTTAATCCACTGGAACCAAAACGTGGTATGGAAATTTTAGGGGAAAAGTGCACCTCTTACCTATACAGAACTTTAGTAGTAAATACTCTTGGACCTACGCTGAAATTGAAGGAAAAAAGTGAATCTGAACTGGGGATGTTGGGCGATGAGGAATGGATGAAGGCAAAGATGTCAGCTAGACATCTGGTGATCCAGGCCTTTCTAAGACTCATCCAATTTAAATATTATCATTGCATCTACTACACCTAGGTCAGATTGTGGAAGATGGGGAGGGAGGGCAACCCAGACTGTTTTAGATGTAAGTCGGCCAGGGCACCTTCGTACATGTGATTTGGAAATGCCCCTTTATATAAATCTTTGACACACTTGACGAGATTGTGGGATTGTCAATAGAGCATAGACTAAGATGGCTATACTGGGGCTGTTCCCAGATTGGGACAGACACAGTGGGCTAAAAAACCTTGTCGGGATTGGTTGTAGGATAGCTAAGCATGACATAGCAAGCCAATGGAGAGCCCAGGAAGCCCCTCCTCAGTCAGAATGGCGCAGATGAATGGATTATTGTTCCACAGAGGAAGAATCATTGTACAAGACTGGGGGTGGCAAAAGAAGGATTTGGGAAGTGTGGTACGGTCACTTTACTGTGTGTAGGCCGTGAATGCCCGGGGGCTGTTATGACTGGGTTTCTCAGAAGTGGGAATGCTCCAAAAAATGTGTTACTTTTTTGTGTTTAGGAGGGAAGTGATTAATGCAAGGGTGTATCTATGCAGGAATGTTGATGCTTTGTTTGATATTTGCTTAATACAAAGTACGGTGTCTGTTAAGTTGAAAAAAGTTCAATAAACAGAAGTGAAAAAAGAACTGGAAACAAACCCCTAGCACTTAGGACACAGAGACCCCGCAGAATGAGGGTTGAAAGGTACTATGGGTGTTCCCACGGTATACCACTGTGGAAAAACAAGAAATGATTGTGAATGCCCTTCATCCAATACTTTCTCATTAAAGGAAGTTGTTGACTTTGTGTGTGGGCCTTTACAAAGCTTGTTGCCACCATGAAGTTGAGGGGAAAGAAAACACAGGAGCCTGGGGGACAGCTGGATTCCTGCCACGTTGCTTATGAAAAAGATCCATCAAGGACCATTTAAGGGACACTAAACTTCAACAGGCATTGGCACTGGCATGCCACAATGACTGGTAAGATATCCCCCGGTGTTAACTATGGAACACAACACAGAAGAGAGTTGTGAAAGTTAATTAAAATCCACTTGGGAGTCAACCGTCCGGTGACTTAGAGGTCCCCAGTACTATTCGAAAAACCCAGACACAGAAAACAGGAACTTTCAAGCAATAGGTGGCTCTTGGAGCAGGCAAATTAAAAGGCAGAGACAAACTAGCTGCGGGCAATGCGTAGCTGAGCACAACCAATCAAAACAAGTTAGACATCATTATAGCAGCAATAAAAGACTCAAGAGACATGCCAGAGGCAAAAATCGATGCAGTAGCAAGTAACCACATTCTGCTTCGAACAGATCACCAAAAGATATTCAGAAGGGTCACTGGAGTTGGGGAAGGACCTACAGAAATAGGGCAAAGGGTGGGATATGTTAAAAAACAAATGGCCAACTTAATTTCAAGTGTAAGGTACCTAGATACAGAGCAGAAGATGCAGATGGGCGCTTTGGAGAAAGAATTTGAGCATTGTATGCTTTCTAGAGCACAACAAAGGTCTAAACATGAAGCTATACCTTGAGCTGTGGCTGACACAAATAGAACCGCAAATGTTATCTTTTCATTCAAAAGAGCTCATAGGGTTCCAGCAGAAACACCAACACAGGGGACCCAATTATGCCCAGTGGTGGTACAATTGTTGAATTACAGCAGCATGACCTGATGCTGAAGCTGACATGCAAAAACAGGCCATATGAAATTCGAGGTAGTAGAATGTTCCTGATCCCAGATATCATGGCAGCAGTACAGCAACAGCAACACCTTCTGGTAAGTCAAGAGAACCCTTAGATCCCTAAATCTAAAATATATGTTGATGTTCCCGCCCAAATTCAAAATACTTGATGGGACAGAGTGACACGCCCTTGAAGACCCAGAGGTGGCAAGCGATGGTCATGATGTAAAGATTGAGCACAATGTGAGGCCCAGACCTCACAGAGAGTGGTGAAAACTGACTGCTAGGATCCCCAGCAAGCCCATTGCCAGCAATCCACCAAGGGTCACGCAGATATAAGAAAGGCAGTCACGCACAAGCAAGATGCCATTGGACTCATAAGAGATGGCCACTAACACACCAGAATACTCAAATGAAAAAGATAAAAATTATAAAAAGTTGGATGCCCCTCCAAAGGTCACACCAATGCCAGCAGATCTTCTGGGATAGTGAACCCCGAGCAAGAAGGAAACGGACCTTATTGGCGAGGGTGGCAAAACTAAAATAGCATTATAATGCAAACTACTTTAGAATTGACTGCTCAATCAGTCAATCAATCAATCAATCAGTAAATTTCTAAAGTGCACTACGTACCCGTTAGGGTTTCAAGGCGCTAAGGGGAGGGGGGGGGGATGCTGCTATTGGTCGAAGAGCCAAGTCTTGAGGAGTCTCCTGAAGGTGAGGAGGTCCTGGGTCTGGCGCAGGGGGGTCGGTAGGGAGTTCCAGGTCATGGCGGCGAGGTGGGAGAAGGATCTTCCGCCGGAGGTCTTGCGTTGGAATCGGGGAACAAAGGCGAGGGAGAGGTTGGCAGAGCGGAGTTGGCGGGAGGGGATGTAGAAGTTGAGTCTGTGGTTCAGGTAGGCAGGTCCGGCGTTGTGGAGTGCTTTGTGCGCGTGGGTGAGGAGTTTAAAGTTGATCCTTTTGTCCACGGGGAGCCAGTGGAGGTCCTTCAGGTGGCGGGAGGCGTGGCATCGGCGGGGTACATCGTGGACCAGGCGGGCAGAGGCGTTCTGCGTTCTGGACACTCTCTGTGTGCATATAAACTGCGTCTTCTCTTGAAGAATTTATTTTCTTTCATCTCCTTCATTACCTAGCACACCAGCAGACAAGAACTGGAACTAATCAAGAATTGCTGGAGCCATGCACACTGAAAATAGAGGGTGAATACTGGAGAGTCGCAGAAACGTGAACCTCATTACTTTCTTCTTTGTTACCACTCCCCAAACACACTTCCTCAAACACCACACTGATGTCATAAGAGGCAGTTCACAGTAGAGTTGGATATTGAGATCGGACTGTCTTAGTTTGAGACAAGATCCAGGGAGCAAGTTGGTTATGATTCAAGATGATTAGAACCCATACGTTTGTCTGAGACACTAGAACACTGTTATATGGTGACATGGTGCTTTTGAACCTGGGGAGCAGCAGGGTGGCCGTGGGTGTTGGGCTCAGGTGGTGGGGAAGTTGTAGGGGGGTGTGCCTTTGGATAGAAGAGTCAAGGGATGTGAACACATATAAGTTTATATCGTGGAAAATTGCGTAAGTGGGGATTAGATTTTGTATGCCTACATTGAACTTATCTCATAAAAAAGGGGGATCAGGCTACTTAAGAGAGAGAAAGGACAGCTATTCTACATCATCTCTCACAGCAGGGATGCTTTTATGGGCCAGACCTGGGATCCTATTTGTAGGACTGGATAGTATCATCGACCCAGATGGAGACATGTAATGACAGAGTAGACCCTAGACAGAACTCTTATAATAATTGTGTGCATTTATGCAAATACAGTGGCACAACTGGAATACTTAGAACAATCAAGGGTATCCCTTGCCAGATTAGTCAGTGTGTCAATGATATGGCCGGTGGACCATAACTATGCTCTAAACACTGAGCTATGCAGGTCAAGGCCACTAATACAGGGAGCTTGCATGATCAAACTTGTGGAGGGCATTATCAGGTGGATCCAGCATTGGAGAGTAATTGATGTCTGGCAAACCGTAAACCAGATGAGTTCAAAATACATGTTTTAACCTAATGCATGGCCTGCGCTCCAGAAAAGACATGAGCTTATACATTGAACACATGCATGGACACATACCACATGCAGAACATCTGAGATGCACCTGATGCACATAGAGTGTGACATCTAAATCACTAACATTCTCAAACGTTGGCTACAACCTAAGGGATTGACAGATGTTGCATATAGGAGCCACACCAAAGAACATATACATTTTCTGAAAACGAGGGATCAAATAAGGACAGATTAGTGGAATGGAACACGTTCAAGGTGTATCTAAAGTCATGTGTATGACAACTACATACGGAGGTATGAAAGGTACTCTCAAAAACTGTCACAAAACTAAAGTCTACAGATAAATGTAGTGATGAAACCAAAATAAGGAAAGCCCTAAAGGGGAAGATAATGGAATGCAGAGCTGTGACAGGAAGACTGGGGAAATTTAAATATAGGCTATACACAGCCAGATAACATGCAGAGGGTGACATGTCTGGACATGTTTTAGGTTGGATACTGTGGTTTGAACATGTCTCCCATTCTATCTCTTTGGAAAGTAGATGGCACGTGAACTAGCTCTCAAGCAGCAATAAATAGCCTAATGAAAGGCTACTATTGCAAGTTAAATAGCACTGAGGATGAGATGGATAATGACCAACAAGCCCACTATCTAAAGGATGCCAGGATAGCTGCATATGTGCAATAACCACGGATGAGAGGGAGACATTAAAATGCTTAATTGACAACAGAGGAAACTGAGCGTGCCTTAAAAGAGTTAGCGCCAGGGAAGTCACCTTAAAACTATACCTTCCAGTTGGAATTCTTTCATACTTACAGTGGGAGGCCTACACACTTTTAGAGATCAGCCTGCCAAGGTAAAGGGAAGGCTTCTGGTCACAACTGTAGAAACCATTATTAGTAGCACTACTTCAACAAGAAAACGATTTGACATCTCTTCATATAGCCCAATATCTCTGCTAAACCTAGATTATAAGGTGGTAGGTGAGATATAGGCAAACAGTCTTACCCCTGTGGTTCCTGTATTGGTATCTCAGAGCCATGCCGGATATATCAAAGAAATACGGCACATAATGTTAGCATTGCTTTTATGTGTTATAAGTGAATGCCCAGATGAAGCAGAGATGCTAGCCATGTTGGCAATCAACATGGAAAAGGCCTTAGACCCATTAAACTGGAAACCCTTGTTTCAAGTCCTTAAAGCAATAGTTCTTTGCCCAGAAATAATTGCATGGATTAAACTGCTACATACTGGTCTACTGTGAGGGTCCAAACAGGCTAAGTCATTTTAGAAGCCTTCTCTGTACAGCAAGGCACTGGGCAGGGTTGTCCCGTCACTGCTACTTTAGCTGCAACACTTAGAAGGTCGAATGCTAAAAGGGAAATGAGAGTGGATGGCCATGGGAATGTGGTCGCTATACACAGAAAGCATTCTACTTTTCTTAGAAAATGAGAGGATTGGTCTACACCGAAATTGACACTACTCGTAGCCTTCAGAGAGGTATCAGGATTGCAAGCCAACAAAGATAAATCACATATATTTTCTCTTAAGCTAACAGGCCAGGCACCAACAGAGATTACTGAATATGCGGTTGAGCTGGAGTTCAGAGACATTCAGGTATCTAGGGGTACAGATATAGTGAAAAGACGATGGCATAGTGAAGAGAAACATACTGAAGTAAATAGGAAGATGAAAGACTCAACTGACTTCAGGAAAACGCTTCCCCTCCTCACAATGAGCAGAAGAGCCATGGCCAAGATGGTGCCTTGGTTTCTTTATTTCTTTAGCACCATTCCTATGTATCTACCAAGACCACGGGGTCTTCCTCCCACCCCTGTTCTTCCCCTTCTTTCCTTTACTCTACCCGTCTCTTTCCTCCCTGTGCTGCTCCATAGCCAACAGATATATTATTCGGTGGCAGCTATGGGGTCCAATAGAGAACGCGTACTTGTTCCTTTAAAAGTAAGTCTCAAATTTTGCTTATACTATTATTTAAGTGTTATACGAATGCTCAAAGCAATATTTGTAAAAACGTTCCTGAAAACAATATGTGAGCCGCGCTGTTATTTTTTGCTGCTTGTTTTGGGAAAATATTTTTTTTTTAAAAAGACTACAGACAACAAATAATTTTGCATGTGTAGAGAAATAGGAATACTCCACCGAAACATGCATTTTTCGCCCACTTTGTTAAAGAATAGAAAACACCTTCTGTTGGGTAATGCATACAGAAATGTCCAGAGCCCTAACATCTAAAACCATCACGAAGGAAACTAAATATAGTAAAGTAGCTAGAACTAACGATAGCATCGTCAAAGAAAAGGAATCACCATCTACCCAGTTCTTAAACAACTACAAAACCAAATTGAAATCATAAAAGGATGGATAGCATGTTTTTTGAGGATTAGCATGCCTAATTCCTTTCAAACACGTACACACTAAGCGATGTTCTCCAACTGGTTTATTGGCAACCAAATTGTGACCAGCAGAAATAGCAGGCCTATTACCATTAATAGTATGGAAAGATTTCCCCTGAGAAGCCAAAGAAGCTAGGAAATTGAAAGTTGTTCTAATGTTCGCTGGAAGAGGATCTATGTGCCCTTTCAAGCAGCAACCAAACCAAAGTCTCCAAGCTGACTTGCAAGCTTTGGAAGTTCCAGAAGGCCACGATGATTGGATGGCATCAGAAGCCGATGTGAAAGCCCTGGGAGAGACCAAGATGCCCTGAAAGATTACATGTCCTCATCATGAACCTCCTGTCCTGGCTATGTTAAGACTCGTCCTACAAGAATTCAACAATAACTTTAGATAAGTTGGAAGGACTATATGAAGAACTATTGTCAACCCCAGGAGAAAAGCAAACATAGGTGGAGTCCTCCATAGAGGGGTGAAATGTGGTCATGAGCCATATGTACAACAATATCAAAACAGACTAACATTCGAAGTCCCTGAACTCTTAGCTGTGCTACCAGAGGCCTAACAATCTTAGTGAAGCACCCAGAGGCAAAGGAAAGGCCTAATGGGAGCTTAATGAGCCCGAACATCTGTTCCTGCCACTTGAACTGAAGGCATCTCCTGTAAGCCTCACAAATCAGGTTTGAGAGATAGGTGTCCTTGAGATTTAACCTTACAATTCACTTCCCAGGTAGGAGCACATTCCTCCATTGTGCAGTTGTCTCAATCTTGAAATGACAGTGGAGACGTTTATAACTGGGCTCCTATCTGACAAAACAAATGTTGATTAAGTTTACCCAGAGGGTAAGGATCACTATGCTCCATGGCCTTTGGACAACAACCCTGACACTTGCAATATTATCAAATTGGCCAGCTCTATAGAAAATGGATGGGAAGTGTAACTAAGTCCTGAAATAGAGCATAAATAATTCTATTTGGTAACCTTGAACTATCTGAAGAAACCAAAGGATATTTGAAGTCTTTACCTTATTTTGAAGAAAATAGGCTTTTCTTGCTCAAACAGTAATGGAAATGGGGGGAATCCTCTTTCTTTGAGTGACCTCAGCTCCCATTTGTCCTCTGCTGAGGGGCATTCACCCTCTCCACCAGAGGAGGATGAACAAGACACGTTTGCACTGAGGGAACCGGTTTCCACGTTAGAACCTGCTTTCGAAGAATACGCAGCAGGTCCCTGAACCTGCCAGGCCTCACAAAAATTGTTTGACAAAGATATAAGACAAACAGGAATGTGCCTTGTCAAGCGAGGAAAAGGCCTTAACGTACTTGACCGTTCCTTTATTGAATTGGACCCTCTACAGCAGACACCTTTCAATTATATCCAGATTTGAAGTGGCAAGTTTGCCCAACTTCTAACCTATTTGAATAAGTCCGATGCGTCTTTAAGTAGAGATCACTGAATTTGCATTTCCTACAACAACAGACTGCTCTCTGTGCCCAGCTGGAGATTAGTCAGGTCAGTGTGCTCCCCTGATTCTTTTACCTGTTCTCTGTGCTTATAATTCTAGAAAGAGGCCAAATCTTATCTCCAGGCATGTATCAAATGAGTGAATTGAGAAGGCATGACTGAAAAATAATGTAATTAACAATGTGATTCTACTATTCTATTGGAACATGGAGAACACAGCTTCCTTCTAACTAGTGACTGGCTCACTTTACTTGAAGGTCATCTACTAAACTTTGATTTGTTGCCTGCAAGTCCTAACGGAGCATGACAAAACAGTTCTGTTGTGTACACCCTGAGCCAACGCCTGTTCGCCGATGGCCCTCCAGTAGAGCGTGTGTTCAAGACCTGAGTGGAGTTAGGAGTCCAGTTTAGATAATATCTTTCAATTGCAAGTGTTTGCAATCAGTGTCGTTGGTGAAGTTGCGTACATTTTACATGGAAGTAATTAAGTGTCACATTCCATTTTACTTGTGTTTATTTTTCTGCAGAGTAATACACAATGAACGCAACAATAATCCTGCTGCTTAGGTTTAAAAAAACATTTGGTCTGAATTCTAATGTCTGCCCTTCAATTAATGTACGTAGGAAAGAAAAGTAACACTGTGTCACAGTTATTTAATATACTTCATCAATTTCATCAAAGCATGACGTTTACATATAGATACAACCATATTCCTAGTGGCTAACTTGTGTACCGGGCAAACTGCTCTAATGCGGAGTTTAACTGGTAAACCACCCCAAGCTTTCTGCCTGTTTCCAGCACGTCTAAAAACTTCTGGACTCCCTTGGCAATCAAGAAATTCTCTCCAATTAAGTACGAATGTTCCTTGATAAATACCTTTAAACTATTCCTGTTCTCAGTGGGGGGCTTTCTCTTAGGACAGTCTGATTTACCTCCTTGGGTAAATTTATGATTCGGACTCATGCCCCATGATTTTAAATGTTCACCAGGTTCCACATATTCTAAATATGCAGAACAAGAAGGGTACGGAATGTGTTGCATTGGGCATTGTGAATTGGTTTAACAAGATTGAGTCATCCAACATCTCCCTTCTGCAGTTCTGGGGTTGTGCAACTCCTAAGTCCAGGGTCTCTGCAAAGATAAAGACCTTCTAGGGAGACATTCTGAGGAAGGATGCCAGTGTTCAACTACCTCTTGATTAGAAATGCGGGAAGTGCCACCAATAGTCTGCTTGATAGAGACCTCACTTGGTTTATGAGTGCTCGTCAACCTGAATGAAGTGAATCTCCTTGTAGTAATTACCCATTCCAAGATGGACCATGCAGAATTCCTATCGCTTCTTGATCGGGATGATGCTTATCTCCATCTTCCAATTCATCACATGCACTAGCGGTTCTTAGATTTACTACCCTACCTTTCGTTTTAGATTCAGAGTCCTGTCCTTCGGACAAAAATCAGACCAAGACAAATGACAAAGTTATGGTGGTAGAGATGTGCAATGATCAGAGTGTTGTCAGTATCCCGGTTCTCTGGGTGTGATGCCAGGTAGGAGTAGACAGTCTGATGCACAGTGATCATCTAGAGTGTCTCATGAATCTGATAACAAATTTGCACTGGTGTCAGGACCTGTAGGTCATTGTGACCAGCATCCAAAGTGGGGTGTAGTCTATATTTTTTCATGCAATGGGAAGTTGTCTTCATCTGTTGTTGCAGTTCTATTCTACCACAACAAGATCTTGATACCAGATCGAGAGAATCATTGTGACCCAGTAAACATTCTGTGAGCTGGGTGTTGTGACATATTAAGATCAATGATCTTGATATAATTTCTTCCTAGAAGTGTACAGCAGTGTTGTTCCTGTGCCCTGAAGTGAGGTTCCATCTGGCACCCATAATAAGATGCACCCACGTCTGAAGGAGGCCTAAAGGCCCTCAATTTGAACAGCAGATTTCAGTTCCAACAGATTAGGACTCTGATGCAGTGGTGGTTGCCCCCCCAACCAGCCTGAAACAAGGTTTACCATTGCTTCCACCCATGCTTTGGTACTGAAAATGGGCACTTTGGACTGCAGCCTGGATCACCAGAGGGGATGTAATCATCAAACTAGGAGATTTCATCCTCCCCCGGGGAGTATTTTTTACACTTGAAACGGTTTATTTCTGACAATCTTGCATGGCAGTCGCAGAAGAAACGGCAAGCGAGAAGGAACGGCAAGAAGAACTGCGTAATAGCAATGGACGCCGAAATTAGCTCTTCATATGACTTAGCACAATAAGTAAAAGAATTGTCCTGGAAACAGGAAACGCTGAAGGTTTTAAGCTTTAAAAGCATGTAAGTTGCCTTAAAAACGGGCTAGAACATTGCGCTGGAATCTGCGTGAGAATTGCCTTGACATCAGCAAGCACTTCGGTTGTCTTGGCAACAGGGAGCTCGAGAGCGCAATCTGCGCTTAAGACAGAAGTATGAAAGACGAATGAAACACGGTTGAAAACGAAGGAAATCATGAAATTATAGGCAGCTTACGGTTACAGTCCAACCGAGTTCATCACGGTTACAGTTCAACCGAGTTCATTGACGTCTCCTTTTTCCTTCCAAATATATCTTCTCAAGTCAGGATGCTTTCCGAAGCTGGCGTGGGAAAGCCTCTCGTCGTCAGTGTAAGAACGAGGCGTACGTAAAACCAGGACACAGCTTCAAAGGTAACTCGTGTTGTTTATTGTAGAAACTGTAATTCTATCCGTAGAGAAAGCATCCCGACCTCCGCCTCTCTCCGCAACCGTCAACTCTCTCCTCTCATGCCCCTTCCATTCCATCGCACGCTCACCATTCTCCATCCGTATCCTGTCCATAGCCTGTGCTTACTTTGAGCCGGTGCATGGCGATGGGGGCCACAGCACTTAGTTTGTGGACTGGCACTTGTTTTTCCTTGTAAGACATTTTGAGAGACCTAAGAGATAAAAACTACACAAACAGGAATCACAGAGGAAGAGAAAGGCAGAAAGCCATCACCAGGGGGCGAGGCAGAAAGCTCAAGAGTGAGATAAAATGGCAGGGAGTATCTGGCAGTGGATTAAAGAGGCCTGAAGTAGATTCAAGACTACGCAGCCTTCGTATTCAGATGCTGACATTTAATAGCACCACTGCAGGAATTTGACCAGTGCTTTGACCACTGGCACTTATAATTTTACAAAGTAAGCACTGTCCATAGCTACTGTCCAGAACCAGGCTCGATGACATGATGCCTATGGCTAATCTCTGCAGGTACCTAAGCTAGCCTTCCAGGGAGGTCTGTGGGTAGGGGACCCCTGCCATGTTTATAGGAAGCTGAAATGAGATGGATGGATAATATAGTGGCAGATGTCTAAAAGGGTCTCTTTCCTTCCTCACAGTTCTTTCACCTGTCAGGTGGCGTTCAGGGATTTGCCTTAGAATTTGGGGCGCATCTTGAAAGCCCCCTTGCCAACATGTAGGGTGCTGTTTCTGGCCTTTTCCTCATAGTTCCTGTCAGTGGGTGCTTGGGGAGCTCATGTTCTTAGATCCTGGGGCACATTTCTGATCATTCACCCTCAGCAAGGCGAGGGCATGAGTTCTAGGGATGATGGCTTTCGGACGATGATGTTCGCATTCTCCCCTCCTTCGAAAAATGAAGTATCCAAGAAACTGATCCTTCGCTTCCCTTCCCTCAAAACTGCTGTTGGCTAAGACGCTAGGCAGGGTAAAGGTGACCTACATGATATGGTGTCACTAGACAACTATAAATAGAGAACACCCTAGAACAGTGCGTTCCAAACCTTTTAGAACCACACCCACCTTTTAGCATGACAATCTTTTGCGATCCACCTAACTTTAATGGACATTATGCAAGTGATTTTTTTTAATGTGACTAAAGCATCATGTGGTAGCACACCGTCATTTCCAGACCACACATTTCCTCTTCAAATGGCCACTGAGTCTGCACAGACATACAGGGTCATATTTATACTCTGCGCTGAATTTTCATCATTTTTGTTGACGCAAATTCAGCGCAAATTCAACTCCATATTTATATTTTAGTACTAGACCATTTTAGCACCCAAATTTAGGAGTTAGCGTCACTTTTTGGATGTGCCAAAACACCTTGCGTCCGATTGTGACAATTATATGCAAGGTAGGTGTTCCCATCGAAAAAATGACGCTAACCCCCTAGAGCCATATTTAACCCCAATGCAAAAACGACGCACAACTAAGAAGCAGAACGAAAAAAATTACTTTAACACCAATTAGCGTCAAATTTTAACACCTGGGTCAGACCAGGCATTAAAATGAGGCCCACACACCACTACTTAAGGAAAACTCACAGAAGCAACATTGGCAGCCCATGAACAAGATGGAAGTGTTACTGCTCCAGCTTGGGAAACAATGCAGAGGACAACAACCACAGCAGCCACCTCCACCACTACCGCAGCAACCACCACTACTACACCCACAAAGGCAACGCAGAAGGCAGGAGAGGATATTCCGGAACAGGACAACCCTCCTTGGCCTCAGGGAACAAGACCTCATCAGGACTTACCGTCTCAACCGGCAAGCCATGCTGTCTTGCTGCACCACATTGAGCTACTGATCACTGCCAAGCTGCAGACACCACATAACATACCACCTGTCACAAAGCTGCTATCTGTCCTGCATATGCTGGCAAGTGGCTCATTCCAGACAATGGGTGTACTGGTTGCTGGTTTGTCACAGCCGTCTTTCTCAGTCTTCCTGACGAAGGTATTAAATGCAATCATCTCCCTGACAACCCACCACATCAGCTTCTCCAACACCCAGCAAATGCAGCAAGGCTTTTACCAAATAGATGGGTTTCCACATGTGCTGGGTGCAATGGACTGTACCCATGTCTGACTTGTCCCACCTGCAGCAACAGAACATTTATACAGGACCCAGAAACATACGCATTCCATAAATGTGCAGGCCATAGTGGAGCACTGCGGGCTATTTACGAAGACTGTAGCCAAGTATCCTGGTAGTGTCCAACACACCTACATATCCAGGCACAGCAGGATCAATGAACACTTCCAGGATGGCCAATATGGCAATGGCCTACTTGTGGGTAAGTCAACAAACCTAGCAATACACACACAACACACCAACCCTGTAGGACACACAAGACATACACCACTCCAAAAACACATGGCCAGGGAAACACAGATATGCAGGTAATAATACATATGCACCATGCTTTAGTACAGCACAATCAGTGCACAGCACAAACACATGCACCCACATGTACATGACACACCCACAACTTGACAGGCACACCATGTAAAGGACAGGTGTAGCTATGTAACTTTTGCGAATAGAAGATGTCCACAAACTACTACAAATGCCTACAGGTTGGCTACTGAATATATGTCACACACATACACACACACACACACACATAGGCACAGCCCTCTTAAAATATGCTGTGCAAGTCTCTGGCAGAACTTACATCAAATTCCAGACAACTGGTGCCAATACCAACTACATCTCATCTACACATACCTGACTTACCTGTAGTGTGCATATAAATCTGCATGATGCATTAGGTCGCATACATAGGAATACCAAATTACATACCATGTGCCAGATTTGTGAGATGTGGCACCACACCTACTGTAGTGCCACCTCACTTGCACCACTTACTGATCCCCAACACCATCATGTCTGTACCGTACACAATAATTGGCTCATCATGGGGCAGAGTCACTGTTAGACAGTATAGATAATGGATGCCATAGTGGGACCCTGTAGGAGTATAGAGGATGTCACTGACCTTACATGCACTGTGCTAAGGGACACATTTGTAAAGTACCTGTGCCCGATCACATAGCCTGCACTGTGCATGTGTTGACAGTATAAATGCTGATTCATGTACTGGAAGATAGGAGCAACACTGGTAGTGATGTTGATCGTCCTGAAACAATGGGATGCACACCCTTGTACACCTGATGGCTGGCATAAACATCAGCTGCCACTCAAGAGTACTAAGGGTCAAATGTAAGAGCCCCTAGTGCCATCGTCATGCCCTGCACTGTATGTACAAGTTGGTGGATGACCACTCTTTTGTGACTTGATGCCAACTTGCAAATAGGGCCCTCTCCCACGCAGCACTTTACATGGAAGGGGCATGCAATGTCTGTTGCCGTAGGTGTGTCACCGCAAGACATAGCATGATGACGGTGATCCAGATGTAGGTGTTTCCTAAAACCTGAGACAGTGCCAACATGAAACACCACCCCTTGGGTGGTGATTGCAGGTTGCAATAAGGAAATATACTGTGATTTGACCTCATATGAGTTTGCCACCTTTGCGTGCTGCATACTGCTGCTCACATAGAGAGAGCATATTGCCCATAAAGATAGTATATGTACAGGAAGGTGTCCCTTCCTGCACAGATTTATCCTCCCCCACAGAGCAGCCATCCAAGCACACTGGTGCAAGGTTGGCAGCGTTGGTGCACGGCTGCATATTTGGCGCTGGTGCAGGGAACAACAAAGGGTTGTCTTGTAACATATTAGACATGGTGCATTCCTGCATAGTGAAAATGATGCAGCACGGCACTGCCAATTTTGCACTCTGTCATTTACTCTTTAAAATGGGCCTAAGTGTTGCACTTCATCTGTACTGCCACATGTCAAAATGGCTCGGATGTCCAGGCTTTGTAGGGCTACCATGTTGTCACTACATCTGACCCCATTGTGTTGCAAGGATGTGTCACATCCCCTCTAGTAATAGCACACTGCTACAAAGATGCACTACACAACACATGGTACATACATATTGAGCATCAATTAGGAATCTAAATTATATGTCCCAGGTCCTTGAGCCACTACCCAAGATTGTCATGTCCAACAATACAGTGCTAGTAAGACTTAGCACAAGGCGAGGAACTCACACCATACCAAAAACACATCTGAGTCACAACCAACTCCAACTAATAACTGCCATGCTACATACTAAATCTGTTGCAAGCTTTAACAGCAACTTTCATCTCTTACCTTTGCAGCGGATCAGGGTTACGGCATACAGCTGTGGGTGATGACCACATTTGCAAACCCTAACACAGCAGCAGAGCATGCCTACAATGAGGGACACCGTCAGACATGCAATGTGGAAAGGACATTTGGCACCCTCAGATCCATATTCAGGTGCCTGGACCTGACAGGAGGCAGCCTCCTTATGCCCCACCCATTGTGTGTAAAATAATCCTCACATGTGCCATCCTGCACAACATATGTGTGCAAATGAACGTGCCATTGTACGGCCAGATTGCTGACCTGCCTGAGGAGGAGGAAGGTGCTGGCGATTTGAAGGGGTAACAGCACAACACAGCTGCTGGGGTACGCCGGAGACAACATATTGTTGACAAATTTTATACATAAGAACCACAGAAATCACCATGTAAAATTGATAAATAAACAGTTCAAATTTTTCCACAAATCCTGCCTTGGTCTATTCAATCTCCACTACATGTACCATAGGAACATGTCTCTAACCTCAGGGAGCATGTAACAAACACTAAACTGACAAGTATTGTAGCGACATCATATGTGATGTCATAGATCATATGGCCACCATCACACATATCACTTACAGCCTTATCACTGGTATGTGACAACTGAAGGACACAATCCATGGACCACTACATATTTTGTACATTCACGTTGCCAACTTGCTAATCAATAGCCCATCACACCCAACTACATCCTCATCTTTGGCACCAACCCCTCAACTTGGAATGACTCCTGGTGGCCCACCTCCCTAGGAACAGCGCCCTCACCCACCGCCCACGCATGCAACCTAGGCTTCATCTTGGACTCTACACTCAGAATGACTCAGCAGGTCAATGCCATCTCCTCTTCCTGCTACAACACTCTCCGCATGCTCTGCAAAATCTTCAAGTGGATTGCCGTCGAAACCAGGAAACCTGTCACCCACGCCCTGGTCAGCAGCCGATTGGACTACGGAAACGCCCTATTTGCAGGAATAACAACCAAACTCCTACCACAACTGCAAAGAATCCAGAACGCATCCGCCCGCCTCATTCTGGACATCCCACGCCGTGACCACATTTCCCCTCACCTCAGAGACCTTCACTGGCTACCAGTGTCAAAGAGGATCACCTTCAAACTCCTCATCCACGCATACAAGGCCCTCCACAACACAGGCCCAGCCTACCTCAATGACAGACTCACCTTCCACACCCCCACCGGCAATCTTCGCTCCGCCAGCCTCGCCCTCGCCTCCATCCCCCGCATCCGCCGCACCACCGCCAGAGGAAGATCCTTCTCTCACCTAGCCGCCAAGACCTGGAACTCCCTATCGCTCCACCTTCGCCAGACCCAAGACCTCTTGACATTCATGAAACGCCTCAAGACATGGCTCTACGACCAGTAGCTCCCACCCCCCCAGCGCCTTGAGACCCTAAAGGGTGATTAGTGCACTCTATAAATCCTTGATTGATTGATTGATTGATTTCCAATCATTAATGGCCGAGATCCTAACTATGTTAAGCCACAGACCACGGTCCTGCCTACATCAACATATGACATAGTCAGGTGCCTGTTGTAGCTGCACAAGAGCAAGAACAACGTGGAGCACCAGGAGCCTGCAGCTTCCCAAACAAACATGTGTTCCTGTTGCCATTCATACCCACACAGTGATGATGGAGAGTAGCCCTGAAAACTATGCCACACTGCAACACTAGTACCCCGTGGTACAGCAGGGTATGTGACAGTAATGACAAGCATGAACAAGAAAAATTTGAGTCTATTTGGAGACTAGCACATATATATAATGTATCTCAGCACACTTTCAACCATAATGGCCCTGGCATTGTAACGTGTCAGGATTCAGGACAGAAAACAACCTAACAGTACAATGATGGCATAGGTAGCAAAATACTTGCGACATTCATATATAATCTCCACATGTGTCCTCACATACAAATTACATAGTGCCAGTGATGGGACTGCATATGCAATAGTCAAATTCCAATATCTGCCCATGCTGAAAGACTGTAATGTGACCTTGAACATCCCCTTCAGACACCAATCTCGTAATGTGTTACCAAAATGCACTTACACTTGTTTCTACACACACACACATGGCAAATAACATATATCACTAACACTGTTGTACATGACATCACCAGCAACTGAGATGCATAGGTAACCACATGGCACACGTTACCTGAGCAACTACAAACCACAGAGTCAACACACAATGCCACATAACTCATCAGTGGAAATGTGATGTTAAAGCAGTTCAAGTACACTGCATACTCTGGATCCAAATTGTAATGGGTGACACATGACTGAGCATCTTTTGGAGTCAGGCCACCTCATATCATCAGTTATGGGTATGTCTAAACACTATAGTCACAGAGTTGACTATGTGGTATACCCACACATTCAGATATCTACACATATCTACACATAGAGCACACATGTGCCAAACATATGAGGACACACTGTAGGTACACATGCATATATAAGTAGGACGTGAGAATGATTGCATGCTGTTGACTCCGGAACACACTTATTGGTGGAACCAACCAATCACACCCTTACCACATTGCTGCATGGACTTCCACATGTGGCCATACCCCATATGCCACATTGCAGTACAGTCCATGTCATATGTTTGGTGAATCCGGGTGCACTCAAGGACAATGCAAAAAAACACGCAAACAAGAAATGAGGAAAAAAATATGATGCAAAGGCGTCAAAAAATCCCCCAACGTGAAGAAAATGACACATGGGTCCTTAGCGTTAATTCCACGTTCACACTCCTCTTAGTGCAGCCTTGTGAGAAATCGACACATAATCATCATGCGTCATTATTTTTTACGCATACGCATGTACAATACAAGCCCTATCACCAGAATGATGCCTAGGCCGAGAAACTCAATGGGACGTCCACAGGCTTTTTGACACCTGGACCAGATGGAATTGCCACATTACCTTCATGCGTCAATATAAACAATGCATGTGCGTCATGCGTCTAATAAAACAATGCATGAGCCTAATGCGTCAAATAAAAAACACGCATAACTGAAAAACGTGATGCACACGCCCAGGAAGTGATGTAACAAGAAATCCTATCTTCAAGCATGGTACATTGGTTGTAGTTTCACTTTCTCTTTACAGTCTGTTTCTTTGTTACTATGTGTGGTTGTGTATTGGAGCTGGTGGTTGATTGTTGAGTGTGATTGCAAGTTTGTGGTGTCCCTTTTGCCAGTTATTGTGTATTTTTTGTGCATTTAGTCAAAGAAGTTGTAGTTTTGTGTAGTAATTATCCAGTGTTGTATTTGTATTGTGTGGTGTCTGTCCGGGGTAGTTAATAAGTTGGGATAGTTGGGTTAAGTTACTGGGGTTAGGTTTCCTTTTATTTTTCAAAAAAAAAAATTGAGGGTGAACTCCATTCATTTGTCAAGATGTCGGGCAAGGGGAGGATGAGCAGAATGTCTGAGGATGAGCTGGGAGGCTTTATATGGCTAGTTGCACACTACCTGCCAATGATGCTGCAAATGGGCAGGCGGGTGATCCTCAGCTACTGGGCAGAGGCCAGGCAGCTGCGTTGGGGCAAGGTGCTCCACCACCTGAGGCGTGTCTACAATACAGGCCGGAATGACCACCAGCTGAAGCATCGCTGGGCAGATCTGGTGGCCAGGGAACAGGATCTGCTAGATCACATGGGGACGAGATCTGCGGAACTGTTGGTAAGTCTCCCATTGGCATACTATTGACTGTTAATTGCTTTTGAAGGACAGTAGCAGATAAGTTGGAATGCATGCTTGTAAACAGGTTGTATGCAACGGGTATGAAGAGTCTCTGCTCCAGTTCAGGCCTGGAGTTCACATGTCCAACAATGAAACCAATGCAGGTCAGATGTCTGATGAATCCTGCACAACCATCACAAAGGCATAAATTTCAGAGCCCATAGCGCCACCTGTGCACCGACATTGTGTCATGTATGAAATGCTAAGGCACCGCCACCCTACCATTTTCCCCAGGATTGCGTCAACAAAGTGGCGCAATGCATGCATAGCGCAACTTTGTCAACATTTTACGCTCCTGAGCCCTGCCCCAGACATTATGTTTGCAAAGGGGGTTTACCCGCCCTAAGGGGTCAATGAATATGGCACATTTGATTCAATGAGACAACTTTGCCACATCAGTCACGAAATATTCAGTGAAAGATCATTGTAGACATTCAAAAGAGCCGCACTTCAATTAAAAAGCGCCTGCGGGTGCCTTGCAGGACTAGCTTAAGTACTTGAGATGTAAAATGACCCAAAGGTGGTGGTCACTTTTCATTGATCAAGTCCCAGGTGCTGCACCACTGTTGTCCTATTGGCCCCTTTGTGTCATTAGGCAAGGCCATGTAAGGGAGATTGAACATGAATTGGGAACAGAATACTGGCAGTTCCATGTTCCAGCTCAGCTTCTACTGCCCCCACACCACACACATGCGCAGAGTCTGTTCCACTGGCCTACAACTCCTCACTGACAGTATGAGGCTGCACTGCATCAGCTTAATCTCTGCCACTTCACTCACTAACCTGCAACACCAGATGCATCCTCTTACCACAGAGCAAGTGTGCCTGTGTTGAGGGCTCTTTTTATGCCCGTGTACTTCTCCCTCACTGGATTAACAATAGAATACAATGGCAACAATGGCAGGCCACCCACTTTTTCAATATATACATGTCACAATTCATTCAATGTGCAGGTAGGTAAACCAACTGCACATGAGTCCACAGCCAAAGCAATTCCTTCTGTGTGTCTGCCTTGTGATGGCACACACATTTAACTCTGTTGATTGCAGGCTGTATAATGCAAATCACCAACGCTTTGCAATACTCATACAATCCCAGGGTAGTAGTGTGTCTGTGAGCTTGATGATGACATAGATGTTTCCCACATCTGTTGCAGGCAGAAAGGTTATAGGTGTGACAATGGTGCTGCCACTGCAACAACCATAGCATGGCCCTCTGATTGAAAATACATGATCAAACAGTCCCATTTGGTAATAGAGGTGTTGTGCTCACAGACAGCTGCATGACAATGCCACATATAAATGTTGCAGGGTGTAGCACCACAGGAGTCTCTGGCCCAGTGCTAGTGTCAGATGTGTGGCTCTAGCTCATCTGAGTGTATGTGTCATTGAGTGATCGTAGTGGTGTGTCTGTTGCACTGAAATCCACTAGGATGACTAGCTCACTCCTCTTAACTAGTTACGACTGAAATTTGTTGTTCACTTGCAGTGACTTTGATTTGACACTAAGCATGGTTTACCGTTCATGTCTTACAGGATGGCCAGCCCCTTTCACAATTGGTGAAGTGGCGCGGTTTGAAGACCCTGAGGAATCCAGTAAGTGTGAGAATGTGTGTCCTGTAAATTAATCCAGGGTTTGGTGTGAGTGAGTCATGTGTGTGGAATACAGTGCCAGATGTTGTAAACTGTCCAATGATCAGATGTCATAGTAGGCTTGATGGTGATATCATGGCCCATTTTTAAGAGCCCCAAGCACCACCAGAGGGTCACGTCTTGTGAGGCTTGTGGTGTGCAATGGCCAGCATTGTGTATACAAGGTGGTGACATGCCACATTTAGGACCATGTGTAACTAAGAATGACAGAGTGCAACTCTGTGGAAAAATTGGCGGAGGCGCACTCCATCATTTTCACAACACCAGGGTGCGCCTTATTTAATCGTATACAGTGTACACCTGTGTTGTCTCCTGCATTGTTGCTAATTTTGCAGCCAAGCCCCAACGTAGCCACCCTTGTGCCATGGTGCACGGATGGCTGTGTTGAGAGGGGAGATAGTTGTTGTGCAGGAGGGGTACCCTCCTGCACAAAAACTATCTCCATATGCGATTTGCTCTTACTCTGCGGTTGGAGAGTGCAGCATGCATAGAAAGAGCAACAAACAAGGGGATATGCCAACTTTTCTCCTCTTTGCACCATGCTAGCACCATCCCTGGCACGGGGTTAGCCAAATTTGCTCTGACTCAGGTGTAAGTAGATTCATATATCTGGGGCAGCATGATAAACTGCAATGGGTGCACATCCTCAGCAACACCCATTGCATTTAGACACAGTTCCAGATTAACATATTTGCTCATACCAAAGTCAGTGCCAAATTCAGCACACACCCCAAGCACTTAGCAGTGTGCAATAACAATGAATACTCTTATATATCCTCCTTTTGGGATCTTTCAATGGCTGATGCATTAGGCAGCACACATCTAATTGTATATCCTCTTTGTCGGTTACCTTATTGTGTTAGAAGGAGTCCCTTCCGGCACATAATCAAACTCCCCCTCAACGCAGCCAATTATGCACCATGGAGCAAAGGCTCCCTGGATTGACGTATGGAAGCAATATGTGCCCAGGCATAGGTGACAAAACAGGGGTGCACCATATTGAATTTAAATTGGTGCATCCTTGTACTGTTATGATGGTGGAGAACTGGCCTGCCAATTTTCCCCCAGCATGGCCCTCCGTCTTTTGCACTTCATGTATGTTTCACTTTTGTGGAATGTCATTGGCTTGCATGCAGGCAGTGCTTAATTTGTAAATAAAAAAAGTGCTGGTGCTCAAAGCTCTCCTTTTAAACATGCGGCTACAACGTAATCCTGAAGCCACCATAGGCCTCTTCAATCGAATTTACAGCCCCTTCCTGCCCTTCAGCTCACTCTTGCATCTTCCTGCTTTTCCCCTTTCTGACGCTTTTTTGTTTTTCTTTTCCTCCGTCTTTCCCACGTGTCTTTTGTTCGCAGTAAATGCTTGAGACGGAAAACTAAGCGTCCGCCCACCGAAATAAGTGCCGGTGCTCCACACCGGAAACAACAAGCACAAATTAAGCACTGCATGCAGGTCAAGGCCCAACATGTGCTGGAATGGATCTGTGTGTGAGAGGAATGGTTATGGCAGATCACGTATTGATGGGTGTCTACACCTGGACACATGAATGTAGATGTGATGGACTTATGGATACCAGCTTCCTAGTTGGCAGTCCTCCTAACATATGGTCCACTCCTTGACTGCATGAATGAGTGGTCAGGCCTTGGGGGATGACCAGGACAGTTGAGATGATGGATAGCATGGCCACCCCCCTTAGGCTCAGGGGGAGAGGAATACCAAATTTGTAGATAGATGTGATGTTCACAGTGTATGTGACAGTTATGGTGATCAGGCTTGCATGTGTACTGTTGGAAAGTACCCTCTTTCTGGCTTGGTTACCCCCATGTTTGGACTATTTGTCAATGTGTTTGACTGTGTCACTGGGATCCTGCTAACCAGGACCTCAGTGACTGTGCTCTCTCCTCTAAATTTGGTTGCTGGTAACTTTTTATCCCCACAATTGGCATACTGGTGCCCCCATGTCAGAGCCTAGCATATGGTACCTAGGTACCCAGGGCATTGGGGTTCCAGGGGATCCCTATGGGCTGCAACAGTTGTTTTGCCACCCATAGGGAACCCATGCAAAGGGTTCTGCAGGCCTGCCATTGCAGTCTGTGTGAACTGGGTGCACGCACACGGTTTCACTACAGGTCACTGCACCGGGTCACTGTAAGTCACCCCTATAGTAGGCTCTCTCAGCCCAGAGGGCAGGGTGCAGGTACCTGTGTGTGAGGGCACCCCTGCACTATCAGGGGTGTCCCCACTAACTCCAACTCCATTTTACTAGACTTCATGAGTGTGGGAAAGCCATTCTACGCGTGAACTGGACATAAGTCATTCCCTATGTCCAGCTACATAATGGTAACTCCGAACCTGGACACGTTTGGTATCAAACATGCCGGAATCATACCCCAATACTGTTGCAAGTTTTGGAAGTATGATTCCATGCACTCTGGGTGCTCCTTAGAGGACGGCTAGTATTGCTACCACCAGTCTTACAGGGTTTTTACAGGCAGCCCAGCTGCTGCCAACCCTCAGACGGGTTTCTGCCCTCCTGCTGCTTGATCTGATCAAGCCCAGGAAGGCAGAACAAAGGATTTCCTTTTGGAGAGGAGGTAATACCCTCTCCCTTTGGAAATAGATGTGACTGGCTTGGGAGGGGTAGCCTCCCCAAGCCACTGGTTTTGCTTTGAAGGGCACATTTGGTGCCCTCCTTGCATAAACCAGTCCACACTGGTTCAGGGGACCCCAGTCCCTGCTCTGGCACGAAACTGGACAATGGAAAGGGGAGTAACTACTCCCCTGTCCATCACCACCCCAGGGGGGGTGCCCAGAGCTCCTCCAGAGAGTCTCTGGGTTCTGCCATCTTGATTCCAAGGTTGGCAGGGAACTCTGGGAGCATCTGAGTGGCCAGGCCAGGCAGGTGACGTCAGAGGCACCCTCTGATAGGTAGTTACCTGGTTAGGTGACAAAGCCCCCTCTTTGGGCTATATAGGGTCTTCCTCCTGGGTGGGCCCTAAGATTCGGCTTGCAAGACTCCAGCAGGACCCCTTTGCAACCTCTACTTTGACTTCTGGCCTCAGGAACCGCAACTGGACCCTCCAGAAACCTACAAGCTGCAGATCCACGAGGAAGACTCTTCTGCAACATTGTATCCGTAACTCCTGCCAGCTTTGCAACATTTCCCCGGCTGTGCATCCTAATAAGACTGCAACTCTTCCGCTTGCATGAGAAGAAAAAGGAATCTCCCTTGGGGTGAAGACGTCACTCCTCTATAACTACAGGTACCTGGCTGCATCTACGACTGGCTGCCTGGATCTCCCCTCATCCTGAGTGGCATGGGTCCTGCATTACGGGTGATGGTCCAGAGAGTTGCCCTTGGTCCTCTCTACCAACTGTCGAACTTTGGTGGTGATAAGTCCTTCCCACTCCACGCAAGACAGTACCCCCGTGCACCACGTCCTTTGCAGCTGCCAAGGCTTGTTGCTTCATCTCCAAGGGGAACTTCAGGCGACATGTAGCTCCAGCCCCCGGCACTTCTGGACCTCTTTGTGGTTTCCGGCGATGTGGGAGTAACTCGTGTGGTGCTGTGTGGGCTGCTTCAACAACTTATGTGTCCCTGTCCTGTGGGACACCTGTGCGTGCTGCCTCTGCTCCTGTGGGCCTTCTGCAACGTGGAGAGTCCCTTGTGATCCCCTCCTGGGTAGAGTCCTCCTCGACCTTGCTGGTCCCTGGCAGCACCTCTTTTCCTCCAACAGCGAGTGTGCCTTTGCCAAGGCTTGTTGGTGGAAATCCTTCACCGACACCCATCTACAATCCAGCTTTCAGCGTTGGACAGATTTTGCACACATCAGGAACTCTTCACAAGCTTCTGTGCTGCAGTGCTGACCTGTCTTCTTTTTTCGGCGATCAACTCCAAAAGGTACCTCTGGGTGGGTAGTATCCCCCTGGACTCCACAGACACTTCTGAACTTGGTCCTCTCTCTCCACGGGTCTCCATCTTCAGTTTTCCACTGCCGGTTTCTTGCAGGCTGTTCTGGGTGTCTTCATTCTTTTCTTTTCATCCTTTTGGGTGGTTTTGAGGAAATCCAGTGATTTACTCCTGCATTCCTTGTCACTGGTGTGTAGTCCAATACTTAACTGTGTGGCTTACTAGTATTTCCAGCTCCCCTCTACAAGATTTACTTACCTAGGTGGGGGCCCTGTGTTCGCATTCCACTTTCTTAGTTTATGGTTTGGGCTCCCCCTAGGGCTACTTTTGCATATTGCTATTTCACACTGTTTTCTAACCTTTTTATGCCTCTTACTGTTTATTAGTGTCTATATATGGTGTATTTGCTTACCTCCTATTGAAGATGTTGCCTCTCTGGTATTTTCTGATACTGTTTCCAAAAATAAACTATAAAAAATTGTACAACCGAGTGTTGTCTTTCTTGTGTGTAAGTATTGTGTGACTGTAGTGGTATTGCATGAGCTTTGCATGTCTCCTAGATAAGCCTTGACTGCTCATCCACAGCTACCTCTAGAGAGCCTGGCTTCTAAACAGTGCCTACACTTCACTGAGAGGGGCTACCTGGACATGGTAGAAGGTGTAAGTACCGTAGGTACCTACCACACACCAGGCCAGCTTCCTACATTGGTGGTGCAGCAGTGGGATAAGCACTTGCAATTGCCTTACCACTCTTTCACTTTGTGCTTTCTGCAAGAAAGACCACTTACTGGTTAGGTTTACACTTATACCTATTAGTAGGGACAGTCTCTTAAAAATTGGGTGAAAGAGGGGACTGGCATAGCCTCTACTCCAAACTTCTCTAGAAAGAGACTAGAAGTTAGGGAGGTTAGGCACACCCTACACCACTCTAACATGTCTTCAGTGCCTAGCACATCTCAGAACATGGATTCTCCCTATGAGGATCTCACACTCCAGGAACTGAGGAAAGTGTGCAAGAGCAGGAATCTGAAGACAGGGAGGATCCCTAATAAGACTCTGATTCTTGGACTGCTCCTCCAGGATAAGCAGAAACAAGCTGGTAGCCAGGAGGCGGAGGAAGAGTATACCCCGCAGAGTTAGACAGAGAGGATCTGAATACTGAGGTGGGTCAGGTGGGTCCCTCAGAGGATCACAGGGTCTCTAGTAAACCCCTTAGTGTAGCTGGGAGCACTACAGGTAGTGCCAAGGGTGGCCATGTCAGTTGGCCCACCTTTGTTCCCAGGGGACTAGTGCAGACGGTTACCAAACCTAGGGACCTATGCTATCCTGCCACTCTCATGTCACCTCTGTATCAGAGGGGACCAACTGCTCCACTCCAGATGAATCCTTAGATAGGAAGCTTAGGAAACTGTGGCCCATATTTATACTTTTTGCAGCAAACCTGCGCTAACGTAGGTTAGCGTAAAAATGTTTACAGCGGGCTACCGCCATTCCTAGACGCCAGCTGGGCGTCATATTTAAGGAATGATGCTAGCCGGCGCTAAGGCCCGGTTAGCGTCAAAATAATTGACGCTGGCTGGGCAGGGGAGGTGTAGGGAGGACTGGGGGTTGTGCGTCAAAGAATGTCGCTAGTCTGGTTAGCGTAAAAAATATTGACGCTAACCTGACTAGTGTCATTTTTTGACACCCAACCCCCATAGACATGACTCCTGTCTTAGCAAAGACAGGTGTCATGCCCCCGCCCAATCGCCATGCCCAGAGGACATCTGTCCCCTGGGCATGGCCATTGGGCACAGTGCCATGTAGGGGGGCTCAAGTTAGGTCCCCCATGGCACTTATTTAAAAAAAAAAAAAACTTCCCTGGACATGCCTTGGATGTGTCCCCCCGTTCTTGGGTGTCCTCCAGGGGTGGGTGGGGGTGGCTGGGGGTGTCCCTGCGGGCAGGGAAGGGCACTTGTGGACTGCTTCCATGGTCTCCCACCATGGAAATGAGCCCACAGGTCCCCTAATGCCTGCCCTGTCCCAGGCGTTAAATAATGGCGCTAAACAGGCTTATTGCCATTATTTAAGGCCCTCCTCCTCCCAAGGGTCATTTTTGCATGGGAGGATAAATAAGGCATGAATGCCTTACAGTCATTTTTTGCTCGGGAACGCCTACCTTGCATCTCATCGACACAAGGTAGGTTTCCCCTGTAAAAAAATTACACAAACTCCATAACTTTGACGCTAGACGGGTCTAGTGCCAAAGTATAAATATTGAGTTAGGTTTGCACTGGATTTGTGTAAAAAAAATGCTGCAAATCCGGTGCAAACAGAGTATAAATATGGGCCTAAGACTGGAGGAGGCCAGGTTGAGGCTGCAGCAGCAGCATCTAGCCATAGACAAGGAGGCCTTGGCAGTGGAGAGAGAGAGAGAGAGAGACAGGGATTGGGGTTAACACCCCATGATGGCAGCAGCAACTTGGGTTTCAGGGAACCTAGGGTCAGGGAGGACTCTCAATTCCAGAAATCTGAGTAAAGTAGTTCCCCCATACAAGGTGGGGGATGACATCAAGAAGTGGTTTGCTGCTCTGGACAGGGCCTATAAAGTTCAGAAGGTCCCCCAGAGTCAGTGGGCTGCTATTCTGTGGCTCTCCTTCTCTGACAAGGGTAGGGATAGGCTTCTTACTGTCAGAGAAGAGGATGCTGACAACTACACAGTTTTAAAGTCTGCACTGTTAGAAGGATTTGGTCTTACCACTGAACAGTACAGAATTAAGTTCAGGGAGACCAAGAAAGAGTCCTCCCAAGATTGGATTGATTTTGTGGACTGCTCTGTAAAAGCGTAGGAGGGCTGGTTACATGGTAGTAAAGTCAGTGACTTGTATAATCTGATTTTGAGAGAGCATATACTGAACAACTGTGTGTCTGATTTGTTGCAACAGTACTTGGTGGACTCTGATCTGACCTCTCCCCAAGAACTGGGTAAGAAGGCAGACAAATGGTTCAGAACAAGGGTGAACAGGAAGGCTAACACTGGGGGTGACAAAGTCAAGAAACAGGAAGCATATAAGTCTCAGGACAAGGGTGGGGACAAAGACAAAAATAAAGACTCATCATCAGGCCCACAAAACTCCTCCAGGGGTGGGTCTAAAATCTTTTCCTCCGCTGCACACTTTAAAAAGCCTTGGGGCTACGTGTGCATAAATAAAGGCCATAGGCCAGGGGACAGCTCCTGTCCTGATAAAGTCCCTGAGCCTTCCACCACTACTACATCCACTTCCACTCCTAGTCCCCCTAGTAGTAATGGTAATAGAGGTGGGACTACTGGCAGTAGTCATCCCAAAAGTATAGTTGGGTTCACCTTTGGGTCCATAGTGGAATCTGGGGTAGGTGTAGAGACCCCTAAGACAGTTTCTGTCTCCCAGGGTCACACTGGCCTTGCCATCCAAGCTGCTTGTCCCGTTAAATGCGTATGTACAAGCAGCACATTCAGGTAAATTGTGTTGAGGATGAGGTCTACAGGGACACAGGTGCCAGTGTTACCATAGTTACTGAAAAGTTTGTGTCACCTACACGACACCTACTTGGTCACACACAAGTACCAAGTCACAGATGTCAAGAACTCCACCCAATCCCTCCCCTTAGCTGTAGTACACTTTAGCTGGGGTGGAGTTACTGGCCCTAATCAGGTGGTAGTCTCTCTTAACCTACCTGCTGAGTGTCTCTTAGGGAATGACCTAGAGACCTCAGATTGAGCTGGGGTGGAGTTCCTTGCCCATGCAGCCTTGCTGGGCATCCCCAAACATTTGCTCCCTTTAATCTCCAAGCAGAGTAAAGAGCAAAGTAGGGAAGGAGCCGCTGAGCCAGGAATAATGTCCCAGGATACTCCTAAAAACACAGGCAAGCAGGATACTAAATTATCCATTGCCCACCCTCCCACTAAGGATCCCATTCCTCTGAGGGAGGATGCCACCTCCAGGGTGGAGCCTGTACCACAGGGGTCTAAAGCTGTCACAGCTGAGCTCCTAGGGGTAAAAGTACCCCTCTGGAAGGAACCTAAGACAGAAAAGCAAACATACCCTGTCTTAGAAAACTTGGAGTAGCCCTCCAGCCCTCCCAGAGAAACTTTGGCACAGCAACCCTGCACCACCCCTGACACTCCACGACAGAAAGCCTGTCCTTCAGTAGAGCCTTTAGGACAGCAACACTGTCCTGCTCTAACCCAGGTAGGACAGCAACCCTGTCCTCCTTTAGAGCCTTTAGGCCCCTTATTTTGTCCTGCTCTAGCCCTGCTACGACAGCACCCCTGTCTAGCTTTGCAGCCCTTAGGACAGCAACCCTGTCCTAACATAGAGACCCAGGAGCAGTCATTCTGCCCTGCTCTATCAATTTTACCACACCTTATGAATAGGGAATCACAGGGTCCACAGGTTAAATGTACTTCAGGCAGAAGTAACCAAACAGGGTGGTTCACTTCCCCACAGGGAAGGAACTACATAGTGGATGATGAAGGGCATAACCACTCTACTGCAGAGCTACTCTCCACTTATCACCACTTAGACAATAACGTCTCAACTGGCCAAAGTTAGCCTTATTGTCCTTTGTTGGGGGGGATTGTGTGGGAAAGTGGTCTGTTTCTGGCTTGGTTACCCCCACTTTTGACCTGTTTGTCAGTGTGCTTGACTGTGTTCACTGGGATCCTGCTAACCAGGACCCCAGTGACTGTGCTCTCTCCTCTAAATTTGGTTGCTGGTAACTGTTTATCCCAATTGGCATACTGGTGTCCCCACGTAAGTCCCTAGTATATGGTGTCTAGGTACCAAGAGCATTAGGGTTCCAGGGGATCCCTATGGGCTGCAGCAGTTATTCTGCCACCTATAGGGAGCCCATGCAAAGGGTTCTGCAGGCCTGTCATTGCAGTCTGCGTGAACCAGGTGCACGTACCCAGCTTCACTAGAGGTCACTGCACCTGGTCACTGCAGGTCACCACTATAGTAGGACCCCTGAGCCCAGAGGGCAGGGTGCAGGTACCTGAGTGTGAGGGCACCCCTGCACTACATCCCAACCACATCGGCTGCAGCAGTCACCAAACCAGCATCCTTTCCTTTCACACTCTCTATACTCCAGGAAGATTGACACACAATTCACTTTGCCTTGCTTTCTCTGACAGCAAAGTGAGAAGAGTTTGTAAACACCAATTCCCACGTTAAAAAAACTACTATTTGTCAGATGACATCTCCTGACATTTGACCTCTATTATTGAAGGACAAACAGAGGCAGTATATGTTTCAGTAATGCTTTTAATGAAGCAACTGCATCTTAGATAGCAAAGCATGGGCAGCAATAAACAGGACGATACAGCATGACAAGATTAAAATTGGCTGCAGCAGTCACCAAACCAGCATCCTTTCCTTTCACACTCTCTCTACTCCAGGAAGATTGACACACAATTCACTTTGCCTTGCTTTCTCTGACAGCAAAGTGAGAAGAGTTTGTAAACACCAATTCCCACGTTAAAAAAACTACTATTTGTCAGATGACATCTCCTGACATTTGACCTCTATTATTGAAGCCCAGCAAATGTGACAAGATAAATGCAGAATTTAAAGACATATTTATTTACTGCTTTCCCTCTTACGACCCACTAAAAATCGGCTCACGACCCACCCACACAGACCTGAAAACTTGCAAACAAACTCAACCATGTGAGGAGGTGACATAGGCTTGGAGGGTGTGGGGCTTTATGCTGAGAATGACCCGAGATGGCCTTTGCTTTCGTCCTTTGCCCCATCGACCTCCTCTTTCTGCCAAGAAAACGAGAACAAAAGGTTGTTGACGCTGCTGGTGATGTCCAGGGGTGTTTTCACAGTTCCTAATGGACATCGCCTGATTGGAGCCTCAAAAGACAATCTGCAAATCCACTCTCTTCAGTGGTTTCCAGCTCGCCTTGCCTGCCACCGTGTGATTTCAGCTCCTCAGTGGGTGACCGTGTGAAGGGAACCGAAACTGTGTGACAAACTTATCACATAGGTTCTCATTATTCTAATGAGACTACTGTATTTCGAACGGCAGAATCGCTTGTGGTGTGGGAGACTGAGTCTTAACCCACTACAGGTGGCACCTGTCGCCCTAATCCGGGTTTTGCTCCGGCTAACTAGCAGTGCCTCATCTCTACCCAAGGGCAGGGATGATTGGGCAGCCGAGCGCATGACATAACTTGTTTCTCAGGGAAGCCGTGGTCACTCAGGTCTTATCCGTTTCTCTCAGTTACATTAGTCTCATATACACAAGGACAAACAGAGGCAGTATATGTTTCAGTAATGCTTTTAATGAAGCAACTGCATCTTAGATAGCAAAGCATGGGCAGCAATAACCAGGACGATACAGCATGACAAGATTAAAATTGTGACAAGGAGAGTGAAGCATAGAAATAGCGTTACCATATTGTCACTACAATCAATAGAATAATTCCTACCTAGGCTATAATAGAGCACAGCGTGTTAAGCTCTAATTCTGCCCCCCTTGGAAGATATCCTCCCTGAAACCTGAGCAAAGGCCTGAAATCTGCAAAAGCAGCTGTAGCGAAACATTCAGCAATCAGCATACTGCTGTGGTTCTCTGGCTGGAATCTCCCTCTACCGTGTAAGGGACAGGGAAGTGTATTTATAATAAAACATCTGAGGTTCTGAGAAAATGTCCCTACGTAAGGATGTGTGTTTTCTATGAATGTCAGAGACTAAACTTATTCCATGTTCACCGGCAACCAATCTTACTGCAGCTTTGGAAGAAGCACAGAGTGAGCAAGAATGCCTTGTTTGAGAACAGAGTGCTGCCCTAGGCGAAAACAGTTAGATAAAAATAAATAAAACAAGACCGTAAAAGTGGCCACTGTAACAATAATAAAGCAAAGCTGAATAAAATATAGATAGGTTAAAGTGCACAGCGGCAGGCCTAGTATGTTAAATAACGTGCATGGAGCTATAACTAAAATGGCTACACAACACACGGTGGTGCCATGTGAGATGGCAGTTCTGCCCACAGTTTGGGAAACACTGAGCTAGAATATTACTATCTTTGGAAAGAATGCACCAAGGAGCCAAACTGTTGTCCTGGCTGGGACTATGTCGGCCCTCGCACTTTGTGTCATCACAGAGACTGTTTACAGTCCTGGCTTTCCAGTGACAACAGAATGCATTCTGAATGATCCAGTGCTTAATTTGTACTTGTTGTTTCCAGTGCGGAGCACCGCTGCTTATTTTTCTGCCCCGAGCATTTACTGTGCGCAAAAGACACATATGGGAAAGACGGAGGAAGAGAAAAACGAAAAAGGGCCACTAATGGAGAAAGCAGAAAGCTGCAAGCGTGAGCTGTAGGGGCAGGGAGTGGCTGTAAATGGATTAGAGAGGCCCGAGCTGACTTTAGGATTATGCTGCCTCTGTATTCCTTGTTCGCGCATTTAATTGCAGCAGCCGCGTGCTTAAAAGGAGGGCTTGAGCACCAGCACTTTTTTTTTCTACAAATTAAGCACTCGAATGATCTAGTTTTAGATTGTCTCTATTGATCTAATTACACCAATAGAACCATGTCTCAGTTCCCTGGCCGTGTAGCTCCTCCAGTCCAGTTTTATTTTTATTTGCATTCTGCGGTTTGCTGTCCCGTTAATGCCAGTCTAAAACCACGATCACAAGTCCCAAACACACAAAAGAAAGACCTGGCATGGATGAGATACTTATCGATGGATCTGGGGAAATGAAGAGCTCTGGACTAACACCCCTGAGAGCATAATTTGCAAGTTGTTGCACATTTCAATCGCCCCATCTCCACAGCGTTGCTGTGCTTCTGCTTACGCATCGCGCCCTGGCAGAGTTTTTCTCTGCTTGCTAATTAAGTAAAGAGCTTATGAGAAATCAGCTTGGAAAGAGCCATATGTTCCTTATGCAGAAAGCCAAATGAGGCGTTAATGAAGTAACAATCCAAAACAAAGCCTGCTTAATGATAGAATTCTCTCCCCTTGAGACGGTAAAAGAAATTATGTCAGGGTGAAAAATAATTTATAGAAGAGATTTTGTTTTGAAGGGTGTACTTTGAGACAATGCAGTTCCTCGGGCATTCAAAAGTATCAAGACTGAGGGGGTTATTACAACTTTGGAGGAGGTGTTAATCCGTCCCAAAAGTGACGGTAAAGTGACGGATATACCACCAGCCGTATTACGGGTTCCATAGGATATAATGGACTCGTAATACGGCTGGTGGTATATCCGTCACTTTACCGTCACTTTTGGGACGGATTAACACCTCCTCCAAAGTTGTAATAACCCCCTGAGTGTCAACACCTCAAATCACATTCCATCGACTTTACGGGGTAAAATTTCTGTATTTTAAGGTGGTGTTTTTTGAAAGCACTTTAAACTATCTGCTAATCTATCTTTTCGGACTCCGGTGGCTGCTGTTGAAATTTAAATGGCACTTCTTTCTGTAGATGATGGTTTGGGGGATATTTATTGTAAGTGTCATGCGACCTCACCTTTGAGTCAGTTACTCGTGTTATCTGCAGACCTTCCAAGTTTTCTAGTTCTATGTCTGAGTAGCTCATCTAGGGGGTGATTCTGAGTCTGGCGGGCGGCGGAGGCCGCCCGCCAGACTTCCCCCACCAAAATACCGCTCCGCGGTCGAAAGACCGCTGAGGGTATTTTGGGATTTGCCCTGGGCTGGCGGGCGACCGCCAAAAGGCCGCCCGCCAGCCCAGGGCAAATCATCCTTCCCACGAGGACGCCGGCTCAGAATTGAGCCGGCGGAGTGGGAAGGTGCGACGGGTGCAGTGGCACCCGTCGCGTATTTCAGTGTCTGCATAGCAGACACTGAAATACAAAGTGGGGCCCTCTTACGGGGGCCCCTGCAGTGCCCATGCCATAGGCATGGGCACTGCAGGGGCCCCCAGGGGCCCCGCGGCACCCCCTACCGCCATCCTGTTCCTGGCGGGAGACCCGCCAGGAACAGGATGGCGGTAGGGGGTGTCAGAATCCCCATGGCGGCGGAGCGCGCTCCGCCGCCATGGAGGATTCACAAGGGCAGCGGAAAACCGGCGGGAGACCGCCGGTTTTCCGCATCTGACCGCGGCCGAACCGCCGCGGTCAGAATGCCCTGCGGGGCACCGCCGGCCTGTCGGCGGTGCTCCCGCCGACCCTGGCCCCGGCGGTCTCTGACCGCCGGGGTCAGAATGACCCCCCTAGTCTTGGTATTTCTTTGAATTCTGGGTCTTTAGGCAGGGTCTCTGACATTATGCGGCAGGAGAGCACCACATTATGCAGCAGAGTTGCTAAAATTATGCGGCAAGGAATTGCAAACTATCCGCCATAATGCAGCATTTTTTGTGATAGTATTACGTTTTTTGCTCAGTACTTTTTAAGCTGTCTGTGCACAGGTTAAACCTCATCAGCACTAGTTTAACAACTAAATGCAGCAATAAGCAACTGCAACATGGCCAGTCAACCTTTGCGAAGGGCCTTCCACAGCACAAGAAGACAACACCACGGTTTTAGTAACTTTTAATTGATTTGAACTAGAAAATTGTTTTGGGGTAAAATCTGCAGAATGTGCAGCAGATGATGAATTATGTGGCAGATGCTACAAATCCATAATTACATAGAAAATGTAATTTAGTAATCATAAACACATCATTATTGGCAACAAACAATGCCATACATTGTAGATAGGTCTACTGAGTAGCAACAGCTACACATAAACATGAAAAGGGGCAGACATTATGGACCACTTTTGCGCCACGTAGAGTACATGAAATCATAGTGACATATAGCACATAAGGATAGAATAAGAAAAGAAAAAAAAAGATGAACTTCAACACAACTATCCACTCCCCCCCCACCAACATTGTTTACTACAGTAAGACCAAGTCTGTCATCAAATCATCATGAATCAGTAAGGGTGAGAGCTGCTGCCCCCCGTGACAGGAGCCATCATGCAACATCCGCAATGGTTAACAGAGGAATGTCAAAAGGCAGAGGCCTACGAGGTTATGCCCCACCACGTGTAGCGAGGTCAGACATTTTCCTCATCCTGGGCTTTGAACTGTGCCAGGAGGGCATCTTACACTGCAGCTATACTGTAGGTGGTTTATACAATCCATGGTACTCCTCCCTACGTAACGCATGGCTCTCAGCGGAGTCCCAACGTCAGACCTCCTCACGCTAACCCACCATGTAGGGTGCAGTAGGCGATTTCAAAAAGCATGTAGTCTGTCGTTTAGTGAGGAGAAGTGCCAATACAACAAAGTGTGATTCAGTCTTGGAGGCTTTAGGTCTAGAGTACAGCCCCAAGAGTTAGTGCTCAGCTGTGTCCCAGTGTGTGGACCCCGTAAGTGTTCGAAGTCACTCCCTAATGTTCGTCCAATAGGATAATAGTGCAGGACATGACCACATCATATGTAAGAGGTCCCATCACCAGTTCGGCATCTCGGACATGAAGGTGAGGCCGTAGGGAATATCCTATGCAGTTTAGATGGTGTTATGTATGCCCTACACAACAGTGAGCACTGGATACATTTAAAACATGTAGTGCGGGGTATCCTCCTGGGGTATCACAGAAAAAACTCCATTGTTTGTCATGGAATACACGATTAAGGTCCATTTCCCTTTGGGACTTTAGTGGGATTAGTGAAGTAAATAAATGTGTGCGCAACCCCTTATAGAGCCACTTGACCAGGTGTTTGCTGGTGCCTATTTCATGCCCAGCCTGTACCACTGCATGCGTGTCAGGCTTTAAGCCCATCGGTGACCAGTGCATTCGGTCATACCTTAAAATATTATCATGTGTTAGGAATAGGGCACCAGGGAGCCCATGTAGCTGCATGAAGACCTGATGAAGCGTCAGTATGTCGTCCTTGGACAGGTCGCCCGCTGTGCTGATCTCCACCATTTCCCATGGTACTAATCTGGTGGATGTAAGTGTCCCCACTGGAGTAGGCAGATCACACACAGGCATATTTGGGGAATAATACGTAGGGGTACATGTGTAACGGAGCGCAGTACTCCAGTATGTCACAGCATTATGCAATAGTAATAGGAGCTTTGGGAGATGTGCAACTCCAGGTAACAGCAATTTAAGTAAATCACCGAACCATAGTTTACGCTGTAAATAGCCAATGTCTTGTAGGTGTATCCCAGCTCACCAGTGAGATAGCCAGTGCAGCTGGGCAGGAAAGCAGTAAGACTTGAAGTCAGGAGCTCCCAGCCCACCTCCCTCTGTCAGTAGCTGCAATTTAAGGAGATCAATCCTCTGTCGCCCAGATCCCAACATAAGGTCAAGCAATAGGGAAGTCAACGTCCTGAAAATGGTCTCAGTGATAATTATCGGAAGGTTTACAAAATAATATAATAACTTGGGCAGCATCACCATTTTGGCGAGTGCCAACTGGAATAGAAAGGGGCAATGTCACCCAGAACTTTACCTGAGCTCTTAGCAATGAAATGGCCCTAAACAGGTTCCCCTCCAATATGGTCTATGGGTGGTCCGTAGACCTGAATGCCCAGATATCGAAGTGTGATGTGCCACCGGTATGGACTGCGTGCCCAGGTAGACCGTGTCATTAGGCATATTGTCATAGAAGCAAAATGCGTATGACTTGGTATGATTAACTTGATGGCCAGATAGGCCACGAAAAAACGTGAGTATAGGAGAGACAAGTGTAAGGTCCATACCCAGGTCCTGAGTATAGGTTATCATGTTTTCTGCTTAAACGGAAACCATATGGGATTGGACCCCTGTGGGATACCCCAATTAGTCTCTTCGTGTCTGCGGTTCTATGCTAAAGGTTCCATTGCCTAAACAAATAGTAGGGGTGATAGAGGAAATCCTTGACAGGTTCCCCAAGTGTTCGGATACTGTGAGGAAATATGCGCTCCCATTTTGGCCGTTGCCGTGGGGTGGCATAGAGCAGCCTCACCCAGTTAAGAAAGGTGGGGGGAATGCTGAATTTGCACAAGGCTACAAACATATATTCCCAGCCCAGGGAATCAAATGCCTGTTGAAGATATAATGTGAGGCAACTGGCGTTGGGATATGACTTGTGCTATCTCCATTACCTGATATAGTCACATAGTTGTTGTATGTCTAAAGAGGTGCTCCTGCGTGGGACAAAACCGCATTGGTCACTGTGTATTAGGTCGAGTAGTAAGGCGAGCAAGTGTTGCACCAGTACTTCGTTCAGTATTTTATACTTAGAAGTTAAAAGAGACAGCAGTCCATAGGAGGAAAGGTCTTCCGGTGCCTGGCCGGGTTTAAACAGGGAGGTGACCAGGGCCTGACTGGTAGTTGACGGCAACGATTCCACCTCCAGAGACACCACATATAGGCCCATATTCATACTTTTTTACACAAACCAGCGCCAGCGCTGGTTTGCGTCGAAAATGTTACCGCCGGCTAACGCCATTCCTACGCCCCATGCGGGCGCCTTATTTAAGGAATGACATTAGCCGGTGCTGCGGACTGGTAGAGAAAAAAAAAATGACTCAAACCAGGCAGCGCCAGCGTAGGGGAAAATGGGGGTTGTGTGTCAAAAAATGGTGCAAGTCAGGTGTGAGGCAAAAATCATGGCTCAAACCGGACTTGCGCCATTTTTTGACACACAACCCCCATTGAAATGACTCCTATCTTAGCAAAGACAGGAGTCATGCCCCCTTGCCCAATGGCCATGCCCAGGGGACTTCTGTCCCCTGGGCATGGTCATTGGGTACAGTGGCATGTAGGGGGGCCCAAATTAGGCCCCCCTATGCCACTTTAAAAAAAAAAAAAAAAATACTTACCTCAACTTACCTGTACTTACCTGGGGTGGGTCCCCCCGTCCATGGGTGTCCTCCAGGGGTGGGCGAGGGTGGCAGGGGGTGTCCCTGGGGGCAGAGAAGGGCACCTCTGGACTCCTTCCATGGTCAGAGAGTATAAATAAGGCACACAGGCCTTAAAGTCATTTTTTGGGCGGGAAAGCCTACCTTGCATGTCATTAACGTAAGGCAGTTTCCCGCATCCAAAAAATGGTGCACACAGAGGAATTTTGAAGTCCGGGGTCTTGGGCGTCATAGTATAAATATGGTGTACGGTTTGCGCTGAATGTGCGTCAACATTTTTGACGCACATTCGGCGCAAACAAAGTATAAATATGCCCCATAGTTTCTCCAGGTGCTGGGCCAGATGGGAGGCAAAGGTGGAGTAAAATGTAATGCCCAGCACATCTTCTACTGGTATTTTGTCACATGCCACATCTCTAAACCTGCCATAATTTTCCTGTTGACAACGGGGCACCCAATGCTTTTCGAGACACCATCAAGACGTGTAAGAGTCTCCAAGCCATGCAGTAACGTGTCTACCTCCGTAGGGGGCGGAGGGGGCCGAGCCCTACATAATCCAGTGTAATAGAAGCAAGAGGCCTCATTTATCTCCACTTGTGTGGCGCAGTGTACCTTGGAGGGTGTCAAGGTAGATAGGATCAGAGTAGGGGACAACGGCGGCTGTCTCGAATGGCCAGTGATGTAACCGCCCTATCGTCCTCATGAATCTCATAATTCCAGTGGCTTTGACTTTAGGGTTGAGTTTGTATTCAGTTTAAACTGGACTACACATCCAATAAAAAGGCCTGGACTAGATGAGCTACTCATGCAAGGAACTGGGGAGCTTAAATGCTCTGTATCTTCTCAGAATTGATGTTCCTAGTTTCATTTGCTTTAGCACTCTGGCGTTTTAGCGAGACAAGGACCAAACGTTCGCATTGCTATGACAAGAATAGGCACGGCGGTTCACATTTTCAGTCTGTGCAAAAGAGTGCACCTGTTTGCATCATATACAGTGCAAATTGGTGTACGTGTGGGGCATCGATCCTGTCATGTACAAAGTCAGCTGGGTTCCATCGTGCAGTTAGGTTGGATGTTACAAACAGTGAAAATGGCCGAATTACAGGGAAATACATTAAGGGTAGTGAATAGTTCACTGCTTTTAATTTATCCAGGGCACAGCAGACAATGGCTAAAAGGGAAGCGAGTTTCACCATGCTTCATATAAAGAAGTTAGAAAAGTAGCCTTCCACAGTTGCAGATAGTTCTTCCACAGCATGGCTCCTACATGGCATTATTAATCTGCCCATTTCCACTTTTCGTTTTTCGAAAAGCCTTAAACATCTTGCCGTGGGCAGGTACGAGTGACTAGGCAATAGCTATATTAAAGAAGAGTGGGAGTTGCCCTTTGATTATAGATGTCTGAACAGAGAAACAGAGGTCTTCCTTAGAGGAAGCGAATGTGAGACTACTGTTAGTCATTCCATAATCTGCAAGCAGGTGTCCCTTCACGGCCTTTGCAATGCGGGGGTCGCGAACTTGGCCTGTTTTCTGAAGGGTACTCCTGTCCTTTTGATTCGACCAGCATTTCATGTACTTTTGAATGGAAGTTATGTGATGCTGAGCGACCAAAGCTGTTGTGGTATGCAACCAGGAATTGCCTACGCAATTTCAGTCTCTAAGGTCGTTATGTGTTGTGGACAAGTTTTATTCCCCCCCACACGGGAGATAAAAGTATCAGAAATGTGGCCTCACATTTATACTGTTAATGTAATTTTTGACGAACTGAACAGACTAAAGGTGCTACTGTTTCAAAAACAAGTAGCGTTGACATCAGCTAGAGAGACGTATGCTCGCCAGATAGCGAGATCATGAGCCGAGATATAATCCCTATTAAATACCAACTTTCCCAAGCACTTTGGAGAACTGGTATCCAGAATATTCAACGCCTTGAGCACTACTGGGATTGTCCATTTCTTTAAGGCTGTCGGGTCTGGATTTGTGTCCATCTTCCAGACTGTCTTCAAAGTCATCCCATCGGCCATCCATTCACTCTTTTCAAGTGTGTTTGGCGGCTTTCCTATAATTTTGGCATTGATTGGCAGAATACTACTGCTATTTCTTGTGAATTGCAGTGGTTGTGTCTTTCGAGCTACGCAAAGCAATGGAGCCGTTGCCACCAGCTCAACTGTGCCGTGAACGCATGGTTCAGGTCTTCGATGCTTGCTTGATGGAGGAATTGGAGCGTGATTGGCCATTGTCATTCCGACCACTACTATGGTGCGTGCAACCAGTCTTTCGTTGCATGTGGTGCCTCTTCGAACACTTGCCTACAGTGTGTCTTGCTGTTACGCCACTGCCTCCTGTGGACCAAGAAGTGCTGATGTCCCCAATGAGGGTTCATTTACGGTCATGCTCCTTGAGACTGAGGGTGATTCGCGAGGCCACTTATGAGCCTTCCTTGCTGAACGAGTTGGCTCTTTGCACTATGGAAGATGCCACTACTGCAGGTGGACCTGCACAAGAGTCTACTACGCACTACTGCTCTGTGGATCCGTCTGCCCATCCTGTGATCGATCTAACATCTGACGATGTGGCCTCTTTCCTGAGGTCCTTTCCATTCAATGGCTTCGAAGATGCTCTTCAAGATCATGACTATTGGTAAATAATTTGATGATTGGTTATTACACCAAATTCAAAGTGTCCATTTATTGACCCTACTTTGGCCTGCTGTGCTTGTCATGGTCGACATTATGGCCCTCATTTTGACTTTGGCAGTAAATCCAACTTACCGCCATGCTGACTGCCGCCAACATACCGCCGCTGCAGGGGATATCCGTTCACCATATTATGACACACACCAATCCATCATTATACAGCCACAGACACAACTCCGCCACACCAAAGGTCAGTGAAAAACTGGCGGTATCACAACCCACACCGTTACACCAACAGAACTATGCCCACCACATTATGACCCACAAATCACCATGGCGGACATTCAATGGTGGTAAACCATTGGCGGTACATACTGCCGTGCTCAAAATACACACACTCAAACAAAACAACACCATATTGGACAATTCAAACTACACACACTTGGCACCCATACACACACCACGCCCGCACATCCACACCAGTATGAAACACACACCCACATTACCCACAACCCTTTAGCATTACAAACTATTGGCACGAGACAGACACCACGACCACAGACAAGACCAGAGCCACACACCACCATCACCTATACATCACCCACGCACCTCACCCACACTCACCCTAACACATCACCCTACACACCCTCACCCACCCTACTCACACAACACCCATGGCACCACAACCACACCCCAGATTCTCTGAGGAAGAGCTAAGGGTCATGGTGGAGGAAATCATCCGGGTAGAGCCACAGCTATTTGGAGCACAGGTGCAGCAGATATCCACTGTTAGGAAGATGGAGCTATGGCGGAGGATCGTAGACAGGGCCAACGCCGTGGGACAGCATCCCAGAACGAGGGACAACATCAGGAAGAGGTGGAACAACCTACGGGGGAAGGTGCGTTCCATTGCAGCAAGACACCAACTAGCTGTACAGAGGACTGGCGGTGGACCCCCACCTCCTCCCCCACAACTAAAAACATGGGAGGAGCAAGTCTTGACAATACTGCATCCTGAGGGCCTGGCAGGAGTAGCAGGAGGACTGGAATCTAGTAAGTCAACTCTTTACTATTATCACCCCCTACCTGGATGCCATCACATACCCCCACCCTCACTCCCATCACTCCACTCCATCCCACACACCCCACCATCACAACTCACTCATCCCAATGCCGAACCCTGCATGCACCACCAATGCATGGACACCACTCACAGCCCTGCATGGACAGGAGATCAGGCAGCTGCAGGAGGGACAGTACCAGGGGATCAGGGAGGACTTGAAGGCCATTAACACCACCCTGGTCTCCATTGCAGGGGTGCTGGCAGACATGGCCAACATTATGAGAGAGGCAGTCTTATAAAAGCGGGCCCCTGCCACTAGCCAGAGAACTGAACAACCTTCTACCTCCACTGCCGCTAGTGGACAGGAGGCCCCGCCACAGGACCAACAGGCCACCAGCACACCAACCCCTGCAGAAGGAGAACCATCCCGCAAATGTTCCCTGCGATCCAGGCAGAAGCCAGAGATCCAGGCAGAAGCCAGAGACTATTGCCAAGACCCCCACCAGGAAATAAGACTCTGCTGATTGTCACCCTTGTGTCCCACTCTGTCACCCTGTCCACCTTGAACTGCCATTGCTCCCCTTCCTATGCCCCCTTGGACAATGCACCCGTGATACAAATAGACTGGACTTTACTCCATCATCCCCCCAGCCCATTGCACTTCTCTCTTTTCTTCTTAGCACTGCAATAAACACACTTTGGAAAAATAAAAGTATGGAGTATGTCAAATGATTTGAGTATGTATTTGTTTAACAAGGTTCAAACATTGCAATTCAACTGTACAGTAATGGGCACACGGGATAGACCTGTAGTTGGCTGCAGTAAACACACCAGGAGTGATAGTAGGGCACCAACATCTGTAAAAAGAGTTTCCAAAGGGTACAGTGAGTGGGCATAGAAGTGGGAAATAACAGCCTGCCAGTGACAATGTTAAACAAAGAAATGACAATGAAATGTGAAGTACCACTGCCTTACCTGTGTGTCATTGGAAATATTGTCGAATCACTGCAGTTCTGTTGTCCTCATCCTCATCCTCTGCCTCCTCATCTTCACTGTCCACAGGGTCCACTGCTGCCACACGGCCATCTCCAGCCTCCTCCTGCAGAAAAGGCACATGGCGTCTCAAGGCAAGGTTATGCAACATGCAGCATGCCACGATTATCTGGCAGACGTCTTGGGTGAGTAGCACAGGGATCCTCCTGTTAGATGGAGGCACCGAAACCTGGCCTTCAGGAGGCCAGAGGTATGTTCAATGATCCTTCTTGTTCACCCACGTGCCTCATTGTAACGTTCCTCTGCCCTTGTCCTGGGATTCCTCACAGGGGTCAGTAGCCATGATAGGTTAGGGTAACCAGAGTCACCTGCAAATATCGATGGACAACATTTAGCTACACACTATCCCTTATGGCCCACATCATACCCATACACCAACATCCACTCGGTGGGAACTAGGGCTCACCTATTAGCCACACCCTGTGCCTCTGTACTTGGCCCATCACATTTGGGATCCTGCTATTCCTCAGGATAAAGGCATCATGCACAGACCCAGGATACTTCGCATTGACGTGGGAGATGTTCTGGTCCTCCAGGCACACCATCTGGATATTCATGGAATTAAAACTCTTTCGAATTCTGAAGACCTGTTCATTTTGCCAGGGGGTGGGGGACAAATGCAATATGTGTTCCATCAATCGCCCCAATTATGTTGGGGATATGTCCCATTGTATAGAAGTCAGCCTTCACTGTGGCCAAATCCTCCACCTGGGGGAAAACAGTGTAGCTGCACATGTGTTTAATCAGGGCAGACAACACTTTGGTCAGCACTATTGAGAACATTGGCTGTGACATTCCTGCTGCCAAACCCACAGTCACTTGGAAATAACCAGTTGCCAGGAAATGGAGCACTGATAGAACTTGCACAAGAGGGGGGATCCCAGTGGGGTGACGGATAGCAGATATCGGGTCAGGTTCCAGTTGGGCACACAGCTCCGTGATTGTGGCCCTGTCAAGTCTGTAGGTGAGGATAATGTGCCTGTCCTCCATTGTTGCCAGGTCTACCTATCCGGAGCTGGATGGGCACTTGAGGGCATCACAGCAGCCACAAGGGGGTGAGTACAGTTCCCATCATTGCAACTTACGCATGAAGGGTGGTATCCAGGTGGGGGATGTGTGTCTGTTGGTGCCCCTAGGCCAAGCCTGAAATCGTAGAGTAGGTCCCATGTTGGGCAGAGTTCTGATGTGATATTTCTCCTACCTAGCTAGTAGGCATCCACTACTGGTCAGGGCTGTGTGGGTCCCAGGTATGCTGCAGTTGACGGTATGTGTTGTCCCTCCCCATGCCCTGGTGACTAGCATTGTTACTGGTAGTGCACTGCATGGTGTGTAGGGCTGTTCACGATGCACGATGGCCCCTCCAGAACCAGTGGGGAAACCACCCACTCACCCCATGCTCCCCAAGATGAAGTTCACAGGGCACGATGCCCCCTCCAGAACCAGTGGGGAAGCCACCTACTCATCCCATCCTTCCCAGGATGAAGATCACAGGACATGTTGCCCCCTCCAGAGCATGTGGGCAAGACACCCACTTGATAGACTGTGGCCTTGCACTCCCCAGGACCAAGCACAGGACATGTTGCCCCATCCAGAGCATGTGGGCAAGTCACCCACTTGAGAGACTGTGGCCTTGCACTCCCCAGGACCACGCACAGGGCACGTTGCCCCCTCCAGAGCATGTGGGCAAGTCACCCACTTGAGAGACTGTGGCCTATCACTCCCCAGGACCAAGCACAGGGCATGTTGCCCCCTCCAGAGCATGTGAGCAAGTCACCCACTTGAGAGACGGTGGCCTTGCACTCCCCAGGACCAAACACAGGGCATGTTGGCCCCTCCAGGACCAGTGGTGTTGTTCCATCTCCCGGCTGAGGTGCCCCCGTTCCGCTTCCCCTTGAGGTGCCTGCCTATTTTCGAACGAATGCCCCTGCAGTGTTCTCTCCGTGTTGTTGCAGGAGACAAGTGGGGCCTTGGACTTTGTCATGTGGCCCTGTGGCCCACAAACATTGAGAACTGGGCAGTGTCCCTTGATTTGTACATATATATATACTTTTAGATTGGATGTACATATTTTTGATGTATTTATAGTATTACACTCACTTTCATCTATTTGTGTTGTCCTTGTATTATTCCTGAGGGGTACGGGGAATATATGTTTTCTTACTGCATCTGATTGTGTGTATTGTGCTGGTGGTGGTGGGGGGGAGGGTGTTGTGCGTGTGTGTGTGTCACTCTCTTTTTCCTCCCCCCTCCCCTGTGTGCTAGGCGGCTGTACTCACCGTGGTCGTCTTTGCCGTCATTGATGTTCGTGGTGGAGCAGGACGTAGAAGATCATTGGAAAAATCTGCAGCTCGGCTTCCATGGTGGAGTGGTTGTTCCCTGTGTCTCCAAAGCTGAGTTGTTTCCCTTCTGTGCAGTGTTTCCGCCAGGCTTTTGATGTGGTTGGTACCGCCTTGGGAAAGGTGGTGGAATGGATTGTCATAATACGGTGGGCAGAACATTGTCTTCCGCCTGGCTGTAGGCAGCGACCATCGTGGTGGCTGTTGTTTCTGCCCTGGCGGTCGGTGTGGTAAAGTGGCTGTCTATCTGAGCTCTTTCCACCATGGTCATAATTTGGCGGTATTTACAGCCAGCCTGTTGGCGGTATTACCGCTACTTTATCACCAGCCGCCAGGGTTGTAATGAGGGCCTATGTCTCTTTATATGATTTTTAGCTATTGATTTTAACACGTTTTAAAATATGATTGTTTTATCTAATTTTTATGCGTTTAGCTTTTAATCCACAGCATTTTTAGCATTTGGATTCATTCACCTTCGGTGACGTCAATTTATGGCGCCATGCATGTTACGCCAATGGGAAGGGTGTAGTGAATCCTAGTTTGTTTTAATGGGATACAGGCCTCGTGCCCCCGTCACCTGGTGACTTTTACCCTACTTAGCTTGATCTGTTTTAGCGCATTTATTTAATTAAATCTTTTAAGATGGCTGCCTTGTTTTTAGTTAGGCCCATGTTTTAGTTTGCGTTATCAGAGCCACCACGCTAAGGCGTCAATATCAAGCGACAAAGATAAACAAACTGGAGGTGTTCACTTGATGTACTTTCCCTCTTCACGCTTTAAAGGGAATTGTTTATATACATTACCGTCCCAAGCATGCCTTGTTATCTATTGTTTGGGAACAGACCTACGTCAGGGGTCCAAGCAGGTCTGTATAAATACTCCTCACTTAAACAGAGAGTCAGAGGAATTCCAACCAGATTCCAATGCAGGTATTGATGCTGCACGTCGCCTTGACGCTGACCCAGTCTTTGTGTCCCTACGGAGTCTGAGCTAGAGACCTCATTCCAAGGTAACGAGGGTTGGGGGCTCGTCTCATGGACATGGCATTGGCAGATTAGGTTTAACACGCCTAGCTCTCTTCTAGGTTATAGATTAGGTAAATGACCTTAGGGTATCAGAACATTTCCCATACTTTATGTCTTTCTATGGTATTGCAAGATGGTGGGGATCTTTGTATTAATGACCCTTGTCTTTACCATTCTGTTTCTTGCACTGCTCATTATCCTAATATTTGCAGCCCATACAATTTATCGCAGATTGCAGTTTTTCTAAAATAAAATCTATTGAAACTTTACTGCATCTTCTTCATTGCCTGTGTTTGATTGAAACATGTTGTTAATGTGAGAAAGGGGTAATCTCTGTTTAACCATGACACTCCCTGAGATGTAACACTCTTGAGTCCATGCGTAAAGGCTGCCCCAAATCACCTTTTACTGTTTGAGTTTTTGGTGAGGTGCTGATTGCGAGCCGGGAGGGTTGAAACGACAGTTGCGACTTGTTGTAGGACTGGCATAGTTGCCTACAAACATAAGTACTGTCATCCTTAAACCAGCAGTCTTGTCTAGAGCAAGAGTCCAACTACGATAGAGGAAGAGCAGATGTGACCAAGATAACAGTCTGATATACAGTCTTGTTTACAGCAAAGCTAAGCTGATAGCAAAAATGCTCGGCGAATGAAAAGAGAAGCTTCACCAAACAGGAGCAGGAAACAAAGAGAACAAAAGTCCCCAAAGAACAGATGAACACAACAAAGCGTAATTATACAGTAGTTGGGAAAATGGCAACACAAAATAGGGCGGAACATACTTGGTTTGGTTGGATCTGCTATTTATTTTTTTAATATGTCAGTATTTCCCAAACTTTTTAAAAGCACAACCCACTTTTTAGAATGCCGAACATCTGAAACCCAACTATGAGGCAGGAGATTTTTATATATGTATTTACCTATTAACATTCATCTTGGTTTCAATCTCTATCATTCGTCATGATCCATTCTAGGATCTAGAACATTTATGGATGAAACGTGAGGCTTGAGATTCAACTGTGATGAGCTTTTTCTGTGGATGTGGCTGCAGGGACTTTGTCATAAAGCCTCCTCTTTTTTCAACTTGGAGATCTAACATCATATTTTATATGGATTTCACACTGGTGACGAGCAGAAAAGAACCAGATAAAGGGACACCCTTACATGCCTAATTAACCTTAACTCTAGAGAACAAACAGACTTCAGTATAGAGGAGGCACAGGTGGGCACAATTTGTGATGGCATACATGCAATGTTGTGCAAATGGAAACGGGAAATACAATGGTCAGATTTAAGATCCCCTAGTGCCACCTTAGCACCACCATAGTGTATTTTTCTTTACGCTAAGGCGATGCTAAAGTGGCATTTTCCCCACGCCATATTTACAAAATGGCAGAATGCATGCATTGCACTGCTTTTTAAACCCTTGTAAACGCGCCTAGTCCTTAATAAGTAAACTTACAAGGGGACGCATATAGGCCGATTAACCTTTTGGATCGCATGGAGTATCCTAGTCATGTAATGACCAGTGACATTAGTAATCAATGTAATCAATCAATAACCACTAAGGGAATCATTAGTCAATAGACAATTATATCCAACATTTCATGAATAACCACAACTCAATAAAGCATTTAACAATTTTTATTTCCCTATTGATTATAATTCTAATGCATCTGGTTAACTCAAACTTTATTTAATCAACTCAGAATTAGTTTATTAGCAACCACCAATTACACAATCTAATCAGAACCTGAGAAAACATGTGATCAAAAGCCTTAGCATAAGCCAACAAAGATGAAGATATAAACATTAATAGCAAAGTTCATCAATCATTTGTCATTGTCAACGTCACCCAGGAAGGAACCTTTCTAATCCAGATTAGTATCAGCATGTGGGATTTCATGCGAAAACAATTTAGAAAACATTAATCTGGAACAACATCTAGCTAGAAGAAAAACTATAAAACAGTGCAGTTGGTACCTAGAAGAAAAGGCACGAAGTTATTGGAACTAAGTCTAGCTAAGCCATGACAATGAGAATTGTCATGGCTGCCTATCCACGGAATGGATCCGCAACAAAATCAGTCTTTGTCTTCAGGTCATCAATCGATCAGCAATGCATCAGGCTCTCAACAGCATGAGCCTAATGATAGAATCTCGAACCGCGTCTTCTGATGTCATCAGCATTCACCTCTCGCATCTGAAGTTTTAGCCCCTTGTCATGACTTTTTATTCGAGTTTTTCAGTCCATCCCCCTTATTTCTAATTGGTCAATTAATCTTCCATATGTGACGCTACCCAAAACATTTTATTCTACATATCTATGAGTTCTCAATTCTCGTCTTTCTCAGTTCATGGATTGGTCCACTGTACGATGTCTTCATCATCCGGCTCTTCAGGGATTAAAAATTTTGCATGTTTCTCTTCAGTCAGTGCTCTCATTGTTCAAGTCCTGGGAAAGTACATCCAGCCTACTCTACACATAATTGTATCAAATTGATTTCATCATCTCCTGTCCGTCGGTACATTGCAGAAACTTCTAGCTAAGCACATGGTTCATGGTCAGTTCACAGGCACCAGTAACTTCTACATCGTATGTTTATTAATTCGGCTTCTGCATGAGGCCTGGCAAGTAGGCCACGACTTCAGCTAAGTTAGCTTCTATGATATAATGCAAAACATAGGTTATACATCTCATTATGGCACATTACTACATAATTATTACACATTTTCATTATTTCACACATTTTTTGTCATTTTAGTATAACTTTGTATAAGTGGCTACCACTCCCCGTGGGCACATTTTCAAACGTACACATTATTTTCTCTACAATTAATTTCTCAATGAGCTTTTGTTAATCAAAACACATAAACCTTTGTTAATAATTTCTATTTAGCATTATCTGCTTCAACACTGTGTCCCACATTATGCCTGCACCAGGCATAATGTATGCAACAGGGGCATTCCCCCGTTAGGGAGGCTGAAAAACTGGCACAAGGAAATCTAAGAGATTTTCTTGAGCCATTTTTTTCAGCACTTTTAACGCCTGCACAGAGCAGGCATTAAAAAGAGGCTTCCATTATTTATAATGGGCCCCTTTGTGCTCTGCAGGAGTAGCGGCAAAATGTTGGCACTAATCCTGTAGAGTACATCAATATCGTAAAATAAAATTAAGCTGTTGCTCCCTACCCTGTGCTATGGTGTTCAGTATTTGAAATACGGCGTGCACATGGTGGCGGTAGGGAGGTGTTAAGGGCCGCAAGGAAAGTGGTGCTGCACTAGGTGCAGCGCCACTTTTCTTAAACCTGCCCATATATTTTGTGGGTGTCCTGTGACTCCGGAATTTAGCTGGAACAACTTAAATTCAGGACAGTTAAATTTTCATACATTTTTGCGGGGTCTTGTTGTCCATTTGGTTATCTAATTAGTAATCTTTCTGAGTCCTGGCGCAGGGAGTACAACATTAAGGAAATTGTTTTGGAAATATGTGTTTGCGGGCACGCTGCCTGTGCTTGTTTTGAAAAGACAATAAACTGTGCAATGTCTACATGCTCAGCCGGCAATCCACAGAGCTGAAGAGGGCAGGTAAGGGATCTTACCTTTTCAAGTTGCATGTACTCATGTGACTAGGCTGCGAGGACCTCATTTACAAGAGGCCTGCACCGACAGAATGTCACTTTTTGTGACGCTCTGGTGGTGCAGGCCTCTCAGTCATATCTATGAGTTTGTGCCTCGTAGATATGGAGTAAAGCAAGGCAGTGCAAAGTGCTGCGTTGCCTCATTCTAGAGCAAGGAGGAGTTCCATGGGCGTTGAGGTGGGTTTTCCTACACAACACCCATGGGTTTAGATCATTCCCAGATTTACAAGAATCTGTAAACCTGGGAATGTGTCAGAACTGTGTGCTTCCCCTGTGGAGTCGTAACTAGGAGAAATAACTTTATTTCTCCTTGTATTTTTCTCTTTCTATGTGTGCTGCATTCTGCAGCACACATAGAAAGAGGAAAATGCCTCCATTGATTATTTTTGTGCAGGAAGGTGTCCCTTTCTGCACAAAAACAATTGTGCACTAATTTGTGTGCCAACACAGGCAAAAAGGATAGGAATGTGCCATATGTCATTAATACGGCACATTCCTGCCCTTTCCTTTTGATGCAGGGCAGCGCTGCAAGAAGCCTTGCGGTGCTTCTCTGCACCAAAAGGTTGTAAATGAGGTCCCCAGTCATGTCTTACCTGTGATTGCGCTGGGCCCTAGGGAGCTTGGAGCTCATGGTGTGCTGTGCAGATTTTAACTCTGAGCTGTAACCTTGTGCGAGGAAGGTGTGTCAGCATTGTCCCATCAACCTTCTCAACATGAATGAGTACAAAAGTGGAGAAGAGCATCACAGCCTTCCAGGAGAATTGTGAAGCCACTGTGTGGTCCTCCAAGAAACTGCAACAGCCTTGGAATAAACCTTCATGGTAGAACCAATATTGTTGGTCAGTGACTCACAATTTCAGCACATCCTCTCAGTGATCCACTATAGCCTTAGAACCCGCTGTAGCGGGCTCTACCGGCTATTAAAGGCCCGCTCCCGAGTTAAATGCCCGAGCCGAAGGCGAGGGCATTTAACAAGGGAAAGGGCCTTTAATAGCCGGTAGAGCCCGCTATGGCGAGTTCTAGGGCTATTAGAACATTCTGCCACTCAGGGCAGAATGTTCTCTTAAAACAAACAAATTGCTCATGGAGCCCGAGGGGATTAGAATCCCCTCGGGCTCCATGAGGCTTTGTTCACAGCTGCTGCTGTGAACAAAGCCCATTGGAATGTTGGCGCTGCGGGCTTTTACCGGCCAGTAAAAGCCCGCAGCACTCCATTGTTTTCAATGGAGCTGCCAACTTTCAATGTTCTAAATACCAATGTTTCTTGTGGATCCAGCCTCATTTACTGAAAAGTATCTACCACTCTATGATGATTCGGCCACCATCATTGACTGACGTAGTGATCTACAGAACACTGTTCCTTTCAGATCCAGCTTAATTTCACTGAAAACCCTCTTTGTATTCAGGATGGAAACTTATAGTCACATGTTTATGAGGTTGATCACATTATTTTACTAACTCTGACTACATTTATTAGTGGAAGGTCTTTACATAGGAAAATGTAAAATATTACCCACATCTATTTTTCCTGCTCTAGCCCAGTAAGCCATCATTATGTTGGGGAAAGTGGAAACAGGTATCCCAGAATTATGTAGTGGTACGTGGCCTTAATTTAGGTCTAGAAAGGAAGTTAACTTTAGTACTAAATTGTTTGGGTGAAGAGGGACAGGAAGTGCTCAAACAACTTCCTAACCTAGATCGGGAGGAAGCACAAGGTCTGAATCCACATCAAATTTACATAATGAAGTTAGATGGTCATTATTTACTCAGGATCAGTACAATTTTAGAATGTATCTATTTGCCAAAAGAACACAGAAAGAGAGCAAAACCATAGAAGAGTTCACTTAAGCACTGAGAAAATTCGCAGCTGCCTGCAAGTTTGGAAGATTATGTGATGCACGGATAAGAGACCAGTGTCCTCTCACGTGTAATACTGGAAGAGACAGGGAGGAGATATTACTAAAGAATGACCCTTCACATAGTGAAGTTCTTTTCGAAGCATGATGTGTGCAAAAGAAATCACAAGAGACATTAAGAAGGACTCAAAAGGAATATAGTGGATGATTGCCATAAAGGAGAAGAGTGAGGAAATCTCAGGCGGGAAAGAGTGGAGTTGAAAAGGTCTGTTTTTCAGGTGTGGTGAGATGGATCATATGGCCAATGGAAAGGGCTATCCAACCTTGAAAGCATCATGCAAAAATGTGGGTAAAAGGGCACTATATGGTATTTTTCTAGAGTTGTGAAAATGATAGAAAATGCAATAAAACAGTGTCTGAGGTATGCACTGAAATAGTACTTCTCATGGGGAATAAAGACACTGGCAGTCCCAAAGATGTGACAGGATTGAGTGTACCGTGGCTGCACTTCAACCCTGGCGACTGCCGGAGAGGACTCCGCTTTTCCAGGCACGTGGTCTTCCCACTTGTTCAAAGACGAAAGGAAGCAGCACCAGCGGTGGAAGGTAACAGGGGTATAGCCGCTTCGGAGAAAAGGTGCGGACAAATGTTATACTTGTATCCACCTTTTTGTCTTCACTCTTAGGCACGAGATACTTGGAAGCATTAATTACCTCCAGGCGGCAACGCCTGCGACCTCGGTCTGGTTAGCTGAGTTCCTGTACATTCTTTTGGAGACTTGGCGACTGAAGCGCAGCGCGAGCTCCTTCTCGAGGGCAGGTGGGCGCGAAGAGGGGAGTTCCAGTTGGAGACGTCAGCCAATCATACCGTTATGTAAAATACAGCGCCCCCCCCCAAGTTGGACCATGAGTGCATTGAGAAGCGGAGTCACGGAATATGTGTGAGACAGCGGGCGTGGTTGGCGCAGGGTAAAAGTATGTTGTGTTCAGGGATATTTAAGATCTGGCTAGGCCTTGCCAAGGGACGTTCTGGTGACTCGCGGAGGAGAGAATTTACACACTCGGTGACCTCTAGATTAAAGAGGGTGCTATCTCTGACCTACATCCACTGCCATGGGACGTAGGTCATTGACTGATTCATTCCGCACTCCTTCCTCACACCCTTACGCGTTTACTTGGCGCACAGAAAAGTCAACACTCCGCTTTCCTGCACCTGACAGCCTAACTAGTCCTTCTTTGGCGTCTGTCGCCCCAGCATTCTTGTAACCAAAATAGTTCCTAGGCCCAACGACCTACCCTCTGGATTCATGTGTCCTCCAGTCTGACCCCTGGTTATGTGTCTCTAAGATCGACCCCATATATATTTGTGTTCCGTTGGTTGTCCTATGCTTGCCGCCACCTCTATGTAATCATTACAGCCTGACCCAGTATAAATGTGCAGCTTCTCCTTCTCTCTTCTTTATTCGTGGCAAAAAATGTTCCTGCTTTAAGCGCCCTGAACTTTTTTTTTATGATTGAGAGCCAAGTGAGGCGACATAAAATGATGGGAGTGACTATTGAAGCTATGTGGTTTGGTCACGTTTGTTTCGCGTACCTACAATAACTGGACTGCGACCATGTAACTGCAGCAGTCTTGTTTTCTACCGGTAAACGGGCTTTGTTATCCTGATGGTTTCTGTTTCTAACAGCACAGCTGCTGCATTATGACCGCCAATTAAAACATCTCGCAATTTCTAGTGAGGGACTATGGTCGCTATCTTGCTTTTTTTTTTTTTTTTAAAGCTCAGCCGTCTGGTATTACCCATGCTTGTCAGGTAGTTTATTATTATGGATATTAGTGAGTTTGTGTTAATACTGGTCACGCGGCATCTTAGTCTATCTAGTTTGTACGTTATTCTCCGTTGGTTGCAGAGCTAGTGGCACTGGGTTGGGAACTATTTTCCAAAAAATGGGGTTTATGCTGTTTCTGAAGTGCTTGATGTGGCGATTTGCCCAGAGACAAAGTATGTGCACGCTTTTCCTTTTGGGGGAAAGTAACATTTTCAACTATTTTTTTCAGTGAAAATGTGAAGGGGTTAAATATACAGGCAAGCCCCAACATGTTTTCACCTTACAATGCCTGGCATCCTTTTGGCTTTACCAGTGCTTGTTTTTTTTTTTTTTTTTTGCAGAAACATATTGTTGGGGACCAACAGTAACGACCTGCGAAAAACATAAAAATAAAAGCACTGACAGACCCCAATGTTTGGCAACCAACTATAAGGTCTGAATATGTTCGGTCTTGCCTATAATTTGGCGAAAACAAAACATTTTTTTGGTCTCAAAAAGAAAACTTTGTGTGTGGATGTGCTCCCTGGGAAAGACCTAGACTCAAATATTCCTCTACGCTAATGTCGATTCTTGTTACATGGTCCTCCAAACAATTTACATTTTGTTTTAGGGATAGTCTTAAATATTCACTTTTTTCACTTTATAGTGTTCTTTTAAGTACCCATCGTCGTGTGTTTTTAAATTTCTGCAAACATGATGCTTGACTTTCAGTCCTGGGTGATGTACAGTGTTTTATTTGTAATTTGCTTGGCATTCATGTGGGAGCTCATTCTAGAATGTCTGTCATAGGCTTGTTTTTATTTTTGCTTCTGCTTCACGTATTGCCGACAGGTTTAATGCTGAAAGGGCATTTTTGTGTTCTTTGTGAAGCAATTGGGGCCAAATTGCTGAGTAGTGTGTTTTTTTTTTTTTTTTTTTTTTACTCCACGTTTGTTTATCAGAGGACTGATGTACCCTGACCAGCCAACTATTTGGGTGTGTTTCTCACCTTATAAAATGACTTAACCTTTGCACCCTTGTCAGAGAGACTGGATATTGACGTCTCGCCAACCAACAATGTATTTATTAGTACTATGCATTAACTTTGCTTATATGATGTATGCTCTCTGTTTATTACATCTGTTTCCTCCTGCTGAAGCTGTTATCAAGGTCGTCAACTATAGTTGCCTGCCGACTACATAAAGCGTGTCTACTTTCCCTCGAGAATTTCTTGTTATGAATTGTGAAGCATTGACTAACTCCTTTACTGAAAGCGTAACAGTTTTGAGATGGTAGAGGATCACTGTTGAGAAGTGCTATGTTTGCCTCATTTATTAATATTTGTTGGGGTGTTTTACCACTAACCACTGACGTTTGGGCCAGTAGTTTAGGCATTCTGTGCTTTATTACATGGTTTTTTTATCTACCTATTTCACCCAGAGACAGGATGACCTATTAACAGTACAATTTCTGTAGCTAGTACCACTCAATTCTAAATTAATGTATCCTGTGGACGCCTTTCTCAAGCAAACCAAATGTAGTTTTTGCTATTCTTTACATCTTTACTTTAGTATGTATTCGCAGCTTCTGGTAATTCATCTGATTGTATCCCCCTCCCCTTTTTTATGTTGCTATGGCCTGGTTTTGTTGACTTTAGAGTTGCTGGTGTCGGTCCCCTGAAGATTACAGCACGGAGTAACATTCTGAGCCTCTTTACTATCAACAACCATCCAATAAATGTTTCATTTTGAAAGTACTTTGTTTAAGAGAATCAATTTATGGTAGACATTTCTGCCAAAGTACATATCCCGTGATGATTGTCATTTCACTGTAAAGTTTTGATATCGTCGGTCACAGCAAGGTAGTGGTTCATGCTTCACGAAGATCACAATTGTGCTCTGTCTACTTCTTAGTGGAATTATCCTCCTACTAACCATTATCTGTTGAGCTCATACGGTTATATGGCTCAAAATGCAGGTGTGAGCGTTAAATGTAAACAGGAGGCTACATATTGGCAATCTTTCGTATTTTGGCCTTGGAAGGGGATTGTCACCTTTTGAAGAAACCTTTGAGTGATCAGAAGTTTCTGAATAAGCCACTTTTGAATTGTAATCAAGACAATTTCCCAATGGAACAGCCTGTAACCTACAGCCTTTGCACCGCTTAGTGCCCTTGTTGTTAAAACCTTGTGGACTTTTCGATCACTCAGTAAAGCCAGTGTAGTAAGTAGTTTGAAGACTTGAAAGTATGAAAATTTAATCGCGTGACATTTTGCATTGTTAAACAATGCAATTAAAATATGCACCATAAATAGAATATATACTGTGGTGGAAGTAGCCAAAACTGACTGCCAAGCCAATAAGTCATTGTTACTAAAATGATCAGGAGCTCCCTGGCTGCTAGTATCAGTCTTTAAGCCATTCGGCCGAAGGAATGAAGGAAGTCGGGAAACAAACCTCAGTCTGGGTACACATGCTGATGTCGACTTGGTGGTCTGCACTGACTTGCATATCTAGCTGAGAGCAGCATTACATTTAGCAGATAGAGAATGGAACATCAGGTGATGCAGCATTTTTTTCCAGAATACTGCATTGTGATTTGGTGGGAAGAGGTGACTCTTGAAGATAAGAACTGACATTGTCGGACAAGAAGCTTGCTACGAAGCAGCTTTACAAATAACTCCCTACTGCAAAGGTTAGTTCAGATTAGAAGACGGACTACAATTGCAATGTGGGATCTGTAATGTAGAGCAGTGGTTCCCAACCTTTTGACTTCTGTAGACCTCCACTTTATCATTACTGATAAATATTGTCTACTTGAATGCCCAAGTAGACAAATTAGCACGCACAAGCTTCATCACCTTAAAGACTTTACGACGCATCTTCCCCCACCTCGGATTTCCACACAAGGTGCAAGCTACTATCTCGCTTGTACTAACCAAACTGGATTATGCCAATAGCCTCTACCATGGATCATCTCTATCTGTTATGAAAAAACTACAACGTATCCAGAATTCTGCAGCCAGGCTACTACTACATATAAAGCCGCAAGCACACATCTCCCCTGCCTTGAGAGCACTACACTGGTTACCCGTTGCCAGAAGATGCACTTTCAAGCTGCTTTGTATCACCCACAAAGCTATACATGGAACAGGACCACTTTTTATCAGAAAGAAAATTACCAAATACATCCAACAAAGAACCTTCCGCTTAAGACTGGCACCCCGCCTTAGAACACCACCATACAAGAAAAAGACTATAGGTGGTACATCCTTCTCCGTCCAAGCAGCCAAACTATGGAATTCATTACCCCCAACTATAAGAGCCACAGATAACTTTCTTGTCTTCAGAAAACTACTCAAGAGTTGGCTCTTTCCTTCAAAACCACCTTTTTCAAACAACTATGAACTGCATATGCCTATGTGGATAAATATTTTTTTCAGATTATATGTATATTTCTATTTATTTATAGTTTCTTTGGAAAATATGTATTGCTACTGTCATAACAATAAAATACACACACTCTTTAAACCTGTCTAAGTATTTTTTACCCATGATTCTAATTATGTATTGTATGTGCATGTGTGTGTGTGTGTGTGTGTATATATATATATATATATATTTATATGTGTATGTATGTGTATATGTTGTTTCTGTGCTTGGCATGTTCATGTATCATTGCATGGCTCCTGGTTTTTGGGTTGTTATACTAGATATCTATGAATTCCTGCTCTCATCTTATCACACTTATCTACTCATCACTCTTATGTCATGTCTCTATCAAACTATCCTCCATTCTCACTCTGACTCATCCCAAATCCCTTCTACCACTTTCATCTCCTAAATATCTCTGCCTAAGCTCTTCCCTCCACCTCCACATCTAACTCACCAAACCTCACTCTACCTCTGTGACCTCCCACACAACCCTACTAAATTCTCCTGCATTCATCTCACCCTGCTACTATGCTCTCCCTAACCCTTCCACATACTCTTCCCCCTCCACCCCCTTTTATTCATCCCAAGCCTTTGGGTTGAGTAAATGAAGGATATACTCCCAATTAGCACTTCTGGATTTCTTTCCTCCTCCACCCCTCCATTACTCCGGTCAATCTAACTAACAAAGTCTCATATCCGCGGCTCAAATTAACTCATAATAATACTAAAACTGTACTCATTATTAAACGATACTAATCCATCACTAATTCTTGTTGGGTTCCGGAGTAGCGTGCTACTCATCGAAAAGCGCTTCGACGCCTCGTCAGGGGTAGTAAGCGCTATATAAATACGATTACAATACAATACAATACAATACTGAGGTGGAGGTGATGTTTGATTCATGTTCAGGGCTGACCATTTTATCAGAACAAACTTTCAGCAGAATGTGTAGAGGAAAATAAAATATGAACAAAATGTGCATTCTACCTAAACGTATGGGAGTCAGCCAATAAATTTAAGAAATATTTTCAACATAACATTGACTACAGAGGCTACACTTTGGGCTACGTATGTATTTTAAACAAAGGGGACAACAATTTGGGATTGTCTGAGCAACTAGAGTTGGGAGTGTTCTTAAATCCTAATGCCTGTCCCCAGGATCTTTGGAACTAGTGGATAAATACTTGTTGCTTGAAATGCACTTCCCAGAGGTTTTTAGAAAATAAATGCGGGTGCCTCAAAACCTACATACACATAATTAATTCGAAGAAAGATGCTATCCCTGTGTAGATCACAAGTGAGAAAACCACAATTAAGCATACGGTATGATGTCTAACAAGAACTGGAAAAGCTGTGCACCTCTCAAGTTAAAGAACCTGTTAAGGCGACAGAGTTGCTTGCCCCTACTATAGCAACTTTCATGGTTGGTTGCAAGAGATGACTTTGTGTGGGTTTAACAGCTTTAAACAAAGCAGTGGTGGACAGATTTCCTCCACCTGATATCTCGGAAATGATGACCAATGTGGCTGGTGCCAAGATCTTCTCCACCCTGGATCTGACATCAGCCGACCTCCCAGCTTTTATCATGCCCACAGGCCCTTACAACTTCAAATGCATGCCATTTAGGTAAGTATCCACTGCCTCTCTCTTTCAGAGGGCAATGTCAGCCATTTTGGCATCCATTCCTGGGGTGTTCATGTATCAGGATGATGCACTTGTTTGTGGAAAGGGTGTGAGTGAGCATGATAACAGCCTGAGATCGGTTTTGAGGATGTTCAGGGACTATGGATTAACAGTGAAGGTGCAAAAGTGCAAATTCAGGTGTAAGGAAATTGATAATTTTGTGTACTGTGTGACGGCTGATGGACTTGAACTAAAAAAGGAATTGGTTGATGGCATAGTAAAGATGTCTTTGCCTAATAATAAGGGGAAATGATTCTCTTTCTTAGTTATGGCTGAATTTCATGGCAAGTTCATTGACGACATGGCCAATACGGACTTTAATTTTGAGATGTTTGTTGAAAAACAAGGTGACATTTGTGTAGGGCAAGACTTGCGGTGACAAGTTTAATTACATCAAAGGTTGTTTGAGTAAAACACATACATTGAGAGCTTTTGTGTATGGAGGCAATGTGAAAGTGACTACTTACTCAGGATAGGGTGCAGTCCTTTATGCAAGCAAGTCAGGGCAAGAGTCAGAATTGACTATAGCTTTCTCCTTAAGATCACAATATGGGTCCAGAAGCAAATTACTCAGTCATACAGAAGGAAGCATTACCAGTACAATCAACTTTTAACAAGTTTAGGATTTGTTTGTGGGGCATACAGTTCTAAGTATGGAATGGCCACAAACCAGTCAGGGAGATCTCCCCCAAACATTTTTTAGATGCTATATCCAGTATGATAAGAAGTTGAGTGAGCAATCTACAGGAGTTTACATTTCAGGTGGAATACATTCCTAGTATAAAGCTACAGATTGTCCAAGTTAGTGAAGAAAAGTGATTTGAACAAATATGATCAAGGAAAACTGAATGGTGAAAAATGGTCTCATAAAAAAGTGTGTAGTTACACAGGTTATGGTATCAAAAGAGGAGTGGAAGAAAGTATTGGATAACAATCAAATATTGGTGAGACTGAGATGAATGTTAAACAACAGTTGGGAGTGTGGTGGGTTTGTCTGAGAGCAGTTGAGACCATTTTGGATGGTGAGACATGAAATTGCTGGGGTGGAAGGTTGCTCATTTAGAGGCACAAAGTGGAACTTTAGAGTGTGGGTGGAAAACTGGAAGCTGAGTGAAGCCTGGAAATTTCAAAATTTGGGACAACTGGGGTACTTATTTTACTCTCCGCTGCATGACTTACATGTCCATCTAGGCACAATATTGTGCACTTAGAATATCATGGGGCAAGTTGTGCATATGGAATACCTGGGATGCATGTACTTGGACCACAACCCTATTTTCATGAGCCTGAACTGCAGCAGACATGTTTTCCCAATTCTCGTCTGGAGGCTCAAATGTGAGATCGTGGATGAACACACGTTTAGGGAACCCATGGCAGATATAGTACATGACTACTTTTAAAACAATGACCATACAGCCTCAAATAGCATCAAGTGGGACGCATTTAAGGTGGTGTTGCAGGGACACTGTTTAGGACATGCCATTGGGCTCTGGTGGTCCCTCACGACGGACCTAGGGTCAGCAGAGAATGACCTGAGCCATCTTGAGATAGACACGCAGGTGAACCCACAGGCACGGGACCAGATGCAGGAAAAGCTCAAAGCCCATGCTGAAGTTCTAGATAGGCTGCCACTCCTAAACAAAAAGAAAAACTTTGTCTTGCCGTATATGTAAGGGGGCAGAGCGTGGAATCTCTTGTACTGGCTGGTGTGTGAGGAGGAGTCCCATCACACACACAAATAAGGACTCCTACTTGGGACATGGCCTACATGCAGCGGGACATACACACAGTGTTTACGCACTATTATCAAACTCTTTATGGGTCGACCCCCCCAAACAGATGGCAACAATAGACTTCTTCCATGCAATGCTTCTGCATCGAGTGAGTGAGGACACAGAGGCTTTGGGCAGTCCGATCACAGAAGCTGAAATTTGGAGCACTCCGGAACTGGTATGCAGCACAATACCAGGCTCTGATGGACTGCCTCCTGATTGCCGCTCGATTGGTGAAAATGAATGCCACTGTGTTTTTCTGTGGGAGACTGCCTGTCACTACCAGGGAGGCCCTTGAGTACGTGTGACCTCCTATATCAGGTTAGGTGACACATAATATGGCAGTGACATCTACTACCCTCAGTGGTCGACTCAAATCTTTTGACTCAAATAGGAGTGTGAAATCTTCCAATCAAACAATATAAACCAATAATCATCAAGTATAACATCAAATAATCAACATAATCAATGTGGAATCAGTAATTTATACATACCATGACCTATGTGGCCATGAATCACCACACCACTTTAGTAAAGTTTAAACATTTATCGCCCTCAAATTAACAATGCTAAAGTCACGTAAGTGATGCGCAAGACCAAATGATAGAAATACAGATCTCCCAGTTTGGATCCCGAGGCACTAATTTAATTCCCTCAGTGTGTTGTTGTGGGAACTGATATGAAATGGGAAAGACAAAAACATGTCCCTGCAGACTCTTCGGAGGCCACCGATGGTGGGGCTACTGGGGGTACCAGACTTTGAACCGTACTTTTTCACAGCACAGTTGCAATAGATGGCTCATTGGCTGGCTGGATTGGACAGGGCAGACCTAGATGAGTTTGGTAACAATCACAGAGAAGGAGCCCTTATTTCACTGCTTTTCGGAACAGCAATTTGCTCTTAGAGGATACTGGCAGAGGCCCTGCACTGCTGGAAGGGGGTGAGTAAATGCCTGGGGGAGATGTTGTTGTATGCACTGGCAATGCTACTAGTGGTGCTACCCACAGTAAGAGGTGGCTACTTCACGGCATGCCAAATGGTAGCCTGGACAGAGTTAGACTTGAAGACATTAGGGGACAGCTAAAAAGAGGGCACTTTCTGACAATTTGACACCATGATAGAGGACTCTCAGCTACACAAAATCTAGTGTACAGGGCACTCACCCAGATGTTGGGCCAATGGGATTCCAGATAGGGAATCTTGTTCCCACGACCTACTTAGAGTGGGATTAGTATTTTGCAGTGGCTGACACCTCCTGTCGTGACTGTAACGCATGATGATGACTATGACTTTGAGCGGCTTTCCTCATGCCCAGGCAAGACAGGAGGTGATGTTGGGAAGACAATTTGAAAGTAAGGAGTGGAAACGGACCTTGGAACACACTAGGGTGGTCTTGGGAAACACACGTTTTAAGAATAACCAATTCAACTATCTTCACACTACCGACATTACACTCCACCGAGGGAACCTTGACGATAGGGGTGCCCCAGGTGTGCTCACCCTGACGCAGACTTAGCCACATGGCATGGAGTTGCCTAATGATTGAGCATTTCTTGGACTTTGTGATGACTTACCTGGAGCGCTCCCTGAACCAGCAGGGCATGAAAACCACAAAGATCTGTCTCTTAGGCCTGTATAGTCGACGAACAGCTGCGAAAATGGGCAATAAGTTCCTATGTCTAGCACTAGGGGTGGCCTGCAGGGAAATAACCAGGCATTGGAAATCTGTGGAAGGCCCTCCACATAGCCGGTGGAAGGTGGAGGTGTTGGCATGGACAGGGGCAAAGGAGATGGCACTGCACTTAGAACACTATAGACAGTACTGCAGAAAGCCACTGAATGAATGAATGAATCTGTAATGCCTGATTAATTAAAATCATTACAACATATTAAAATAAAAGATAAAAATATAAAATAAACAGCAAGAAAATGCCCTTCCGATGCCAAAACTGATGCCTAATCAGAGCACCTTCTATAAAATACTATAAAGTGCTATAATGCCCAGAAAATTGCCCAACCTGGGGACCCCAGGTGTTAACCACAAGCTGTTACAGAAGTAAATACCCATAATACAACCTTCTGCGAGCGACAACCATTTGTTCGCCTGTTGACCCAGACCTGTTTCCAATATCCAAGACCATTAGATGACAGAAAGCCACTGGTAGATTTGTGGCAAGAGCTGGTAGCTAGCTTAGGAAATGTGGATGGAGCGGTGCCATGACCACCATGAGCCTTGAGGACAGCAAAGGCTGGTTTAATGTGAGGTAATGGGCACCAGGTGAGATGCAACCCGGTTGAATGGGCAAGGGCGGACATACCCCAACCCATACGGGGGACTGACAACCATTCCTGTTACCCCTTAGGACCCACTACCTCAACTAGAACAACAGGGAATCACAATGGGCTTGGGACTGTCACTTGATTTTGTTACTGAGGTTTTGATGTACACAGGGGAGCCTAAAAAATGGATGATTGATGACTCTGTATGTGAAGATGATTCAATTGGCATGAACTGTCACTATACAAGGTTACTGTTGAAATTTAAAAATGCAATAAAAAAGATTTTTTTTAAAGGCAAAAAGTTGATTCCACCCGTGGAGTTGCATGCTAGGCTATAGGCTATAGATGCGGCTCATGAGAGGCAGTTTGGAATTTGAAAAAACACAAAGGAGAGGACGAGGATGGATTTCTTGTGGCCGGAAATGGACATTCAAATTGAAGGGGTGGTAAGCGAGTGTTTAAAGAGTTGTAACAGTGATAAAGTTCTACAAACTAGAGAGGCCGATGTGTGGCATTTTCCATTTTTCCATTCTCATCCATCGTGGTTTCATCCCCTATCCTTGGTCATATCCAGTCTAGAAGGTTTATGGATGAAAAGTGAGGATTGACATTCAACTGTGTTGAGCTTTCTTGCCTGGCTGTGGCTTGGGTGTCCCCTGTAATAAAGCCTCCTATCAACCAGGAGCTCTAATACCTTATTTTTTCGGATTTCACAACTAGCATGCCCTCTCCTTTCCATGAATGCAGAGTGGCCACCAAATAGCTGAATTTAATAAAAAGGTGATCTGCCCAAGGCAATGGATCACATTTACGGATCACATTTAACGTCCTTGATTTTATTTAATGAGGAATAAATAAGGTCCACTGTGTGACCTTTAGTGTGAGAAGGATGCTTCAAAACTGTGTAAGCTGCAACAAAAGGTAGACAACTTGTGATTATCGGAGGGCTGTGAACAATTATAAGCCCGCATAGTAAAATCTCCCACAATTAATAGACTGGGAGAAAAAAACAGCCACAGAAGCTAACAATTCTAATAACTGAGAACTACCGTTTGTGCTTGCTGTCTATAAATTATTGGTGATTTCAGCAGGAATGAAGTACACTTGGCTCTACAGTTCTCCCGGTCCATATGTCGGTATCTCACCCAGTCCAGGTTTTCTTTTCTTTGCATGCTGGTACTTTTAGTCCTGTGTAGTCCTTTTATAAATTCAGGACTACAAGTACCGAAATGGAAAGTAAAAAAAAAAAAACACAAATGGAACTGCTAACGCGTCCCTTTATGATAATTTATTACACATCAGGACTCGTTTTAGGCCAATTAATCTTTTGACCCAGTTGAGAGACACCATAGGACGAGATAGCTAATCAATATGTCAATCAATGCGTCAATAATGTCATCAATATTTATCACAACAATACATTTCACTTTAGTCAAAGTCATTAATCAATTCAAGACACTACAATGACCTTGCAGTCATGAGTAACCACACCAGTTTAGTAGAATTGTATGGGTTTTATTCCCTATTAGTTACAATTCTAAAAGCAGATGTGTTAATCTCAAAACCAAGAAACATAATAGCATAGTCACGATATGCCAACTTTGATAAGATTTCATTAAGGCAAGGATCACAAACATCAAAACATAACACGGCGTAAACATAGATCAATTTAGCAGAGTGTCAGTAACGCGTCAGTTCAACAAAGCATAGATTCAGTCGCTTGTCTATTTCCGTAAATTTAGTGAACACCTGTCCTAACCACTAATTAGCATTGGCATGTTGGGCTTCATGCAAAACAATTCAGAACACCAATTTGTAAAACATCTAAACTAGGGTCCCTGTCAAAAGTAAGCAGTTGGTACCTAGAAAGGAAAAGCAAACAGACAAATTACAGTTTCATTGTCATAGTTACCCTCCAAAGTTTAGGTCAGTGCACAGGTTCAAACTTCGTCCTCAGGACACCAGTCAAATCACCATCAGTCAGAACTTAGCTCCGGGGTAAAAAGGGGGCACTTCCTTCATAAGGAGGTAAAGTGTAAAATGGGCAATCTAAGAAAAGGATGGTTTAAGTAAAACGAAGTAAGTCACCAAACAGAGTGACAAAGTTTCTGGATAAAATCAATAGCATTCCCTACCTAATTCTCAATGGCTTCCCGTGTCATGGGTTTTTATCCCTTTTTCGTTGTACATTCCCCTAAAATTTTATTGGACATTGGTTATACCCCACTATCTTTACCCAATTAGAAAACGGATTATGTCATTAATCTTTCAGCCCATATTATTTTACAAGCTTTTTGTTGGTCCACATGATTGCGTCTTCAGAGGTAGCACGTCCGGTATGATTTCATCCTTCTGTAATTCTTTGCACATCTTTTGGTCAGTAGCTCCATTGTCTTCACCAGTTTGAACGACCTTGTACATTACATTAATCTACACTGTTGCATTTTGTCTAATATTTTCTACAAGCGATGTGGATTTTCATGGGAACGGATCTACTATGGTTACATTCAGCTTTTAGTTTGAAGAAAAACAAGGGGTCATGTCCTTTTGCGAGTCAGCACACTGCAAGATAGGAAAAATACATTTAATATGAGAGCCAGGCAGCTAAGCTTCGGCTCATGCTAACTTAAGGCCTACAAGGATTTCAACACAAATTTAATAACGCAATTATTAATAATGAGTATAAAACGTATTCTTTATATCAGTTCATAACATTAGTCATTTTTTTATTAGTCCACGTATACATTGGCGGCCACTCCCCGTGGTCACATTTCAAGTGCACGCTTAAGCAAAAATTCATTTCTATAGTTTTCTATGCGGCATTATCACACATTAATTCATAAACATTTCATGTTAATATAGATTATATAAACTACGCTCTCTCAGTCCCTCCTCTGATGACGTTCGTCATCACACAAACCTTTCCCTTCGACCTTTCACTTTTAGTTTTTCACCTTGCGCATAATGCGCATTTCAACATCTTGTCCCTTGTGTGAACTTTCCCAAATTTCATTAAACATTTTCTCCCTTTCACTTTCCTCATTTCTCTTGTTTCTCTTTGTCCAATTTCTTTTAATTTTGTCATTAATTTTGCATGCTCCCCATAAACCTAATAAACAGACCAGAACAATTAATAGACCCCCTAGTATTTTTGCAAGAACCCCATTCCAAATGTTGCTAAACCAGCTCCCTACTCTGGCAATTCCTTTTCCCACTTTCTCCCACACTCCAGGTTCCTTCAAATCCTTCAAATCTGTACTACCTCTAGTTAGGTTAGTAAGCATATCTCTAATCTTTTTACTATTGTCCGGTATAAACGAGCAACAATGACTCTCGTTGAGCATCTTGCAGACTCCTCCGCTCTTTGCTAAAAGAATGTCTAAGGTAAGCCGATTTTGAAGAGTCATAGCTCTCTCCGCAGCAAGTTCAGTATCCATCAGGAGTATAGCCCCTGTGAAGTTTGTCAGCATGTTATCCACAATAGTAGACAACTTTTGAATCTCTACAGAGTTTAGGATAACCCCTACTGAAGGAATTATGGCTCCAAATATGTCACCAATGACAGCAGCCGCTGTCTCTCGTTTTTGTTTAGCATGTTGTAATTCAGACGCTTTAGGTATTTCTGGTAAATCTTTGGGAAAACTATCCCCAAGTAACATGTCCCATACCATCCCTTAGGGAGACGGTAATAAGCATTAAGTCCACAGATATAATAGATCCCAGGGATCACTGGTTCCTGTCCATTTAACATGAATGTCCATTTACTCTGAAACAAAAACACATGCCTGCATTCACTCTTTCCCACAAATAAAGTGTCATGATCAGATTTTGGCCTATATATACAAAGCCTTCCTACATGTAATGTATCTATAGCTAATTTGCCTTGTGTCTTTATTGCAGTGTAAGCATAATCATTTGCATATGTGCGTTTCTCTAGCCCCTTTTCTAGTCTCTCTTTCAATGCTTTGCGTCTATCATCAGTGTGATCTAAGAAGCTTTTCTCTACAGGTGTTAATAAGCAAGTCAGATTGTTGCGGTGTGCATAAGCTGTCCCAAATGTAAGTGTTGGTTCGAAGAAACCTCTAACTATTTTTATACTATGCTCTTTAGCTAATTTGTTCAGAAACTCAATCATTGGCACAAAAGAAAACACCACATCCAAATTGGAATAAAAGTATTGCACATGCTCCTGATTATAGAATCTTGTTAGTAGCAGACTGCAGCTTATCCCATATGTTAATGGTAAGCTATGATATGATAAGTGACCCCTTCTTGCACTGATGAAGGAATCTTTGTGCACACATAACAATTTCTCGCATCCATGGTTCCAACATACTCATTCAGCAAGCGATAGAAGACGTTAGTGGAGAGTTCCCCTTTTGACTTAGTTCCCTCATGCAAGTGTTTTGTATCTTGCTCAAACTTTTCCCATTTACAGCGTTTTCACTCACTCCAGGACCCTTTTGTCAATCAGGTTAGCAGCTTGTCATAATCGAGTTTCAAAGTCAATTCAGGTTATCAGTGCCACATCCGGTAATTTATAAGTCTCCTTGTCAGCTTTCGATTTTAATTTCAATTTTAACACAGTCTCTTTTCTCTGATTGATTTCAGGTACCGTAGTATTGGCCAGGTACTTCTTGATCAAAACAGAACGCTAGGAATTCTTGTTGCCATTCAGATGTCGTTGCATATGCCCATTCAGGACCTGCGTACCTTCTATTTGCGGTTCTTTTTCTTTTCAACCTGCGTTCACTTTGCAATTCTCCTTCACTTAGGTCTTCTACTCGGGTTGTATTGATTTCTTCTGCTATTGTTTCACCTGGTACGACCTTTTCTTTTGCAGCCTGTTTCTCTGGCCAGTTATCACTTTTATGCGTCTTCTTCCTGCTTGTTCTTTCAGGACGCTGAACAGCACCCTCCTCTTGTGCTATGGTGTTTTCTCTTGATGGACCTGCATCTGGCTCAGGGGATGCCGGTGTGCTTTGACCTCTCTCTACTATTTCCCCTTCTTCTTCTTCTGGGTCTGTAACAGGTTCAAGCTCTAACCCATACCCGTCTACTTCTGGGAGAACCTCTCCTTGATTTAGTTCTCCTGCTGCCTCTACTGAGATAGGCTCACTGTCACCTCTCTCAAATTCGTTTACTGTTTGAGGGACTAGGCTGTTCTCAGTGGGCTCTCCTGTAGTCTCAGTTCCCCCTTGGCTGTTTTCTGGCCCTGATACTTCCTTCTTTGGAATTGCTGAGTCGGAAACCTCAAGTTCCTCATCAGTTGGACATGTTACCTTCTTTGTGTGACTGGCATGTATCCAGTTTGGAACGCCTGCACATTTCACAGCAGTGGTTGTTGTCAGAATTACTTGATATGGCCTCTTCCAGCGCGGCTCCAAACATGACTTTCTCACGTGCTTCTTGACAACCACCCAGTCACCGGTTTGCAGGTTATGACCTGGATCACTGATCGTGGCAATGTGTTGGCTTCCACCTGGTGGGAAAAAGAGTGAACAACATCAGCCAAACCTTTGCAGTAGTCCAACATCATATCATCCGTGATATTCACAAGAGCATTTGCGGGTACTGCGGGCAGCCTCATAGCTCTGCCCATGAGGATTTCATGGGGTGATAGTCCTGTCTTCTTATCAGGGGTGTTTCTCATCGACATCAGCACTAAGGGCAATGCATCTGGCCATTTCATATTGGTAGCTGCGCACATTTTTGCCATTCTCGACTTCAAGGTACCATTCATTTGTTCTACTAGTCCTGATGCTTCAGGGCAGTAGCCACAATGCAGCTTCTGTTCAATGTCTAATGCAGCACACAAGAGCTTAATCACCTCATTGTCGAAGTGTCAGCCCCTATCTGATTCTAAAGATACTGGAAAACCGAACCTGGGTATTAGCTCTCTAAGCAACAGCTTTGCAACTGTGAGACTGTCATTCCTGCGTGTGGGGTAAGCTTCAGTCCAGTGGCTGAAAACACACGCAATCACCAACACGTACCTCAATCCTCCACAAACAGGCATCTCAATGAAATCCATTTGCATTTTGCTGAATGGACCGCCAGCTCTCCCTATGTGGCTCAAAGTTACCACAGTCCCTTTCCCTGCATTCATCTGTTGACAGATGATGCACCTGTGACAAGTAACCTCTGCGGCTTGTCTGAATTTAGGGTTAAAGCAGTCAATTTTGAATAACCTGATCATTGCATCTCTCCCAAGATGTGCCTGTCCATGATAAAACCTTGCAAATTGTGACAGAAGACTGTTTGGCAAAACCAGCTTTCCCTCCTCTGAGACCCACAAGTCGTCAGCCCTCTGTACACATTGCATTCTCTGCCAGGAGCGTTTTTCTTTTCTGCTATCACGACCTTGTAGTGATTTTAACTCATCTAGGGTATCAACCACCCTTAATGCAAAGTTCAAGCATGTCTCATTTTTAGCTTGCGGTAACAATTCCCACTGATCCTTGAACGATTTACAGTTCAATGCGCAAAACCTTGCGACTTGATCTGCATAGCCGTTTCCCATGGATATGAAATCTTGTGACTTAACATGAGCATTGCATTTCACCACGGCAATCTCAAGAGGTAACTGAATCGCATGTAACAAATCCTTAATTTGTTCACCATTTTTCACAGGAGAACCAGAAGAGGTCATGAAACCTCTCTGTGACTACAATTGGCCAAAATCGTGTACAATTCCAAATCCGTATCTGCTGTCAGTATAGTTAGTGACTTTCAGATTTTCAGCTGCGTGGCATGCCTTAGAAAGGGCAATTAATTCTGCCACTTGTGTGGAACACACTCTCTCAAGCCAGGAAGCTTCAATAATACCAGCTATTGTACACACAGCATAACCGGATCTCAGTATTCCGACTGAGTCTCTCAAACAGGATCCATCAACAAACATAATGCAGTCATATTCTTTTAACTGCGTATCTTGAATGTCAGGTCGGGGCTTGGTACATAGTTATGTTACCTCAAGACAATCATGCTCCACTTCCTCTGCATTATTAATCTCAGTACTTTCAACAGGAAGTAGAGTTGCCGGGTTCAATACAGTACATCTCTTTAAGGAGACATTTGGTGACCCCAAAATAATTGTCTCATATCTGGTAAGTCGGGCATTTGTAATGTGCTGGGTTTTAGTTCGAGTCAAAAGAATTTCAACTGAATGTGGAACCATTACTGTTAAGGGAAGTCCCATCACTATGCCTTCACACTGCATGAGGCTTTGACCAACTGTTGCAACTGCGCGCAAACAACCCGGTAAGGCTGCTGCGATTGGGTCCAAGGTAGCTGAAAAATACGCTACAGGACGGTTTGCACCGCCATGGACCTGTGTCAAGACAGACAAAGAACAAGCATCACGTTCATGACAAAACAGTAGAAAAGGCTTTGTGTAATCAGGCATACCTAAAGCTGGTGCACTACACATGCACTCCCTCAACTCCATGAATGACTCAAGCTCTTCCTTTGACAGAGTTATAGTATACGGGTCATCTTTAGTTTCCTTGCCTGTCAGCTTTATCAATGGTTTAGAGATAATTGAAAAGTTGGGTATCCACTGGCGACAGTAGCCCACCATTCCCAAAAACATCCTGACATCTCTCTTTGTTGTTGGGGGGTTCATCTGCAGAATAGCTGTCACCCTTTCCTTTGATATTCTCCTGGACCCTCTCTCAATCAAGTGTCCTAAGTATTTCACCTCTTTTTGACAGTATTGCAACTTCTTTGGAGACACTTTATGTCCGTTCTTTCCGAAATGGTTCAGTAAGGCAATGGTGTCATACCTGCAGTGATCTTTTGTTCTGGACGCGATCAGTAAGTCATCAATGTACTGCACCAGAGTCCAACTGAAAGGCAGTTCTAGTGACTCTTAAGTCCTTCTTCAATATCTGATTGAAGATGGACGGTGACTGAGAAAACCCCATGAGGAATTCTGCACCAACTGTACACCTTGTCCAGGAATTTGAAACCGAAGAGAAATTGGCTGTTCTCATGAAGAGGCACCGAAAAAAATGCTTGTGACAAGTCAACAACGGTGAACCATTCTGCATCACACGGAACCTGAAACATAATCACTGCTGGGTTCGGCACTATGGGGCAACATTTTACCACAATCTCGTTTATTTTCCTCAAGTCCTGCACAATTCGAACCTTCCCACAAGGCTTTTTCAGACCCATTATTGGTGAATTACATGGGCTGCTGAATTCCTCTTTCAGAACTCCTTGCTTTACAAAATCTGCAATTATTTGCAAAACCTGGATAAGGACATCTTGTGCCATGTGGTACTGTGGCACCTGGGGAAATACTGCATTTGGCTTCACTTGTACTTTAACTGGTTCCACTCCTTTTATCAGCCCCACTTCTTTTCCTGTCAAGTCCCACACTTTCTCTGTCACTGTTCCCTGTAACTCAGCAGGTAAGTCAGTCACTGTAAGCATCAGGAATAAGGTTATCAAAGGGTAATCCTCATTCGCGGTCTCTGTCGCTAACTCTGAGAACTGACCATCATCCCCTTCATCATCACTGTTTGTCTGCACTTCAATTCCATCGTTGGAACAGGTAATCGAACATTTCGTCTTGCATAATAAGTCTCTTCCCAGTAGGGATACGGGACTTGAATTGCAGACTACAAACTTATGCAGTCCCTGAAAGTTGCCAATCTCAATTTGCACCGGATCTGTGATCGGACTTGTCAAATACTGGTTTGCTACTCCTACCACTCTTATGGCACGCCCTGAAAGAGGCAGTTTCGGAACCTCTGCACCTCTGACTGTAGAGCGTGTAGCTCCGGTGTCAACCAAGAATGAAACCTTGTGACCCATCAGCTTTCCCTCTAAGTAGGATCCCCTCTGGTCCACTTCTAAGGACGCTGCAAGCCTGCACTCCTCACAGTCTGAACTGTCATCCGACCATTCATCATTCATTCTATCTTCACCACGCAATGGGAATTGTTGTACTGTATTATATTGGCTCACTACTAGAAATGTGACCTGCTGAGGAAGCATCACCTGTTGCTGTCCCATTGGAGCTAATGGTAACTGCATTTGCTGTCTAGGTACCATGGGAACCTGCTGTTGTACCTGCTGCATTTGTGCTAGTTGAACACGCAGCATTTGCATTTGCTGCATGGGCTGTAGCCCCTGCATCTGAACCATGTTATTTTGGAAGTTCTGATTTTGACCTCTCATTTTTGGACCTCTCACATTTTGAAATGTACCGACATCAGTGCTTTGTTGAGCAACACCATCTTGCACCGCATTTGAACATTCCCACTTCCAATGCCCCATGCCCTCGCACGCGTGACATGGTGACATCTTTTTCATCCCTTGTACGTCATTTTGAACTACAACAGTATTTAAGTCTGGACCGCGATTCACAAAACCTCGACCTCGACCTCGGCCTCTCGGTTGCACCTGAAACACGCCATTCCCTTGCGGTTGCTGCTGTACCATCTGCTGGATTCCATTCCCTTGCATACCAGCCTGCGCTGCCCTTATCTGCATCACCATCACTTTCTCCTTCAATTTTCTCTGCTTCAGCTCAATCTCGTCACTACAGTATTTCGCACACTGCAACACCTCATCAATCGGCTTCGCTTGCCAACAGATCAAATGATTCTTAATCATCTGACTAACCTCTGGTCTCAGCCCTTCAACAAATCTAAACACAAGATGGTTCATGTCTTTCGGCTCAATAGTCTAAGTGCCACTGTAATTTTGAACGCTTTCAATAACCTCTCATAGTAAGCATGGATTGATTCTTTAATCTCCTGTGAGGTCCGGTTGATTTTCTGTCAATCTGTCACCTTCGGCGACACCTTTTGCTTAAAAAACTCAATCACTTTATGATAGTACTTCATCACCTCCTCAGAGGGCGCTCCGGTCGCCTTATCCCTTGCCGGCTCCTGTGTCGGCCAGTCTACAACTCTCTTGCACTCAAGCCATAAGTCGGGCGGAACAATGATCTCGAACAGGGTATTCAAATCATCCCAGAGACATTTTGCAAGTTTCACAAACCTGTCTGTCTGCTGATACCATTCTATTGGTTTCTCCCTTAACCTGGGATAATCATTTGTGAATGACAAAATGTCTCCCCTAGACCATGGTACATGAATCAGAACCCCTCCAGCTGTTTCTCTCATCAGGAGTATCTTTACTCTCCCAGTGTCTGGTGAGGCTTTAGTCGACCTCGATCCCGGACTGTTGCTTTTCTCCTTATCTCTTTTTCTTTGCCCATCTGCCTTCCAACTTTTCTAGGGCTCCCCAGATCTGAGCACTTTGAAGTGTTTCTTTGAGATGCGCCCTTATTTCAGCCAACCTCATGTGATCAAAATCTTTAGAGTCGAAATCTAGTCTGTAACTTATTTTCAAATGTTTAGTATTCTCAATGTCAATATTGAAGTTGCGCCAACCTCTGATGCACCTTGCCTACTTCTTTAGTAATCTTGGGGCACAGATACATTAACTCTGCTTCTGTGTATGATTCTAATCTGTTTACCCCTATTGTCCCTTTCACTAATTCAGCAGCTTCCACACCCAGCCTTACAAAGTTCAGGCACTCATCTCTTTCTGACCTTTCTGGTTTCTCCGCAGTGACTGCAGTCTTTTGTGAAGTGTAAGTGTTTTCTAACCACTTGTTCAATTGTTGCACCGTAAAACCTTGCAGCGAAATATTCCCTGCATGCATCATTGGCGACTGTGAAGCATTCGTACTCATTGCCTGTGGGGTAAGCACACCTAGCCCTGCCTGTCTCATTGCCTCCAAAGGTGTTTCAACCGGTTTAAGGTCTAACAAAGACCTTGGTCTTTTGACCGATTGCTCTCCCGGGCCATTAACTGGGGAGTTCCTATGGACCCTCCTCTTATTGCATCTTGGGTCATTATTCCCTGATCACACATACCAGGCTTACCTTGTGCATACAATGGTACCGGTGGACCAACAGTAATTGGTAATGATATGGCAGCTGGTGTCTGACCTGGTCCCAAACTCCGCGGAGCGGTAATTCCCAGAGCTTGACTCACTGAGGCTGGGGCAGGTACTAATGGAGGTCCTGCTGCTGGACTATACCCTGGTATCAGCTGTTGCTGCAGCTGGGGCAGCAATTGTGGAGTTGGCTCAATCTGCACTAACCTTGATTTTGTATATATCGGGTCAGGTGGCACTATCAGATTCGTAGTAGTCTCTAGTACTGGGACGTCTGGATAGACTCTATGTATCTGCGGTGGAGGATGCAACTGTATCTGCATGTCTGGCGCAGTGGGTACACTGACACCATTCTGTAGCAAACCCGTATCACTAGTCTGTTCTGTATCAGTAACTCCCTTCTCCTGCATCTTGTTCCCAGGACCCGCACTGGTGCTCGGGACATTGTCGTCTACTGCATAAGGTGGCGGGCGATCATGCAATAACTGATTAAGAAACTCTTCATCGTCTGAGTCATCTTCCTCTATCCAGGACCTCTTAGTCTCTTTAGGCTTATTAGAGTCCTTGTCTGTCTTACAGGTGGCTTTCTTCCCCTGCGTCTCGTCTCCCTGTGCTATTGCTGGAAACAATTTGAGTCCGTCAACTATTCCCTGTCTCTACATTTTGCTCTCATTGTCCCATCTAGCCTCAGCTAAAGTCTTTTCTGCCCTTTTCATTCTCCTCTCGAATTTCTGTTGTCTCTGTTTAATGGCCATTAAATCCCAGACTGCTAATGCCTCGTACTGAGCTGGCCTTGGAGGTGGCTTTTATGCACTTAACATCCACCTCAAATTCTCTAAAATTCTCGTATTGAACGTTCCGTGCTCCGGAAATGCCAAACATCCTTCCTTTTCTGTCAGTTTGCGCCACTGTTTCATCCATAAGCAAGGCGCGACACCCTTTTCCTCCATGACTATATAAGCTGGAGTACCCTCAGGCGGTGTAGGCTCCCCTTCACTCGCCATAATGTATGCGTCTCCTTTCAGAGCGCTCCTAAAAGCTTTGATAAAGTTCATCTTTGCATCTTTTTCTCTTGTCTGTATTTAATCAGAAAGTGACTTTCATTCCCAGGACACTCTTCACCCACCTTTCTCAACCTATTGCCTCTCACGGACGGCAGGCAATCCGTGTGCGACCCCTCTCGGCAACTGACCTATCTCAGCGTGGCACCACTGATGTCACACTCACACACTGCAGCTGACAAAGTCTTGCGGCTCGTCCGCCCTTCACTAGATTCACACCAAACTAATGCAAAATTACTGCGAGCACCTTTAACAACAACAACTCAAATTTGACGGTTTACTCCAGGAAGGGTAACACATTCGCTTCAGAACTTTACAGAGATTTCACTTGAAGCCTCGGCCGCTACTCTCTCCTTCTCAGTTCCCGCACCCGCAAGTAGAAGTCGACCCGAAAATCCTACTCTCAACTTGTCAATGGTTTGTCCTAGTGCACTTTAGGACTTACCAAATCTCCTTCGAAGGTTTCACACATACAATTTGACTCAAACTCGACTAGTCAACCACGCCCGATTAACCGAATTAAACCGCACAAATTACAACATAAACCCAAGTGTCTCCTACACTTGTCAATATACTCCGGAGTCCTAGACCACGACGGGTCCGTACATTAACGACGAACCACGTGGATAATTTTGAACTCAAAGCGCCACACTCATATGAAGTACGCCGACTTCCCTATTCTCATACTGTGGAGTACGCCCACTCCTACTAAAACAACATTACCTGGCCTAAATACACACAAACTTCACAAACCACCTGCAAAATACATAAGCTGAGCATGCGCAAATCCTATACCACACATGCTAAAACGCCAAGAACATCCCCAACTCACTTAGGCAGGCTCCGAGATCCCTGGAAAGTCATGGTGAATTTAGAAACGCATCATACCTCCAATTTGCATTATCTCAGAAAAACAATTTAAACAATAATTCTCCGTCCTAGGGCCCCAAAGGGCCAAACCATCCTCTGCTACCAGAACTGCTAATGCGTCCCTTTATGATAATTTATTACACATCAGGACTCGTTTTAGGCCAATGAATCTTTTGACCCAGTTGAGAGACACCTTAGGACGAGATAGCTAATCAATATGTCAATCAATACGTCAATAATGTCATCAATATTTATCAAAACAATACATTTCCCTTCAGTCAAGGAATCTGAATAGATCAGCTTTGTATTGGTTAGCAAAATCTTCCTAATTTTGGAAGGAGGTAATTTGAAATAATATAACTAAGGATTTTTTGTGTCATGCCTAGAAAAATAAGTAAACTTATCTGAATAACGTTTTGGGCTCCCCACAGGGGGTGTCAAACAGTGTTCCCACTGTGTGTAATTAAGTACCGGTCTGTGTCTAGTGGTACGGTGCAGGTAGTAATGTCCCCAGTTATTATAACAGAACATTTCCCCATAATTCATTGTATGTCTATATACATCATCACGTTCAAACACTGAATAGTCCTTAATTTCAGTTAACATGGACATCCCAATCATCAGATACAACACCAGGTGTAATTACATCTGTGAGAGAAATTTTAAATACATTTGGAATTTGAATGACCTCAGTAGGCCCATATATATCGAATGGAACGTTGTCCCACACAATCCTATCAGGAATTGGCACAGCTGAAATGTTCACAAGGGACAAGTCTCTTCAGGCCTTATGTGAGGAAAGATATGGAGTTAAGACTTCATCCACAAGCTCGACTGAGGAGCGTTCAGGAAGGTAATGAACATTTATGAGCAAAAAGAAAATAGTCACAAAACCAATCCATAGAAACAATGCAAAAACTGTCAAGCAGAACCATAAATAGTTCCATAGGTGTATTAAATCATTATTCTGAAGCTATAGATACACCTTACGTGTCTTTGAAACATTTTCAGTCACTGGAGTGGATGAGTCTGAAGAGTCATCAATGTCGATGAAATAACCAGAGGCAGTCTCTGCAACCACGGGAGCAGGTGCATTACTGGTGGATGGATCCACTTTGCGTGGAGGCTCATACTAAATGGTGTCTTCAGTCTGTGTAGTGTTGGTATAGAAGACAGACAAATCTTGGACAGGTGCTGTGGTTGAAGTGGTGCCTGGAATCAGGAAGAGCTCATTTTCAGCCCTACCCACGATCGAGGAAGTATTTGTAGCATTGTTGGACATTGTTGTGTAGTCCGAAGTAGTGTTGTAATTCCTACTTTGAAGCGGTATATCCTGTTGGGTAGTGAGAGGGAACCGGGAACTACCCAAGGGACCTCTGGATCTACTGTGCAGGATCGGCCACATGGTGAACTTTGACTTCATCAATGGAAACAAATCTGTTTCCTTTGGAACCAGGCAGTGGTGGTAAGATGACTGTTGTAGTACCTTGTACTCCCAGGACTGGGACCGGTGCTCTGTAGGATGGACCGAATTCCTTCTTCACAGCGATCTTCTCACAAACCTGATCCCCAACTTCAGCCAGGGGAAGTTGTTGGTAAATCCCTTATTCTATTGGCTTCTTGCATATCCTGTTGCAATTCCCTAAGGATGCATGTGTGTTCAACTGTCCAGTGTCTGCTAGAAAAATCAGGGCGTATTAAGTCATAGAGTGGCTTGATACGTTGTGCATAGTCAGGAATGTAAGTTCTGCCAAAGTTAAATAAACCAAGTAAAGACTGTAGTTTCTTCAGAGTGTTAGGTGGGTGAAGTTGAGCACATTTCTCTAGAAAGTGCAGGGCCAGGCTCTTCCCCTCGTTTGATAGCTCGTATCCCAGGAACAGTACGCTGAGAAAGGCTGTTTTAATTTTCCTAAAATTGAATTTGTAGCCATGGGCTGCGAATCCTAAGACGATCCGATCGACCCTGGAAAGATGAATGTTGAGGTCGTTATCTGTGAGATAGATGTCATCCATGTAGGACAACGCCTCGGGATCAATATCATGCAATATTGATGTTACTCGAGCTGATAACAGCACTGGGCTGTTCTTGTAGCCTTGGGGCAAACAGCAAAAGCGTTTCTGTGAGCCAAATGAGAATGCACTCAGGTCCCGACTTTCATGTGCTAAGTTTTGGCAGAAAACCTGTTGGAAATATCCAACGTTGTTTTGTATTTTTTATGCACTATATTGTTAATTAGTGCTGTGCTATGTGAATTTTGTATACTGTATGTACATGTATGACTATTAAGGTGTCTGTAATCTAAGACTATTCTGTAGGAGTGGTCTGGTTTTGCAGTGGGGAATAACGGGTTATTCATTGCAGAGACACAGGGCTCATTACTCCCTGGTACTCGAGCTGAGTGAGGATCTAACTCACTGGAGCTGTTGCTTCGTGTTAAACAGGATATTGTGGCTGAGGTTGGGGTGTAGACCTGATGGGTATTAAATGACAAGGAGAGTCCTTGTCCCAACCTACATGATCGCGGTATAACGCAGGTGCCTGCGCCAAAGCCCAATCAACAGCGTAGGCTTGTTTTACTGCTTCGGACAAGATCAGAGAAAGAAGGCAAAATGACATCTTCCCCATGTGGGAGCTACGGGCATGCTCAGGTGGCCAGTTCCTCTTGCCCAGCAGGATATCACAACTAAGTTCATCCAAAAATATCACACCAATAGTACGCTCCACATCTCCCTCTATTTGAATATTGAAATCATAAACCCTGTCGGGTGAGTGAACGCAGCTGCCCGCAGTCTCAACTGCAATGTAATTGCTAGTTGCTGTTGCATCCAGATGATCTTCAGACTCTGGCGACATATCGTGACCTCTGCTGTGCTGTCTAACAGTGTCACTGCCCATGTCTTGTTCTTCAGCAATGTTCTCAAGTGTACTGGCATTTTTAACCGACAGTGCTGCCACTCTTTTCTTTGTAAACTGTGGCTTATGTTGTGGGACTTATCTTCTTTTTTGTCTGAAGACTGTGGTGAGTCTTTCTTCTGTTTCACGTATTCAGGACATCGATCAGGACAGACCCCTCTCTCGCTATGTTTATCCGGTGCGTCCTGAAAGGAACAAGAGGGACGTGAATCAGTATATCTTTCAGGAGCTTTTATATTGTCTCTCTTTCTGAGAATATATCTCCTATCAGAGTTCTCCGGGTGTGGAGAATCAGCTCTCTGATTTCGTTTATCTTTAAATTGTTTTTGTTTATCCCAGTGCTTTTTAGCACCCTCCTGTGTTTGCTTAGTACCTTTCTTAGGGGTGGTATTCTGTAATTCGAGCTTCTTCGGCTTGGCTCCCAAACTATCCCGTCCTATACTGGTATAGGTGTCGGAGATCATTTTCAGCAGCTCTTTCTCCCGGTCCAAATGTGGAATCTCTCGGAGATGCTGGCGTATAGCCAGTGCTACCGCCTCCCCTTTGATATTATTGAGTATGATTGAGGAAACTGCGTCAAAATTACGCATTAATTTCATCCCCAAATTTAGGGCTAGTGCAGCCCCGTTCTCATTCTGTATTTGTTTTAGCACTTCTGGTAAATTGGCAAGTGTCTGGGTACCATATGTGGTAGTATAAATTGCAGCGAAGACTGTACCCCATGTGGCGCAGTCATCCACCGACGGAACCATCCCAAAGGGCAAGCACATTGTGAGAATTCTATGTTTCTCCTGTGGTCCCGTATGGGGAAACACAGCGTCCAGGTGATTTGTTTTCTGGGCTAAACACAATTTTCTCTTGTTCTGTGGGTACCTTACATATGATAGAAATAGAATGAAAAGTTAGTGGACTATTCCCAGTAGTCAATTGGTATCCAGCAGGTGCTGGTGGTGCTGGACGCGCTGGTGTAGTGTTCAATGTACGAATTACGAACTGAACAAGTCATCTGTAAAGCGTTACTAATTCAAGATATAAGTTTTGCAGGTCTACTGCCTGCATATTTTGTATACCTGGGGGAGGTGTATATGTAGCAAACATAGGCCACGTTGGTCCATCATTACCTAAGGGACCTAATCTCACGGGTTGTATTACATGTGGTAGGGTGCCTTCAAACCAGTTCTGATGCTCCTGATAAGTGAGTGATATTTCATGATACTGGTATGCTTGGTACTGTATTGGTACTTTTGCAATTCTGCAGGTGTGGAATGTGAATGTAGTACTGTCTTCCTTGGGGGAATGTACACAGGAATAAAACGTTTCTGTTTGGTAAGCTTCACTAGGTTCCACAATGAATGTAACATCCCGCCCTCTTCTCTTAAGCCATGCACTACCTGATGTAAAGTTAATGCATGTCTAACATTCTAAGGATTGTCTGTGTCGTTAGCCATATTGTATAATGGGTATAAGAGATGGAACACCAAATGGGGAGTAAAGTCCTTTTACGTGTTCGAGCTCGAACAACCTACAGCCTAATTAGGTGGTCCCTGTTCAGCCAAGGAGGATCTTCCCCAAGACCATGGACGTCCCCGTATAATGGTACTTAGGGTACCTGTTGTCTGTGAGACAGTGATAGTCAGGGTATTTGTAAATTAGTGCCTAAACACCATCATTGGTGGTGCCATGTCATAGTTGGACTCTTGCTCTAGGCAAGACTGCTGGTTTAAGAATGACAGCACTTTTTTCTTGTAGGCGACTATGCCAGCCCTACAACAAGTCACAACTGTCGTCCCAACCCTCCTGGCTCACAAGCAGCACCTCACCCAAAACTCAAACAGTAAAAGGTGATTTGTGGCAGCTTTTAAGCATGGACTCAGGAGTGTGACATCTCAGGGAGTGTCGTGGTTAAACAGAGATTACCCCTTTCTCACATTAACATGTCCCAATCAAACACAGGCAATGAAGAAGATGCAATAAAGTTTCAATAGATTTTATTTTAGCAAAGCTGCAATCTGCAATAAGTTGCATGGGCTGCAATGATTAGGATAATGAACAGTGCACAAAAAAGAATGGTAAAGATAAGAGTCATTAATACTAAGACCCCCACCACCTTGCAATAACATAGAAAAACATAAAGTATTGGATATGTACTAATACACTAAGGTCATGTACCTAATCTCTAGCCTAGAAGAGAGCTAGGCATGTTAAACCTAATCTGCCAATGTCATGTCCATGAGAAGAGCCCCCAACCCTTGTTACCTTGGAATGAGGTCTCTAGCTGAGACTCCGTAGGGACACAAAGACTGGTCAGCATCAAGGTGAAGTGCAGCATTGATAGCAGCGATGGCATCTGGTTGGAATCCCTCTGACTATCTGTTTAAGTGAGGAATATTTAAGCAGATCTGCTTGGACCCCTGACGTATGTCTGTTCCCAAACAATAGATAACAAGGCATGCTTGGGATGGTAATTTCTATAAACAATTCTCTCAAAAGCGTGAAGAGGAAAAGTACCTCAAGTGAACACCTACAGTTTGTTTATCTTTGTCACTTGATATTGACGCCTTAGTGCAGTGGCACTGATAACGCAAACTAAAACATGGGCCTAACTAAAAACAAGGCAGCCATCTTAAAAGATTTAATTAAATAAATGAGCTAAAACAGAGCAAGCTAAGTAGGGTAAAAGTCACTAGGTGACGGGCACGAGTCTGCAAGCCAAAGGCTAAGCTAACTCCTGTAACCCAGTAAAACAAACTAGGATTCCATATACCTCGCTCTGCACTGCTCTCTCTCAGCTGCCTTGCTCCCACCCTTCCTTCCTTGGTTTGGATTCTTTTTACCAAGTGTGCCTGCCAGGTGTGTTTATTTAATTACTTGTTTGCTGAGTTGCCCAAACTCCACCTGAAGGTAGTGGAGACTTTACATAAGGACCAGCTACATTACACAATGATATATTCATTTTTTGTAGGCATGGTGGGATTAAGTGATGTTGAGCCAACACTGTGACTCGAGCCCAGGTCCTCGGTTCCAAAGTCGACAGCTCTAGTCGTGGTGCTACACCTTCTCCGTTTCCGTGGAGCACATGAGGCATTCCCATTCATTTAACTGTTACAGTGCGTGCAGCATGTCACGCTTCATGTTTACCTCCTCCATTTTTTTTTTAATTACTTGTTCAAACCTGTTATTGTTTAACGGTAGGGAACTTCGCACATGTGAGCGACCTGTGTCACATGACCACCACAGATGCTTACACAAAACTGCACACACACTTGCAGGTTGTACTTTTAAAGTAGACGCATCAAGCAAAAGACACTCAGGGGGTGATTCTAACCCTGGCGGTCGGTGATAAAGCGGCGGCCAATCCGCCAACAGGCCGGCGGTCGAAAAATTGGAATTCTGACCCTGGCGGGAACCGCCAACACAGCCCGCCACATTAACACTCCGACCGCCGCGGCGGTGCAGACAAACAGCGTGGCGGTCACCGCCAACAGGCAGGCGGCAGACAATGTACCGCCCACAGTATCACAACTCACCAATCCGCCACCTTTTCCGGGGCAGGAGCCCCGCCGATAAAAACAGGGCAGAAACAGACTACGAACGGGAAAACGCGCACCAAAACACACTCCACGAGGAAGGAGGACAGCATGGAACCCGAATTAAACATCCTACCTGCTCTCATCTACCTTCTCATCTACCACGAGTACGAACGCCGGCGCAGACGACAACGGTGAGTACTGCACCTACGACACACGGGAGGGGGGAGGAGTGAAGCTTACGGCACACACATATGCGACCCCCACCCCTCCAAACTATGTACACACTAATGCAGAGCAACAATGCACGGTGACACCACCCAAACCCCCCTTAAAAATGCAAAGACAGAATTAAATTTGGACGAAAATTTTATATAAAAAATAGACTTTGATATGGAGCGGTCAACTATGCAAAATATCCATAACAAAATGATACTATATACACTGCCATGGAGAACCGAGGCAATTAGTCCTGTACATGAAAGTTAAATGGAACAGTCCGTGGGCTACAGTGTAGCGACACAAGGGCAAAGCCCACACAGGAGACCTGAGTCCTTTGGAGAGAACACTGCAGGGGCATCTGATGAAAAAACTACAGGCACCTCAGGGGGAAGGGAAGGGGGAGGCACCACAGCCACATGAGTCCACGACGCCAGATCCACGAAGGGGCCACCATGCCCATTGATGTATCCTGGGGAGTGCAAAGCCACAGTCTCTCAAGTCTCTACAGTGGGTGGGTTGCCCACTTTACCATCCTGGGGAGTGCAAAGCCACAGTCTCTCAAGTCTCTACAGTGGGTGGGTTGCCCACTGTACCATCCTGGGGAGTGCAAAGCCACAGTCTCTCAAGTCTCTACAGTGGGTGGGTTGCCCACTGTACCATCCTGGGGAGTGCAAAGCCACAGTCTCTCAAGTCTCTACAGTGGGTGGGTTGCCCACTGTACCATCCTGGGGAGTTCAAAGCCACAGTCTCTCAAGTCTCTACAGTGGGTGGGTTGCCCACTGTACCATCCTGGGGAGTGCAAAGCCATAGTCTCACAAGTCTCTACAATGGGTGGGTTGTCCACTTCACCATCCTGGGGAGTGCAAAGCCACAGTCTCTCAAGTCTCTACAGTGGGTGGGTTGCCCACTGTACCATCCTGGGGAGTGCAAAGCCACAGTCTCTCAAGTCTCTACAGTGGGTGGGTTGCCCACTGTACCATCCTGGGGAGTGCAAAGCCACAGTCCATCTGGTGGATGACAGTCTCCACTGCTCAAGGAGGAGGCATGGTGGGCACAGTGAACCATAAACAGTGCTTGACAGGAAGGGCCCAGCGGAGCGGTGCTTGAGACGGCGGTGCCCAGCGGAGCGGTGCTTGAGATGAAGGGCCCAGCGGAGCGGTGCTTGAGACGGTGGGGCCCAGCGGAGCGGTGCTTGAGATGAAGGGCCCAGCGGAGCGGTGCTTGAGATGAAGGGCCCAGCGGAGCGGTGCTTGAGACAGCGGGGCCCAGCGGAGCGGTGCTTGAGACGGCGGTGCCCAGCGGAGCGGTGCTTGAGATGAAGGGCCCAGCGGAGCGGTGCTTGAGATGAAGGGCCCAGCGGAGCGGTGCTTGAGACGGCGGTGCCCAGCGGAGCGGTGCTTGAGACGGTGGTGCCCAGCGGAGCGGTGCTTGAGACGGCGGTGCACAGCGGAGCGGTGCTTGAGATGAAGTGCCCAGCGGAGCGGTGCTTGAGACGGCGGGGCCCAGCGGAGCGGTGCTTGAGATGAAGGGCCCAGCGGAGCGGTGCTTGAGACGGCGGGGCCCAGCGGAGCGATCCTCTTCTGCACGGCGGGCCCTGTTCAGCGGTGCTCTTCTGCACGGTGGGCCCTGTTCAGCGGTGCCTATCTTCACGGCGGGCCCTGTTCAGCGGTGCCTATCTTCACGGCGGGCCCTGTTCAGCGGTGCTCTTCTGCACGGCGGGCACTGTTCAGCGGTGCCTATCTTCACGGCGGGCCCTGTTCAGCGGTGCCTATCTTCACGGCGGGCCCTGTTCAGCGGTGCTCTTCTGCACGGCGGGCCCTGTTCAGCGGTGCCTATCTTCACGGCGGGCCCTGGTCAGCGGTGCCTCCCTTCACGGCGGGCCCTGTTCAGCGGTGCTCTTCTGCACGGCGGGCCCTGTTCAGCGGTGCTCTTCTGCAAGGCGGGCCCTGTTCAGCGGTGCCTATCTTCACGGCGGGCCCTGTTCAGCGGTGCCTATCTTCACGGCGGGGCCCAGCGGAGCGGTGCTCTTCTGCAAGGCGGGCCCTGTTCAGCGGTGCTCTTCTGCACGGCGGGCCCTGTTCAGCGGTGCCTATCTTCACGGCGGGCCCTGTTCAGCGGTGCCTATCTTCACGGCGGGGCCCAGCGGAGCGGTCCTCTTCTGCACGGCGGGCCCTGTTCAGCGGTGCTCTTCTGCACTGCGGGCCCTGTTCAGCGGTGCCTATCTTCACGGCGGGCCCTGTTCAGCGGTGCCTATCTTCACGGCGGGCCCTGTTCAGCGGTGCTCTTCTGCACGGCGGGCCCTGTTCAGAGGTGCTCTTCTGCACGGCGGGCCCTGTTCAGCGGTGCCTATCTTCACGGCGGGCCCTGTTCAGCGGTGCACATCCAGTAGGTCAAGGGAGCCAGACCTGGCCTGGACTCCCTGCTCAGTCGCCCTCCGACCGTGATGCTTCTGGACCCTTCGGGGACGGAGTCCTGGGCCCTTTGGTGTCCTCCTTTCCAGCTGGGATGTGGCATGTGGGGCCCACCTGCTCCGCGCTCCTGCTGCCTGACTTCTCCGCCCTGCTGCCCTTACGCTCCTTAGATGGGGCTCTCGGGCCCTTGCCTCCCCTAGATGATGTGGCTGGTGAAGTGGGCGAACTTTGCTCCTTGGGGGCAGCCGTGTCAGTCCTCGCACGGCGGCCCTTGTGTTTCCTGGTCCTCTTGCCGGGGGGGGGGGCTGGATGTGTCCTTGCTGCTGATTGAGGTGTCACTGCTGGCAAAGGGTGGACTCCAGAACCCATGCACAACAGTGACACCCGAAGCTGGGCTGGTGGTGGCTGTTGTGCTCTTGGGACTCTTTGCAGATGGAGGGGGTAGGTCATCGGAGGGAAAGAGGTCAAGATTCGCCAGGAAAAGTTTTTTAGGGCCAAGGTAAAGGGTAGGAGAAGTGGTGATGGGAGTGGAGGAAGAGGATGTGGTTGTAGGAGAGTCAGGTGTGCTGTCATTGGGTGAAGGTGCTGGTGCTGTAGGCTGTCGTGAGGTGGATGTCTGTTGGGTGGGTGGCTGCCTGCGTTTGTGTGTCTTGGAAGAGGGGGTGACAGACACAGTGGGAGAGGACACAGGGGACGTGTAAATGGCAGTGGGGGTGGTGACTGCACGCGTGCGGACTGTACAGGAGGGTGTGGTGGTGATGGAAGCACTGGCTGATGTTGGTGTGCATGCAGGTGTGAGTGTAGACGTCACAGGGAGGGAGGAGGGAGACGAGGAGGAGGGGGACACAGGGGTGGCAGTGACTGTTGGAATGTCTGCATCTGGGTGTTGCTTGGGTGAGTGTTTGTGGGATCTGTGGTGCTTGTGTCTGGATGAGCTGCCCTTGGGTGTTGAGGTGTGTGCAGGCTGGTCAGATGGTGTGGATGGGATAGGCTGAGGAACAGGAGACAGAGGCAGGCTGGAGGCAGTCAGAAGAGGGAGGCTGGAAACAGGGACAATGGCTGCCGTCAGTGCTGAGGCCAGAGCAGTGAACGATCGTTGATGGGCAGCCTGACCCGAATGAATGCCCTCCAGGTAGGCATTGCTCCGATGCACCTCCCTTTCTACCCCCTGGATGGCATTCAAAAGGGTAGTCTGCCCAACAATGAGCGTCCTCACAAGGTCAATGAGCTCCACACTGAGGGCAGCAGGGGTGACAGGGGCTGAGGTGCCTGGGGCGAAGGAGACGCCCGCCTTCCTGGGCGAGCGGGCACGGAGCGTAGGCTGAGGGGCTGCAGGGAGGGCGGGGCTGGTGCGCTGGGTGGCGGCTGTACCTGTAGAGGCGGGGGGCCTGGATATTGCCGCCACCGCTAGGGAGCACCCATCCGAGGACGTGTCTGTGTCGCTGCTCTCACCACCGGTCCCCGTTGTGGTGCTCCCCTCGCCCTCCGGATCACTGGTGCCCTCGGTGTCTGTTCCTGGGCCCACCGGGGCCTTGTGACTTGCAGCTCCCTCGTGCTCCAATGCCAAATCTCCTCCGCCTGATGATGCTAATGCACACATGCACAAGAAGATGAAGAAGAAGGGTGGGGGGAGAAAAAAGAAGACCAGGTTGAGTGCATGCAATGTCAACACCGTTGGCGGAGAGGACAGACACAGGAGCCTCATGCACTAAGCCGCGCATTCGGGGTACACTACTCAGTACTTCTGACTAAGACAACAGGTCAAGAGACGACAAACGTGCACATGTGTGAGGCTGGACCATCAATAGCTGTACTTGTCACCCTACAGAGGTGGGGGCCGGGAGCACAGGGCCATGCCTAAGGGAGAGGACTACACTACAGAAAGCGCCCTGGCCTAATGTCACCCACAACCCTCCTCCCCCACCCAGACGCCTCCACTGCGCAGAAAGATAGCAGAATGTGCTGATACTCACCCCCTTGTGTCTGCTGTGATGCTCTCAAGCGCACATCTAAATCAGGGTAGGCCACCGCCAGGATCCGGGACATCAGGGGGGTCAGGGTACGACTGGCACCCCTCCTAGGTTGGGAGGCCATCCCCAGCAGTGACTCGGCGGTCTTCCTGGTTCCGCGGCGGATGTCCTCCCACCTCTTGCGGCAGTGGGTGCCCCGTCTGACGTGGACCCCCAGGGCCCGGACTTCCTTGGCGATGGCACGCCAAATCTCGACTTTCTGATGGGCGCTGACCTATGTGACATGTACAGGGTGGGAAGGAAACATTCATCAACTTACTGCATGTTAGATGTGATTGGCCCCCCCTCCCCAACCTTGCCATATGGCACATGCTCTCATCTGTCGTGCGTTGCACTCCTCATTCGCCCCCCACCCCACCAACTTACATCCACCCCACTCCACACAGGCATCGCCCATTCCATGTGCACCCAGTGTACTTACCTGTTGGTCTGGAGGACCGTAGAGTAACGCATACTGGGGGAGGACCCCATCCACGAGCTTCTCCAACTCTTCAGACATGAAAGCAGGGGCCCTTTCCCCAGTCGCAGCAGCCATTGTCACTTCCAGACCGAGGTCACAGCAGCACTTGCAGTATAGGTCCTCTCCTGTGGATGATCAGGTCTCGAGTGATTAGGCAGATAGAAAATGGCGGTCACGCCCGCGGCGGTGCGTACCGCGGCGGTGCGTACCGCTACCGCCGGCGCACCTCGTCATTGGCTCCTGAAACCCATAGGCTTCAATGTAAACCAATGCGGCTCCGTGTAGCGGTCTTCGACCGCCTACCGCCACGGTGTGCTCCGCCAGCGCATTGACCTCACATCCCATTGTCCCACTTCACAGGTCAGGCAGCCGCCATTTCAAGGGCCCACATGGCATAATTTCTACTGCGACACACAGGCCTAGGCCTTGCATTGCCACACATACACGCCTCTCAAAACATAGATAACCGTGTGCTATGCAAGCTGTGGTGAACGTACCAGTGATTAGCTTGACTCTGTGCTCCATGTTGTCATTCCTAGGCACCGTCCGCTGGGACTTGCGAGGAGAAGGATGAATCCTCGCGTGTACCGACCGCTGGTGGACCTGTCGACAATGGAAGAACGCCACATCATACTACGATACCGACTTGACCGTGCCACTATCCATGAACTGTGTGCCCAGCTGGAGCCAGCCCTGATGTCCCCCATCCGCCAACCCACAGGAATTCCCCCTCTGGTGCAGGTTCTGTCAGTCCTCCATTTTCTTGCAAGTGGCTCATTCCAGACAACAGTGGCCATGTCATCTGGAATGTCTCAGCCTATGTTTTCAAAAGTTTTGTCTAGAGTGTTGTCTGCCCTGACGAAACACATGCGGAGTTACATTATATTCCCTGAGGAGGTTGATTTGGCCACTGTGAAGGGTGATTTTTATGCCCTTGGACATATTCCCAACATCATTGGTGCCATTGATGGGACCCATGTAGCCTTAGTCCCCCCAAAAGACGATGAGCAGGTGTACAGAAACAGGAAAAGTTACCATTCTATGAACGTCCAGGTGGTCTGTTTGGCTGACCAGTACATCTCCCATGTGAATGCCATGTTCCCTTGGTCAGTGCATGACGCGTATGTGATGCGTAATAGCAGCATCCCTTATGTGATGGAACAGCTACAGAGATAATGTGTGTGGCTAATAGGTGACTCTGGTTACCCCAACCTGCCTTGGCTATTGACCCCAGTGAGGAATCCCCGGACCAGGGCTGAGGAACGGTACAATGAGGCCCATGGGTGAACTAGGAGGATCATAGAAAGGACCTTTGGCCTCCTGAAGGCCAGGTTTAGGTGCCTGCATATGACAGGGGGATCCCTGATGTACTCACCAAAGAAGGTGTGCCAGATCATCGTGGCCTGCTGTATGCTTCACAATCTGGCATTGCGACGTCAGGTGCCTTTCCTGCAGGAGGATGGTCCAGATGGTGGTGTTGAAGCAGCTGTGGAGCCTGCGGAGAGTGAAGAGGAGGAAGACTCAGAGGACGACACAGACAACAGGGACAGAGTTATCCAACAGTATTTTCAGTAGCACACAGGTAAGAATCACCCACGCCATTTTACTTTTCCTGAAAGCCTCCTGCTTCTCAACTTTGTCTATGACCCCCCAGTTCTTTTAAAATGATGTTTGATTTTCCCTTCCCTTTTCAGTGCTGTATGACCCACTGCGTGACTTCTGCTTGTTTAGCCCATGGACTGATGCTTATTGATCTCGGTATGTGTTCAGCACAAAGTTAACAGAACATAATTGATCGGTAATGTGTTATACATTTGTAAATAATACAGCCTGACTCCTGTTTGATTTCAGTGCATTGAGTGATTTATTTTTTGTGCTAGATAATGGTACATGATATAAACACGGTGATGGGTGGGGGTGGAGTAATGGCCATGGCAGAGTCCAGTTCTCAGTCTCACAGGTGCATTGTCCATATGCCTGTGGAAGGATGGAGCAGGGGCAGTTCAAGGTTGGACAGGGTGGCAATGTGGGACAGTGGGATGACTTCAGGGGGTATCTCATGCTGGCGGGGGTCTTGACATCCTACTCTGTCGATTTTTTTGATCTCAGGCTCCTCTTGCGGGGTGGTTGTTCTTCAGCAGGAGGTGGGGTTCTGGTGGCCTGTCGTTGTGGTGGGGCCTCCTGTCCACTAGCGCCGGCGGAGGTGGTAGGCTGTTCCTGGCTAGTGACAGGGACCCTGTGTGGTGCCACATGGTCCCGCAACGTGTCTTCTATCCGGTTGAGGGCCTGGACTATGCTCCCCATAGCGGTAGAGATGTTGGTGAGTTGATTGGTGAACCCCATGTAGCGTTCCTCCTGCTGTGCCTGGATCTCCTGGAACCTGGCCAGTACCGTCGCGATCGTCTCTTGGGAGTGGTGGTAGGCTGCCATGATGGTGGTGAGGGCCTCTTGGAGAGTGGGTTCCCTGGGCCTCTCCTCCCCCCCCTGTTGCACAGCAGCCCTCCGAGTTGCCCTGTTTCCCCCGGTCTCTGTCCCCTGGACGGTGTGCCCACTACCACTGCCCCCAGGTCCCTGTTGTTGTTGGGGTGGTGGGTTAGCCTGGGTGACCTGTAGTGGCAGACACACCGCTGATTGACCTGTCCTAGAGACAGAGGCATGGGCCCGCTGGGTGGGAGCTGTGCTGTTGGTCCCAGAGGGGGTTGGGTCTGCTGTGGCCTGTGTGTGGGGAACCGACTGTCCAGAGGTCCCCGATGGTCCGGGCTGGTCATCAGGTTCCAGGTCGACAGAGCTGCTGTCATCACTGGGGGCCTCTTCCGGGGGGGGGGATGGACATTTCTGGACCCTCCTGGCCGGTGTGTTGGCGTTCGGGTCCTGCATGGGGTAAGAGAGTATGGTTATTGTTTCTGTGTGTGCTATTGCGTGCCATTTATGGGTGCCCTTGTCCCCCCAGTGCTGTCATTCCCTTGGGGGAGGTGTTGTGGGGGTGTTTTTTGGGGGGGGGTATGTGCAGTGGTCATGCTTAGGTGATGGGTGTCCATAGTTTGTGGTGGCATGCAGGGGTTGGTGTTGGGTGGGTTGTGCTGGAGAGACATTCTCAGGGAGGATGTGTGATGGGGGGTTGGGGGTGAGGGTGGTGGTGGGGGTTAGCATGCTGGGGGGGGGGGGGTGAAGTAGTTGAGATTGTACTTACCAGAGTCCATTCCTCTGTGTACTCCAGCGAGGCCATCAGGATGCAGGATGTTTAGTACCTCTTGCTCCCATGCTGTGAATTCGGGTGGAGTGGGTGGGGGTCCCCCGCCAGTCTTCTGCACTGCGATGTTGTGTCGCGAGACCATCGAGCACACCTTTCCCCTTAAGTCGTTCCAGCGTTTGCGGATGTCGTCTCGATTTCTGGGATGCTGTCCCACCGCGTTGACCCTGTCCACGATCCGCTGCCACAGCTCCGCCTTCCTGGCTATAGTGGTGTGCTGCACCTGTGAGCCGAAGAGCTGGGGTTCAACTCTTATGATTTCCTCCACCATGACCCGGAGTTCTTGGTCCGAAAAGCGTGGGTGCCTTTGGGGTGCCATGGGGTGGTGTGGATGAGGTGTGGGGTGGTGTATATGGTGATGAGTGTGTTGGTGTGTGGTGCTTTGTGCTTCTATGTGGTGTGTGTGATGGTGTAGTGTGCCTCTGTGTGATGTAGCTCTCTATTCTGTGATGTGTCTCTCTCTCCTTCGTCTCTGATCTTCGGTCGTAGGGGTTTGTGGGTGATGTGGGTGTGTGTTTTATAGTTGATTGGATGTGTGGGAGTGTTGTTGGTATGTGTGTCAGGTGTGTGTATTTCAAATTGTCCAATGTGGCAGTGTTTTGGAGCTGTGTGTGTATTTTGACCGCAGCGGTGTGTACCGCCAATGGAATACCGCGGTTGAAAGACCGCCGCGTGGATTCGTGGGTCAGAATGGCATGGGCGTGTTTGTGTTGGCGTGGCGGTGGAGGTTTGGTCATCTCCAGTTTTCCGCGGCCCGCTGATGAGGCGGCCTTCCTTGGATGTCGGGTTTTTGGCGGATTCACAGTTGGTGGTCAGAATGACCGTGGCGGTTTACCGCGGCCGCGGCGGTAGTATGGCGGAGTTCTGACCGGCGGTATAGGCCTTTTACCGCCAAGGTCAGAATGACCCCCTCAGTTTGGTCTATTAATACTGTAGATATAGTGACTGATATAAAGCCATGTGATTTTGAACATGTGATCTTAAAGACACCATAGTTTGTGGAAAATATTTCTGTTTGAAATGAAACCACGTTTGTTGTCAATAAAAAATAGGCCTTCGTGGGTCTTTCTAGATCAAATGAGGCGATGGTATGTGAGTTTGTGTGTTGGGTAAAGTAGGAATCTCCTAAGTACAATCTTTGGCCCTCATTATGAACACGGTGAGATTTCCTGCAGTGTTCAGGCTGGCGGTCTAAACATAGACCGCCAGCCCGTTGAAGACCCCGCCGGCCGAAGAATCAACATTCTGCTAGGCTTGAACATTGCTGACAGATCCACATGGAGCCGTCGTCAATGCAGTAGTGCTGGCAGGGAAACTGCCAGGGAAAGCCTGGTGGGCACAGGTTATCTGGCAGGCAGCGCTACTTGCAGCGCTGCCCTTTCGGATAAGGAACTCTGCCATCGTCAGGCTGCCTGGTGGCGGTGGCCTGTCAGTGGCGGAGCTCCGCCTGTGGCGGTCTCACCATGAACATTATATGACGGTCCGGACCCCCATGCCGGTGGCGGTAATTGCCACCACCTCCGGCATGGCGGTCCGGACCGCCATGTTCATAATGACCACCTTTAACTCTCTGCAAACCGATGTTGTCTGAGCCTGAGTACGTCTTTAGTGCCTGCATTTCTGCTCTGAAACAGACTGAGACAAATGAGTGTTAAGCAAACTTAGTGAGAGGCCTGCTAACGTCCGCTTTCCAAGCACCTACAAGCTGCTGCCTGCAACATTGATTCAGATTATGAACCCTTGGGCGAGGTGCTTCCCAAAGAAAATGCGCCAAACTGTCAAGATGGTCTTTCCACCGGCAACCCACAGGCTACTCTTAATTTTTTTTTTTATCTTTGATGTATTTCAGCCTTCTTTAATCATCTTACTGGAACCTGGCTGCTGCTTTAGCATTTGATATTAAATACACAAAGTATAATTCCCTTTATTTTTAGAAATGAATGCTGGAAGATTATCATTCTGTTGGAATTTTTACAAAGTAGCGTGGAAGATTTAAATTAGGATATTAAATGACAACATTTTCATTTTTTGCAGCAGATAGAGGAAGCATGTAAATTGAAGTGCTTTAGTCATATGCAGGGCCACTGGAATTATGTGGCAGGAAAAGACCAAATTATGAGGCAGGGTTGACCAATTTATGTGGTAAGAAATGTCCAGTTATGAATTTAGAACACCAATAGTTCTAACTCAAGCATTTTGCTTGACCTTTTGCATTGCTTGTTTTAGAAGCTAGTTCTAATCATGACTGAGCGAAGTCTGGGTTTACCCATTCTATAGCACTGAATTGGCCCTTGTAGCAGTTGTGGACACACTTCAGTGGATTTTAGACAAGGGGCTGAAGGGGGCTGCACAGCTTTCATTCTTCTCGATCTGTCTGCTGCCATTGACACTAGCTTCCATGAGGTGCTTATATCTTGATTACATGAGAGTTATATCAAAGATTCTGCTTTGAAATGGCATACTGCCTACTTAACCATTAGGACGTTAGCTGTAAGAGTAGCCTCCGTCTCGTCCCACAATAAGGTTGTAAAACCTGGAGTCCCCAGGGAATCTTTATTAAGCACTACCCTCTTTAATATACACATGGTTGCTTTAGTCAAATAAATTCAATATTGTATTTGTTATTTTTAATTACAGACCCACGTGATGCCATTTTATTGTTAGGTTGGACGGTCTTGCTGAACTCAATCAAGCTGGGAATTGCCCTTCTGAATTTGCTACTTGAATGCATCATTAATTCCCTTACACTCAACACTGACAAAAGAGAAGTGTTGGTATTCAGACATTGAAGTACCATATGTTCATAAGCTTGGTGGTCATCAAAACTGGTGGCTCTGCCTTCTTTAAGCACCCACTTGACTCTGCTTTGGACCACAATGTGGTGTGATCTCTTCCTCTGGGAAAGTAAGATGGGGTTCAGTGCATGTCATCTTTTGGCCGCTAAATTATCAAACACTATTTCCTGCTCGCTAAAGGCTATGCCTAGCCATTTCAGTTCAGAAGATCTATAAAAGCACTTCTATTTGATTATTCCACACTCTCATAAACAGCTAGACCCAAGGGCAACTTTTGTCTTTTTAATGAAAACTTTAGACATGCATTCAACTGACACTTTCAACGTATGCCTAAACCACAGCGGACTTCTACCAAGATCTATCTATCATCAATATCTGGCACCTTACAGTTCTATGTACCCAGATAAATAGATGCACACAGTTTGTCCCACATATTGGAAACTGGAAAGAATTTATTAAGGAAGGGAAAGCAGAGCCAATTAGTACACAACATCACCAAGAGGCATGAACAGAGGCAGTATAGTTAGAGTGAAATATTTTTAATAGTACTGCTGCTGTCACTTGAGTTTTTTTTCTTAATGCTGCTGTACATCCGTATCACTCCACGATGGGCATGTAAATAACCCTCCGCGTAGAAAACAAAACTGCAAATTCACATACACTATCAGATGTGCTTTGTATACAAAGACTCTCCTTTGTAGTAGGTATGGATAATATGTTTAGGTTGAAGCCTACCAGACTAAACAGCTGTCTGGTTTTCCTAAAGACATCTTAGGGACATTCGGAAAGCTTCCCTTGGAATGCATTCCCACCATTGCTTACCATTGCCTTTGTGGTTCTTAACTCAGATTTGCATCCTTTCTATGTGCTGGCTTTATTTGCTTTAAGCTGTCCAGCTTGAGTTTACCCCTTCAGTGGAGCATAGCCTGTGTACCAGGGCCCCATTGTTCTCTTCCACCCGTTCTCCTTTCTGTAAACAGGCATTTAAATTATGTTCTTATCTTTTCACATTTGCTGTGCAATCAGAGACAGAGGTCAAATGTCTTCTAAGAGAGTTTGGTGTTTACTTTTCTTTCTCTGACTTCAAAACTAGAGGATTTATGTGACAATTATGGTGGGTAATGGAGGTGTGCTGGAGGAAGGCTGTACAATGTTATTTGTTTTCTAGCATACAACAAAACTTAAATGTCTGTAAATGACCTGTGCAGATATTTCACCAGCTAGGAAAGTAAAAACGAAGCATGTTTTTGGTCATTTTTAAGCATGGTGAAAACAAATATTTTTAATACAATCAAAACAAATCAATACGCTTGGTGATGACATTTCCACATATTATAATTTGTGCACTATATAGTATCAGTAAAACTGTGTGTTTGTGCAAATGTAATGGTCATTTCAATTGAAAATGTGTTGTCTTTAATGGCAGTGTGCTACCACAGCAAGCATACTCCACCTTACGCCACTCTTCTCTACTCTCCCCCACTATACCCTACTGCACTCTGCACCACTCCATTCTGCGTCCCTGCACTCTACTGTGCATCACTCGATTCTGCTCCTCTCTGCTCTACTGTGCCCACTGTATGCTACTGCACTCTACACCACTCCAGTCTAGGCCACACCACTCTACTATACACAATTCCACTCTTCACCACCCCACTCTGCAACATTGCACTTTACGCCCTGCACTCTACCCAATGTACTCTACTGTGTACCACTCCACTACATGCCAATACAATGAATACAAATCCGCTTTACGCCACTGTAGGAAGTTGGCTCTGTATACTGTATACTATCTCAAAGTGAGAGATAGTGTGCACAGAGTCCAAGGGTCCCCTTAGAGGTTGATAGTGGCAAAATTAGATAATACTAATACTCTATCTTGTGGTAGCGTGTCGATCAGTAGGCTTATCGGAGGGTAGTGTTAAGCATTTGTTGTACACACAAGGCAATAAATGAGGAACACACACTCAAAGACTTAACTCCAGGCCAATAGGTTTTTATATAGAAAAATATTGTTTCTTAATTTATTTTTAGAACCACAAGATTCAAATTTTAGGTAAGTACATACATTGCAAGGTACTTCACACAGGTAAGTATTGAACTTTGATTTAAAACAGTAGTACACACAGTTTTGGCTAAAATGGCAAATAGCTATTTTAAAAGTGGACGCTGCAAAAATCAACAGTTCCTGGGGGAGATACGTAATAATTAGTTTTTCAGGTAAGTAACGTACTTACACAGTCAGTCTCCTGGGCCTCGGCAGCCCATCGTTGGGGGTTCAAGGCAGCACCAAAGCCACTGCACCAGCAACATAGGGCCGGTTAGGTGCAGAGGTCAAAGGAGGTCCCAAAACACATAGGCACCTATGGAGAACAGGGGTGCTCTGGTTTCAGTCTGCTAGCAGGTAAGTACCTGCGTCCTCGAGGAGCGGAACAGGGGGGTTTTGTAGAGCACTGGGGGGGACACACACAAGCACACAAAACACACCCTCAGCGGCACAGGGGCCGCCAGGTGCAGTGTGCAAAGTAAGCGTTGGGTTTTGCATTGAAAACAATGGAGGGACCCGGGGGTCACTCTGGCGATGCAGGCCAGCCACCGACTATGCTAGGATGAGGGCTGCCTACTGGTCACTCCTGCTCTGGTAGGTGGTTCCTGTCGGTCCTGGGGGCTGCGGGTGCAGTGCTTGGTCCAGGCGGCGGGTTCCTTTGTTACCAGGCAGGTGCGGTCAGGGGGAGCCTCTGGATCCTCTATGCAGGTGTCGCTGTGGGGGTGCAGGGAGGTCGACTCAGGGTGTCCACGTCGTTGGAGTCGCCTGGGAGTCCTCTCTGCAGTGTTGGTTTCTCCAAACTCAAGCCGGAGGCGCCGTGTGCAGAGTGTGAAGACTCACGCTTCTGACGGGAAGTGAGAGTCTCTTTAAAGTTGGTTTCTTGTTGCTGTTTTGTAGTTGTTTCTGGACAAAGCCACTGTACTCTGGAGGTTCATGGTCCATTAGGTGCAGGTCAGTCCTCTGAGTCCTCAGTGGTTGCTGGTCCCACTGCATGCGTCGCTGTGCAGGTTCTTTCAGTCTGGAGGCAGGCCGGTAGGGCTGGGGCCAAGTCAGTTGTCGTCTCCGACGTCTCCTCGGGTCTCTCAGGTCAGCAGTCCTTCTTTCTTCAGGTTGCAGGAATCTGATTTCCTGGGTTCAGGGTCACCCCTAAATACTAAATTTAGAGGTGTGTTTAGGTCTGGAGGGCAGTAGCCAGTGGCTACTGCCCTGGAGGGTGGCTACACCCTCTTTGTGCCTTCTCCCTGAGGGGAGGAGGGCACATCCCTATTCCTATTGGGGGAATCCTCCAAAACCAAGATGGAGGATTTCTTAAGGCAGGGGTCACCTCTGCTCAGGACACCTTAGGGGCTGTCCCGACTGACGGGTTTCTCATTATCTCCTCTGGACTTGCCGCCAAAAGTGGGGGCTGTGTCCGGAGGGGCGAGCATTTCCACTAGCTGGGATGCCCTGGGAAGCCTTTGAGGCTCACCGCCAGGTGTCACAGTTCCTGCAGGGGGAGTTGAGAAGCACCTCCACCCAGTGCAGGCTTTGTTCCTGGCCACAGAGTGAAAAAGGCACTCACCCCATGTGGCCAGAAACTCGTCTGGTTGTGGCAGGCTAGCAGGAACTGGTCAGCCTAGCACTAGGAATTGGACTGGTATACAGGGGGCATCTCTAAGATGCCCTCTGTGTGCATTTTTCAATAAATCCCACACTGGCATCAGTGTGGATTTATTGTGCTGAGAAGTTTGATACCAAACTTCCCAGATTTCAATGTAGCCATTATGGAACTATCGAGTTCATAATTGACAGACTCTCAGACCATATATTCTTTATGGTTACCCTGCACTTACAATGTCTAAGGTTTGGCTTAGACAATGTAGGGGCATTGTGCTCATGCAACTATGCCCTCACCTGTGGTATAGTGTGGTATAGTGCACCCTGCCTTAGGGCTGTAAGGCCTGCTAGAGGGGTGACTTACCTATGCCACAGGCAGTGGGTTGAGGGCATGGCACTCTGAGGGGAGTGCCATGTCGACTTAGTGATTTTCTCCCCACCAGCACACACAAGCTGTGAGGCAGTGTGCATGTGCTGAGTGAGGGTTCCCCAGGGTAGCATAATATATGCTGCAGCACTTAGAGACCTTCCCTGGCCACAGGGCCCTTGGTACCAGGGGTACCAGTTACAAGGGACTTATCTGTGTGCCAGGGCTGTGCCAATTGTGGGAACAAAGGTACAGTTTAGGGAAAGAACACTGGTGCTGGGGCCTGGTTAGCAGGATCCCAGCACACTTTCAATCATAACTGGCATCAACAAAAGGCAAGAAGTTAGGGGGTAACCATGCCAAGGGAGGCATTTCCCTACAGCCACTCGAATCTACTCTGCACCTCCCTACTCTATGCCACTGCACTCAATGCCAATCTATGCCACTGCATTCTACTCTGCACCACTCCAATCTACACCACTCCACTCCACTCTGAAACATTCTACTGTGCACCACTGGACTCTGCGCGGCAGCACTCTATGCCACTCTACTCCACTCTGTGCCTCTTCACTCTGCGCGCCACTGTACTCTGCTCAATTGCACTGCATGGTACTGCAATCTATGGTGCACCCGCTCACTCTACGTCACTCAGCTCTACTCTGCATCACTCTATTCTACAGCATTGCATTCTTCAGGGACTAGCCACCGTACCCCGCATACAGAAGACCTCGGCTGGAGGAAGATCCTTAGCCTACCTTGCCGCAAAGAGCTGGAACACCTTCCCCCTGTACCTCAGGCAGCCACCATCGTTACCTCAATTCAGGAAGGACCTTAAAATTTGGCTCTTCAACTGAAGCACAGAGAACAAACCTCTATAGCGCCTTGAGACCCTTATGGGTGAGTATCTGCACTCTATAAATTCTGATTTCACTTGATTTGATATGCCACTCCACTTTAACCACTACGCTCTAAACCACCGTACTCTACCCCAATGCACTCTATGCTACTTTACTCAAATTCAATACACTCTATCCAATGCACACTACTCCAGTCTACTCTGCACCCATGCACTCTTCTCTCTCCTATACTCTAACCTGCAGCGCTATTCTCTATGCCACTGCCCTCTGCCACTCTACTCTGCACCACTCTACTCTATGCCATTGCACTCTGTCACAATGCCCTTTCCTCGAGATCTGCACGCTGCTGAACAAAAGGCCCACCTCCAAGCGTCACCAACTCAGAAAGCTATCAGAGCACAGAGTTTATGATGAAGCCAGGCAGGGGAAGGGAATTAGGGTAGAGAACTGCAGGGAGAGAGATCTGAAAAGAAACGGTTAGAACCAATATGCATATACTCATTCAAAACAGTATAAACTCACCAATAGACTCTTGAATAAAGGCGTCTCCATGATATCAGATTGAGACACTTTGTGAATTGGGCGTAGCCCCTTCTTTGAATCATGGAACAAGAACAAACTGCAACATCTGAACCTAGAGATGGCAAGAGCTTTGGACTATGGTCATACTCTGAATATCAATCATGTAACTATGCATTCATAACATATACGTTTGATCTCAGCCTAGATTCTCAAAGACTTAAATATGTATCTCACATATTATGCTTCCCAAAAAACAATGAAACTATAATTTGTTTATCTCCAAAACGTTCTCACATTTACTACTAAGGCCTGAAAGTTTTACTCATTGAACTTGAAGCGCTTTGTTCGTTAGGCAGAAGCGCCTTGTTTGTTGTTCATGAAGCGCTTTGATCATCATACCTGCTTTGTTCATTATGCCAGAGAGCGCTTTTACTTGCTTTGTCTGAAGTGCTACGCTTATTATGCTAAGGGACGCTTCACTCATGTGGCCTGAAGCGTTTTGATCCTCGTGCCAAGACCGCTTTACTCATGTGGCCTGAAACGCTTTGATTGTCGTGCCAAGGGCGCTTTACTCTTGTGACCTGAAGCGCTTTGCTCGTTGTACTAAGGGGGCGCTTTACTCATGTCGCATGAAGAGCTTTGACCGTTGTGCCAAGATCGCTTTACTCGTGTGGCCTGAAACGCTCTTGATTGTCGTGCCAAGGGTGCTTTACTCGTGTGGCCTGAAGCGCTTTGATTATCGTGCCAAGGGCGCTTCACATGTGTGACCTGAAGCGCTTTGCTCGTTGTGCTAAGAGGCGCTTTACTCATGTGGTCTGAAGCGCTTTGATCGTCGCGCCAAGGCCACTTTACTCGTTTGGCCTGAAGTGCTTTTATCGTCGTGCCAGGAGCGCTTTACTCTTTGGACTGAAAGCGCTTTGCTCGTTGTGCTAAGGGGCACTTTACTTTTGGAAGTAACAACTCCTTTCAAGATTGGGCTCATCAAGTCCTTACCACTATGAGTACGACCTACTCGTGTCTGAATTCCCCATGGAAACAAGGAAAACTTTGATTTGCGGTCAATCCGCCATGCAGGAAATCTGCTCTTCTTCAGAGGAACCCCCACGAGGTCTGACTGCATCGAAGTCTTCAAAATAGTGAGCAATGTGCTTGGGTGTGGCTGGGCTTTGTAGGCCTGCCACACACCAAGATGGCCGCTGCCTCTAGAAACCTGGGTATTGTAGTCCATTCTTAGAATAGCACTGATAAGTGCATCTTGTCCACCAATGTCCTGACCCTGCAGCTACATGAGCTTTACCACAGGGCAGGCGACGCTGATGACCACTTCTAGAACAAGAGGGGATGACAAGTGGTGTGCATAACACGCCGCAAATACGCGCAGCGGAGTTTCGGGCGGGACCTGGAGCGCGCACCGACTTATTCCTGACATAACACCCCTCTTCCAAGCACGGTCCAGGGCTCGGCTTATCAGGATGAAGGAGATGAAAGCATTGAGGTGCATGGACATGTCTTGCAGGTTCCCATGAGTCATTTTACGGTCCGTATTTCTTCCAGGACACTTAGTATCAAAGGGAAGATCCACGATATCTGGTGTGTAAGATAGATCGCACCTCATACTCCCATTGACCTTGGACTAATAGAGGAGCAGGGTGTGTGACACTTGAGGGTGAAGCAGGTTTAAGAAGTGAAGTGTGAAACACCGGATGAATTTTCAAGGACTATGGCAATTTTAATTTATATGTTACAGGGTTCACTTGTCGCAGAACTTCATAGGGCCCTATGAATTTTGGATGATACATATTTTTATTTTTGAATACAAAGTTTTTTGTGGATAACCAAACTCTATCTTTGTCTGTATACTGAGGACCAGGCTGATGTTTTTTGTCATATTGCATTTTATATTTGGTCTTTGCTTGGTGAAGATTTGTTTGCAATTGTGAATGTATCTTTTTCATGTGTGTTAACATGTCCATGACTGCTGGACTGGTTTGAGTAGAAGCAGGTAGCATAACTGGCAAAATGTGCGGATGACGCCCATTTAAACCATAGTAAGGAGTTGAGTTTATTGAAGAGTGGTGAGAGTTGTTATAAGCCAGTTCTGCAAGCCACAAGAGATCCAGCCAGGTTTTAGTAGATTTTGTTGCATAATATCGTAAGTATTGTTTTAGAGTTTGGTTTAGTCTCTCTGTTTGGCCATCCGTTTGTGGATGATAACTAGTGGATAAAGTCGAATCAATTTGTAAAGCCTTGCACCATTGCTGCCAAAAACGTGCAGAAAATTGTGTTACCCTATTAGAGAGGATGACTCTTGGAAGTCCATGAAGGCGAACAATGTTTTCTAAGATGATAGTTGCTAAGGTGTCGGAGGTTGGGAGACCTTTACATGCAATGAAATGAGCATATTTGGTAAGACTATCCACCACCACTAAGATGGGTGTAAGTTGCTTTACTTGAGGAAGACCAGTAACAAAATCCATAGAGATATGTTCCCATGGATGATTAGGAACGGATAGAGGTATCAATAGACCTTTGGGCTTGCTATGTTCGCTTTTGCATCTTGCACATACTTCACATGATTGTAACATTTGCTTTAAGTCATGAACAAATGTAGGCCACCAAAAATACATTTTCATGAGTTCTAGTTTTTTTTTAGGACCTGGATGACCTGCCAGAGGATGACTATGGAACCAATGTAAAGCTGTCTCTCTTAACTCCTCAGTAGGCAGAAATACTCGAGATTCGTGTAGAGGTAGGCCTTGTTGAATGTACCATTTGGTGTCTGATCCTGGTCTAAAAGTCACTATGAAATCAAATTCTGCAAAGAATAGCATCCATCTCAGTTGCCTGGGAGTTAGTAGTCTGACAGAGCTCATAAATTGTAAGCTTCTATGGTCAGAGTATACAGTTATAGTATGTTTTGCTCCCAATAGATAATGTCTCCATTCTTTGAAAGCATTGCGAATTGCTAGTAATTTCTTTTCTGCTAAGGTGTAATTCTGTTCTGCTTCATTCAGTTTTCTTGACACATATGCTATGGGGTGCAATTGTCCAGTTGCTCAGTGACGTTGGGATAGGATGGCCCCAACAGCGACATCAGATGCATCGGCTTCCACAACGAATGGTTCCTCCACAGTGGGATGAACTAGAATGGGAGCTGAAGTAAAGGCCTATTTTAAGTCTTGGAATGCTTCCTCTGTCTCTTGGGACCAGTTGAAGATGGCCTTTTTCCTCAGCAATTTGGTAACTGGTGCTACCTTTTGGGAGAAGTGATGGATGAAGCGTCGATAAAAAGTCACAAAACCCCCAAAACATTGAATGTCACGTACTGATTTTGGTGTGGCCCATTTTGATACAGCTTGAATTTTTCTTTCAGTCATTTGCATGCCGTCAGGTGCTAAAATGACTCCCAAAAAATCAACCTCTTTGGTATGGAATTCGCATTTACTTAATTTGCAAAACAAATTATGATTTTGTAGAGTTTGTAATACCTTTTTTACATGTTCTTCATAGTTTGAATAGATCAATATATCATCAATATAAACGATGACAAAGATGTGTAGGTATTCTCTCAGAACATCGTTTAGGAAATATTGGAAAGCTGCTGGGGCATTACATAGACCAAACGGCATCACTAGATACTCAAAGAGACCATAACAAGTCTTAAAAGCCGTTTTCCACTCATCTCCCTCTCAAATTCGAACTAGGTGATAAGCACCTCGTAAGTCAAGTTTGGTGTAAATAACGGCAGATTTTACCTGGTCTAACAAGACTGGTATGAGAGGTAGTGGATATTTATTTTAAACAGTGATCTTGTTTATCGCTCTAAAGTTAATGCAAGGTCTCAATTCGCCATTAGCTTTGGGTACCAAAAACAGCGGAGAAGCTGCTGGAGATCGTGATGGCCGAATTAGCTCGTTGGCTAAGAACTGATCAAGGTATTCTCGTAAGACTTGATTTTCTTTCTTTGATAATGCATAGATTCTACAATTTGGTATATTGGCGCCGGGTACAAGGTCGATCTGACAGTCGTACGGCCTGTGAGGTGGTAAGGAGCTCGGTTTCTTTTCACAGAAAAAGTCAGTATATTCTGAATACTGTGGTGGCAGATAAATTTCCTTCTCAACTGCAGTAGCAATAGAATGTTGAAGATTTTCTTCTTTGTCTCATCTTGGTTGAAGACATTTTTTTAAACAAGAGGAAGAAGAAAAACACAAAACCTGGTTGCGCCAGCCTATGCATTGATTGTGTAACATTAACCACAGCATTCCTAGGATAAAACCATATTGGGGTGCTTGGATTATATCGAAGCAAATTATCTCACAATGGTTCAGATTTCCATCATCTTTGCAAATCATTTGCATTCATGAGGTTTGTTTAGTAACAGGGCCTCCTGCCAATTCGCTACCATCAACTGCATAAACAACTTCAGGAATCTTTTTCTTGACACTGGATATACGCAAGTCTAGTGCAGTTTGTTGGTTCACAAAAAGTCCTGTTGCCCCTGAATCAATTAGAACTTGTACATTATGTCTTTTTCCCTGTACAGTCAGTTGTACTAGAATTCAAAAATGTTCTACATAACGATTTGTGCAAGAACACACTGAAGGGATTTTCAATTTGCCCAAGAGGTCCCCTTCGTTTTTTTTGGGCACTTTAGTTTTCCTGTGAATTTTCCAAAGCAATCGCTATCTTTTCCTTTGTCACAAATGTTGGATCAATTTTACCTTTGGGTTTCTTCTGACATTCCTTTACGAAATGACCCTTTTTCCACAGTACAGACACTGTCCATTTCTTCATCACATGTCTTTCTCCTCTTTGGTCAATGATGGGCGAACAGTTCCGATATCCATTGGTTCTATAATAGGATCTGAGGACAACTGAAGGTGTCTGGACCTTTCCATGCGCCAGTTGAGTTTTTCCCTTTTTTTCCTTACTCCTTTTCTTTCTGAGAGTTTATGATCTATCCGCAGGGTTAGATTAATTAAATCAGTACAAGTTTTTGGTTGCGGTTCAACTTGGGCCAATACGTCTTTCAGTTCGTCTGTTAGCCCTTGATAAAATACTGCTGACCTTTTTTCCTCTGGCCAAGCGGTTTCCACTACTAACCGGTTGAAGTGTGACAAATACGTTATCAAGTCTTTGTTTCCTTGGTGTAATTCTAGTAACTCTTTGTCTGCAGACATAGTTATTGCGCGCCTGTCAAATACCTTTTCAATTTCTTCTACAAAACAACTGTACTCTATATTACTATAATCTACTCTGCAGCACTCTACACCACTTCACTCTAGGCCACCCTACTTCACACTATGGGGGTCATTACGACGACCGCCAGGGGTAATGTGGCGTCCGTACCGCCAACAGGCTGGCGGTACGGAGACCCGTATTACGACCGCAGCGGTAGCGCCGCGGTCGCACCGCCGGGGCCGGCGGTTTCCCACTGTTTTAGCCCCGGCGGTGATCCCTACCGCCAGCCTGTTTCTTGCGGTTTGCACCGCCAGGAAGAGGCTGGCGGTAAGGGGAGACCTGGGGCCCCTGGGGGCCCCTGCACTGCCCATGCCACTGGCATTGGCGGCCGCATGGCGGTTACAGCTTGGCGGGTGGCGGAAGCCGCCCGCCAATTTTGTAATGACCCCCTATGACTCTCCACTGTAGACCTCTTTACTCCAAAACTATGACACCCCACTCTATGACACTCCACTCCACGATACTCCACTCTGCCACTCTAGTCCCTTAAACTCCACTTCACTCTATGATACTCTACTCCACTCCACACCACTCCAGTCTATGACACCCTATACCACTTCACTCTAGGCCACTCTACAACCCTCCATGACTCTCTACTTCACTCTACAACACTCCACGACACTCTATGTATTTCATTCTATAACACTCCACTCTACAAAACTATACAACTCTACACCACTCCAATGCATGATACTCGCCACTCCACTGTATGGTACATCACTCTATGGCATTCCACTACACTCTACACCTCCCCACTATACTCCACCTTACTCCACTCTATGCTATGCCAGACTTTGTCCCTCCACTCTATGTCACTCCACTTTACTCTACGACACTCCACTCTACTTCACTCTCTGCCCCTCCACTCTATTCCACTCTAAGCTCCTCCACGGTATGACATGACACTCTATGACATAACACTCCACTAGTCTATTCCACACCATTCCATTGTACAACACACTACTCCACTCTACGACATGCTACTTAACTCTGCGCCACTCCACTCATCTCCATTCTATGCCACTCCTCAAGATTGTATAACTCTCTACTCTACGACCCTCCGCAACACTTTATGACCCTCCATAAAACTCTACGCCACTCCACTCCACTCACTCCATGCCACTCCTCTCAACTCTATCCCACTACACCTTGACACTCTACTCCACTGTTTGACATTTACTCCATTCTACAACACTTTACCCCACTCCATGCCCCTCCACTCTATGACACTTCTGCACTCTTTGCCCCTCTACTCCACACTTTGACCCTCTACTCCACTCTATTCAACTCTACACTACTCTACTCTACTCAACTCTTCTCCAACCTATGCCCCTTCTTTCTGTCATTCTACTCCAATCTATGACACTTTACTCCACTATACAACACTTAAATCCACTCTGTAACACTTTACTCCACTCCACTCAGTGCCCCTCCACTCTACATTGATCCACAATGCTCCATTGTACGACACTCTACTACACTCTATTCCACTCCACTCAACTCCACGCCACTCCCTTCTACGCCACAAATATTTAGTCATGCTGAACAGCAGCCAGCACAGTGGACTAGCTTGCTTAGGACTTCTTGGGAGCATTCTGAAAGCTTCCCAGGGAATGCGTTTCACCCATTGCTCACCATGTTACAATTGGCTTTGTGTTTTGCAACTCACAGTTGCTTCCTTTCTATTTGTTGGCTTCATTTCTTTTAGGCTGTCCAGCTTCAGTTAGTCCCTCTCATGGAACATAGCATGCTTACCAGGACTCCCTATATTTTGCCATGAGTACTCTCTTTCTTTAAACAGGCCTTTACATTTTGGTGCGTATTTAAAAGACCCTTGCACCATGGGTGCATCACAAACATCACTTTTTGTGATGCACCAGTGGCACATTGTACAGGACCATACCTACAAGGCCATGCAAAGCCACTTTGCATGGCTTTTCATAGCCTTGTAGATATGATGTGAGGCAATGTAGTGCAAGTTGCTGCATTGTGTTACTCTGCATCAAGGAGGCGTTCCATGGGCGTTGCGGTGGGTTTTCTCACAGAACCCTCATGGGTTTTGATGAATTCCCAGACTTACATGAATATGTAAACCTGTGAATGCGTCAAAATCTTACGCCACCCCAGGAGAGGCACAACAAGGAGAAATAGCTTTAATTCTCCTTGTTTTTTTCCTCTTTCTAGGAGAAAAAAGCCTCCTTGGATTCTTTTTGTGCAGAAAGGTATCCCTTCTTGCATAGAAACAATCCTGTCTGCAACACATGCATCCTCTGCTTGCATCAGTGCTAGGCAGCCCATTGTGCGCCAGCGCAGGGGGAGAGGACAGAAATACACTGTATCTTGTAGGTACGGCACATTCCTGCCCTTTTCCTGTGCCGCATGCCAGCAAAGCAAGGTCACTTGCTTCGCTGCCCTGCGCCACAGGGCTTGAAAATATGCCCCTTTGTTCTCATTTTTTTTTCTATCACACAATCAAACCTAGATGTCTATAAATGAAATGTGCAGATATTCCAGAACATATCAGAACAAATAAAAAAATGTTTTGTAATTCTGAATTGTGGTGGAAATAAATACTTTAAGATTATCAATACAAATAAGTACACTAGGGGATGCCATTTCCACATAATATTGTTTGTGCGCTGTATAGTTGCATCAGTAAAACTGTAGGTCTGTGCAAATGTAATGTGTGTTTGAAAGAACAAGGACAACCCTGTAAGCCCATGTGCACAAGGGTAAGTACTTATTAATGAAAACAATTATCCTGTGGGACTCATTTACAAATGGGGACCTCAAGACTTCTACGACAGATCCGCCTAATTATTTCAATATCAGTCATATACCAAATCTAATTTGAAAAGCACAGGAGGCACAAAGAAAGTTCCATTTTATATGCATGAACGAAAAATCAATCATATATATTACAAAAAACGATAGTGATCATAGTGCAGATAACGAAGTGCTCAAAGGTGATTCTATTTTCAGCATATATGGACAAAGACACTATACAGTTCCCAGTGGTTGTCTTCAATACTCAAAGATGAGAACATTAAAACAAGTTGCATAAGTTAGTAGGACATCCCTTTAGAACAAATCACAAGAGTCAACCAATAGGGAGGGTTTGTCAACGTTTCGACCCCGTGTGATTGTAAGGATCTCCTCAGGACATAGTCATCTGACTACCAACCACCTAAGTAATGGATACACCTGTAAACAAGGATTGGATTGTTGAATACCTGGAACAATCTCTCACAACTCATTTGAGAACAATCATGAACATGTCATGGCAATGCAATCAAAACCAGTTTAATCGGTGGCCGTTATTTAACGATGTGCTTATTTACTTCTCAAGCAGTAGGGTACCCTGTCACTCGCTCCTCGTTAATGCGCCATTGTTAAGAAGAGCACATTAATAGAGCGCAGAGCATATTATAAGCTCCTTTTCCTGAAATAGGTGAAACAATACCTACCCAAAAACAACTCCAGGGAAACAGGGAAAACCCTAGTCCTCTCTCACTTATATGAAGAAGGTGAATGTGTTTCTCATTGGCCTTCCTGACAACAATCTGCCACCCCTGAAATGCATCACTCAGACTGCAGCCCATCTTATTATACCTGAAGTTCTACATCATCCCAGCATCCCAACACTAAGGAACCTACAATAGCTCTCTCTCCAAGCACACATTACTTCTTAACTAACTACATCATTTATAAGGCTGTCAGAAATGGGACCCCTGTGTATCCAGCTGAAAAAGAACAGCTCTGGAGGTTGGCAGCAAATTAGGAGTTACAACATTGCTGCACAGGAGATGTAGAAATGCAAAAGGTAAATGACAAAAAGGAAGGCCTTCTCTAGCTAGACACCCAGAACTTGAAAAAAAGCATCCCCAAAAGCATCAGAATGGCAGGTTGTCCCCTGCAGTTCAGAAAGGAATTGAACAACCATCCCTTCATATAGAACTACCACCTCACACAATATGAACCCACCTAACGATAACCAGCTTCAATATCATTAATTATGATGAATCATACACAAGGGCTCACATCCTCCGTTTAATGCTCCGTTGAAGTCTACCTAGATGCACCTTGTACAAATTTATCTAGATACAAAGAGTAGCAACACATTGTAAGGTGCTCTTACTTCATGCACATCACACTGAGAGCTGCCCTTACTGAAGTGATGTCACACAGACAACTGCCGTTACGGGAGTGAAATCACACTCAGAGCTGCCTTTATGAATTAAAATGGAATGAGAGCTACCTTTACCGGAGTGAAGTCGCACTGAGAGCTGCTGTCACTTCAGGGGCATTACATTGACATCTATCGCTCTTGTGGCAATTACAAGCCAAGAACTGTCCTTATTGAAGTGACATTATACTCCATGCTAGCTTCTATCTTTACTGCAGAGCATCACAGTGGGAGCTGAAGCTGCCACAGTGACGGTCACAGTGACAGCTCACCAGGATCCACCCCACTGAGTGGGGTTTCTAGGAATATTTATATTTATATTGACTGAAAAAACAAAGGTTAAAGTTATGTTATGGTTAGGAGAAATTGTTAGTTTAAACATAACATTTTAAACTAAAATAAAAATGAATTTTACCATTTATAGTTATTTGAAGTAACCATCCCTCCCACCCCATGCACAGTGTTGTCATCAATGATGTAATTTCAGTTGTCATCAGTGATGTTATGAATGATATTATAGAACATGTCATAAGTGTTGTAATATGGGAGTCACAAGCAGTGCATGGCGAAGGTGCAAGTTATAGATACTTGAAATAACTATATCTGGAGAATATCAGAGTTTTTGCGTTTGGAGTGTTATGTTTAAATTAACATTTTCACTTAAATATTTCACTTTAAACTTTGTGTTTTTTTGCAGTGAATTTTTGAGGGTTTTGTTTTAAGCAAGGCAAGATATTAGTACCATATCTAGCTATAACATTACTTTAGCCCTTGGTTTTTGCAGTGAATTTCTCTGTGTTTTTCAACATAAAGTAATATTTTATTACCATACATCAGTATGCCAAGCTCTGCTGCACATCTCATGGTGTGGGGCCTCCGAGAGCAGCCAAACCCCTGTGAATGACTGCGCATGACTTTCCACATGGAGTTGGCTGAAGGGTCTGGCCACAGGCCAGGACCTGTGTGCCAATCCCTGAGGGCAGACAATCCCCTTGCACATAGCCTTCGGACTTGAGCTGCAGGACGTTGGACGGAGGACCTGGCCTTTGTCCAAGCCCTGTGCCCAACGCCCTGAGGGTGGCCACCCACTGTTGCGCATTGCCTTTGGCTGCGCACGGCATGTGTTAGCCACAGGACCAACTGCGTGTTCACAGCAACCCACTGAAGACACTCAGGCTTTCCCCCTTTTTAATAAAATACAATCCTGTGATACTCTCGTTGATACCAGCATGGCCCCTGAGCTCCTGTGCAACTCCAGGGAGAGTCGAGGGGGACCCCATGGACTCCAGTGGGACACCTGCAAGATCAAAGAAACCAATATTTATTTTTTTTAATTTGTCCCTCTGGGACCCTCCACAAAGTCCAAGGGTACAGGGTGCACTTACCCTATCCCCTTATATTATATTCTCTTCCATTTACAGGACATGGGGATGTAGTTTCCATGTCCTGAAATGTCGACCACAACATTTCTTCAGTTACTCATGGCGCGAGCTCCCATGGGAGCTCACAGGAGCAAGATGGCCAAGGGGGATAAAAGACCCCTGGGACAATCACATTGCTTTATTATTTAAAGTAGCTTGATCACGGGACTCTTGCAAGTTTCCCATGACCTCAACTGTCTAGATATACAAGTGTTTTGAACCTTCATTTCTCTACTGAACGGACTTACACTATATGACGAAAGGTATGCTTTATAGACCAAAATCTTGCTTTCTCTCAAATTTGGTGTAACTCTGTTCAGCCATTTTCACAGTATCACTGTTCAATTTCCCTATGGAAAATGAGATGGCGAAATTGTGTTTTTGGACCTACCCCCATGTTTTATTGGCTGCCACTTGACAGATCACCCCCAAACTTTCTAGGAATTTGCTGAGGTTGATGAATTTTATTGGGAACATTTTGTGAAGATTTGCCAAACAGTGACAAAAGTTATTAGCAAACTGAAAAACTCTCTTTCTATGTTAGAAGGTCCTAACTATAACTACACAGTGGTGACTGTTAATATATATATATATATATATATATATATATATATATATAATTTCAGTGGTACGTTATAGCTAGGAAATAGAATTTTAAAAAACCCGTAGAAATTCACTTAAAAAAACAAAGGGAGCGCTGCAGCCAAGCCACAGCAAACAGCTGTGTCCCAGGGGTGTGCAGCCCCGGGACATAGCAGGAGCCGGCCCTGGGGGGTGGCAGTCACCAGGGCATCTATGGCTTCTGGAAAGGGGGCCACATGGCCCCCCGTCAACAAGAACTTAGCCCCGGGGGGGGTGGTCCCCGGGGCACGGCGGTCCCATATGAACCCCCTTTATTCTTTTCAAAATTTGCCCCAGGGGTGATCCCATGGGTAGTGGGGGAGGCCATGCAGCCCCCCCAATCCAAATATAGTGTTGCCGATGGGGGGGTGGTCCCCGGGGCAGCGGGGGACCAAAGGGTCCCCCAACATTAATTAGCAGATCGCACCAGGGAGGAGCCCCCTCCCACATACTACAAGAGCCCTAGGGAGATGGCTTTCCCCAGGGCAGCAGCGGGCCACAGGCCCCCTCGCATACAGAAAAATAAGCCCCAGGGAGCTGGCAGGCACAGAGCATCGTGAGGGTGCCAGGAGGACCCCCTAGCTTTTATTTTTAAAAAGGCCCTGGGACTTGGCCCACCCAGGGGCATTTGGCTAACAAAGCGCTTTTTTTTTTTTTTTTTCTGAGCAGATTTGTGGATCCATTGTGTGCCCACTCGTAAAATTTAAAAAAATGCTTTTTAGCCCTGGGACCCACCACCAGATCTAAGGGGCCACGGTGCTCTTACCCTGGTCCCTTTTGCTTTTTTTTAACTTTTTTGGGGACTCGGCTGAAGCCAAGTCCCAAGTTGGCTGCCAACACTTCAACAGCTTCTGTTGTTGAAATGTTATCAGCCAATCAGATCTCAGCACGAGATCGCTAGGGGGCGCGAATCCTTCGCGTCCCTAGATATACAAATTTGTTTTCCCCTTAATTTTTGAAAAACTACTGAATGGAATTACACAAAAACAAAAAAAACACTCTTTGTGGACCAGGACCTACCTTCCTGCCATATTTGGTGTAATTCTGTTCAGTAGTTTTTGCGCTATCGCTGTTCAAAATCCCTAAAGAAAAATGAATGGGAAAAATGTGCTTTGGGACATCCCCCCCGGGACCCCCCATCTTTTTTCTCGCCAACACCCCTCCCAGAGGATCACCCTGAAACTTTCCAGGCAGCAGCTGATGTGACTGCCACTATTTTTGGAAAGTTTTGTGAAGATTCATCAAGAGGCACTATAGGCAAGTAAAAAAATGCTTTTTATATAGAAATTGGTCCTAACTGTAACTACCTAGTGGCAACCGGCACTAAGTTATATATCACACCTACAAGACAATACCCTTTCAGGCTTAGAGAGTGTCATACATTATTCAGAGAAGGAATCAGAGAACTCTGGGCAGTTGCCTAGTTTAGGTGGAAGGCAGCTTCTTTAAATGGAGCACCCTACAACACCATGGGCACTCTGAATCTGCTCACCTCAAATGTTTGTTTTTCTAGCAGAGTTTTTAAACATAGGATTCGCACAGTGCCATCAATGCCAAGCTAGAAAGTGACAAAGCCTTTTGCCATGTTTACAGCAAAGTCATTAAGCATAGGATTAGCTAGAGCCATCCACGCCGAGCTGAAAAATGACAAAAGCCTTTTACCACTACAGGCACACAATTACAGCTTTGGCTTTGAGCTACCATCCAAGCCAATATATAATCAATAAAAGCAACCCTGACACATGTTTTGTTGTAGTTAGAGCTGGTCAGAGAGGTTTGGTTTTGTCCAGGCACAAGGGACATATGTCCCATTTCTTCCTCTGTAGATCTCCATAAGTGGGCACATCATTTCCTCTAGCTCTTTCTTACAGGACATATCAACCCTCACAAATATATCTATAAGGGCATATCTCTCCTTGCAGCCACAAGACTCATACAGAATTCTTTCCCAGGTCACATATCACCACTGTGGATATTTTTGCTTCTGATGCACTGCAACTAGGAAACACCACACCCTGATCTATTCAGTGGAGAAGCCTCATTCTCTGAAGACCTCCTTAGGGAATATCAGTGCTTCAGATCTCTGTCGCCAAGGGCCCATCTCACCACAACAAATCTCTTTTCCAGAAAACACCACCACCCAATATCTTATCACTGAGATACGCCTACACCTGTTTTACACCTTATCTCACATAATCACTTACCCTCGCCCTATATATTTTGTCCATCAGCCCAATGCAATCTTAAAGGTAACAAAAGCAAAGCTTCTGCTTGCTCTAATTTATGGCCATCAAGGATTTCCTGAGGGTTTTGCTTCCACTCTAGATTTAATAGAATACAGTACTTTAGGAAACTCTTTCACTTACCAAAAAACATCTAGAGCCCATATATGTCTTGAATTTGGCTTACTTCAACAAGATATAGGGATTGTTTATGAGTTCAGAGGACAGTTTATACTGCCCACCGAACTTCTGACAAGGAGGTTGCTGCCATAGTGGCTTCCTCCCCGCTGGCCCCATTAAGAGTTTCCCGCTAGGTCAGCAGACGGAAACCTGAGCCTACAGCATTGTCTCCAGCTCGTAATCGAGCTGGCGGCAATGCTGTAGAGGGCAGGGAGCGCCAGAACCCTCGCAATGTTCACTGTCTGCAAAGCAGACAGTGAACATTGTGATGGTGCTCACCAGGGCGACCCCTGCACTGCCCATGCCAAGTGCATGGGCAGTGCAGGGGCCCCCTCGGGCCCCCTCTAGACGTTCTGCACCAGCATTTTCATGGCGGTGGTACTGCGATGAAACCTCTGGTCAAGAAGTGGGTTGTAATACCTCAGGGCAGCACTGCTAGCAGCACTGCCCTGGCGGATTAGTCCAGCCACCACCGCCAGACCGCAGGGCTCTCCGATCCTGGCGAAGCTGGCGGCTCGACCGCCAGGTTTGTAATGCATTTGTGGCAATCGGACTGCCATCCACAAGTCTGGCAGTCTAGTGACCGCCAGACTTATAATGAGGCCCATAGTCTTTAAAGTCAATTATGTGAAGTACTGTCATCTGATTAAGAACGAAGAACAGATACTCTGAAAAATTTAATTAAATCAATATTTGAGATCGGTTGCCATGCCAATAATCTCTGGTCATCTTATTTAACAGGAGGTATTCATGATTTAAACGTAGAATCTATCTGCAGGGAAAATGCAACGAACTGTTTTTTAAATCTGAAATAAAATCTCAGGCCACCCTGCTTAGCTGCACTATAGACTTCGCGGTGCTAACTAAAAAAAGAAATGCCAGGTACACCACGGCCTCTTACAATAGCATGTTAGCTCAATATTATTTAACAAAATCAATACGAAAACAGTGCAACTAAATGTAATAGGAGCATGTTTTATAGTGTTCCCCATAAAAGACCTAGGATCTTCTTGGTCTAATCAACCATTCACCGATTTAAGATATAGATTGTGTGATTATCAAAATAAATCAAAGCTGCACTTACTTTGCTGCTTCTTAGGGGTCACACAAGAGTGGCATATATACATTAAACAGATTTTTATCACTGACAGAATAACAAGACACTAAGCACTAAAATGTCACTGAAATACTGGGAATACTATGCAAAAAAATACCTTTTTTTATTTTTTATTTTATCAGTTTTTAAACCAAGTAATAGACTTTCGTAGTATTCATATTTTTGTATGTCTAAAATAGTAGTTTTATTATTGATGAACTGTTTGGACTATTTTTAGGGCGAGCATAGCAGCGCCTATGCGCTGCTTTTCCCACGTGTTGGTATGTATATGAGCTTTTAAACAATGCCCACCTCACGCCCATCACTATCACTCGTTCATAAGCTTGCCTTTCAAAAATCCTTTGATGGCATTGCTAAACGGTTTACATCTGTCCCTCCTTGGGGAGGTTTTATTACCGCCTTGGCTATCGCCCCTGTTACATGGCTAATTGCACTTTTGCCAATAAATTGGACTGCGAGTGAACTTTTTTTTTCCTTTTGTGGCTCTCCTTATCACTGATGCTCCTGGCGGCCGGGGCGCTGTGGATCGGCTTGCATAAGTGAAACTGTTTTACTTTTGATTTTCAAGTTATGTGGCAAGAAAAGTCCGGTTAGGAGTTTACAACGCTAGTAGCTCTAACTCGAGCAAAGGCAAGACCCACTGCTTTGCAAATGCTTGTTTTTCTTGAGCTGTGATAGCTTTCATTATTCAACTGCAGTACATTATTTAAAAATATGTACATATGTTAGTTTATTTATAAGAGAGCTCACACATTAACAGCTGAGTGCCAGGCAAACAGCTCAACTGTAGCATCAAAGAACATAGGATATGGAACACAAATGATAGTAGCACGTGTGTGTCAAGAATAAATTGATCTTAAATATGTAGAGCAACACTGTCACCAAAATCACAGTCAGCTGCAAGAACCCTGAGAGCACCGACATGTGAATCCACAAATTCGTTAACCATTTGTCGCCCAATGTAGATGCTGACGTTTCCCAGGACAAGATTATGCAAAACGGCGTTTAAACCTGTCCAAAGATTTTGTAAAAGAGTCATAATCCTCGGCACCCGCTCAAGATGTGGAATCAAACCTGGAAAGTCACCAATACTCTCCTAACCTTTCATCTCTCACAAACTTATCTGAAAGATATTTTCCTCTGAGAGTTGTAGATTAATCTCCATTCTTTGTCGATGGCCCATCTTATACATTGTTGACCAGGCTTATTCGAGAAAGGTGGCACTTGATGTCCAAAATGCAGGTTTGAAAGCAGATGATAAAAAGCACCCCACTCTGAGTAACACTGAACAAAAGGATGCTCGCAAGGGATGCTTTTGGCCACTTCAATTTCCCTTACATGCCAATAGACCGATTCAGGCGGGAGACTCCCAAACTCTGAAGCCAACAATGACTTTATTTTGACTGTCTCCTCCCTGAAATTGACTTTGCTTAAATAGAAGTTTGGGTAGCAGAGACCCTGTCTAATTATTTATCTTCACGTATTATTGGGCAATGTAGTCAATTAAGAAGGAAAGAAGCTGCAAATCAAAACATTTAAACTACTCAGTTCTTCAATAACATTTAATTTATAGAGTCAAGAATGAGAGTTTGGGTTCTATTATTAATCGTTCAGCTTGTCAAGCTCTTAATTAGGCTATCAATCAAAGTCAATGTAAATTACAGAACAAAGCATATAGCGCATCCCAGAAAAATCTGACCTTATTCTAATCTAGTTTCAGAAAGTTAAAATTCTGTAGAAAACCCATTAAATGTTCTTGTCTCAGATGTGAAAGCATAAAGTGCTCCAAGACTTTTGGTAGAATCTCTTAGTAGCAGATTCAAAAAGTCTTAGGCAAAATAGAATGAATCAAAAAGCATCACAGTCAGAAAGCGTTCAAGGAGCTATGGTCTGCAATAGACTGGAAAAGCGTCTGGCAAGTACATATCTAGCTCTCTCTTGTCCATACTTCGGTACCCTTACTATTATAACAGTTATACATGGAAACATTTTACAAGAGTTGTGCAGATAATATTTGATCTTGTCCAATCAGGTTTCGAGATCTTCGTGTGACCAGGACAGCTGCAGACGAAATGGCAAGGTTTAACAAAGATCATTGTAAGTACACAATACATTTAACTAATTTGTAAACAGCAATGGAATGTCTAGTAAAGTTCTCAGGCATTCATGTATATGGAAGAAAGAACAGTTATGTGAATACATTATAATGTCAGGATGCAATCACTTCCATTCGCACATATCTCTTCTAGCAAAGCCTTATTTATAAATAAATATTTTTAAGATTCATCTAACATTGCAGCAATTCTTTCTCAGGTTAAATGGTCATGAATCAAAGCACTAATACTTGTCCTTTTCATTAGATTTGTTGCCGCAGGACATTTGTGTCATGAAATGTTAAACTAATGGGCATGACAGAGGTCAAAATAAACAGAAGAGAATGAACGAAAGAGATAGGAATTTGCTAACGTTAACATTTTCTGCCAAGTGCATGTCATTGTGTAAGCTTTGAGTGGAAAATCCATGTTTATATGCAGCGTTTAGTTAGGATTACACTCCTTTCCTACAGGTTAATGTATCATGCACTTATTCTTATTAAACCTTTTTAGCAAAGTCAATGTGCAAAATACATTTTCCAGATTATTTTTTTAAATCTCCCACTTTACTCTTCTAGAATGTTGGCATGTATGATGTTATAGAAAACTCTGCTGTGCTGGCAGTGGAATACTAGGTTGTCTTGTAGGCCTCAGTTAGGAATGCAAACAACAAATCAGTGATGCCACTTATGTGCACCAGGTGGCTACCAACAGTGATGGCAGTTAGAGCAACAGTAGCCTGAGAGCTTGCTTTGAGATTACCAATGAGTTCGGTGACCAAATTCTGAAAAACAAAAACTGGAACATTTCACAAACATGGAATTATGAGTACAATTTTGCATCAACCGAGGTGCTGAGAATAACTTAATTGACACAGCTCACCTACTCAAAAAACACAGACAATGACGCATTAAAGATAATTAAATGCACATTTTATACACAGTAACGTCAGCATAAATTAAATTACTTTCTGGTAGTGGGGACTAATTAATCATGCTTTGGAACACATACAAACTTGCCTGCTTGTGTTCAGTATGTATTCAGTAACAATTACTTGGTTTTCAATATGTCCTATTTTAATAAGATTTACGGACACATAAAAACACTAAGCTTTGTGACAAGAGACAAGCCACATTTATTATGGGCATAACATTTCATTTATCTTGCACCATACATGTAGGCAATCAGTCAGTGTGCCACACTAAGGTATAACTGTGCACATACTTAATTTTCTCCTCATTCTAGCATCTGGCACCTGGCGTGCACATTGAGGGCCTCATTTACAGGAACTGATGCATCGCTGCGTTGCGGCAGCAATGAGTCAAAAATACTTGTGCTGCGGCAAACAAAATTACGATGTCATGGATGCTTAGTATTACAGTACATCGCACCATGGCGTACGTTCCCAGGATGCATCAGAAATACTGACGCAACCGAGGGAAGGATCCTGCAATGCATCCACTCAAAAAGTGCCACATTGCTGAAGTTGGTGTTAGAAGTGACACAACTTCTGCAATGCAGCAAAATCGGAGGCGATGTGCCAGTACAGTTTGACGGAGGAGTCTAATGTGTTAGGACCAATGGAAAAGACTGTAAATTGGTGGACCATCACCTTCGACACTTTTACTTTGGTCCTAGATGTAAAAGGTAATGTATGCAGTATGGCTATGTATCACATTACAGTGGGCATAGTCTACTTTTGTGTATGTAGAGACCTAAGTATGTGTAACATAGTGAGTGACAGTGTAATGTAAGTGAAAATAAGTATATGTTAGAATGTGAAGTGGCAATGCATGCTTCATGCACCTTATGTGTGTACCTACCTGTTATCCTTTGGAATATGCAGGCCTGGGCTCAGGGACCTCTTCCTTCAAGAAAAGTGACAATCCTGGCCTGTCCCTTACAAAAAGTACACAATGTCACATAGCCTTGCTGCAGTGGATGATGGAATCATAGGTGCCATGGTCCCAGGTTTGGCAAGGGGTCCTACAACTTGATTGGCACATGTGTAGACCTTCTACAACTAGAGGGGATGCAAAAAACAGGCATCTTCCAGGGTGTGAAGTGACTTCAAATCGTGAGACTTCTGTTTTAAAGCCATTGCATCAGTCCCTACGCCTGGGTTTTGGAGGTGTAGGAATTTTGACAGATTGCAGGCTTTCTGTGATACATCTTACAGAAGCGTCAAAAGATAAAAATCTTGTAAATATCAGTGTCAGTTGTAAGTGACTTTTTCAGCTGGAACACCCACTCTACATACATTAAAATCTCTGTAACGCAGCCAGATCCCGCACTGGTTTTATTTTTACCTAGACTCAGAAAAACTGGAACATTTGGTCAAATGCGTTGCATTGTAAATATGGAACTAACAGAGCGAGCGCTGCCGCTCCATAAAAATAAATTACACATTGGCGGCGCAAGTTCCTTGTAAATAAGCCCCTGTGTGTTTAGCTGTAAAGACCCTTATCTGAAGTGATTTTACTGCATCAAGATAAAGCAGCATCACCACTGGCAAAAACTATGCCTCGTTACCACCATCAAAATACTGATTCTTGATGCAAAACAAATGTTCACAAGCATCCAGGTTAGAAAATGTGTTACCTACAAGTATGCCCTTTTGCAATATTATTCAGTGTGTGCAGCAGGAGCAATGAATCACTCTACTATTTGTACTATTTAATTGGCAGTGAATCTTTAGGTCACATGAATTATTATTTCTATGTAGAGTATCAAGAATATATTGATGACTCAGCTGTTGCTGTTATTGCTACAAATAAGTACATAGCAAATTAATTAGTATTAATTGAATACTTTTTAATAAGGATAATATCACGCTGCGAAAATTAAGGGACCACAATTTTCCAGTGTTAATAAAAGCATAATAGCTATTACAGCGATAATACCATATACAACCTTACATTAACTGGTATTCATTTATCACAATACACTTGGACGTTATAAAGTCTTGATGGGTTGGTTGGTTGGTGGCAGGCTGTGTTCGGCCCACCACCCCACCTTTTGGCTTCCATTGAACACATCAGTTCATTCTATGAGTAGTATTCCGAATTTATTTCAAATTAATCCAACTGCACTAAGTACCGTACATCACTGATGTCTAACGCAAATGCATGAATCGTGGTATCCCTGCACAGTGGAGCGATCTGCCAACCCGAGATAGGGGGCATGCGATGGATTAGCCTACAATCCCCGCTTCCGGGGCACCAGCCTCTGGCACAATATCATATTTGCTTAGTCTTTCCGTGCTATGTCGAGAACACCAATTCATTGGTGCCTAGTTTAACAGATTTAACCAGCGTTTATTTTTGAGCCAGTGGTTGCAGGTGGGGCCCATTGCCTCTCGTTTTTGGGGACCGGCCCTTATTTTCCCTCAATAGACTTTGATCGAGAGTGGACAAGAGGAAAGACATACACAAATGAGGGGAAAGAAAAAGGAATGGAAAAACTGAAAAACTAACAAAACGGAAATAGTATGAATGAAAAAAGCCTGCAAGATTGAGATAAAGAGACAGGGGGTCTCTGGTGATGAATTAAAGAGTAATGAAGTTGAATCAACACTAAGCAGCCTTGGGATTCAGAACTCCGACATTCAGTAGTGCCAGCTGCAGGGGCTGAACAAACTCTGGGCCCCAGCACGTACTCTTTTACACATTTCAGAGCTTAAGCCTGAGGCATTATCTATCTTCGGCACACGGTACTTTTCATGGCAAAATGTATCTGCACAGTAGACCTGGTCCTGTATTACGGAGATGGCGCACTTTCCATATTTGCGCCAGGGCATTCCTTAAAGCAGCTGTGCCAGGTGCAAACACTGAGTGAGCGCCCTATCACGAAGAATGCGCTGCCCTCAGGGCAGCCGCGAACTTGCGCTGTCCCTAGGGCAGCGCATTAAAGAGACATGCAGAGCCACTGTTTAATATCTGCTACGTGTTACTCTGTGCACGTGGCAACACACCAGCACTTTTAAAAGGGATTAGAAATCTCCTCGCAGGTGCGTGCAGTGAGTGACTGCCTCCTCTTGCAAGTAGATGTCGGGGGTCCATGGGAACCCATTCATCCATTTAGAAGGCTGTATTTGGAAAGCCCACTGAAAGCGCACCACCTTTTTATGGTACATTTTCAATGTGCCTTCTAAAAGCATGCTTGCGTCTGCGCCCACGCCAGTAATACAGCATGGGTGCAGAGGCAAAGAGATTCCCTCATTTGCTTGGGGCCACGCCCTCATGCAAATGCGAGAACACCCGGCAATGATAGCGCTGGCCCTATATGTGAGCCAGCGGTCTGCATAGTACAGGAGTGGGCGCACGAGCAATTCTAGCCCCCTTCTGTAATACGAACGTGCCCTGGGGGCATCCAAAGTGGGCATAAACACCCATTGCCCCCCCCCCCCCCCCCCCCCGAATACTTGTGTAATACGGCCCCGTGTGGTTTTTTTTTGTTTTTTGTTTTTCCAATAACTCAGTAATCTTGGGTTATTACTTAACCTGGCACCATACTTACCATGGGCATTACTTTAGCTGCAGCTCAGGGTTTCCATGATGAATGTGCTGCCAATAAATTACCCTTTTCTCGTGGTTTGTTGACATATAACACTGGAAAAGCACTACTCAGACCCCCCTCGCACTCATTTGGTACACTCCGTCTTCAGGCGTCACTTGTCTTATTCTCAGACCTATGGCATTCCTGAGGTGAAGCCGGTGGCCAGCACTCCCGCTCTGAAAACTGCTCCACAGCAGTGGCTTTGACAAAACCTGTGCAGTTTTGGGAGGTATTGTCGTGCAAGAAACTAAACGTACCACGGGTTGTAACTTGGCTATGACACTTTTGGTGGCTCTTGGTGGGGTGTGAGTTAGCGGAGCGTCCACCGTTCTCTAACGGATGAGGGGGCGTCTCCTAGATGTTTTTGGCGGGCTGCAAACAGTGGCATCAAAATAGAAACGAGCGCAGTCACTTTATGGATAAAGGTGCTTTAGGATATGAAATATCCCCATAGATGGGAAAGTACCACATGCGCTACAAAAGTGTGATACACCGTTCACTGATAGAAAATATCACTGTCTGCCTTATGTTCCTGAAAAGAATAACAATTATATATCCGACCTGCTGCTTTTAAAGTGATTACATGCCGAGTCAGAGACCCGCCAGTTAATCCCTTATGCAGTCTGGAGGCGACAACTGTTTTGAAATAAAACGAGCGTTGACAAATCATAAGCCACAAAACTAAAAAGAGAAAAAAAGAAAAAAACGTGTCAGCTAAACGTAGAAGCCACATGCTTGAGAGAAATAAGTACATGTAGAATGACCACATACCAGTGTCACATGACTTGCCCTCACATATACCATCCACTTTATACGTGAGCGTCACACTCATTACCTAAACGCCGCAGTCTTTTTACATACAAAGCACAAACGTTTCAGTAATCCTCGAAAACGTGTCTCATACACTCATTCATTTACATAGTTCACACACACTTGAAGGGATGGGACCCCAGAAAGTTTGCCCTCCCTACCCCGCAGGGGGCTTTATTACGTCCAGCTTGTATCATAAGAAGCCCTTTGCGTCACGTACGCCTCGCACTCACTTCACATACGCCATACTTAGTTCATACGCGCCCACATTTTTCACTTATGCCACCCTCATTTCAAATAAGCCACGCCCTTTTATCCTATACCACAAAGACTGGTTTCGCCAACTTCATACACACTTTGTCACGTGTAAGGCATGCGTGCACTCGTATATAATGCACCACTAATCTCGCGTTACAGATGTCATACACTCCTTTCACATACGCCACGTTCTTTCCACTTGTGCCACACTCAGTTTCCACATACACCACCTCATTCTACACCCACCACACTCATTCCACACGCTTATTCGGCATACGCCACACATGCATTCCACGTTCTCCACACATTCACACCGTACACGCCACACCCTCGTTTCACCTACACCACACTCCGAGTGACATCTTTGCAGTTTTCAATCATGTTTGGTGATTGCAGATCAGAGGTAGAATTAATCGAGCAGGATCGGGACACAATTTATAACCCTTCCCAGCCCATTGTGAAGCAAATGAACGATACTCCTGCTGCCCACAAAAAGCCCACATTTCACCAGGATGAAAGTGAGAGTCAATTTCCAAACACTCATGCAGAATTGGGCCTTTGGGAAATATAATCAAATGCAAATCCAATGTGCTTACTTATACATTGATTTAAATGTCGTCTTGTTTGTTTGTGCCTTTAACAAATAAACTGAAAAATAAGGCGTCGTGTGTGCGGAGACAGCTTTATACACCAGTAACTTATCAAATTGTGAAATGAATTTAACATGAACAGCAGTAAGCAGTGGCTATTTCAGCAGCGCGCACGTCCCTCGGCCCCGCCCCCAACCAAAGGAGTAGTGTAACAGGCACGCATGACTCATAGTGCCGAGAAAACTGGTCACTGCCTTCTCTGTTTTCTATTTCTAAACTTCCCGGGCTGAATTTACCAACTCTATCTACTTACTTAACACGTTATCTGTTTTACGCAGCGGCGACCGCAAAGCATTACAGAGTAATAAGAAAGCCGACTCCGCTCCAGCTGACATAGTGCCCTGGTTCGCTTCCGTGCCAGGAGCGGGGCCGTGTGAGGTATTGTCTTGGCGTGGGTGGGCAGTTAGCGGATTCTGGACATAATCTTATGTAAATGCTGTGGTCTACCACTTGTGTCTTACTGGCGCCAGCAGTATTAAATCCAATTTCAATTACCAAGTCACCCCACCTAGGGCACTTGACTCTCCAGAGGAAGTGAGCTGCAGCCCAGCTGTTTCTTTACTAGCATGACCAGTATTTTCCTCTTGAGGTTGGTAAAAACAATTAGGGAACTGACCCAACACCAGTCATTTTCCTTTTATCGGAACATAGTTAAACAGAACTTGCAAAAACATGCTTTATAAGGCGCTCTAGCGCTTCCTAAATGATTTCTGCTTGATAATTAAAGTGAAGGGAGACAGAAAAGCCACGTTAGAAATAAATACAGAGGATTTCGATAAATTTATGTGCGAGAATCACACCAACGCCCTTACAGCGTCGCAAAACATAAGGAAATGGCAGCTATTTTTCTCTGGTAAAGGCCGCAACTCTAAAGTAAACAGGTGCCTGCAGTTAATTTTGACACAGTAATTAGAAAAACTGAACTTTGATAACAGATAAGGAAAATTGGACAGTTAAAAAATAACGTAGGCAAAATAACCCCATAAAAGTTGCGAACATCTAGGGCGTGGCTTCGGGCGTCAAGATGGCAGTCGCCCTCTTAGAGTTCTCCGGACCCCTCCGTCATCCGCCAGCAGAAGCCCCTGCCATCCAGTACCTGAGTACACCCTGACGATCCCTGGTTAAAGGGGGAGTCGTCAGGGACGGCGTTGGCCGAGTGAAAATCAAGAGAAGTGGCAGCAGCGCCGCGTGAAGACGAGATCGGCACTGTGGCTTGAATGGTGGTGGCTGGAGACTAAGGCTGCCCCGAGCATCGCGCCGTGGCGGAACCCGCTGTCAGGGGCGCGGCGTCCTCGGGGAGCAGTGCGGAGGTGTGGCAACAGCGCATGGATCGGGCCCAGATCCAGTGGTGATCAGAGGTGCGCCGGGCGGTGCGGAGCCTGAGCGGCGCTGAGGCATGCAGAGACCCCGGCTGGGCCGGACCCCATGAGAGGTGAGGGGCCGGGCCTATGGACTAGCGGGTGGTGGCGCCGTGGCGGCGGGTTGGCTGCCTTTATCCCGAACTAGAGTGGCGGAGTGGCTGCCCCCGCGACAGAGCCTCGAGGTGGACAAGATAGGCGGAGCTTGGGCCTGTGGCCTGGTGGGCAGCGGAGCGACGACGGCCGGCTGGTCCCCACGAGGCGCAGCATCAGTCCCTCGGAAGCGGAGGCCATGCCGCTGGTGGCTGGGAGGCGTGGTGGATGTGCCCGTGCAACAACGGTGTGAGAGGAAGCTGTGGTTGGTTCTGGGCCGCCCTCGTGGTCGAGACAGAGCCGGGGCCTGAGCGCTGACTGGAGGCGCGTGGGGCAGCAGCATGCCCGACTGCCCTCCAGGTCGGAGGTGCTGTTGGAACCCCCAGGGGTGACCGGGAAACCTGAGTGCGTGGCTGACAAGTGGGGGCCCCAGTGCACAAGGAGACGACCCTCGCGGCCGCCCCGGCGAGTAGGATCCTGGGGTGTTGAGTCTGCAGACCTCTGGGGGCACCCTTCGGAAGGAGAAACAAGGTGAACGTTGCGTAATAAGGGGCCTCAGGGGGGACCAATACGCGAAGTGTTGGGGTGCCCAACTGCCTTGGCAAGACATCATGGGGAAGGACAGAGCTGGCAGGCAGCCCCCGACAACCCAGCAGCGGATCGACCGATTCACCACGCTAACATCCCTCCAGGGTGCGGGAGACCTGGCGTCGGGGGGGGGGGCCGCATCAGACGGAGTGAACGCGATCCTCCGGGCCATCCAGTCTTCACAGCTTGCAGTAGAAACCAAGATTGGGGAAGTGCGTGAGGACATGGGCTTGCTGCGGCAAGACCTCCGGAACGTGGTGGATCGAATCACAGAGGTGGAGGGCCGTGTCTCCCAAGCGGAAGATGAGCTAGCTGACCTTAGAACTAAGGTGGCCCAGTTGCTGACCCACACTGACGAATTGCACCACTGCACAGAGGACGTGGAGAACCGCTCCAGGCGCAACAACCTGCGCTTCGTAGGCTTTCCAGAAGGTGCAGAGGCAAACCGGGCGCTTGAATTTCTTGAGACCTGGATTCGATCCTTGATACCAGAGCAGCGTCTCTCCCCCTGTTTTGCAATCGAGTGGGCGCAGAGAGCGCTTGCACCCCGGCCCCCGCCTGGTGGCCCAAAGAGACCAATGATCGCCCGCTTCCTGAACTTTAAGGACCGTGATATCATCCTTAGAGAAGCCAGACCCTTTTCTAACCTCCGATGGGATAACCACAAGATCCTGGTATTCCCAGACTACACTTGTGAGGTCCAGGCCTGGCGCCGCTCAGACGAAAATGTCAAGCAAAAACTCAGGGCGATGCAGCTCACATATATGCTACTCTTCCCAGCCCGCCTGAAAGTCCTCATGGGTGAGAAGCCATTTTTTTTTTTTGAGTCCCCGGAGGCAGCATGGGACTGGCTGACTGAGGAGGGTGGCATGGCTCAGGGAGGCCCCCCCGCAGACCACGGCGGACTCCCCGTGTCATGGGCCCACCGCCCCAGCGAGCGCACGAAGAGGACGCAGACGTACCAGGTCCTGCCGCAGGAAGCGGGGGGCTCCAAGCAGCCTCGTGGGCGAGGACTCAGGGCCGGGATCTGGTCACCAGACAGGAGTGACTTCCATGGACACCCCGAGGATCCAGGGGTCTGCACGAACAGAGGAGGAGGATCGTCTTAGCCTGACTCCTCAGCTCAGCTGACAGGCGGCAATGTGGCCTCCGGCCAATGTACTCACCTGAGGACACACCCTACTTAGTCCTGGCTGGTGCAGACAAGCGGGGGCGTGATTACGAAGTGCAGATAATCCGGCTGAATGGAGGGGTCCACCACTCCACACCAACAATGGCTCATTTGGTTTTCAGGTTCTGGTTGTGTTGTTGGGCGACAGATGCTTCAGGGGTAGAAGTATGGGGTGGGGGGTTGTTGGGGGGAAGGGCATTACTTAGGATACCACGTTGTGATGTCTCAATATGGTTATCTTGTTGTTACTTCACCTTTTCTTTCCTCTTGGGGTGGTCACTCCTGGGCCCACTGGCGGGCATGCAACACATAATTT